>NW_027361818.1:0-1200000 GCF_039654945.1 Dendrobates tinctorius | reverse complement strand
TAAAACAATGCAGATTAATTCCCTGACAGTGTGCGGAAACCAAAGACAATTTTAACCATGAGAAACACGTGGTCAACAAAATCTCTGCGTTTCTCAATATACAATCCATTCATCTCCTTCTACTCTTTAATCTCAGATCACTCCTTTCTCTTCAGTAAGTCAGTCAAGTTCTCTTGCTCATGGCTGTATCCTACAATAGATATTCTTGTGAATTTAGGCCAAAATCTTTTCACAGGCTGTTCTCTGTGTTCACATGGCAAACACATCTGATAAAGTGAGCCTATAATTGGCTGTGATGGCCGCAAATCCCCACACAGGTTCAAATCCTGTTCACAGTGCAGTGTTTTACTTGGTCAAAACTTTGGACCTTCTCGAAAAGAGTAAAATAATATATACAGTATATTATTAAAATGGGCCAAGACATATGAAAATGGGACAACTAAATATATTTGAGTCGAAATCTTTCTCAAGAATGAAATTAACAAGTATGAAAACTTAAAGAAATATTACTAGATGTTTCCCATGATATTGATGACATCATTTGCAGATAATAGAAATCTATGTATTGATAGCTGGAAATCCTCTACACCAAATTTCTTTCAGCAATAAAATGTCAATTAAAGTATTTAAACTGGTTCCAAAAAGACAACTGAGAACCATCAGCAATGCCATATATTTTGATGGCTGCATTTTTAAGACGATGGACTTGAAATCTTCATGTTGGATGAAATCATGTTCAGTTTATTGTATTAGTTTTGAAAAGATTGGATTTTGCTTATCACAGATTAGTGAAAAGAAAATATAGTAAAAGTTGGGAATAATAAAAAAAATGCAGATTAATTCCCTGGCAGTGCGCGGTGTCCAACCACAATTTTAACCATGAGAAACATGTGGTCAACAAAATCACTGCGTTTCTTAATATACAATCCATTTATCTCCTTCTACTCTTTGATCTCAGACCACTTCTTTCTCTTCAGTAAGTCAGTCTAGTTTTCATGCTCATGGCTTTGTAGTTCAGTAGAGATTCAGGTGAACTTAGACCAAAATCTTCTCACAGGCTCTCCCTCTGTGCTCACATGGCAAAAACATCTGATAGATTATTCAACAGTTGGCTGTGCTGGCCGACTGGTTAAGGCGTTGGACTTGAAATCCAATGGGGTATCCCCGCACAGGTTCAAATCCTGTTCACAGTGCACTGTTTTACTTGGTCAAAACTTTGGACCTTCTCGAAAAGAGTAAAATAATATATACAGTATATTATTAAAACGGGCCAAGTGATATGAAAATGGGACAACTTAACATGTTTGACTCGAAATCTTCCTCAAGAATGAGATTTAGCAGTATGAAAACTCCAAGAAATATTACTCGATGTTTCCCATGATATTGATGACATCATTTGCAGATAATAGAAATCTATGTATTGATAGCTGGAAATCCTCTACACCAAATTTCTTTCAGCAATAAAAAGTCAATGAAAGTATTTAAACTGGTTCCAAAAAGACAACTGAGAACCATCAGCAATGCCATATATTTTGATGGCTGCATTTTTAAGACGATGGACTTGAAATCTTAATGTTAGATGAAATCGTGTTCACAGTTTATTGTTTTACCTTTGAAAAGATTGGATTTTGCACATGAAAGATTAGTGAAAAGAAAATATAGTAAAAGCTGGGAATAATAAAACAATACAGATTAATTCCCTGACAGTGTGCGGAAACCAAAGACAATTTTAACTATGAGAAACACGTGGTCAACAAAATCTCTGCGTTTCTCAATATACAATCCACTCATCTCCTTCTACTCTTTAATCTCAGACCACTCCTTTCTATTCAGTAAGTCAGTCAAGTTCTCTTGCTCATGGCTGTATCCTACAATAGATATTCATGCGAATTTAGGCCAAAATCTTTTCACAGGCTGTTCTCTGTGTTCACATGGCAAACACATCTGATAAGGTGAGCCTATAATTGGCTGTGATGGCCGTAAATCCCCACACAGGTTCAAATCCTGTTCACTGTGCAGTGTTTTACTTGGTCAAAACTTTGGACCTTCTCGAAAAGAGTAAAATAATATATACAGTATATTATTAAAATGGGCCAAGACATATGAAAATGGGACAAATAAATATATTTGAGTCGAAATCTGTCTCAAGAATGAAATTAACAAGTATGAAAACTTAAAGAAATATTACTAGATGTTTCCCATGATATTGATGACATCATTTGCAGATAATAGAAATCTATGTATTGATAGCTGGAAATCCTCTACACCAAATTTCTTTCAGCAATAAAATGTCAATTAAAGTATTTAAACTGGTTCCAAAAAGACAACTGAGAACCATCAGCAATGCCATATATTTTAATGGCTGCATTTTTAAGACAATGGACTTGAAATCTTGATGTTGGATGAAATCATGTTCAGTTTATTGTATCAGTTTTGAAAAGATTGGATTTTGCTTATGAAAGAATAGTGAAAAGAAAATATAGTAAAACTTGGGAATAATAAAAAAAATGCAGATTAATTCCCTGGCAGTGCGCGGTGTCCAACCACAATTTTAAGCATGAGAAACATGTGGTCAACAAAATCACTATCTTGATGACTGCATTTTTAAGATGATGGACTTGAAATCTTCATGTTGGATGAAATCGTGTTCACAGTTTATTGTTTTACCTTTGAAAAGATTGGATTTTGCACATGAAAGATTAGTGAAAAGAAAATATAGTAGACGCTGGGAATAATAAAACAATGCAGATTAATTCCCTGACAGTGTGTGGAAACCAAAGACAATTTTAACCATGAGAAACATGTGGTCAACAAAATCTCTGTGTTTCTCAATATACAATCCATTCATCTCCTTCTACTCTTTGATCTCAGACCACTCCTTTCTCTTCAGTAAGTCAGTCAAGTTCTCTTGCTCATGGCTGTATCCTAAATAGATATTCATGCGAACTAAAGGGGGTTTTACACTAAGCGAGATCGCTAGTGATATCGCTCAAGCGACACCGATATTGTGACGCGACAGTGATCACGCTAGCGATCTCGTTAAGTGTGAAAGGTAGCAGCGACCGGACCCCCCGTCGGCTATCGCTGATCATGCTCGAATGTGCAGGTACATTTTTCCATCACTGACGTCCCGCTGTTCAGTAATTATCGTTGTGTTTGAAGCTTTAAAAACGATGAGCGACGTCAATAATGACGCATGGCTCAGCGACACAGGCGTGACTTACCGGCCACGCCTCCTCTTCCCTATTGGTCTTTACAGCGCTGACAATGTGCGAAATGTATCTGACAAAAAAGCTATAAAAGACAACGCTGGAACGCCTCAGGTATTTGAAAAAAACCAACGATGATGATTCTTCAAGAGGGTTGCTGAAGGACGAATAGCGAAATCTAACCAAAAATGCACTTTTGTCTCTAGGGAGAAAAATGCTGGTTTAGAAGCTAACCATGGCGCTCCAGAGATTTAAACTGTAACGCTATTACGTCCTCTTTAATGACGCCGCCGGCCAATGACAGCGCAGCGGTGACCACCAATCGGCGCTTTGGGGGGCGTTGTAAATTAAACGCTGAAGCATGCCCACCGAGGTCTGAATCGTTTGTGGTTTAGTAATGTGAAAGGTACTCAACGAGCAACAAGGTCGCTATGCAGATCGCTGATCTCTCTAGAGTCGTTGACGAGAGTGGACTGTTTGAAAGCTATCTAGCGATCACGTAACGACACAACAGCGATCTATGCCTGGTCGGATCGCTATTGTTATCGCTGGTGCGTTGCTTAGTGTAAAAGGCCCTTTAGGCCAAAATCTTCTCACAGGCTGTTCTCTGTATTCACATGGCAAACACATCTGATAAAGTGAGCCTATAATTGGCTGTGATGGCCACAAATCCCCACACAGGTTCAAATCCTGATCACAGTGCAATGTTTTACTTGGTCAAAACTTTGGACCTTCTCGAAAAGAGTAAAATAATATATACAGTATATTATTAAAATGGGCCAAGACATATGAAAATGGGACAACTAAATATGTTTGAGTCGAAATCTGTCTCAAGAATGAAATTAAGCAGTATGAAAACTTCAAGAAATATTACTCGATGTTTCCCATGATATTGATGACATCATTTGCAGATAATAGAAATCTATGTATTGATAGCTGGAAATCCTCTACACCAAATTTATTTCAGCAATAAAATGTCAATTAAAGTATTTAAACTGGTTCCAAAAAGACAACTGAGAACCATCAGCAATGCCATATATTTTGATGGCTGCATTTTTAAGACGATGGACTTGAAATCTTCATGTTGGATGAAATAATGTTCAGTTTATTGTATTAGTTTTGAAAAGATTGGATTTTGCTTATGAAAGATTAGTGAAAAGAAAATATAGTAAAAGTTGGGAATAATAAAAAAAATGCAGATTAATTCCCTGGCAGTGCGCGGTGTCCAACCACAATTTTAAGCATGAGAAACATGTGGTCAACAAAATCACTATTTTGATGGCTGCATTTTTAAGACGATGGACTTGAAATCTTCATGTTGGATGAAATCGTGTTCACAGTTTATTGTTTTACCTTTGAAAAGATTGGATTTTGCACATGAAAGATTAGTGAAAAGAAAATATAGTAAAAGCTGGGAATAATAAAAAAATGCAGATTAATTCCCTGGCAGTGCGCGGTGTCCAACCACAATTTTAAGCAGGAGAAACATGTGGTCAACAAAATCACTGCGATTCTTAATATACATTCCATTTATCTCCTTCTATTCTTTGATCTCAGACCACTTCTTTCTCTTCAGTAAGTCAGTCTAGTTTTCATGCTCATGGCTTTGTAGTTCAGTAGAGATTCAGGTGAACTTAGACCAAAATCTTCTCACAGGCTCTCCCTCTGTGCTCACATGGCAAAAACATCTGATAAATTATTCAACAGTTGGCTGTGATGGCCGAGTGGTTAAGGTGTTGGACTTGAAATCCAGTGGGGTATCCCCGCACAGGTTCAAATCCTGTTCACAGCGCAGTGTTTTACTTGGTCAAAACTTTGGACCCTCTCGAAAAGAGTAAAATAATATATACAGTATATTATTAAAACGGGCCAAGTGATATGAAAATGGGACAACTCCAACATGTTTTACTCAAAAGCTGCCTCAAGAATGAAATTAAGCAGTATGAAAACTTCAAGAAATATTACTCCATTTTTCCCATGATATTGATGACATCATTTGCAGATAATAGAAATCTATGTATTGATAGCTGGAAATCCTCTACACCAAATTTCTTTCAGCAATAAAAAGTCAATGAAAGTATTTAAACTGGTTCCAAAAAGACAACTGAGAACCATCAGCAATGCCATATATTTTGATGGCTGCATTTTTAAGACGATGGACTTGAAATCTTAATGTTAGATGAAATCGTGTTCACAGTTTATTGTTTTACCTTTGAAAAGATTGGATTTTGCACATGAAAGATTAGTGAAAAGAAAATATAGTAAAAGCTGGGAATAATAAAACAATACAGATTAATTCCCTGACAGTGTGCGGAAACCAAAGACAATTTTAACTATGAGAAACACGTGGTCAACAAAATCTCTGCGTTTCTCAATATACAATCCACTCATCTCCTTCTACTCTTTAATTTCAGACCACTCCTTTCTATTCAGTAAGTCAGTCAAGTTCTCTTGCTCATGGCTGTATCCTACAATAGATATTCATGCGAATTTAGGCCAAAATCTTTTCACAGGCTGTTCTCTGTGTTCACATGGCAAACACATCTGATAAGGTGAGCCTATAATTGGCTGTGATGGCCGTAAATCCCCACACAGGTTCAAATCCTGTTCACTGTGCAGTGTTTTACTTGGTCAAAACTTTGGACCTTCTCGAAAAGAGTAAAATAATATATACAGTATATTATTAAAATGGGCCAAGACATATGAAAATGGGACAAATAAATATATTTGAGTCGAAATCTGTCTCAAGAATGAAATTAACAAGTATGAAAACTTAAAGAAATATTACTAGATGTTTCCCATGATATTGATGACATCATTTGCAGATAATAGAAATCTATGTATTGATAGCTGGAAATCCTCTACACCAAATTTCTTTCAGCAATAAAATGTCAATTAAAGTATTTAAACTGGTTCCAAAAAGACAACTGAGAACCATCAGCAATGCCATATATTTTGATGGCTGCATTTTTAAGACAATGGACTTGAAATCTTGATGTTGGATGAAATCATGTTCAGTTTATTGTATCAGTTTTGAAAAGATTGGATTTTGCTTATGAAAGAATAGTGAAAAGAAAATATAGTAAAACTTGGGAATAATAAAAAAAATGCAGATTAATTCCCTGGCAGTGCGCGGTGTCCAACCACAATTTTAAGCATGAGAAACATGTGGTCAACAAAATCACTATCTTGATGACTGCATTTTTAAGACAATGGACTTGAAATCTTCATGTTGGATGAAATCGTGTTCACAGTTTATTGTTTTACCTTTGAAAAGATTGGATTTTGCACATGAAAGATTAGTGAAAAGAAAATATAGTAGACGCTGGGAATAATAAAACAATGCAGATTAATTCCCTGACAGTGTGTGGAAACCAAAGACAATTTTAACCATGAGAAACATGTGGTCAACAAAATCTCTGTGTTTCTCAATATACAATCCATTCATCTCCTTCTACTCTTTGATCTCAGACCACTCCTTTCTCTTCAGTAAGTCAGTCAAGTTCTCTTGCTCATGGCTGTATCCTAAATAGATATTCATGCGAACTAAAGGGGGTTTTACACTAAGCGAGATCGCTAGTGATATCGCTCAAGCGACACCGATATTGTGACGCGACAGTGATCACGCTAGCGATCTCGTTAAGTGTGAAAGGTAGCAGCGACCGGACCCCCCGTCGGCTATCGCTGATCATGCTCGAATGTGCAGGTACATTTTTCCATCACTGACGTCCCGCTGTTCAGTAATTATCGTTGTGTTTGAAGCTTTAAAAACGATGAGCGACGTCAATAATGACGCATGGCTCAGCGACACAGGCGTGACTTACCGGCCACGCCTCCTCTTCCCTATTGGTCTTTACAGCGCTGACAATGTGCGAAATGTATCTGACAAAAAAGCTATAAAAGACAACGCTGGAACGCCTCAGGTATTTGAAAAAAACCAACGATGATGATTCTTCAAGAGGGTTGCTGAAGGACGAATAGCGAAATCTAACCAAAAATGCACTTTTGTCTCTAGGGAGAAAAATGCTGGTTTAGAAGCTAACCATGGCGCTCCAGAGATTTAAACTGTAACGCTATTACGTCCTCTTTAATGACGCCGCCGGCCAATGACAGCGCAGCGGTGACCACCAATCGGCGCTTTGGGGGGCGTTGTAAATTAAACGCTGAAGCATGCCCACCGAGGTCTGAATCGTTTGTGGTTTAGTAATGTGAAAGGTACTCAACGAGCAACAAGGTCGCTATGCAGATCGCTGATCTCTCTAGAGTCGTTGACGAGAGTGGACTGTTTGAAAGCTATCTAGCGATCACGTAACGACACAACAGCGATCTATGCCTGGTCGGATCGCTATTGTTATCGCTGGTGCGTTGCTTAGTGTAAAAGGCCCTTTAGGCCAAAATCTTCTCACAGGCTGTTCTCTGTATTCACATGGCAAACACATCTGATAAAGTGAGCCTATAATTGGCTGTGATGGCCACAAATCCCCACACAGGTTCAAATCCTGATCACAGTGCAATGTTTTACTTGGTCAAAACTTTGGACCTTCTCGAAAAGAGTAAAATAATATATACAGTATATTATTAAAATGGGCCAAGACATATGAAAATGGGACAACTAAATATGTTTGAGTCGAAATCTGTCTCAAGAATGAAATTAAGCAGTATGAAAACTTCAAGAAATATTACTCGATGTTTCCCATGATATTGATGACATCATTTGCAGATAATAGAAATCTATGTATTGATAGCTGGAAATCCTCTACACCAAATTTATTTCAGCAATAAAATGTCAATTAAAGTATTTAAACTGGTTCCAAAAAGACAACTGAGAACCATCAGCAATGCCATATATTTTGATGGCTGCATTTTTAAGACGATGGACTTGAAATCTTCATGTTGGATGAAATAATGTTCAGTTTATTGTATTAGTTTTGAAAAGATTGGATTTTGCTTATGAAAGATTAGTGAAAAGAAAATATAGTAAAAGTTGGGAATAATAAAAAAAATGCAGATTAATTCCCTGGCAGTGCGCGGTGTCCAACCACAATTTTAAGCATGAGAAACATGTGGTCAACAAAATCACTATTTTGATGGCTGCATTTTTAAGACGATGGACTTGAAATCTTCATGTTGGATGAAATCGTGTTCACAGTTTATTGTTTTACCTTTGAAAAGATTGGATTTTGCACATGAAAGATTAGTGAAAAGAAAATATAGTAAAAGCTGGGAATAATAAAAAAATGCAGATTAATTCCCTGGCAGTGCGCGGTGTCCAACCACAATTTTAAGCAGGAGAAACATGTGGTCAACAAAATCACTGCGATTCTTAATATACATTCCATTTATCTCCTTCTATTCTTTGATCTCAGACCACTTCTTTCTCTTCAGTAAGTCAGTCTAGTTTTCATGCTCATGGCTTTGTAGTTCAGTAGAGATTCAGGTGAACTTAGACCAAAATCTTCTCACAGGCTCTCCCTCTGTGCTCACATGGCAAAAACATCTGATAAATTATTCAACAGTTGGCTGTGATGGCCGAGTGGTTAAGGTGTTGGACTTGAAATCCAGTGGGGTATCCCCGCACAGGTTCAAATCCTGTTCACAGCGCAGTGTTTTACTTGGTCAAAACTTTGGACCCTCTCGAAAAGAGTAAAATAATATATACAGTATATTATTAAAACGGGCCAAGTGATATGAAAATGGGACAACTCCAACATGTTTTACTCAAAAGCTGCCTCAAGAATGAAATTAAGCAGTATGAAAACTTCAAGAAATATTACTCCATTTTTCCCATGATATTGTTGACATCATTTGCAGATAATAGAAATCTATGTACTGGTTGCTGGAAATTCTCTACACCAAATTTCTTTCAGCAATAAAAGTTCAATGAAAGTATTTAAACTGATTCCAAAAAGACAACTGAGAACAATGCCATATATTTTGATGGCTGCATTTTTAAGACGATGGACTTGAAATCTTCATGTTGGATGAAATCGTGTTCACAGTTTATTGTTTTACCTTTGAAAAGATTGGATTTTGCACATGAAAGATTAGTGAAAAGAAAATATAGTAAAAGCTGGGAATAATAAAACAATGCAGATTAATTCCCTGACAGTGTGCGGAAACCAAAGACAATTTTAACCATGAGAAACACGTGGTCAACAAAATCTCTGCGTTTCTCAATATACAATCCATTCATCTCCTTCTACTCTTTAATCTCAGACCACTCCTTTCTCTTCAGTAAGTCAGTCAAGTTCTCTTGCTCATGGCTGTATCCTACAATAGATATTCATGCGAATTTAGGCCAAAATCTTTTCACAGGCTGTTCTCTGTGTTCACATGGCAAACACATCTGATAAAGTGAGCCTTTAATTGGCTGTGATGGCCGCAAATCCCCACACAGGTTCAAATCCTGTTCACAGTGCAGTGTTTTACTTGGTCAAAACTTTGGACCTTCTCGAAAAGAGTAAAATAATATATACAGTATATTATTAAAATGGGACAAGACATATGAAAATGGGACAACTAAATATATTTGAGTCGAAATCTGTCTCAAGAATGAAATTAACAAGTATGAAAACTTCAAGAAATATTACTAGATGTTTCCCATGATATTGATGACATCATTTGCAGATAATAGAAATCTATGTATTGATAGCTGGAAATCCTCTACACCAAATTTCTTTCAGCAATAAAATGTCAATTAAAGTATTTAAACTGGTTCCAAAAAGACAACTGAGAAACATCAGCAATGCCATATATTTTGATGGCTGCATTTTTAAGACGATGGCTTGAAATCTTCATGTTGGATGAAATCGTGTTCACAATTTATTGTTTTACCTTTGAAAAGATTGGATTTTGCACATGAAAAATTAGTGAAAAGAAAATATAGTAAAAGCTGGGAATAATAAAACAATGCAGATTAATTCCCTGACAGTGTGCGGAAACCAAAGACAATTTTAACCATGAGAAACACGTGGTCAACAAAATCTCTGCGTTTCTCAATATACAATCCATTCATCTCCTTCTACTCTATAATCTCAGACCAGATTAATTCTCTGGCAGTGCGCGGTGTCCAACCACAATTTTAAGCATGAGAAACATGTGGTCAACAAAATCACTGCGTTTCTTAATATACAATCCATTTATCTCCTTCTACTCTTTGATCTCAGACCACTTCTTTCTCTTCAGTAAGTCAGTCTAGTTTTCATGCTCATGGCTGTGTAGTTCAGTAGAGATTCAGGTGAACTTAGACCAAAATCTTCTCACAGGGTCTCCCTCTGTGCTCACATGGCAAAAACATCTGATAGATTATTCAACAGTTGGCTGAGATGGCCGAGTGGTTAAGGCGGTGGACTCGAATTCCCATGGGGTATCCCCGCACAGGTTCAATTCCTGTTCACAGCGTGGTGTTTTACTTGGTCAAAACTTTGGACCTTCTCTAAAAGAGTAAAATAATATATACAGTATATTATTAAAACGGGCCAAGTGATATGAAAATGGGACAGCTCCAACATGTTTGACTCAAAATCTTCCTCAAGAATGAAATTAAGCAGTATGAAAACTTCAAGAAATATTACTTGTTGTTTCCCATGATATTGATGACATCATTTGCAGATAATAGAAATCTATGTATTGGTTGCTGGAAATCCTCTACACCAAATTTCTTTCAGCAATAAAAAGTCAATGAAAGTATTTAAACTGGTTCCAAAAAGACAACTGAGAACCATCAGCAATTCCATATATTTTGATGGCTGCATTTTTAAGACGATGGACTTGAAATCTTCATGTTGGATGAAATCGTGTTCACAGTTTATTGTTTTACCTTTGAAAAGATTGGATTTTGCACATGAAAGATTAGTGAAAAGAAAATATAGTAGAAGCTGGGAATAATAAAGCAATGCAGATTAATTCCCTGACAGTGTGCGGAAACCAAAGACAATTTTAACCATGAGAAACACGTGGTCAACAAAATCTCTGCGTTTCTCAATATACAATCCATTCATCTCCTTCTACTCTTTGATCTCAGACCACTCCTTTCTCTTCAGTAAGTCAGTCAAGTTATCTTGCTCATGGCTGTATCCTACAATAGATATTCATGCGAATTTAGGCCAAAATCTTTTCACAGGCTGTTCTCTGTGTTCACATGGCAAACACATCTGATAAAGTGAGCCTATAATTGGCTGTGATGGCAGCAAATCCCCAAACAGGTTCAAATCCTGTTCACAGTGCAGTGTTTTACTTGGTCAAAACTTTGGAACTTCTCGAAAAGAGTAAAATAATATATACAATATATTATTAAAATGGGCCAAGACATATGAAAATGCGACAACTAAATATATTTGAGTCAAAATCTGTCTCAAGAATGAAATTAACAAGTATGAAAACTTAAAGAAATATTACTATATGTTTCCCATGATATTGATGACATCATTTGCAGATAATAGAAATCTATGTATTGATAGCTGGAAATCTTCTACACCAAATTTCTTTCAGCAATAAAATGTCAATTAAAGTATTTAAACTGGTTCCAAAAAGACAACTGAGAACCATCAGCAATGCCATATATTTTGATGGCTGCATTTTTAAGACGATGGACTTGAAATCTTCATGTTGGATGAAATCATGTTCAGTTTGTTGTATTGGTTTTGAAAAGATTGGATTTTGCTTATGAAAGATTAGTGAAAAGAAAGTATAGTAAAAGTTGGGAATAATAAAAAAATGCAGATTAATTCCCTGGCAGTGCGTGGTGTCCAACCACAATTTTAAGCATGAGAAACATGTGGTCAACAAAATCACTGCGTTTCTTAATATACAATCCATATATCTCCTTCTACTCTTTGATCTCAGACCACTTCTTTCTCTTCAGTAAGTCAGTCTAGTTTTCATGCTCATGGCTGTGTAGTTCAGTAGAGATTCAGGTGAACTTAGACCAAAATCTTCTCACAGGCTCTCCCTCTGTGCTCACATGGCAAAAACATCTGATAGCTTATTCAACAGTTGGCTGTGATGGCAGAGTGGTGTAGGTGTTGGACTCGAAATCCAATGGGGTATACCTGCCCAGGTTCAAACCCTGTTCACAGTGCAGTGTTTTACTTGGTCAAACCTTTGGACCTTCTCGAAAAGAGTGAAATAATATATACAGTATATTATTAAAACTGGCAAAGTGATATGAAAATGGGAGAACTCCAACATGTTTGACTCAAAATCTGCCTCAAGAATGAAATTAAGCAGTATGAAAACTTCAAGAAATATTACTCGATGTTTCCCATGATATTGGTGACATCATTTGCAGATAATAGAAATCTATGTATTGGTTGCTGGAAATCCTCTACACCAAATTTCTTTCAGCAATAAAAAGTCAATGAAAGTATTTAAACTGGTTCCAAAAAGACAACTGAGAACCATCAGCAATGCCATATATTTTGATGGCTGCATTTTAAAGACGATGGACTTGAAATCTTCATGTTGGATGAAATGGTGTTCACAGTTTATTGTTTTACCTTTGAAAAGATTGGATTTTGCACAAGAAAGATTAGTGAAAAGAAAATATTGTAAAAGCTGGGAATAATAAAACAATGCAGATTAATTCCCTGACAGTGTGCGGAAACCAAAGACAATTTTAACCATGAGAAACACGTGGTCAACAAAATCTCTGCGTTTCTCAATATACAATCCATTCATCTCCTTCTACTCTTTAATCTCAGATCACTCCTTTCTCTTCAGTAAGTCAGTCAAGTTCTCTTGCTCATGGCTGTATCCTACAATAGATATTCTTGTGAATTTAGGCCAAAATCTTTTCACAGGCTGTTCTCTGTGTTCACATGGCAAACACATCTGATAAAGTGAGCCTATAATTGGCTGTGATGGCCGCAAATCCCCACACAGGTTCAAATCCTGTTCACAGTGCAGTGTTTTACTTGGTCAAAACTTTGGACCTTCTCGAAAAGAGTAAAATAATATATACAGTATATTATTAAAATGGGCCAAGACATATGAAAATGGGACAACTAAATATATTTGAGTCGAAATCTTTCTCAAGAATGAAATTAACAAGTATGAAAACTTAAAGAAATATTACTAGATGTTTCCCATGATATTGATGACATCATTTGCAGATAATAGAAATCTATGTATTGATAGCTGGAAATCCTCTACACCAAATTTCTTTCAGCAATAAAATGTCAATTAAAGTATTTAAACTGGTTCCAAAAAGACAACTGAGAACCATCAGCAATGCCATATATTTTGATGGCTGCATTTTTAAGACGATGGACTTGAAATCTTCATGTTGGATGAAATCATGTTCAGTTTATTGTATTAGTTTTGAAAAGATTGGATTTTGCTTATCACAGATTAGTGAAAAGAAAATATAGTAAAAGTTGGGAATAATAAAAAAAATGCAGATTAATTCCCTGGCAGTGCGCGGTGTCCAACCACAATTTTAACCATGAGAAACATGTGGTCAACAAAATCACTGCGTTTCTTAATATACAATCCATTTATCTCCTTCTACTCTTTGATCTCAGACCACTTCTTTCTCTTCAGTAAGTCAGTCTAGTTTTCATGCTCATGGCTTTGTAGTTCAGTAGAGATTCAGGTGAACTTAGACCAAAATCTTCTCACAGGCTCTCCCTCTGTGCTCACATGGCAAAAACATCTGATAGATTACTCAACAGTTGGCTGTGCTGGCCGACTGGTTAAGGCGTTGGACTTGAAATCCAATGGGGTATCCCCGCACAGGTTCAAATCCTGTTCACAGTGCACTGTTTTACTTGGTCAAAACTTTGGACCTTCTCGAAAAGAGTAAAATAATATATACAGTATATTATTAAAACGGGCCAAGTGATAGGAAAATGGGACAACTTAACATGTTTGACTCGAAATCTTCCTCAAGAATGAGATTTAGCAGTATGAAAACTCCAAGAAATATTACTCGATGTTTCCCATGATATTGATGACATCATTTGCAGATAATAGAAATCTATGTATTGATAGCTGGAAATCCTCTACACCAAATTTCTTTCAGCAATAAAAAGTCAATGAAAGTATTTAAACTGGTTCCAAAAAGACAACTGAGAACCATCAGCAATGCCATATATTTTGATGGCTGCATTTTTAAGACGATGGACTTGAAATCTTAATGTTAGATGAAATCGTGTTCACAGTTTATTGTTTTACCTTTGAAAAGATTGGATTTTGCACATGAAAGATTAGTGAAAAGAAAATATAGTAAAAGCTGGGAATAATAAAACAATACAGATTAATTCCCTGACAGTGTGCGGAAACCAAAGACAATTTTAACTATGAGAAACACGTGGTCAACAAAATCTCTGCGTTTCTCAATATACAATCCACTCATCTCCTTCTACTCTTTAATTTCAGACCACTCCTTTCTATTCAGTAAGTCAGTCAAGTTCTCTTGCTCATGGCTGTATCCTACAATAGATATTCATGCGAATTTAGGCCAAAATCTTTTCACAGGCTGTTCTCTGTGTTCACATGGCAAACACATCTGATAAGGTGAGCCTATAATTGGCTGTGATGGCCGTAAATCCCCACACAGGTTCAAATCCTGTTCACTGTGCAGTGTTTTACTTGGTCAAAACTTTGGACCTTCTCGAAAAGAGTAAAATAATATATACAGTATATTATTAAAATGGGCCAAGACATATGAAAATGGGACAAATAAATATATTTGAGTCGAAATCTGTCTCAAGAATGAAATTAACAAGTATGAAAACTTAAAGAAATATTACTAGATGTTTCCCATGATATTGATGACATCATTTGCAGATAATAGAAATCTATGTATTGATAGCTGGAAATCCTCTACACCAAATTTCTTTCAGCAATAAAATGTCAATTAAAGTATTTAAACTGGTTCCAAAAAGACAACTGAGAACCATCAGCAATGCCATATATTTTGATGGCTGCATTTTTAAGACAATGGACTTGAAATCTTGATGTTGGATGAAATCATGTTCAGTTTATTGTATCAGTTTTGAAAAGATTGGATTTTGCTTATGAAAGAATAGTGAAAAGAAAATATAGTAAAACTTGGGAATAATAAAAAAAATGCAGATTAATTCCCTGGCAGTGCGCGGTGTCCAACCACAATTTTAAGCATGAGAAACATGTGGTCAACAAAATCACTATCTTGATGACTGCATTTTTAAGACGATGGACTTGAAATCTTCATGTTGGATGAAATCGTGTTCACAGTTTATTGTTTTACCTTTGAAAAGATTGGATTTTGCACATGAAAGATTAGTGAAAAGAAAATATAGTAGACGCTGGGAATAATAAAACAATGCAGATTAATTCCCTGACAGTGTGTGGAAACCAAAGACAATTTTAACCATGAGAAACATGTGGTCAACAAAATCTCTGTGTTTCTCAATATACAATCCATTCATCTCCTTCTACTCTTTGATCTCAGACCACTCCTTTCTCTTCAGTAAGTCAGTCAAGTTCTCTTGCTCATGGCTGTATCCTAAATAGATATTCATGCGAACTAAAGGGGGTTTTACACTAAGCGAGATCGCTAGTGATATCGCTCAAGCGACACCGATATTGTGACGCGACAGTGATCACGCTAGCGATCTCGTTAAGTGTGAAAGGTAGCAGCGACCGGACCCCCCGTCGGCTATCGCTGATCATGCTCGAATGTGCAGGTACATTTTTCCATCGCTGACGTCCCGCTGTTCAGCAATTATCGTTGTGTTTGAAGCTTTAAAAACGATGAGCGACGTCAATAATGACGCATGGCTCAGCGACACAGGCGTGACTTACCGGCCACGCCTCCTCTTCCCTATTGGTCTTTACAGCGCTGACAATGTGCGAAATGTATCTGACAAAAAAGCTATAAAAGACAACGCTGGAACGCCTCAGGTATTTGAAAAAAACCAACGATGATGATTCTTCAAGAGGGTTGCTGAAGGACGAATAGCGAAATCTAACCAAAAATGCACTTTTGTCTCTAGGGAGAAAAATGCTGGTTTAGAAGCTAACCATGGCGCTCCAGAGATTTAAACTGTAACGCTATTACGTCCTCTTTAATGACGCCGCCGGCCAATGACAGCGCAGCGGTGACCACCAATCGGCGCTTTGGGGGGCGTTGTAAATTAAACGCTGAAGCATGCCCACCGAGGTCTGAATCGTTTGTGGTTTAGTAATGTGAAAGGTACTCAACGAGCAACAAGGTCGCTATGCAGATCGCTGATCTCTCTAGAGTCGTTGACGAGAGTGGACTGTTTGAAAGCTATCTAGCGATCACGTAACGACACAACAGCGATCTATGCCTGGTCGGATCGCTATTGTTATCGCTGGTGCGTTGCTTAGTGTAAAAGGCCCTTTAGGCCAAAATCTTCTCACAGGCTGTTCTCTGTATTCACATGGCAAACACATCTGATAAAGTGAGCCTATAATTGGCTGTGATGGCCACAAATCCCCACACAGGTTCAAATCCTGATCACAGTGCAATGTTTTACTTGGTCAAAACTTTGGACCTTCTCGAAAAGAGTAAAATAATATATACAGTATATTATTAAAATGGGCCAAGACATATGAAAATGGGACAACTAAATTTGTTTGAGTCGAAATCTGTCTCAAGAATGAAATTAAGCAGTATGAAAACTTCAAGAAATATTACTCGATGTTTCCCATGATATTGATGACATCATTTGCAGATAATAGAAATCTATGTATTGATAGCTGGAAATCCTCTACACCAAATTTATTTCAGCAATAAAATGTCAATTAAAGTATTTAAACTGGTTCCAAAAAGACAACTGAGAACCATCAGCAATGCCATATATTTTGATGGCTGCATTTTTAAGACGATGGACTTGAAATCTTCATGTTGGATGAAATAATGTTCAGTTTATTGTATTAGTTTTGAAAAGATTGGATTTTGCTTATGAAAGATTAGTGAAAAGAAAATATAGTAAAAGTTGGGAATAATAAAAAAAATGCAGATTAATTCCCTGGCAGTGCGCGGTGTCCAACCACAATTTTAAGCATGAGAAACATGTGGTCAACAAAATCACTATTTTGATGGCTGCATTTTTAAGACGATGGAATTGAAATCTTCATGTTGGATGAAATCGTGTTCACAGTTTATTGTTTTACCTTTGAAAAGATTGGATTTTGCACATGAAAGATTAGTGAAAAGAAAATATAGTAAAAGCTGGGAATAATACAGATTAATTCCCTGACAGTGTGCGGAAACCAAAGACAATTTTAACCATGAGAAACACGTGGTCAACAAAATCTCTGCGTTTCTCAATATACAATCCATTCATCTCCTTCTACTCTTTAATCTCAGACCACTCCTTTCTATTCAGTAAGTCAGTCAAGTTCTCTTGCTCATGGCTGTATCCTACAATAGATATTCATGCGAATTTAGGCCAAAATCTTTTCACAGGCTGTTCTCTGTGTTCACATGGCAAACACATCTGATAAGGTGAGCCTATAATTGGCTGTGATGGCCGCAAATCCCCACACAGGTTCAAATCCTGTTCACTGTGCAGTATTTTACTTGGTCAAATCTTTGGACCTTCTCGAAAAGAGTAAAATAATATATACAGTATATTATTAAAATGGGCCAAGCCATATGAAAATGGGACAACTAAATATATTTGAGTCGAAATCTGTCTCAAGAATGAAATTAACAAGTATGAAGACTTAAAGAAATATTACTAGATGTTTCCCATGATATTGATTACATCATTTGCAGATAATAGAAATCTATGTATTGATAGCTGGAAATCCTCTACACCAAATTTCTTTCAGCAATAAAATGTCAATTAAAGTATTTAACCTGGTTCCAAAAAGACAACTGAGAACCATCAGCAATGCCATATATTTTGATGGCTGCATTTTTAAGACGATGGACTTGAAATCTTGATGTTGGATGAAATCATGTTCAGTTTATTGTATCAGTTTTGAAAAGATTGGATTTTGCTTATGAAAGAATAGTGAAAAGAAAATATAGTAAAAGTTGGGAATAATAAAAAAAATGCAGATTAATTCCCTGGCAGTGCGCGGTGTCCAACCACAATTTTAAGCATGAGAAACATGTGGTCAACAAAATCACTATATTGATGGCTGCATTTTTAAGACGATGGACTTGAAATCTTCATGTTGCATGAAATCGTGTTCACAGTTTATTGTTTTACCTTTGAAAAGATTGGATTTTGCACATGAAAGATTAGTGAAAAGAAAATATAGTAGACGCTGGGAATAATAAAACAATGCAGATTAATTCCCTGACAGTGTGTGGAAACCAAAGACAATTTTAACCATGAGAAACATGTGGTCAACAAAATCTCTGCGTTTCTCAATATACAATCCATTCATCTCCTTCTACTCTTTGATCTCAGACCACTCCTTTCTCTTCAGTAAGTCAGTCAAGTTCTCTTGCTCATGGCTGTATCCTAAATAGATATTCATGCGAACTTAGGCCAAAATCTTCTCACAGGCTGTTCTCTGTGTTTACATGGCAAACACATCTGATAAAGTGAGCCTATAATTGGCTGTGATGGCCGCAAATCCCCACACAGGTTCAAATCCTGATCACAGTGCAATGTTTTACTTGGTCAAAACTTTGGACCTTCTCGAAAAGAGTAAAATAATATATACAGTATATTATTAAAATGGGCCAAGACATATGAAAATGGGACAACTAAATATGTTTGAGTCGAAATCTGTCTCAAGAATTAAATTAACAAGTATGAAAACTTAAAGAAATATTACTCGATGTTTCCCATGATATTGATGACATCATTTGCAGATAATAGAAATCTATGTATTGATAGCTGGAAATCCTCTACACCAAATTTCTTTCAGCAATAAAATGTCAATTAAAGTATTTAAACTGGTTCCAAAAAGACAGCTGAGAACCATCAGCAATGCCATAAATTTTGATGGCTGCATTTTTAAGACGATGGACTTGAAATCTTCATGTTGGATGAAATCATGTTCAGTTTATTGTATTAGTTTTGAAAAGATTGGATTTTGCTTATGAAAGATTAGTGAAAAGAAAATATAGTAAAAGTTGGGAATAATAAAAAAAATGCAGATTAATTCCCTGGCAGTGCGCGGTGTCCAACCACAATTTTAAGCATGAGAAACATGTGGTCAACAAAATCACTATTTTGATGGCTGCATTTTTAAGACGATGGACTTGAAATCTTCATGTTGGATGAAATCGTGTTCACAGTTTATTGTTTTACCTTTGAAAAGATTGGATTTTGCACATGAAAGATTAGTGAAAAGAAAATATAGTAGACGCTGGGAATAATAAAACAATGCAGATTAATTCCCTGACAGTGTGTGGAAACCAAAGACAATTTTAACCATGAGAAACATGTGGTCAACAAAATCTCTGTGTTTCTCAATATACAATCCATTCATCTCCTTCTACTCTTTAATCTCAGACCACTCCTTTCTATTCAGTAAGTCAGTCAAGTTCTCTTGCTCATGGCTGTATCCTACAATAGATATTCATGCGAATTTAGGCCAAAATCTTTTCACAGGCTGTTCTCTGTGTTCACATGGCAAACACATCTGATAAGGTGAGCCTATAATTGGCTGAGATGGCCACAAATCCCCACACAGGTTCAAATCCTGTTCACAGTGCAGTATTTTACTTGGTCAAAACTTTGGACCTTCTCGAAAAGAGTAAAATAATATATACAGTATATTATTAAAATGGGCCAAGACATATGAAAATGGGACAATTAAATATATTTGAGTCGAAATCTGTCTCAAGAATGAAATTAACAAGTATGAAAGCTTAAAGAAATATTACTAGATGTTTCCCATGATATTGATTACATCATTTGCAGATAATAGAAATCTATGTATTAATAGCTGGAAATCCTCTACACCAAATTTCTTTCAGCAATAAAATGTCAATTAAAGTATTTAAACTGGTTCCAAAAAGATAACTGAGAACCATCAGCAATGCCATATATTTTGATGGCTGCATTTTTAAGACGATGAACTTGAAATCTTCATGTTGGATGAAATCATGTTCAGTTTATTGTATTAGTTTTGAAAAGATTGGATTTTGCTTATGAAAGATTAGTGAAAAGAAAATATAGTAAAAGTTGGGAATAATAAAATGCAGATTAATTCCCTGGCAGTGCGCGGTGTCCAACCACAATTTTAAGCATAAGAAACATGTGGTCAACAAAATCACTGCGTTTCTTAATATACAATCCATTTATCTCCTTCTACTCTTTGATCTCAGACCAATTCTTTCTCTTCAGTAAGTCAGTCTAGTTTTCATGCTCATGGCTTTGTAGTTCAGTAGAGATTCAGGTGAACTTAGAGCAAAATCTTCTCACAGGCTCTCCCGCTGTGCTCACATGGCAAAAACATCTGATAGATTATTCAACAGTTGGCTGTGATGGCCAAGTGGTTAAGGCGTTGGACTCGAAATCCAATGGGGTATCCCCGCACAGGTTCAAATCCTGTTCACAGCGCAGTGTTTTACTTGGTCAAAACTTTGGACCTTCTCGAAAAGAGTAAAATAATATATACAGTATATTATTAAAACGGGCCAAGTGATATGAAAATGGGACAACTTAACATGTTTGAATCGAAATCTGCCTCAAGAATGAGATTAAGTAGTATGAAAACGCCAAGAAATATTACTCGATGTTTCCCATGATATTGATGACATCATTTGCAGATAATAGAAATCTATGTATTGGTTGCTGGAAATCCTCTACACCAAATTTCTTTCAGCAATAAAAAGTCAATGAAAGTATTTAAACTGGTTCCAAAAAGACAACTGAGAACCATCAGCAATGCCATATATTTTGATGGCTGCATTTTTAAGACGATGGACTTGAAATCTTCATGTTGGATGAAACGTGTTCACAGTTTATTGTTTTACCTTTGAAAAGATTGGATTTTGCACATGAAAGATAAGTGAAAAGAAAATATAGTAAAAGCTGGGAATAATAAAACAATACAGATTAATTCCCTGACAGTGTGCGGAAACCAAAGACAATTTTAACCATGAGAAACATGTGGTCAACAAAATCTCTGCGTTTCTCAATATACAATCCATTCATCTCCTTCTACTCTTTAATCTCAGACCACTCCTTTCTATTCAGTAAGTCAGTCAAGTTCTCTTGCTCATGGCTGTATCCTACAATAGATATTCATGTGAATTTAGGCCAAAATCTTTTCACAGGCTGTTCTCTGTGTTCACATGGCAAACACATCTGATAAGGTGAGCCTATAATTGGCTGTGATGGCCGCAAATCCCCACACAGGTTCAAATCCTGTTCACAGTGCAGTATTTTACTTGGTCAAATCTTTGGACCTTCTCGAAAAGAGTAAAATAATATATACAGTATATTATTAAAATGGCCAAGACATATGAAAATGGGACAACTAAATATATTTGACTCGAAATCTGTCTCAAGAATGAAATTAACAAGTATGAAAGCGTAAAGAAATATTACTAGATGTTTCCCATGATATTGATTACATCATTTGCAGATAATAGAAATCTATGTATTGATAGCTGGAAATCCTCTACACCAAATTTCTTTCAGCAATAAAATGTCAATTAAAGTATTTAAACTGGTTCCAAAAAGACAACTGAGAACCATCAGCAATGCCATATATTTTGATGGCTGCATTTTTAAGACGATGGACTTGAAATCTTCATGTTGGATGAAATCATGTTCAGTTTATTGTATTAGTCTTGAAAAGATTGGATTTTGCTTATGAAAGATTAGTGAAAAGAAAATATAGTAAAAGTTGGGAATAATAAAAAAAATGCAGATTAATTCCCTGGCAGTGCGCGGTGTCCAACCACAATTTTAAGCATGAGAAACATGTGGTCAACAAAATCACTGCGTTTCTTAATATACAATCCATTTATCTCCTTCTACTCTTTGATCTCAGACCACATCTTTCTCTTCAGTAAGTCAGTCTAGTTTTCATGCTCATGGCTTTGTAGTTCAGTAGAGATTCAGGTGAACTTAGACCAAAATCTTCTCACAGGCTCTGCCTCTGTGCTCACATGGCAAAAACATCTGATAGATTATTCAACAGTTGGCTGTGATGGCCGAGTGGTTAAGGCGTTGGACTCGAAATCCAATGGGGTATCCCCGCACAGGTTCAAATCCTGTTCACAGCGCAGTGTTTTACTTGGTCAAAACTTTGGACCTTCTCGAAAAGAGTAAAATAATATAAACAGTATATTATTAAAACGGGCCAAGTGATATGAAAATGGGACAACTTAACATGTTTGACTCGAAATCTGCCTCAAGAATGAGATTTAGCAGTATGAAAACGCCAAGAAATATTACTCGATGTTTCCCATGATATTGATGACATCATTTGCAGATAATAGAAATCTATGTATTGGTTGCTGGAAATCCTCTACACCAAATTTCTTTCAGCAATAAAAAGTCAATGAAAGTATTTAAACTGGTTCCAAAAAGACAACTGAGAACCATCAGCAACGCCATATATTTTGATGGCTGCATTTTTAAGACGATGGACTTGAAATCTTCATGTTGGATGAAATCGTGTTCACAGTTTATTGTTTTACCTTTGAAAAGATTGGATTTTGCACATGAAAGATTAGTGAAAAGAAAATATAGTAAAAGCTGGGAATAATAAAACAATACAGATTAATTCCCTGACAGTGCGCGGTGTCCAACCACAATTTTAAGCATGAGAAACATGTGGTCAACAAAATCACTGCGTTTCTTAATATACAATCCATTTATCTCCTTCTACTCTTTGATCTCAGACCACTTCTTTCTCTTCAGTAAGTCAGTCTAGTTTTCATGCTCATGGCTGTATCCTACAATAGATATTCATGCGAATTTAGGCCAAAATCTTTTCACAGGCTGTTCTCTGTGTTCACATGGCAAACACATCTGATAAGGTGAGCCTATAATTGGCTGTCATGGCCGCAAATCCCCACACAGGTTCAAATCCTGTTCACAGTGCAGTATTTTACTTGGTCAAAACTTTGGACCTTCTCGAAAAGAGTAAAATAATATATACAGTATATTATTAAAATGGGCCAAGACATATGAAAATGGGACAACTAAATATATTTGAGTCGAAATCTGTCTCAAGAATGAAATCAACAAGTATGAAAACTTAAAGAAATATTACTAGATGTTTCCCATGATATTGATTACATCATTTGCAGATAATAGAAATCTATGTATTGATAGCTGGAAATCCTCTACACCAAATTTCTTTCAGCAATAAAATGTCAATTAAAGTATTTAAACTGGTTCCAAAAAGACAACTGAGAACCATCAGCAATGCCATATATTTTGATGGCTGCATTTTTAAGACGATGGACTTGAAATCTTCATGTTGGATGAAATCATGTTCAGTTTATTGTATTAGTTTTGAAAAGATTGGATTTTGCTTATGAAAGATTAGTGAAAAGAAAATATAGTAAAAGTTGGGAATAATAAAAAAAATGCAGATTAATTCCCTGGCAGTGCGCGGTGTCCAACCACAATTTTAAGCATGAGAAACATGTGGTCAACAAAATCACTGCGTTTCTTAATATACAATCCATTTATCTCCTTCTACTCTTTGATCTCAGACCACTTCTTTCTCTTCAGTAAGTCAGTCTAGTTTTCATGCTCATGGCTTTGTAGTTCAGTAGAGATTCAGGTGAACTTAGAGCAAAATCTTCTCACAGGCTCTCCCTCTGTGCTCACATGGCAAAAACATCTGATAGATTATTCAACAGTTGGCTGTGATGGCCGAGTGGTTAAGGCGTTGGACTCGAAATCCAATGGGGTATCCCCGCACAGGTTCAAATCCTGTTCACAGCGCAGTGTTTTACTTGGTCAAAACTTTGGACCTTCTCGAAAAGAGTAAAATAATATATACAGTATATTATTAAAACGGGCCAAGTGATATGAAAAAGGGACAACTTAACATGTTTGAATCGAAATCTGCCTCAAGAATGACATTTAGCAGTATGAAAACGCCAAGAAATATTACTAGATGTTTCCCATGATATTGATGACATCATTTGCAGATAATAGAAATCTATGTATTGATAGCTGGAAATCCTCTACACCAAATTTCTTTCAGCAATAAAATATCAATTAAAGTATTTAAACTGGTTCCAAAAAGACAACTGAGAACCATCAGCAATGCCATATATTTTGATGGCTGCATTTTTAAGACGATGGACTTGAAATCTTCATGTTGGATGAAATCATGTTCAGTTTATTGTATTAGTTTTGAAAAGATTGGATTTTGCTTATGAAAGATTAGTGAAAAGAAAATATAGTAAAAGTTGGGAATAATAAAAAAAATGCAGATTAATTCCCTGGCAGTGCGCGGTGTCCATCCACAATTTTAAGCATGAGAAACATGTGGTCAACAAAATCAATGCGTTTCTTAATATACAATCCATTTATCTCCTTCTACTCTTTGATCTCAGACCACTTCTTTCTCTTCAGTAAGTCAGTCTAGTTTTCATGCTCATGGCTTTGTAGTTCAGTAGAGATTCAGGTGAACTTAGACCAAAATCTTCTCACAGGCTCTCCCTCTGTGCTCACATGGCAAAAACATCTGATAGTTTATTCAACATTTGGCTATGATGGCCGAGTGGTTAAGGCGTTGGACTCGAAATCCAATGGGGTATCCACGCACAGGTTCAAATCCTGTTCACAGCGCAGTGTTTTACTTGTTCAAAACTTTGGACCTTCTCGAAAACATTAAAATAATATATACAGTATATTATTAAAATGGGCCAAGACATATGAAAATGGGACAACTAAATATATTTGAGTCGAAATCTGTCTCAAGAATGAAATCAACAAGTATGAAAACTTAAAGAAATATTACTAGATGTTTCCCATGATATTGATGACATCATTTGCAGATAACAGAAATCTATGTATTGATAGCTGGAAATCCTCTACACCAAATTTCTTTCAGCAATAAAATGTCAATTAAAGTATTTAAACTGGTTCCAAAAAGACAACTGAGAACCATCAGCAATGCCATATATTTTGATGGCTGCATTTTTAAGACGATGGACTTGAAATCTTCATGTTGGATGAAATCATGTTCAGTTTATTGTATTAGTTTTGAAAAGATTGGATTTTGCTTATGAAAGATTAGTGAAAAGAAAATATAGTAAAAGTTGGGAATAATAAAAAAAATGCAGGTTAATTCCCTGGCAGTGCACGGTGTCCAACCACAATTTTAAGCATGAGAAACATGTGGTCAACAAAATCACTGCGTTTCTTAATATACAATCCATTTATCTCCTTCTACTCTTTGATCTCAGACCACTTCTTTCTCTTCAGTAAGTCAGTCTAGTTTTCATGCTCATGGCTGTATCCTACAATAGATATTCATGCGAATTTAGGCCAAAATCTTTTCACAGGCTGTTCTCTGTGTTCACATAGCAAACACATCTGATAAGGTGAGCCTATAATTGGCTGTGATGGCCGCAAATCCCCACACAGGTTCAAATCCTGTTCACAGCGCAGTGTTTTACTTGGTCAAAACTTTAGACCTTCTCGAAAAGAGTAAAATAATATATACAGTATATTATTAAAACGGGCCAAGTGATATGAGAATGGGACAACTTAACATGTTTGACTCGAAACCTGCCTCAAGAATGAGATTTAGCAGTATGAAAACGCCAAGAAATATTACTCGATGTTTCCCATGATATTGATGACATCATTTGCAGATAATAGAAATCTATGTATTGGTTGCTGGAAATCCTCTACACCAAATTTCTTTCAGCAATAAAAAGTCAATGAAAGTATTTAAACTGGTTCCAAAAAGACAACTGAGAACCATCAGCAATGCCATATATTTTGATGGCTGCATTTTTAAGACGATGGACTTGAAATCTTCATGTTGGATGAAATCGTGTTCACAGTTTATTGTTTTACCTTTGAAAAGATTGGATTTTGCACATGAAAGATTAGTGAAAAGAAAATATAGTAAAAGCTGGGAATAATAAAACAATACAGATTAATTCCCTGACAGTGTGCGGAAACCAAAGACAATTTTAACCATGAGAAACACGTGGTCAACAAAATCTCTGCGTTTCTCAATATACAATCCATTCATCTCCTTCTACTCTTTGATCTCAGACCACTCCTTTCTCTTCAGTAAGTCAGTCAAGTTCTCTTGCTCATGGCTGTATCCTAAATAGATATTCATGCGAATTTAGGCCAAAATCTTTTCACAGGCTGTTCTCTGTGTTCACATGGCAAACACATCTGATAAGGTGAGCCTATAATTGGCTTTGATGGCCGCAAATCCCCACACAGGTTCAAATCCTGTTCACAGTGCAGTATTTTACTTGGTCAAATCTTTGGACCTTCTCGAAAAGAGTAAAATAATATATACAGTATATTATTAAAATGGGCCAAGACATATGAAAATGGGACAACTAAATATATCTGAGTCGAAATCTGTCTCAAGAATGAAATTAACAAGTATGAAAGCTTAAAGAAATATTACTAGATGTTTCCCATGATATTGATGACATCATTTGCAGATAATAGAAATCTATGTATTGATAGCTGGAAATCCTCTACACCAAATTTCTTTCAGCAATAAAATGTCAATTAAAGTATTTAAACTGGTTCCAAAAAGACAACTGAGAACCATCAGCAATGCCATATATTTTGATGGCTGCATTTTTAAGACGATGGACTTGAAATCTTCATGTTGGATGAAATCATGTTCAGTTTATTGTATTAGTTTTGAAAAGATTGGATTTTGCTTATGAAAGATTAGTGAAAAGAAAATATAGTAAAAGTTGGGAATAATAAAAAAAATGCAGATTAATTCCCTGGCAGTGCGCGGTGTCCAACCACAATTTTAAGCATGAGAAACATGTGGTCAACAAAATCACTGCGTTTCTTAATATACAATCCATTTATCTCCTTCTACTCTTTGATCTCAGACCACTTCTTTCTCTTCAGTAAGTCAGTCTAGTTTTCATGCTCATGGCTTTGTAGTTCAGTAGAGATTCAGGTGAACTTAGTGCAAAATCTTCTCACAGGCTCTCCCTCTGTGCTCACATGGCAAAAACATCTGATAGATTATTCAACAGTTGGCTGTGATGGCCGAGTGGTTAAGGCGTTGGACTTGAAATCCAATGGGGTATCCCCGCACAGGTTCAAATCCTGTTCACAGCGCGGTGTTTTACTTGGTCAAAACTTTGGACCTTCTCGAAAAGAGTAAAATAATATATACAGTATATTATTAAAACGGGCCAAGTGATTTGAAAATGGGACAACTTAACATGTTTGAATCGAAATCTGCCTCAAGAATGACATTTAGCAGTATGAAAACGCCAAGAAATATTACTAGATGTTTCCCATGATATTGATGACATCATTTGCAGATAATAGAAATCTATGTATTGATAGCTGGAAATCCTCTACACCAAATTTCTTTCAGCAATAAAATGTCAATTAAAGTATTTAAACTGGTTCCAAAAAGACAACTGAGAACCATCAGCAATGCCATATATTTTGATGGCTGCATTTTTAAGACGATGGACTTGAAATCTTCATGTTGGATGACATCATGTTCAGTTTATTGTATTAGTTTTGAAAAGATTGGATTTTGCTTATGAAAGATTAGTGAAAAGAAAATATAGTAAAAGTTGGGAATAATAAAAAAAATGCAGATTAATTCCCTGGCAGTGCGCGGTGTCCATCCACAATTTTAAGCATGAGAAACATGTGGTCAACAAAATCAATGCGTTTCTTAATATACAATCCATTTATCTCCTTCTACTCTTTGATCTCAGACCACTTCTTTCTCTTCAGTAAGTCAGTCTAGTTTTCATGCTCATGGCTTTGTAGTTCAGTAGAGATTCAGGTGAACTTAGACCAAAATCTTCTCACAGGCTCTCCCTCTGTGCTCACATGGCAAAAACATCTGATAGTTTATTCAACAGTTGGCTGTGATGGCCGAGTGGTTAAGGCGTTGGACTCGAAATCCAATGGGGTATCCCTGCACAGGTTCAAATCCTGTTCACAGCGCAGTGTTTTACTTGTTCAAAACTTTGGACCTTCTCGAAAACATTAAAATAATATATACAGTATATTATTAAAATGGGCCAAGACATATGAAAATGGGACAACTAAATATATTTGAGTCGAAATCTGTCTCAAGAATGAAATCAACAAGTATGAAAACTTAAAGAAATATTACTAGATGTTTCCCATGATATTGATGACATCATTTGCAGATAACAGAAATCTATGTATTGATAGCTGGAAATCCTCTACACCAAATTTCTTTCAGCAATAAAATGTCAATTAAAGTATTTAAACTGGTTCCAAAAAGACAACTGAGAACCATCAGCAATGCCATATATTTTGATGGCTGCATTTTTAAGACGATGGACTTGAAATCTTCATGTTGGATGAAATCATGTTCAGTTTATTGTATTAGTTTTGAAAAGATTGGATTTTGCTTATGAAAGATTAGTGAAAAGAAAATATAGTAAAAGTTGGGAATAATAAAAAAAATGCAGGTTAATTCCCTGGCAGTGCACGGTGTCCAACCACAATTTTAAGCAAGAGAAACATGTGGTCAACAAAATCACTGCGTTTCTTAATATACAATCCATTTATCTCCTTCTACTCTTTGATCTCAGACCACTTCTTTCTCTTCAGTAAGTCAGTCTAGTTTTCATGCTCATGGCTGTATCCTACAATAGATATTCATGCGAATTTAGGCCAAAATCTTTTCACAGGCTGTTCTCTGTGTTCACATAGCAAACACATCTGATAAGGTGAGCCTATAATTGGCTGTGATGGCCGCAAATCCCCACACAGGTTCAAATCCTGTTCACAGCGCAGTGTTTTACTTGGTCAAAACTTTAGACCTTCTCGAAAAGAGTAAAATAATATATACAGTATATTATTAAAACGGGCCAAGTGATATGAGAATGGGACAACTTAACATGTTTGACTCGAAACCTGCCTCAAGAATGAGATTTAGCAGTATGAAAACGCCAAGAAATATTACTCGATGTTTCCCATGATATTGATGACATCATTTGCAGATAATAGAAATCTATGTATTGGTTGCTGGAAATCCTCTACACCAAATTTCTTTCAGCAATAAAAAGTCAATGAAAGTATTTAAACTGGTTCCAAAAAGACAACTGAGAACCATCAGCAATGCCATATATTTTGATGGCTGCATTTTTAAGACGATGGACTTGAAATCTTCATGTTGGATGAAATCGTGTTCACAGTTTATTGTTTTACCTTTGAAAAGATTGGATTTTGCACATGAAAGATTAGTGAAAAGAAAATATAGTAAAAGCTGGGAATAATAAAACAATACAGATTAATTCCCTGACAGTGTGCGGAAACCAAAGACAATTTTAACCATGAGAAACACGTGGTCAACAAAATCTCTGCGTTTCTCAATATACAATCCATTCATCTCCTTCTACTCGTTAATCTCAGACCACTCCTTTCTATTCAGTAAGTCAGTCAAGTTCTCTTGCTCATGGCTGTATCCTACAATAGATATTCATGCGAATTTAGGCCAAAATCTTTTCACAGGCTGTTCTCTGTGTTCACATGGCAAACACATCTGATAAGGTGAGCCTATAATTGGCTTTGATGGCCGCAAATCCCCACACAGGTTCAAATCCTGTTCACAGTGCAGTATTTTACTTGGTCAAATCTTTGGACCTTCTCGAAAAGAGTAAAATAATATATACAGTATATTATTAAAATGGGCCAAGACATATGAAAATGGGACAACTAAATATATCTGAGTCGAAATCTGTCTCAAGAATGAAATTAACAAGTATGAAAGCTTAAAGAAATATTACTAGATGTTTCCCATGATATTGATGACATCATTTGCAGATAATAGAAATCTATGTATTGATAGCTGGAAATCCTCTACACCAAATATCTTTCAGCAATAAAATGTCAATTAAAGTATTTAAACTGGTTCCAAAAAGACAACTGAGAACCATCAGCAATGCCATATATTTTGATGGCTGCATTTTTAAGACGATGGACTTGAAATCTTCATGTTGGATGAAATCATGTTCAGTTTATTGTATTAGTTTTGAAAAGATTGGATTTTGCTTATGAAAGATTAGTGAAAAGAAAATATAGTAAAAGTTGGGAATAATAAAAAAAATGCAGATTAATTCCCTGGCAGTGCGCGGTGTCCAACCACAATTTTAAGCATGAGAAACATGTGGTCAACAAAATCACTGCGTTTCTTAATATACAATCCATTTATCTCCTTCTACTCTTTGATCTCAGACCACTTCTTTCTCTTCAGTAAGTCAGTCTAGTTTTCATGCTCATGGCTTTGTAGTTCAGTAGAGATTCAGGTGAACTTAGTGCAAAATCTTCTCACAGGCTCTCCCTCTGTGCTCACATGGCAAAAACATCTGATAGATTATGCAACAGTTGGCTGTGATGGCCGAGTGGTTAAGGTGTTGGACTTGAAATCCAATGGGGTATCCCCGCACACGTTCAAATCCTGTTCACAGCGCAGTGTTTTACTTGGTCAAAACTTTGGACCGTCTCGAAAAGAGTAAAATAATATATACAGTATATTATTAAAACGGGCCAAGTGATATGAAAATGAGACAACTTAACATGTTTGAATCGAAATCTGCCTCAAGAATGACATTTAGCAGTATGAAAACGCCAAGAAATATTACTAGATGTTTCCCATGATATTGATGACATCATTTGCAGATAATAGAAATCTATGTATTGATAGCTGGAAATCCTCTACACCAAATTTCTTTCAGCAATAAAATGTCAATTAAAGTATTTAAACTGGTTCCAAAAAGACAACTGAGAACCATCAGCAATGCCATATATTTTGATGGCTGCATTTTTAAGACGATGGACTTGAAATCTTCATGTTGGATGAAATCATGTTCAGTTTATTGTATTAGTTTTGAAAAGATTGGATTTTGCTTATGAAAGATTAGTGAAAAGAAAATATAGTAAAAGTTGGGAATAATAAAAAAAATGCAGGTTAATTCCCTGGCAGTGCACGGTGTCCAACCACAATTTTAAGCATGAGAAACATGTGGTCAACAAAATCACTGCGTTTCTTAATATACAATCCATTTATCTCCTTCTACTCTTTGATCTCAGACCACTTCTTTCTCTTCAGTAAGTCAGTCTAGTTTTCATGCTCATGGCTTTGTAGTTCAGTAGAGATTCAGGTGAACTTAGACCAAAATCTTCTCACAGGCTCTCCCTCTGTGCTCACATGGCAAAAACATCTGATAGTTTATTCAACAGTTGGCTGTGATGGCAGAGTGGTTAAGGCGTTCGACTCGAAATCCAATGGGGTATCCCCGCACAGGTTCAAATCCTGTTCACAGCGCAGTGTTTTACTTGTTCAAAACTTTGGACCTTCTCGAAAACATTAAAATAATATATACAGTATATTATTAAAATGGGCCAAGACATATGAAAATGGGACAACTAAATATATTTGAGTCGAAATCTGTCTCAAGAATGAAATCAACAAGTATGAAAACTTAAAGAAATATTACTAGATGTTTCCCATGATATTGATGACATCATTTGCAGATAACAGAAATCTATGTATTGATAGCTGGAAATCCTCTACACCAAATTTCTTTCAGCAATAAAATGTCAATTAAAGTATTTAAACTGGTTCCAAAAAGACAACTGAGAACCATCAGCAATGCCATATATTTTGATGGCTGCATTTTTAAGACGATGGACTTGAAATCTTCATGTTGGATGAAATCATGTTCAGTTTATTGTATTAGTTTTGAAAAGATTGGATTTTGCTTATGAAAGATTAGTGAAAAGAAAATATAGTAAAAGTTGGGAATAATAAAAAAAATGCAGGTTAATTCCCTGGCAGTGCACGGTGTCCAACCACAATTTTAAGCATGAGAAACATGTGGTCAACAAAATCACTGCGTTTCTTAATATACAATCCATTTATCTCCTTCTACTCTTTGATCTCAGACCACTTCTTTCTCTTCAGTAAGTCAGTCTAGTTTTCATGCTCATGGCTGTATCCTACAATAGATATTCATTTGAATTTAGGCCAAAATCTTTTCACAGGCTGTTCTCTGTGTTCACATAGCAAACACATCTGATAAGGTGAGCCTATAATTGGCTGTGATGGCCGCAAATCCCCACACAGGTTCAAATCCTGTTCACAGCGCAGTGTTTTACTTGGTCAAAACTTTAGACCTTCTCGAAAAGAGTAAAATAATATATACAGTATATTATTAAAACGGGCCAAGTGATATGAGAATGGGACAACTTAACATGTTTGACTCGAAACCTGCCTCAAGAATGAGATTTAGCAGTATGAAAACGCCAAGAAATATTACTCGATGTTTCCCATGATATTGATGACATCATTTGCAGATAATAGAAATCTATGTATTGGTTGCTGGAAATCCTCTACACCAAATTTCTTTCAGCAATAAAAAGTCAATGAAAGTATTTAAACTGGTTCCAAAAAGACAACTGAGAACCATCAGCAATGCCATATATTTTGATGGCTGCATTTTTAAGACGATGGACTTGAAATCTTCATGTTGGATGAAATCGTGTTCACAGTTTATTGTTTTACCTTTGAAAAGATTGGATTTTGCACATGAAAGATTAGTGAAAAGAAAATATAGTAAAAGCTGGGAATAATAAAACAATACAGATTAATTCCCTGACAGTGTGCGGAAACCAAAGACAATTTTAACCATGAGAAACACGTGGTCAACAAAATCTCTGCGTTTCTCAATATACAATCCATTCATCTCCTTCTACTCGTTAATCTCAGACCACTCCTTTCTATTCAGTAAGTCAGTCAAGTTCTCTTGCTCATGGCTGTATCCTACAATAGATATTCATGCGAATTTAGGCCAAAATCTTTTCACAGGCTGTTCTCTGTGTTCACATGGCAAACACATCTGATAAGGTGAGCCTATAATTGGCTTTGATGGCCGCAAATCCCCACACAGGTTCAAATCCTGTTCACAGTGCAGTATTTTACTTGGTCAAATCTTTGGACCTTCTCGAAAAGAGTAAAATAATATATACAGTATATTATTAAAATGGGCCAAGACATATGAAAATGGGACAACTAAATATATCTGAGTCGAAATCTGTCTCAAGAATGAAATTAACAAGTATGAAAGCTTAAAGAAATATTACTAGATGTTTCCCATGATATTGATGACATCATTTGCAGATAATAGAAATCTATGTATTGATAGCTGGAAATCCTCTACACCAAATTTCTTTCAGCAATAAAATGTCAATTAAAGTATTTAAACTGGTTCCAAAAAGACAACTGAGAACCATCAGCAATGCCATATATTTTGATGGCTGCATTTTTAAGACGATGGACTTGAAATCTTCATGTTGGATGAAATCATGTTCAGTTTATTGTATTAGTTTTGAAAAGATTGGATTTTGCTTATGAAAGATTAGTGAAAAGAAAATATAGTAAAAGTTGGGAATAATAAAAAAAATGCAGATTAATTCCCTGGCAGTGCGCGGTGTCCAACCACAATTTTAAGCATGAGAAACATGTGGTCAACAAAATCACTGCGTTTCTTAATATACAATCCATTTATCTCCTTCTACTCTTTGATCTCAGACCACTTCTTTCTCTTCAGTAAGTCAGTCTAGTTTTCATGCTCATGGCTTTGTAGTTCAGTAGAGATTCAGGTGAACTTAGTGCAAAATCTTCTCACAGGCTCTCCCTCTGTGCTCACATGGCAAAAACATCTGATAGATTATTCAACAGTTGGCTGTGATGGCCGAGTGGTTAAGGCATTGGACTTGAAAGCCAATGGGGTATCCCCGCACAGGTTCAAATCCTGTTCACAGCGCAGTGTTTTACTTGGTCAAAACTTTGGACCTTCTCGAAAAGAGTAAAATAATATATACAGTATATTATTAAAACGGGCCAAGTGATATGAAAATGGGACAACTTAACATGTTTGAATCGAAATCTGCCTCAAGAATGACATTTAGCAGTATGAAAACGCCAAGAAATATTACTAGATGTTTCCCATGATATTGATGACATCATTTGCAGATAATAGAAATCTATGTATTGATAGCTGGAAATCCTCTACACCAAATTTCTTTCAGCAATAAAATGTCAATTAAAGTATTTAAACTGGTTCCAAAAAGACAACTGAGAACCATCAGCAATGCCATATATTTTGATGGCTGCATTTTTAAGACGATGGACTTGAAATCTTCATGTTGGATGAAATCGTGTTCACAGTTTATTGTTTTACCTTTGAAAAGATTGGATTTTGCACATGAAAGATTAGTGAAAAGAAAATATAGTAAAAGCTTTGAATAATAAAACAATACAGTTTAATTCCCTGACAGTGTGCGGAAACCAAAGACAATTTTAACCATGAGAAACACGTGGTCAACAAAATCTCTGCGTTTCTCAATATACAATCCATTCATCTCCTTCTACTTTTTAATCTCAGACCACTCCTTTCTATTCAGTAAGTCAGTCAAGTTCTCTTGCTCATGGCTGTATCCTGCAATAGATATTCATGCGAATTTAGGCCAAAATCTTTTCACAGGCTGTTCTCTGTGTTCACATGGCAAACACATCTGATAAGGTGAGCCTATAATTGGCTGTGATGGCCGCAAATCCCCACACAGGTTCAAATCCTGTTCACAGTGCAGTATTTTACTTGGTCAAATCTTTGGACCTTCTCGAAAAGAGTAAAATAATATATACAGTATATTATTAAAATGGGCCAAGACATATGAAAATGGAACAACTAAATATATTTGAGTCGAAATCTGTCTCAAGAATGAAATTAACAAGTATGAAAACTTAAAGAAATATTACTAGATGTTTCCCATGATATTGATGACATCATTTGCAGATAATAGAAATCTATGTATTGATAGCTGGAAATCCTCTACACCAAATGTCTTTCAGCAATAAAATGTCAATTAAAGTATTTAAACTGGTTCCAAAAAGACAACTGAGAACCATCAGCAATGCCATATATTTGATGGCTGCATTTTTAAGACGATGGACTTGAAATCTTCATGTTGGATGAAATCATGTTCAGTTTATTGTATTAGTTTTGAAAAGATTGGATTTTGCTTATGAAAGATTAGTGAAAAGAAAATATAGTAAAAGTTGGGAATTATAAAAAAAATGCAGATTAATTCCCTGGCAGTGCGCGGTGTCCAACCACAATTTAAGCATGAGAAACATGTGGTCAACAAAATCACTGCGTTTCTTAATATACAATCCATTTATCTCCTTCTACTCTTTGATCTCAGACCACTTCTTTCTCTTCAGTAAGTCGGTCTAGTTTTCATGCTCATGGCTTTGTAGTTCAGTAGAGACTCAGGTGAACGTAGACCAAAATCTTCTCACAGGCTCTCCCTCTGTGCTCACATGGCAAAAACATCTGATAGATTATTCAACAGTTGGCTGTGATGGGCGAGTGGTTAAGGCGTTGGACTCGAAATCCATTGGGGTATCCCCGCACAGGTTCAAATCCTGTTCACAGCGCTTTGTTTTACTTGGTCAAAACTTTGGACCTTCTCGAAAAGAGTAAAATAATATATACAGTATATTATTAAAACGGGCCAAGTGATATGAAAATGGGACAACTTAACATGTTTGACTCGAAACCTGCCTCAAGAATGAGATTTAGCAGTATGAAAACGCCAAGAAATATTACTCGATGTTTCCCATGATATTGATGACATCATTTGCAGATAATAGAAATCTATGTATTGGTTGCTGGAAATCCTCTACACCAAATTTCTTTCAGCAATAAAAAGTCAATGAAAGTATTTTAACTGGTTCCAAAAAGACAACTGAGAACCATCAGCAATGCCATATATTTTGATGGCTGCATTTTTAAGACGATGGACTTGAAATCTTCATGTTGGATGAAATCGTGTTCACAGTTTATTGTTTTACCTTTGAAAAGATTGGATTTTGCACATGAAAGATTAGTGAAAAGAAAATATAGTAAAAGCTGGGAATAATAAAACAATACAGATTAATTCCCTGACAGTGTGCGGAAACCAAAGACAATTTTAACCATGAGAAACACGTGGTCAACAAAATCTCTGCGTTTCTCAATATACAATCCATTCATCTCCTTCTACTCTTTGATCTCAGACCACTCCTTTCTCTTCAGTAAGTCAGTCAAGTTCTCTTGCTCATGGCTGTATCCTAAATAGATATTCATGCGAACTTAGGCCAAAATCTTCTCACAGGCTGTTCTCTGTGTTCACATGGCAAACACATCTGATAAAGTGAGCCTATAATTGGCTGTGATGGCCGCAAATCCCCACACAGGTTCAAATCCTGATCACAGTGCAACGTTTTACTTGGTCAAAACTTTGGACCTTCTCGAAAAGAGTAAAATAATATATACAGTATATTATTAAAATGGGCCAAGACATATGAAAAAGGGACAACTAAATATGTTTGAGTCGAAATCTGTCTCAAGAATGAAATTAACAAGTATGAAAACTTAAAGAAATATTACTAGATGTTTCCCATGATATTGATGACATCATTTGCAGATAATAGAAATCTATGTATTGATAGCTGGAAATCCTCTACACCAAATATCTTTCAGCAATAAAATGTCAATTAAAGTATTTAAACTGGTTCCAAAAAGACAACTGAGAACCATCAGCAATGCCATATATTTTGATGGCTGCATTTTTAAGACGATGGACTTGATATCTTCATGTTGGATGAAATCATGTTCAGTTTATTGTATTAGTTTTGAAAAGATTGGATTTTGCTTATCAAAGATTAGTGAAAAGAAAATAGAGTAAAAGTTGGGAATAATAAAAAAAATGCAGATTAATTCCCTGGCAGTGCGCGGTGTCCAACCACAATTTTAACCATGAGAAACATGTGGTCAACAAAATCACTGCGTTTCTTAATATACAATCCATTTATCTCCTTCTACTCTTTGATCTCAGACCACTTCTTTCTCTTCAGTAAGTCAGTCTAGTTTTCATGCTCATGGCTTTGTAGTTCAGTAGAGATTCAGGTGAACTTAGACCAAAATCTTCTCACAGGTTCTCCCTCTGTGCTCACATGGCAAAAACATCTGATATATTATGCAACAGTTGGCTGTGATGGCCGAGTGGTTAAGGTGTTGGACTTGAAATCCAATGGGGTATCCCCGCACACGTTCAAATCCTGTTCACAGCGCAGTGTTTTACTTGGTCAAAACTTTGGACCTTCTCGAAAAGAGTAAAATAATATATACAGTATATTATTAAAACGGGCCAAGTGATATGAAAATGGGACAAGTTAACATGTTTGACTCGAAATCTCCCTCAAGAATGAGTTTTAGCAGTATGAAAACTCCAAGAAATATTACTCGATGTTTCCCATGATATTGATGACATCATTTGCAGTTAATAGAAATCTATGTATTGGTTGCTGGAAATCCTCTACACCAAATTTCTTTCAGCAATAAAAAGTCAATGAAAGTATTTAAACTGGTTCCAAAAAGACAACTGAGAACCATCAGCAATGCCATATATTTTGATGGCTGCATTTTTAAGACGATGGACTTGAAATCTTCATGTTGGATGAAATCGTGTTCACAGTTTATTGTTTTACCTTTGAAAAGATTGGATTTTGCACATGAAAGATTAGTGAAAAGAAAATATAGTAAAAGCTGGGAATCATAAAACAATACAGATTAATTCCCTGACAGTGTGCGGAAACCAAAGACAATTTTAACCATGAGAAACACGTGGTCAACAAAATCTCTGCGTTTCTCAATATACAATCCACTCATCTCCTTCTACTCTTTAATCTCAGACCACTCCTTTCTATTCAGTAAGTCAGTCAAGTTCTCTTGCTCATGGCTGTATCCTACAATAGATATTCATGCGAATTTAGGCCAAAATATTTTCACAGGCTGTTCTCTGTGTTCACATGGCAAACACATCTGATAAGGTGAGCCTATAATTGGCTGTGATGGCCGCAAATCCCCACACAGGTTCAAATCCTGTTCACAGTGCAGTATTTTACTTGGTCATATCTTTGGACCTTCTCGAAAAGAGTAAAATAATATATACAGTTTATTATTAAAATGGGCCAAGACATGTGAAAATGGGACAACTAAATATATTTGAGTCGAAATCTGTCTCAAGAATGAAATTAACAAGTATGAAAGCTTAAAGAAGTATTACTAGATGTTTCCCATGATATTGATTACATCATTTGCAGATAATAGAAATCTATGTATTGATAGCTGGAAATCCTCTACACCAAATTTCTTTCAGCAATAAAATGTCAATTAAAGTATTTAAACTGGTTTCAAAAAGACAACTGAGAACCATCAGCAATGCCATATATTTTGATGGCTGCATTTTTAAGACGATGGACTTGAAATCTTCATGTTGGATGAAATCATGTTCAGTTTATTGTATTAGTTTTGAAAAGATTGGATTTTGCTTATGAAAGATTAGTGCAAAGAAAATATAGTAAAAGTTGGGAATAATAAAAAAATGCAGATTAATTCCCTGGCAGTGCGCGGTGTCCAACCACAATTTTAAGCATGAGAAACATGTGGTCAACAAAATCACTGCGTTTCTTAATATACAATCCATTTATCTCCTTCTACTCTTTGATCTCAGACCACTTCTTTCTCTTCAGTAAGTCAGTCTAGTTTTCATGCTCATGGCTTTGTAGTTCAGTAGAGATTCAGGTGAACTTAGACCAAAATCTTCTCACAGGCTTTCCCTCTGTGCTCACATGGCAAAAACATCTGATAGATTATTCAACAGTTGGCTGTGATGGCCGAGTGGTTAAGGCGTTGGACTCGAAATCCAATGGGGTATCCCCGCACAGGTGCAAATCCTGTTCACAGCGCAGTGTTTTACTTGGTCAAAACTTTGGACCTTCTCGAAAAGAGTAAAATAATATATACAGTATATTATTAAAATGGGCCAAGACATATGAAAATGGGACAACTAAATATATTTGAGTCGAAATCTGTCTCAAGAATGAAATTAACAAGTATGAAAGCTTAAAGAAATATTACTAGATGTTTCCCATGATATTGATTACATCATTTGCAGATAATAGAAATCTATGTATTGATAGCTGGAAATCCTCTACACCAAATTTCTTTCAGCAATAAAATGTCAATTAAAGTATTTAAACTGGTTTCAAAAAGACAACTGAGATCCATCAGCAATGCCATATATTTTGATGGCTGCATTTTTAAGACGATGGACTTGAAATCTTCATGTTGGATGAAATCATGTTCAGTTTATTGTATTAGTCTTGAAAAGATTGGATTTTGCTTATGAAAGATTAGTGAAAAGAAAATATAGTAAAAGTTGGGAATAATAAAAAAAATGCAGATTAATTCCCTGGCAGTGCGCGGTGTCCAACCACAATTTTAAGCATGAGAAACATGTGGTCAACAAAATCACTGCGTTTCTTAATATACAATCCATTTATCTCCTTCTACTCTTTGATCTCAGACCACTTCTTTCTCTTCAGTAAGTAAGTCTAGTTTTCATGCTCATGGCTTTGTAGTTCAGTAGAGATTCAGGTGAACTTAGACCAAAATCTTCTCACAGGCTCTCCCTCTGTGCTCACATGGCAAAAACATCTGATAGATTATTCAACAGTTGGCTGTGATGGCCGAGTGGTTAAGGCGTTGGACTCGAAATCCAATGGGGTATCCCCGCACAGGTTCAAATCCTGTTCACAGCGCTGTGTTTTACTTGGTCAAAACTTTGGACCTTCTCAAAAAGAGTAAAATAATATATACAGTATATTATTAAAACGGGCCAAGTGATATGAAAATGGGACAACTTAACATGTTTGACTCGAAACCTGCCTCAAGAATGAGATTTAGCAGTATGAAAACGCCAAGAAATATTACTCGGTGTTTCCCATGATATTGATGACATTATTTGCAGATAATAGAAATCTATGTATTGGTTGCTGGAAATCCTCTACACCAAATTTCTTTCAGCAATAAAAAGTCAATGAAAGTATTTAAACTGGTTCCAAAAAGACAACTGAGAACCATCAGCAATGCCATATATTTTGATGGCTGCATTTTTAAGACGATGGACTTGAAATCTTCATGTTGGATGAAATCGTGTTCACAGTTTATTGTTTTACCTTTGAAAAGATTGGATTTTGCACATGAAAGATTAGTGAAAAGAAAATATAGTAAAAGCTGGGAATAATAAAACAATACAGATTAATTCCCTGACAGTGTGCGGAAACCAAAGACAATTTTAACCATGAGAAACACGTGGTCATCAAAATCTCTGCGTTTCTCAATATACAATCCATTCATCTCCTTCTACTCTTTAATCTCAGACCACTCCTTTCTATTCAGTAAGTCAGTCAAGTTCTCTTGCTCATGGCTGTATCCTACAATAGATATTCATGCGAATTTAGGCCAAAATCTTTTCACAGGCTGTTCTCTGTGTTCACATGGCAAACACATCTGATAAGGTGAGCCTATAATTGGCTGTGATGGCCGCAAATCCCCACACAGGTTCAATTCCTGTTCACAGTGCAGTATTTTACTTGGTCAAATCTTTGGACCTTCTCGAAAAGAGTAAAATAATATATACAGTATATTATTAAAATGGGCCAAGACATATGAAAATGGGACAACTAAATATATTTGAGTCGAAATCTGTCTCAAGAATGAAATTAACAAGTATGAAAACTTAAAGAAATATTACTAGATGTTTCCCATGATATTGATGACATCATTTGCAGATAATAGAAATCTATGTATTGATAGCTGAAATCCTCTACACCAAATTTCTTTCAGCAATAAAATGTCAATTAAAGTATTTAAACTGGTTCCAAAAAGACAACTGAGAACCATCAGCAATGCCATATATTTTGATGGCTGCATTTTTAAGACGATGGACTTGAAATCTTCATGTTGGATGAAATCATGTTCAGTTTATTGTATTAGTTTTGAAAAGATTGGATTTTGCTTATGAAAGATTAGTGAAAAGAAAATATAGTAAAAGTTGGGAATAATAAAAAAAATGCAGATTAATTCCCTGGCAGTGCGCGGTGTCCAACCACAATTTTAAGCATGAGAAACATGTGGTCAACAAAATCACTGCGTTTCTTAATATACAATCCATTTATCTCCTTCTACTCTTTGATCTCAGACCACTTCTTTCTCTTTAGTAAGTCAGTCTAGTTTTCATGCTCATGGCTTTGTAGTTCAGTAGAGATTCAGGTGAACTTAGACCAAAATCTTCTCACAGGCTCTCCCTCTGTGCTCACATGGCAAAAACATCTGATAGATTATTCAACAGTTGGCTGTGATGGCTGAGTGGTTAAGGCGTTGGACTCGAAATCCAATGGGGTATCCACGCACAGGTGCAAATCCTGTTCACAGCGCTGTGTTTTACTTGGTCAAAACTTTGGACCTTCTCGAAAAGAGTAAAATAATATATACAGTATATTATTAAAACGGGCCAAGTGATATGAAAATGAGACAACTTAACATGTTTGACTCGAAACCTGCCTCAAGAATGAGATTTAGCAGTAGTAAAACGCCAAGAAATATTACTCGATGTTTCCCATGATATTGATGAAATCATTTGCAGATAATAGAAATCTATGTATTGGTTGCTGGAAATCCTCTACACCAAATTTCTTTCAGCAATAAAAAGTCAATTAAAGTATTTAAACTGGTTCCAAAAAGACAACTGAGAATCATCAGCAATGCCATATATTTTGATGGCTGCATTTTTAAGACGATGGACTTGAAATCTTCATGTTGGATGAAATCGTGTTCACAGTTTATTGTTTTACCTTTGAAAAGATTGGATTTTGCACATGAAAGATTAGTGAAAAGAAAATATAGTAAAAGCTGGGAATAATAAAACAATACAGATTAATTCCCTGACAGTGTGCGGAAACCAAAGACAATTTTAACCATGAGAAACACGTGGTCAACAAAATCTCTGCGTTTCTCAATATACAATCCATTCATCTCTTTCTACTCTTTAATCTCAGACCACTCCTTTCCTTTCAGTAAGTCAGTCAAGTTCTCTTGCTCATGGCTGTATCCTACAATAGATATTCATGCGAATTTAGGTCAAAATCTTTTCACAGGCTGTTCTCTGTGTTCACATGGCAAACACATCTGAAAAGGTGAGCCTATAATTGGCTGTGATGGCCGCAAATCCCCACACAGGTTCAAATCCTGTTCACAGTGCAGTATTTTACTTGGTCAAATCTTTGGACCTTCTCGAAAAGAGTAAAATAATATATACAGTATATTATTAAAATGGGCCAAGACATATGAAAATGGGATATCTAAATATATTTGAGTCGAAATCTGTCTCAAGAATGAAATCAACAAGTATGAAAACTTAAAGAAATATTACTAGATGTTTCCCATGATATTGATGACATCATTTGCAGATAATAGAAATCTATGTATTGATAGCTGGAAATCCTCTACACCAAATTTCTTTCAGCAATAAAATGTCAATTAAAGCATTTAAACTGGTTCCAAAAAGACAACTGAGAACCATTAGCAATGCCATATATTTTGATGGCTGCATTTTTAAGACGATGGACTTGAAATCTTCATGTTGGATGAAATCATGTTCAGTTTATTGTATTAGTTTTGAAAAGATTGGATTTTGCTTATGAAAGATTAGTGAAAAGAAAATATAGTAAAAGTTGGGAATAATAAAAAAAATGCAGATTAATTCCCTGGCAGTGCGCGGTGTCCAACCACAATTTTAAGCATGAGAAACATGTGGTCAACAAAATCACTGCGTTTCTTAATATACAATCCATTTATCTCCTTCTACTCTTTGATCTCAGACCACTTCTTTCTCTTCAGTAAGTCAGCCTAGTTTTCATGCTCATGGCTGTGTAGTTCAGTAGAGATTCAGGTGAACTTAGACCAAAATCTTCTCACAGGCTTTCCCTCTGTGCTCACATGGCAAAAACATCTGATAGATTATTCAACAGTTGGCTGTGATGGCCGACTGGTTAAGGCGTTGGACTTGAAATCCAATGGGGTATCCCCGCACAGGTTCAAATCCTGTTCACAGCTCAGTGTTTTACTTGGTCAAAACTTTGGACCTTCTGGAAAAGAGTAAAATAATATATACAGTATATTATTAAAACGCGCCTAGTGATATGAAAATGGGACAACTCCAACATGTTTGCCTCAAGAATGAAATTAAGCAGTATGAAAACTTCAAGAAATATTACTCGATGTTCCCCATGATATTGATGACATCATTTGCAGATAATAGAAATCTATGTATTGGTTGCTGGAAATCCTCTACACCAAATTTCTTTCAGCAATAAAAAGTCAATGAAAGTATTTAAACTGGTTCCAAAAAGACAACTGAGAACCATCAGCAATGCCATATATTTTGATGGCTGCATTTTTAAGACGATGGACTTGAAATCTTCATGTTGGATGAAATCGTGTTCACAGTTTATTGTTTTACCTTTGAAAAGATTGGATTTTGCACATGAAAGATTAGTGAAAAGAAAATGTAGTAAAAGCTGGGAATAATAAAACAATGCAGATTAATTCCCTGACAGTGTGCGGAAACCAAAGACAATTTTAACCATTAGAAACACGTGGTCAACAAAATCTCTGCGTTTCTCAATATACAATCCATTCATCTCCTTCTACTCTTTAACACTAGAACTACTGAGGTAGTCATTTTGACTACTTCGCACTATGTATTTCTCCTCTGTGACTACATTTTTTGGAATTCCGGCTTGAGACTCGGTGACTTTTCCTCAAATAGGATGTTAAAAAAGATTTTGTGGCAATAAATAATTTAGGTGCAAAAATTGCCCATTTATTTCAACATTCACCTATAACTACTAAAAGGTAGTCTTTTTGACTACCTGCTATATTTTGCTGTCCTTTTGTCACTAAAAGTTGCTGTAAAGTTTTGTTCATAATTTTTTCACTGTATCTTATTTACCCTGATGTTCATATAGATTTAGTTCAATTCAGATGTCAACTTTTCACATTTTCATCGTGTTACCTGGTTAGATTATGACTGGGGAATACCGTTATGCAAAGCGATAATGTCTAGGGACCGTTTTGTAGAAATTATGCATTACCTCAGATTTGATGAGAAGTCCAATCGATCGCAGAGACTGCAAACCGGCAAATTTGCTCTCTTTTCTATTGTGTGGGACAGGTTTATTGGCAATTGCATTGCTTGTTACAAACCTGGCCCATACATTACGGTTGATGAACAACTTTTCCAAGCAAAACCAGGTGTCCTTTCACACAGTATACACCTTCCAAGCCAGATAAATATGGCCATAAATTTTGGCTAGCTGTAGATAAGGATAGTAAATATGTTGTAAATGGCTTCCCTTATCTGGGTAAAGATGATTCACGCCGTGCTGATGACCGTTTAGCTGACCACGTAGTCATGAAACTATTGCAGCCGTTTTTGAAAAAAGGTCGAAATGTAACCACCGATAATTATTTTACATCAGTAAAACTTGCCAAACAGCTAAAAAGCCAGGGAACGACTATCGTGGGAATGCTAAATAAGATAAGACGAGAAGTGCCTAAAGAAATAAAAACAATGAAAGAAAAGTTGTACAGCACTAAAGTCTATAAAAATGAGGATAATTTTACACTTACCGTGTATCAAGGTAAGCCAACCAAAAATGTGATAATTCTGAGTTCCGTCCATCCCGATGTTCTTGTTGCTTCTGAATCTCCAAAAAATCTCCAGAAACTGTAAAGTTTTATAATGAAACAAAATATGGAGTAGATGTAGTATGTGACGGACTCAGCTCCTGCTGAGCCCATTTTTTGAGTGGACCCTCTGGGTCGTGGCACCCACCCACCGAGGGCGAGCTGACCTTGTGAGAATCCACCCCCTATACAGGGAGTGTCAGGGCCAAGACCAAGGGGGTGAGCCACCACGACTGCTGGGACCAGACGGCCGGCTCAGGGGACACTAGACGAGTGTCTGACGACAAGGACAAGCAGGAAGCAAGACGAGACTAGACGTAGGTGCAAGGTATCTTCATTAGAATAACACAAGATCACATACAGAGAAAACAAGCAAAACATGCAAGGTGCGCGCGTGGGCACGCCAAGGTCCATAACATGGTACGTGCCAGATGGCACGCCTAGGCACAGGTAATGGCAAGATGGCATCGGACTCCGGACTGCTGGCAAACCGACAGGGTCCAGGGATCAGGCTGCGGACGTCAGCTCCGGACATCAGGCCGTAGTCATCTGGTTCCGGACCTCTGGCAACGGTCGGCAGGTTCCGGGCATCCGGCAGGCAAACCAGGGTTCAGGCAAGGAGGCACGACAGATATCCAAGCAGGGTGCGTGTTTAGGGAACACGCCAAGGTCCAAGGCTAGGTGCGTGTGTAGGGGACACGCCAGGGTCCAAGGCTAGGTGCGTGTGTAGGGGACACACCAGGGTTCAAGACTAGGTGCAAGGCAAGGTGCGTGTGTAGGGGACACGCCAGGGTTCAAAGCGAGGTGCGTGTGTAGGGGACACGCCAAGGTTCGCAAACGAGACAGGGTGCGTGTGTAGCCACGCCAAAGCATAGAATAAGACAGTGCATGTAGAGACACGCCAAGGTACAAGGTATAAGACAGAGTGCGTGTAGAGACACGCCAAGGCTCAAGGTACAAGACAGAGTGCGTGTAGAGACACGCCAAGGTACAAGACAGAGTGCGTGTAGAGACACGCCAAGGTACAAGACAGAGTGCATGTAGAGACACGCCAAGGCACAAGACAGAGTGCGTGTAGAGACATGCCAAGGCACAAGACAGAGTGCGTGTAGAGACACGCCAAGGCACAAGACAGAGTGCGTGTAGAGACACGCCAAGGCACAAGACAGAGTGCGTGTAGAGACACGCCAAGGCACAAGACAGAGTGCGTGTAGAGACACGCCAAGGCACAAGACAGAGTGAGTGTAGAGACACGCCAAGGCACAAGACAGAGTGCGTGTAGAGACACGCCAAGGTACAAGACAGAGTGCGTGTAGAGACACGCCAAGGCACAAGACAGAGTGCGTGTAGAGACACGCCAAGGCACAAGACAGAGTGCGTGTAGAGACACGCCAAGGCACAAGACAGAGTGCGTGTAGAGACACGCCAAGGCACAAGACAGGGTGCGTGTAGAGACACGCCAGGGTTCAGAGCAGGGCTGCGTGCTAGGAGCTACGCAGGGACGCACACCTCACTGGCCAATGCACACGGCTGTAACGCCAGCACGAGGCACGACTAAGGCACAGGAGGGGGCAAAGGAACCTTCGTGCTAGGAGCCACGCCAGGTTCAGGGCAGGGTGCGTGCTAGGAGCCACACCAGGGTTCAAGGCAGGGTGCATGCTAGGAGCCACGCCAGGGCACAAGGAAGGGCTGTGTGCTAGGAGCCACGCAGGGGGCACGCCACACTGGCCAGTACACACGGCTGTACACAAACACGTGGCACTTACCACAGCACAGGAGACGGCCAAGGGGAACCCACGCCGGGGTTCAATGCAAGGACAAGGCAGGGAACAAGGCAAGGAATACAGGCAGAAACAGAGCCAGGTCAGAGAGAGGACAGAGTCTAGCAGCGGAGCGTAGGCAGAAGCCCAGAGCCGAGCCAAGGGAAGACCTTGGGACTAGACAAAGAAACGAGCACTAAGGAGAGGAGAAATGGTGCGTGTGCCAGGGAGCACTACAGAGCACCATAGGAGAGAGCGAGGCAGAGCAAGCAAAGACTGAGACCATAGGGAGGAACACCAAGCAAGGAATAGCAAGGCAGAGAACACAGGGAGGACTACAAGTCAAAGCATAGCAAAAGCAAGACATAGCAAAACAGGCGAGGCAGAGAACACAGGAAGGACTACAAGTCAAAGCATAGCTAAGGCAAGACATAGCAAAACAGACTAAGACAAAGAACAGCAGAAGGACTACAAGGCAAAGCAAGGCAAAGACAAACATGGCACGAGAGACAACACAAGACATGGCACAAGACAAGAGGCGGAATACGAGCACGGAGCGTGTGCAGAGACGCACTACAGAGCAAAGTGCAAGGGCACAGAATAGAGGGAGCAACCCCACAGACCCAGAGCCTTGCAGGGAAGCAACACAATAATCAGGCCCTGAGCATAGGAAGAGGCGGCCTGATATAGGGCATAGCACCTCCTCCTCCAGGTCAGGACCAGGGGAGAACTTCCGGGATTCTAGACATGACGAGATGATAGCAGAACCAGACAGTGCAGGATCTTAGGAAACGTCACATGATCAGGGTTTCAGACATGACGAGATGATCACCGAACCAACCAGTGCAGTATCCTAGGAAGAACAAATGATCCGGGATTCTAGACATGACGAGATGATTGCAGAACCAGACAGTGCAGGATCTTAAGAAACATCACATGATCAAGGACTCCAGACATGACGAGAAGATCACAGAAGGCAGAGCAGAAACGCAGGGATCCTGCAGCTCAGACATGAGGTGAGTCTGCACACAGCTCTAGCGAACATGCAGGACAGCAGACAAAACATGCGCATGCACATCGCTCCAGGAGTTCTTGAGACAAACAGACGTGGCAGACATGGCGGACGTGACATAGTAGATCAGATGGCACGCAAATACAGCACAAGAACAGGTACTAGGAGACGGCCTGTTCACGCATTTGAAAATACCTTAGACTTAGCGGGTATAAATGCTTGGATATTATACAAGAAGATGACCACCTGACAAATGTCACGCAAGGCATTTTTGCAAAAGCTTGTCACAGAGTTGAGTGGTCCGTATGTTGTATCTAGGGGAAAGGGTGGCATGTCTCAAGTTGCTACATCTTCAGATGTGATGTCTCAAAAAAAATTTTGCCAGATAAAAGCAAAATGCAAAAATAAATCGATCTGTTGGAAATTGTATGACTTGCCATAAGTCTTTGTGTGGGCAATGTACCGCTGTAATTGAAAGACGATGCCTGAAATGCGAATCAACAAATGTTTAGAAAGTTACCGGTTGTACTTCATAATAACGGTTGGTCGTTTTTATTGAGATTCTGCGCCATATTTTCATTTTTCTTCTCCTTCACTTACATTTTCTCTGCTTGTTGTTCTTGAGTTGTTGTTTATATGTGTGCACTTTAATAATAAATTATTTTAAAACATCTATTATTGTTTTGCTTAGTTTACTTTTGTTATTTCCTGTAGAAAAATATGAAAAAAAAAAATAAAAAAAACATTCCAAAGCATTACTGTTGGATCTCACAATAATAATACATTAAAAAAATATAATTAATAAATAACCACAAATGAAACTCTAATAACGAAAACAAGTCAGTAGTCAAAATGACTACATTCAGTAGTTCTAGTAGGTGTCACGAGTACAGTAGTTCTAGTGTTAATCTCAGACCACTCCTTTCTCTTCAGTAAGTCAGTCAAGTTCTCTTGCTCATGGCTGTATCCTACAATAGATATTCATGCGAATTTAGGCCAAAATCTTTTCACAGGCTGTTCTCTGTGTTCACATGGCAAACACATCTGATAAAGTGAGCCTATAATTGGCTGTGATGGCCGCAAATCCCCACACAGGTTCAAATCCTGTTCACAGTGCAGTGTTTTACTTGGTCAAAACTTTGGACTTTCTCGAAAAGAGTAAAATAATATATACAGTATATTATTAAAATGGGACAAGACATATGAAAATGGGACTACTAAATATATTTGAGTCGAAATCTGTCTCAAGAATGAAATTAACAAGTATGAAAACTTAAAGAAATATTACTAGATGTTTCCCATGATATTGATGACATCATTTGCAGATAATAGAAATCTATGTATTGATAGCTGGAAATCCTCTACACCAAATTTCTTTCAGCAATAAAATGTCAATTAAAGTATTTAAACTGGTTCCAAAAAGACAACTGAGAACCATCAGCAATGCCATATATTTTGATGGCTGCATTTTTAAGACGATGGACTTGAAATCTTCTTGTTGGATGAAATCATGTTCAGTTTATTGTATTAGTTTTGAAAAGATTGGATTTTGCTTATGAAAGATTAGTGAAAAGAAAATATAGTAAAAGTTGGGAATAAAAAAAAAAATGCAGGTTAATTCCCTGGCAGTGCGCGGTGTCCTACCACAATTTTAAGCATGAGAAACATGTGGTCAACAAAATCCCTGCGTTTCTTAATATACAATCCATTTATCTCCTTCTACTCTTTGATCTCAGACCACTTCTTTCTCTTCAGTAAGTCAGTCTAGTTTTCATGCTCATGGCTTTGTAGTTCAGTAGAGATTCAGGTGAACTTAGACCAAAATCTTCTCACAGGCTCTCCCTCTGTGCTCACATGCCAAAAACATCTGATAGATTAGTCAAAAGTTGGCTGTGATGGCCAAGTGGTTAAGGCGTTTGACTCGAAATCCAATGGGGTATCCCCGCACAGGTTCAAATCCTGTTCACAGCACAGTGTTTTACTTGGTCAAAACTTTGGACCTTCTCGAAAAGAGTAAAATGATGTATATTATTAAAACGGGCAAAGTGATATGAAAATGGGACAACTTCAACATGTTTGACTCAAACTCTGCCTCAAGAATGAAATAAAGCAGTATGAAAACTTCAAGAAATATTACTCAATGTTTCCCATGATATTGATGACATCATTTGCAGATAATAGAAATCTATGTTTTGATAACTGGAAATCCTCTACACCAAATTTCTTTCAGCAATAAAAAGTCAATGAAAGTATTTAAACTGGTTCCAAAAAGACAACTGAGAACCATCAGCAATGCCATATATTTTGATGGCTGCATTTTTAAGACGATGGACTTGAAATCTTCATGTTGGATGAAATCATGTTCAGTTTATCGTATTAGTTTTGAAAAGATTGGATTTTGCTTATGAAAGATTAGTGAAAAGAAAATATAGTAAAAGTTGGGAATAATAAAAAAATGCAGATTAATTCCCTGGCAGTGCGCGGTGTCCAACCACAATTTTAAGCATGAGAAACATGTGGTCAACAAAATCACTGCGTTTCTTAATATACAATCCATTTATCTCCTTCTACTCTTTGATCTCAGACCACTTCTTTCTCTTCAGTAAGTCAGTCTAGTTTTCATGCTCATGGCTGTGTAGTTCAGTAGAGATTCAGGTGAACTTAGACCAAAATCTTCTCACAGGCTTTCCCTCTGTGCTCACATGGCAAAAACATCTGATAGATTATTCAACAGTTGGCTGTGATGGCCGAGTGGTTAAGGCGTTGGACTTGAAATCCAATGGGGTATCCCCGCACAGGTTCAAATCCTGTTCACAGCGCAGTGTTTTACTTGGTCAAAACTTTGGACCTTCTCGAAAAGAGTAAAATAATATATACAGTATATTATTAAAACGGGCCAAGTGATATGAAAATGGGACAACTCCAACATGTTTGACTCAAAATCTGCCTCAAGAATGAAATTAAGCAGTATGAAAACTTCAAGAAATGTTACTACATGTTTCGCATGATATTGATGACATCATTTGCCCGTATTGGTTGCTGGAAATCCTCTACACCAAATTTCTTTCAGCAGTAAAAAGTCAATTAAAGTATTTAAACTGGTTCCAAAAACACAACTGAGAACCATCAGCAATGCCATATATTTTGATGGCTGCATTTTTAAGACGATGGACTTGAAATCTTCATGTTGAATGAAATCGTGTTCACAGTTTATTGTTTTACCTTTGAAAAGATTGGATTTTGCACATGAAAGATTAGTGAAAAGAAAATATAGCAGAAGCTGGGAATAATAAAACAATGCAGATTAATTCCCTGACAGTGTGCGGAAACCAAAGACAATTTTAACCATGAGAAACATGTGGTCAACAAAATCTCTGTGTTTCTCAATATACAATCCATTCATCTCCTTCTATTCTTTGATCTCAGACCACTCCTTTCTCTTCAGTAAGTCAGTCAAGTTCTCTTGCTCATGGCTGTATCCTACAATAGATATTAATGCGAACTTAGGCCAAAATCTTCTCACAGGCTGTTCTCTGTGTTCACATGGCAAACACATCTGATAAAGTGAGCCTATAATTGGCTGTGATGGCCGCAAATCTCCACACAGGTTCAAAACCTGTTCACAGTGCAGTGTTTTACTTGGTCAAAACTTTGGACCTTCTCGAAAAGAGTAAAATAATATATACAGTATATTATTAAAATGGGCCAAGACATATGAAAATGGGACAACTAAATATGTTTGAGTCGAAATCTGTCTCAAGATTGAAATTAACAAGTATGAAAACTTAAAAAAATATTACTAGATGTTTCCCATGATATTGATGACATCATTTGCAGATAATAGAAATCTATGTATTGATAGCTGGAAATCCTCTACACCAAATTTCTTTCAGCAATAAAATGTCAATTAAAGTATTTAAACTGGTTCCAAAAAGACAACTGAGAACCATCAGCAATGTCACATATTTTGGTGGCTGCATTTTTAAGACGATGGACTTGAAATCTTCATGTTGGATGAAATCGTGTTCACAGTTTATTGTTTTACCTTTGAAAGATTGGATTTTGCACATGAAAGATTAGTGAAAAGAAAATGTAGTAAAAGCTGGGAATAATAAAACAATGCAGATTGTTTTTGACAGTGTGCGGAAACCAAAGACAATTTTAACCATTAGAAACATGTGGTCAACAAAATCTCTGCGTTTCTCAATATACAATCCATTCATCTCCTTCTACTCTTTAACACTAGAACTACTGAGGTAGTCATTTTGACTACTTCGCACTATGTATTTCTCCTCTGTGACTACATTTTTTGGAATTCCGGCTTGAGACTCGGTGACTTTTCCTCAAATAGGATGTTAAAAAAGATTTTGTGGCAATAAATAATTTAGGTGCAAAAATTGCCCATTTATTTCAACATTCACCTATAACTACTAAAAGGTAGTCTTTTTGACTACCTGCTATATTTTGCTGTCCTTTTGTCACTAAAAGTTGCTGTAAAGTTTTGTGCATAATTTTTTCACTGTATCTTATTTACCCTGATGTTCATATAGATTTAATTCAATTCAGATGTCAACTTTTCACATTTTCATCGTGTTACCTGGTTAGATTATGACTGGGGAATACCGTTATGCAAAGCGATAATGTCTAGGGACCGTTTTGTAGAAATTATGCATTACCTCAGATTTGATGAGAAGTCCAATCGATCGCAGAGACTGCAAACCGGCAAATTTGCTCTCTTTTCTATTGTGTGGGACAGGTTTATTGCCAATTGCATTTCTTGTTACAAACCTGGCCCATACATTACGGTTGATGAACAACTTTTCCAAGCAAAACCAGGTGTCCTTTCACACAGTATACACCTTCCAAGCCAGATAAATATGGCCATAAATTTTGGCTAGCTGTAGATAAGGATAGTAAATATGTTGTAAATGGCTTCCCTTATCTGGGTAAAGATGATTCACGCCGTGCTGATGACCGTTTAGCTGACCACGTAGTCATGAAACTATTGCAGCCGTTTTTGAAAAAAGGTCGAAATGTAACCACCGATAATTATTTTACATCAGTAAAACTTGCCAAACAGCTAAAAAGCCAGGGAACGACTATCGTGGGAACGCTAAATAAGATAAGACGAGAAGTGCCTAAAGAAATAAAAACAATGAAAGAAAAGTTGTACAGCACTAAAGTCTATAAAAATGAGGATAATTTTACACTTAACGTGTATCAAGGTAAGCCAACCAAAAATGTGATAATTCTGAGTTCCGTCCATCCCGATGTTCTTGTTGCTTCTGAATCTCCAAAAAATCTCCAGAAACTGTAAAGTTTTATAATGAAACAAAATATGGAGTAGATGTAGTAGATCAGATGGCACGCAAATACAGCACAAGAACAGGTACTAGGAGACGGCCTGTTCACGCATTTGAAAATACCTTAGACTTAGCGGGTATAAATGCTTGGATATTATACAAGAAGATGACCACATGACAAATGTCACGAAAGGCATTTTTGCAAAAGCTTGTCACAGAGTTGAGTGGTCCGTATGTTGTATCTAGGGGAAAGGGTGGCATGTCTCAAGTTGCTACATCTTCAGATGTGATGTCTCAAAAAAAATTTTGCCAGATAAAAGCAAAATGCAAAAATAAATCGATCTGTTGGAAATTGTATGACTTGCCATAAGTCTTTGTGTGGGCAATGTACCGCTGTAATTGAAAGACGATGCCTGAAATGCGAATCAACAAATGTTTAGAAAGTTACCGGTTGTACTTCATAATAACGGTTGGTCGTTTTTATTGAGATTCTGCGCCATATTTTCATTTTTCTTCTCCTTCACTTACATTTTCTCTGCTTGTTGTTCTTGAGTTGTTGTTTATATGTGTGCACTTTAATAATAAATTATTTAAAAACGTCTATTATTGTTTTGCTTACTTTACTTTTGTTATTTCCTGTAGAAAAATATGAAAAAAAAAAAATAAAAAAAACATTCCAAAGCATTACTGTTGGATCTCACAATAATAATACATTAAAAAAATATAATTAATAAATAACCACAAATGAAACTCTAATAACGAAAACAAGTCAGTAGTCAAAATGACTACATTCAGTAGTTCTAGTAGGTGTCACGAGTACAGTAGTTCTAGTGTTAATCTCAGACCACTCCTTTCTCTTCAGTAAGTCAGTCAAGTTCTCTTGCTCATGGCTGTATCCTACAATAGATATTCATGCGAATTTAGGCCAAAATCTTTTCACAGGCTGTTCTCTGTGTTCACATGGCAAACACATCTGATAAAGTGAGCCTATAATTGGCTGTGATGGCCGCAAATCCCCACACAGGTTCAAATCCTGTTCACAGTGCAGTGTTTTACTTGGTCAAAACTTTGGACTTTCTCGAAAAGAGAAAAATAATATATACAGTATATTATTAAAATGGGACAAGACATATGAAAATGGGACTACTAAATATATTTGAGTCGAAATCTGTCTCAAGAATGAAATTAACAAGTATGAAAACTTAAAGAAATATTACTAGATGTTTCCCATGATATTGATGACATCATTTGCAGATAATAGAAATCTATGTATTGATAGCTGGAAATCCTCTACACCAAATTTCTTTCAGCAATAAAATGTCAATTAAAGTATTTAAACTGGTTCCAAAAAGACAACTGAGAACCATCAGCAATGCCATATATTTTGATGGCTGCATTTTTAAGACGATGGACTTGAAATCTTCTTGTTGGATGAAATCATGTTCAGTTTATTGTATTAGTTTTGAAAAGATTGGATTTTGCTTATGAAAGATTAGTGAAAAGAAAATATAGTAAAAGTTCGGAATAATAAAAAAATGCAGATTAATTCCCTGGCAGTGCGCGGTGTCCAACCACAATTTTATGCATGAGAAACATGTGGTCAACAAAATCACTGCGTTTCTTAATATACAATCCATTTATCTCCTTCTACTCTTTGATCTCTGACCACTTCTTTCTCTTCAGTAAGTCAGTCTAGTTTTCATGCTCATGGCTGTGTAGTTCAGTAGAGTTTCAGGTGAACTTAGTCCAAAATCTTCTCACAGGCTTTCCCTCTGTGCTCACATGGCAAAAACATCTGATAGATTATTCAACAGTTGGCTGTGATGGCCGAGTGGTTAAGGCGTTGGACTTGAAATCCAATGGGGTATCCCCGCACAGGTTAAAATCCTGTTCACAGCGCAGTGTTTTACTTGGTCAAAACTTTGGACCTTCTCGAAAAGAGTAAAATAATATATACAGTATATTATTAAAACGGGCCAAATGATATGAAAATGGGACAACTCCAACATGTTTGACTCAAAATCTGCCTCAAGAATGAAATTAAGCAGTATGAAAACTTCAAGAAATGTTACTCCATTTTTCGCATGATATTGATGACATCATTTGCCCATAATAGAAATCTATGTATTGGTTGCTGGAAATCCTCTACACCAAATTTCTTTCAGCAATAAAAAGTCAATGAAAGTATTTAAACTGGTTCCAAAAACACAACTGAGAACCATCAGCAATGCCATATATTTTGATGGCTGCATTTTTAAGACGATGGACTTGAAATCTTCATGTTGAATGAAATCGTGTTCACAGTTTATTGTTTTACCTTTGAAAAGATTGGATTTTGCACATGAAAGATTAGTGAAAAGAAAATATAGCAGAAGCTGGGAATAATAAAACAATGCAGATTAATTCCCTGACAGTGTGCGGAAACCAAAGACAATTTTAACCATGAGAAACATGTGGTCAACAAAATCTCTGCGTTTCTCAATATACAATCCATTCATCTCCTTCTACTCTTTGATCTCAGACCACTCCTTTCTCTTCAGTAAGTCAGTCAAGTTCTCTTGCTCATGGCTGTATCCTACAATAGATATTCATGCGAACTTAGGCCAAAATCTTCTCACAGGCTCTCCCTCTGTGCTCACATGGCAAAAACATCTGATAGATTAGTCAACAGTTGGCTGTGATGGCCGAGTGGTTAAGGCGTTGGACTCAAAATCCAATGGGGTATCCCTGCACAGCTTCAAATCCTGTTCACAGCGCAGTGTATTACTTGGTCAAAACTTTGGACCTTCTCGAAAAGAGTAAAATAATATATACAGTATATTATTAAAACGGGCAAAGTGATATGAAAATGGGACAAAATCTGCCTCAAGAATGGAATAAAGCAGTATGAAAACTTCAAGAAATATTACTCTATGTTTCCCATGATATTGATGACATCATTTGCAGATAATCGAAATCTATGTTTTGATAACTGGAAATCCTCTACACCAAATTTCTTTCAGCAATAAAAAGTCAATGAAAGTATTTAAACTGGTTCCAAAAAGACAACTGAGAACCATCAGCAATGTCATATATTTTGATGGCTGCATTTTTAAGACGATGGACTTGAAATCTTCATGTTGGATGAAATCGTGTTCACAGTTTATTGTTTTACCTTTGAAAAGATTGGATTTTGCACATGAAAGATTAGTGAAAAGAAAATATAGTAAAAGCTGGGAATAATAAAACAATGCAGATTAATTCCCTGACAGTGTGCGGAAACCAAAGACAATTTTAACCATGAGAAACATGTGGTCAACAAAATCTCTGCGTTTCTCAATATACAATCCATTCATCTCCTTCTACTCTTTAATCTCAGACCACTCCTTTCTCTTCAGTAAGTCAGTCAAGTTCATTTGCTCATGGCTGTATCCTACAATAGATATTCATGCGAACTTAGGCCAAAATCTTTTCACAGGCTCTTTTCTGTGTTCACATGTCAAACACATCTGTTAAAGTGAGCCTATAATTGGCTGTGATGGCCGCAAATCCCCACACAGGTTCAAAACCTGTTCACAGTGTAGTGTTTTACTTGGTCAAAACTTTGGACCTTCTCGAAAAGAGTAAAATAATATATACAGTATGTTATTAAAATGGGCCAAGACATTTGAAAATGGGACAACTAAATATGTTTGAGTCGAAATCTGTCTCAAGAATGAAATTAACGATTATGAAAACTTAAAGAAATATTACTAGATGTTTCCCATGATATTGATGACATCATTTGCAGATAATAGAAATCTATGTATTGATAGCTGGAAATCCTCTACACCAAATTTCTTTCAGCAATAAAATGTCAATTAAAGTATTTAAACTTGTTCCAAAAAGACAACTGAGAACCATCAGCAATGCCATATATTTTGATGGCTGCATTTTTAAGACGATGGACTTGAAATCTTCATGTTGGATGAAATCGTGTTCACAGTTTCTTGTTTTACCTTTGAAAAGATTGGATTTTGCACATGAAAGATTAGTGAAAAGAAAATATAGTAAAAGCTGGGGGCGTGGCCTGGATCTCACACAGGGAGGACGTGTCTTATGGCAGCTCCCGCTTCCAGCCACAAAACTACCTTATTTGGCCCGGACGAAAGTGGCTAAAACTAATTTTAGTGTGCCCCGGGCTTGGAGAAGAAGGTGAGGGGTGGTAGGGAGAAGAGAGGGGCTGCTGCTCTCCGCCGTGACACCGGAGCGCAGAGCGGCCTCGTGGAGGGTGCTGCAGCGCTGGAGAGAGATGGGCGCCATCTTTACATCCCCCTGAGCACAAGGCCTGGAAACCGGACTGCAGGAGGCCCTCGATAGAGGCGTGAGACCGCGGAACAAGGAGCGGTCTCGCCCGTTAGAGCAAACGGCGGTGAGAGGGAACCCCCGGTGATCTGTCTCTGGGGCCTGCGGGGAGCACTATCGTTATGTGCGGTGGAGGAGGGTGCTGGCTCTGGGCCAGACGAGGTGTTGACGGCCCCCTATTTTTACTGAGACATTTCCCAGGGTCTGAGTTGTTTTTGGATCGGGGGATATCGCTCTCCCCACATAGAGGTGCTGCTGTCTACAGATTTATGCGACATTGGTGAGGAGGACATTGTGTCTTTTCTGCAGCGCCGTGGTGGGGATTTGACGTTACCCTGTCCCTACCGGCTCCAGCAGATCCCCACGGATGTTTCCATATATTAACCCCTCGCCCTCCAAGTTGCATGGGGCTATTTTCATATAGAAAAATGCACTACTAGACTTTTCTGGACGCACGGGTGGTAAATTAAAGGCGCGCTTTAATTAAGCAAAATGGTCAAAACTAACAAAGAGCGTGCAAAACCGTTGGCTGCACAGGCGTATAGAAGCAAACAGGGTGAAATGGATAAATTTTTGAAAAATAAATCTGCTTCGTCTAAGCCTAATGCTAAAAGGCTCCCTGCAGAGGTTGTGGAGGAGGAGCATGTCGAGGACTCAGACTCCAGTGATGATGCTTCAGGCAGCGATGTCACTCAATCAGATTCTGGGAAACTTTCTAGATCGTTTTTTAAAAAATTATTAGCACAAGCTATAAAACCATTAGTTAATGAGATATCTGGCATGAGAGCGGATTTGCTACACATTGGTAATAGAGTGGAGTCTTTGGAGTCCTCTCAGTCCTCTATCATTAGCCACTCCAATGCCATGAGAGAGCATCTGGACTACCACAGAACACAGCTTAACAACTCTTTTCTGGCTCTCGAGGATCAGGAAAATTGGAGTCGCAGGAAGAACATACGGATAAAAGGCTTGCCTGAAAGTGTTTCCACAGAAATATTAGAAAAATCTACGAAGGAGATCTTTGCCCTCTTAATCCCACAAGAAACATGTGATCGAATTATAATAGAGAGGGTGCATAGATCACTTAGACCAAAGCCGAAGCCAATGGAACCTCCGAGGGATGTGATTTGCGGCCTATTGAGCTATTTGGATACCAATGCTATTTTGTCTGCCTCAAGAGACATTAAAAATCTTTCTTATGAGGGATCTGCTATTCATCTTTATCAGGACGTTGCACCGTCAACCCTTGCAAAAAGAAGAGTCCTAAGGCCCCTCCTGGAGGTGTTGCGCTCATGTAAAATCTTATATAAATGGCTGTTTCCGTTTGGTATATCTATACAAGGAGATGGTAGGCAAATAATGGTTCGGACCCCTGAAGATTTACCCAAAATATGGGACGCTTTTGGCATTGCCCCTATGGATATTCCTTCCTGGCTACCTCTGGACATGGATCATCGCACACCTCTCCCTGTCCATGCTTTTACTGGAGGGCAGGGTGACTGGGTCCTAGGAAAGAAACGCTCGACTCCTAAAAGAGGGAAATCTGGAATGGAAAAGGAGATACCCCCCTGAGCTTTCTTGTGCTTCTCTCGGTTGCATTTTTCCAATACTGGAGCCGGACCCCTCGATCCATTCGGACATGTTCTATCTTATTTTAGCTTGCTAAGTTTGACATTTACTCATGTGTTGATATCATTCAATTGCCGTATAAGTTAACATGTGCCACTTGTGTGTCAGAAATGTTATTTCCTGCTCTGTTATGGGAGGTATGTTTGACCCCCTACCTCTGCTACAGGCAGGTAGTTGGTTCTTGTTATATTTCTCTTGTTTTATCTTAATAATTTTTAGGGTTTTTGTTATTTTTTTTATCTCTTTATTTTTTTTTAATTTCGGTGGTTTGATGACAGAGGAATCTTTGTTATTACTTCCTTTACCAAACTATGGGTGATAAGGTGAACTTCGCCACTATGACAGTGGCTTCGTATAATGTAAAGGTGTCACGGGGGCTTAGTTCAACTAAGGCTGAAAGACCCGGGGCCCCTGTGGTGTCCCTTTACTAGGGGAAACCCTGTCTGACCCTCAACCCAGGGTTTTTGCTGAAGGTGCAAATGCCTGAGCCTCCGACCTTTCCTTATCTCCTGCTCAGCCCTGCACTTAACCCTCCACCCTCCACCCAGTGAGAAGTCACCACCAAAGCTCCCACACAAATAATGACAGACAGGGAGAACTTAAACTGCACTGCGCCGCACACACACAGGAATAAACAGTAATGTGAACAGGGCACAACTAAACACAAATATGGGAAGGAGAAAGGATAACGACGGATCATACGACACCAGATATGAATCTCTCTCTCTTGAACACCTCCACTCCAGACCGGAACCACTTGGTATGAAACACAAGCTATAATCGGCGACGCCCATAGGCCAGCATGACTATTTAAAGACCGTGGGCGTGACTAACCATCCAACCTGGTCTCCAGCAGGATTAACCCCCGAGAGCCTGAAGATCAGGCCGGCGCCACTGAGGCTATAGTGGCTGGAGGTGGAACTACCTCTGCCTGCCGGATGCTGTGGTGTGAACAGCGTCCGACATGACAGTACCCCGTCTTCTACGAGGGACCCCAGGGCCCTCAAGACTCATAGGACCCGGCTTGTCCGGATGACGACGGTGAAAAGAACTGACCAGCCGATCCGCATGTATGTCTGAGGCTGGAACCCAAGACCTCTCCTCTGGACCATACCCCCGCCAGTGCACCAAATACTGAAGAGTACGGCGTACTACTCGAGAGTCCACTACCTTGGCGACCTCGAACTCTAACTCGCCATCCACCATGACTGGAGGTGGCATCGGCGTTGTGTCCACAGAGCCTACCACCTTTTTCAATAAAGCCCTGTGAAACACGTTGTGTATCTTGTACACTGCGGGAAGTTCCAACCGATAAGCCACTGGGTTAATGATGGCAGAAATCCTAAAAGGCCCAATAAACCTTGGACCCAGTTTTAAAGAAGGGATTTTGAGTTTTATGTTCTTCGTAGCTAACCACACCCATTCACCCACACACAGGTCCGGACCTGGCACGCGTCTACTGTCAGCCACCCGTTTGTACCTGGCACTCATGCTCAACAAACGCTGTTTCACCCGCCTCCAGACTGATGACAATTGGGCTCCTAGCTGATCCTCCTCCGGGACACCCCCGGAGTCACCCTGACGTAAGGTACAAAACTGAGGATGTTGACCGTACACACAAAAGAATGGAGACTCTCCTGATGACTCTTGGCGGTGATTATTTAATGCGAATTCGGCCAGAGGAAGGAAAGTAGACCACTCCTCCTGGTTGTCGGACACAAAGCATCGTAAATACTGTTCAAGATTTTGGTTCATGCGCTCAGTTTGTCCATTAGACTGTGGATGAAACGCCGATGAATGTGACAACTTGATCCCCAACCTTGAGCAAAAAGCTTTCCAAAACCTCGCCACAAATTGCGTACCCCTATCAGATACTATGTCAGACGGTACTCCGTGGAGTCTGACCACCTCCTTCACAAATACCTGAGCCAACGTCTTAGCATTGGGCAAAGAGGACAACGCCACAAAATGCGCCATCTTTGAAAAACGGTCAACCACCACCAGGATGACCGTGTTCCCTGCCGAGGCTGGCAAGTCAGTGATAAAATCCATGGAGATTTCTGTCCATGGCCTATTGGGTACCCCCAGAGGCTGTAGCGTGCCAGCAGGACGGGTTCGGGGTGACTTAGCCCTAGCGCACGTGATGCAAGCTGCCACGTACGAGACCACGTCCTGCCGGATTTTGGGCCACCAGAAACGACGCGATACCAGCTCTAAGGTGCCCTTCACCCCTGGGTGACCAGCCAGTACCGAATCGTGGTGTTCCTTCAACACCTTAGGCCGAAGATGCAGGGGTACAAATGATTTGTTGGCGGGAAGTCCTGGTGGTACCTCCACTTGGGCCTCGGCAATCTCCGCCTCTACCTCAGTCGTGAGAGCCGAGACCACTACCCCTTTCTGGAGGATGGGTACCGGCTCTTCCCGAGGTTCTCCCCCCGGAAAACACCTAGACAAAGCATCCGCCTTGGTGTTTTTAGCCCCGGGACGGTACGTCACAAGAAAATTGAAACGAGTAAAAAACAATGCCCAGCGAGCCTGCCTAGGAGACAGACGCTTGGCCGACTCCAGGTAGAGCAGATTCTTATGGTCGGTGATAACTGTGACCTGGTGAGCCGCCCCCTCCAAGAAGTGTCGCCATTCCTCAAAAGCCAGTTTGATGGCCAACAACTCCCTGTTGCCGATATCATAATTCCGTTCGGCCGGCGACAACTTCTTGGAGAAGTAGGCGCATGGATGCATCTCGCTCAAGGACGAGCCTTGAGACAGTACTGCCCCCACTCCCACCTCCGACGCATCAACCTCTACCACAAAAGGTTTAGACACGTCTGGTTGCACCAGAATGGGGGCTGAAGCAAAACTATTCTTCAGACGCTCAAATGCACGTATAGCCACCTCAGGCCAGTTCGCCAGATCGGCACCCTTTTTTGTCATGTCCGTGAGCGGTTTGGCGACAGTCGAAAAGTGTTTTATAAATTTCCTATAATAATTCGCAAACCCCAGGAACCGCTGGAGTGCTTTCAGACTCTCCGGCCTCTCCCATTGCAACACCGCTTGCACCTTAGCGGTGTCCATTTTAAAACCAGCTGCGGACACAATATATCCCAAAAAGGGCAACTCCTGGACAAAAAATAAACATTTTTCCAGCTTAGCATAGAGCTGGTTCTCCCGGAGCAACTGTAACACCTGCCTAACATGCTGCAAATGAGTGTCCCGATCGCTAGAATAAATGAGGATATCATCCAGGTATACAATCACAAATCTCCCCAGGACATGAGCAAAGACATCATTAATAAAATGTTGGAAAACGGCAGGCGCGGTGGTCAACCCAAACGGCATAACCAGACTCTCAAAATGACCCTCAGGAGTGTTAAACGCCGTCTTCCACTCATCCCCCTGACGGACCCTTATGAGGTTATACGCCCCCCTGAGGTCCAGCTTGGAAAACCATTTTGCCCCCGCTACCTGGTTGAACAAATCCGGGATCAACGGCATTGGGTAGGGATCACGGATAGTAATCTGGTTTAACTCTCGGAAATCCAGACACGGGCGTAACCCCCCATCTTTCTTCTTAATGAAGAAAAACCCCGCGGCTACAGGCGAGGACGAAGGCCGGATGTGACCTTTGCTCAGACTCTCCGCGATGTAGTCTTTCAGAGCTTGTCTCTCAGGACCAGAAATATTAAACATCCTGGCCTTAGGTAATTTGGCCCCGGGTTTTAGCCTAATAGCACAGTCATAGGCTCTATGTGGAGGCAGTTCTGAGCAACCCTTCTCAGAGAAAACATCCGCGAAATCCTGCAAAGCCTCCGGCAGGCTGGGCGTCACGGCGGACACACATGTGGCCAAGCAATTGTCTTGGCAGAAACCACTCCATTGTACTATGTCCTGAGTTTTCCAATCAATTACCGGGTTGTGCCTGGACAGCCATGGAAAACCCAGGACCATTTGAGCTGGGAGATTACGGAGGACCCTACATGTAACCGACTCAGAATGTAGGACCCCAATGTGGAGTTTCACCTCTGCCACAAACTCAGTAATCTCCCCTTGAGGGAGGGGAACAGCATTAATGGTCACCACCTGTATGGGGTGAGGAAGTTTTTCAATCTTAAACCCGGCGGTGTGTGCAAACTCCTCATCTATGAGATTGGTGGCGGAACCGCTATCCACAAACACTGATATAGGTAGCTCTCTGCCGGCGACAATAACCTTGGCAGGGAGCATACATTGAGATACCATCATGGAGGATACGCATACGCTCAGTTGGGTCTCCTCCATACCCTCTGAGCTTAACAGTTTTCCGCCGGTGTGACCCTCTTAGGTAGTACCGGGCAAACGTTAACATAATGACCACCTTTACCACAGTAGAAACATGCTCCGGACTTCCGGACTCCCGGAGCGCGAGGCCGAACCTGTGCCACGCCAGCAATCTGCATAGGTTCAGGGGACTCATCTACTTCAACCACACCTGCACCTCTGTTTTCCCCCAGAGGTAGCGTCTCCTGTGCCCCCTGACGAAAACGGCGATCAATACGTATCACCAAACTCATGGCAGACTCCAATGATGCCGGAGTCTCATACATCAGGAGGGCTTGTTTCACCCTCCCTGATACCCCATGAATAAACTGGCTCCGCAGTGCTGGGTCATTCCACTGTGTGTCTACAGCCCAGCGGCGAAATTCCGAACAATAGTCTTCTGCCAAGCGCTCCCCCTGGCGGAGGGCGCGGATTTTAGATTCCGCTAGAGCCAGTCGGTCAGGGTCATCGTAAATGAGCCCGAGGGCAGAAAAAACATTATCGACCGAATGAAATGTAGCAGAGTCAGGTGGTAAGGAAAATGCCCATGCTTGGGGGTCACCACTCAGTAATGACAACACCAGCCCTACTCGCTGGGCCTCATTACCTGAGGATATTGGCCGCATGCGGAAGTATAATTTGCAGGCCTCCCGAAATACGACAAATTTGCTGCGATCGCCTGAAAATCGTTCTGGCAGCGGAAACTTCGGCTCTGCACCGATACCTGCAGATGCCGTTTGCACCTTTGCTACTACCAGGCCCTGCTGCTGAACTGCCCCATTCAACTCGGAGACCTGTATGGACAGCGCCGCCAACTGGCGGGTTATGGAATCTAATGGATCCATGGACTCCTGAAAAAATGTGGGCCGATTATAATGTCACGGGGGCTTAGTTCAACTAAGGCTGAAAGACCCGGGGCCCCTGTGGTGTCCCTTTACTAGGGGAAACCCTGTCTGACCCTCAACCCAGGGTTTTTGCTGAAGGTGCAAATGCCTGAGCCTCCGACCTTTCCTTATCTCCTGCTCAGCCCTGCACTTAACCCTCCACCCTCCACCCAGTGAGAAGTCACCACCAAAGCTCCCACACAAATAATGACAGACAGGGAGAACTTAAACTGCACTGCGCCGCACACACACAGGAATAAACAGTAATGTGAACAGGGCACAACTAAACACAAATATGGGAAGGAGAAAGGATAACGACGGATCATACGACACCAGATATGAATCTCTCTCTCTTGAACACCTCCACTCCAGACCGGAACCACTTGGTATGAAACACAAGCTATAATCGGCGACGCCCATAGGCCAGCATGACTATTTAAAGACCGTGGGCGTGACTAACCATCCAACCTGGTCTCCAGCAGGATTAACCCCCGAGAGCCTGAAGATCAGGCCGGCGCCACTGAGGCTATAGTGGCTGGAGGTGGAACTACCTCTGCCTGCCGGATGCTGTGGTGTGAACAGCGTCCGACATGACAAAAGGGCTTGCGATCCCCAAGTAAGAGAAGCCAAGTAATGAATCTTTTGCATTCAAAGAAGTCTAGTATAGTTTTCCTGCAGGAGACACATTTTAAAAAAGGGAGAGTCCCAGATATGTCTAGATCTCGCTACCCGACCTGGTATCACAGTACGGGTGGTTCAGCGTCGGGTGGAGTGAGTATTGCTATAAAGAAAAATGTTCCCTTTATTTTGAGTGATTGTTTATCGGATTCAGAAGGCAGGTACATTATAATTAAGGGCTTTTTGGCCAACACTAAGATTACCCTGTGTAATTTATATGCCCCAAATAGGAACCAGATAGGTTGGCTGTGTAAAACAATGAATGTTCTAGAACTTTTTACTGAGGGTCTGTTGTTGGTGGAAGGGGATTTTAATGTATCTTTGAACCCAATTTTAGATACTTCAACGGGCAGGTCGGCTCAAAGGGCGCTGAGAAGATTACACCTTACATTACAAAAATTGCATCTGATAGACCCTTGGAGAACACTTTTTCCTTCGGGCAGAGATTACACTTTTTATTCCCATCCGAATAATAGCTATCACAGAATTGATTACCTATTGATACAAACAGCTAATCTCCAATTAGTTAAAAAAGCTAATATAGATATCATCTCTCTCTCAGACCACGCTCCCATTTTCCTTGACATAGAGATAAAAACTCTACCACGGCCGGCTGGGTCATGGTCACTGAATGAGACACTGTTGGACTCGGATTCCCACATTGAAAAACTGACAAACACTCTTGACTTCTTTTTTCAAAATAATTTGCACTCAGGCCCGCCCTTGCCTATGGTATGGGAATCACATAAAGCAGTAATGAGAGGGGAATTTATAGCCCTAGGCTCCTATTTGAAAAAAGAGCGAACAAAAAAGGTTGTGTCTATTCTACATCAAATAAGCTCCTACGAGAGACTACATAAGAGATCTCAGGTAAATAAAACATTATCTGAACTGACAGATCTGAGAACCTCATTGAAAAACCTTTTAAACATTCAATCAGCAAAAATCTACATGAGAAGTAAGCAGAAGTTTTATCTTCATGGCAATAAAAGTAGTAAGCTTATGACATCCCTACTTAAGAAACAAAAAGAAAAGACGTTTCTTAGACAACTCAGAGCTTTGGATGGCTCCTCAATTCTCGGGACTGCAGATATTGCCAGGGAGTTTAAAACCTTTTATGAAAATTTATACAATTTAAATACACCGGATAGCATGCAGGAGCCAGCCACAGCCTTGGCAAAAATAAAAGAATTCTTGACCTCACTACATCTCCCTAAAATAACTCTTGAAGGCCAGTCCTTGCTGACTGCTCCAGTTACCCCCAAATAAATTTTAGACACTCTTTCTACTATTCCGAACGGAAAGGCACCGGGTCCAGATGGTCTTCCCATTATCTATTATAAAAAGTTTATAAAAACACTGTTACCTCGCCTAGTGTCTTTGTTTAATTCCTATCTGGAAGGCCAGCTCCCCCCTAGACATTCCTTAGAGGCATACATTACAGTCCTCCCTAAGGAGGGTAAAGACCCCAACCTGTGCGCTAGCTACAGACCAATATCACTGCTTAATGCAGATATTAAGATGTGGGCTAAAATATTAGCGGGCAGATTAAGCAATTTCTTACCTAAGCTAATTCATGCAGATCAAGTAGGTTTTGTAAGAGGCAGGGAAGGGAAGGACAATTCTACTAAAGTCATTCAGTCTATAATGTTTGCTAAGACTCAGGGTATACCTTTGATGCTTCTGTCGACGGATGCTGAAAAGGCTTTCGACAGAGTGAGCTGGAGGTTCATGGAACAAGTAATGCTTAGGTTTGGCTTCCCCCCCAATATATAACAGCGGTCCTCTCGCTTTATTCCCAACCGACGGCCAAAGTCAGAGTTAACGGCACCCTGTCAGATAGTTTTGGGATTAATAACGGGACTAGACAGGGTTGTCCCTTGTCGCCATCTTTGTTCATTTTAGTTGTAGAAACTTTGATACAAAGCATCAGACAAGACCAACGTATAGAGGGGTTGTTGGTGGGTCGAAGGTCACTTAAAACTCTAGCTTTCGCAGATGATCTGCTTTTCCTTATCTCCAATCCATCCCGGGCATTCCCAATTATCCTTCAGGCCTTTCATCATTTTGGTCTCCTTTCTAATTTCAAAATTAATTTATCAAAATCTGAAGTGCTAAGCGTTGGTCTCCCTCACTCTCAGACCTCCACTATTCGTACGCAGATTCTATTTTCTTGGGCTACTAATTCTATTAGATATTTGGGAATAACGATAACTAGAGATCCCGCCAACCTATTCCACAATAATTACATTCCTTTAATTCAAAAGGTCAAAAGCCTGATGCAGAAGTATAGCCTACCCACTTTATCCTGGATGGGTCGTATTAAAGTGTTTAAGGCATATATAATGCCTATTATACTATATACCATGAACATGGTTCCGATTTGGATTCCCCTGACATTTTTTGGAACATTAAAATCCCTTATTGGAAAATTTATTTGGAAATCTAAAAGGGCTAGGTTGCCATATAAGTTTCTTTCTCGCCCTATCTCTTCTGGAGGATTGGGGGTCCCAGACCTTTTTTTATACTATAAGGCTATTCATCTCAGTAGATGGTTAAAGGTGGTGTCCTGTGCTGGAAGGGAGGAGGGGGATAGTGTTGACTGGGCTTTATTGGGCCCGAGGGGTTTGCCGTATCTTTGGACTAAGGCTAAACCGCCGGCCTCTCTTAGGTTGGATGACGTAACTACAACTACATTGCGTATTAAAAGATTGGTAATGGGAGAGTTCACAGAAGATACCTTCCCCTCAATATTGACACCGATCGGCTCAATTCCCTATTTGTTAGAGCTAGATTTTCAAGACCCATACAATTTATGGTCCAACATCCCTGGAGAAACGTTGAATAGTTTTTATGGTAAAGGCATCTTGCGGGAGGGGTCTTGGCCACAGGGCGTGTCGACTCAACCAACAAATTTTCTCCAAAAACAACACATCAGACGTACACTTTTACAGTTCAGACGGAGATTCCCGTCTAAATCTAAATGATCTTGGTTAGATATTATGGTTAAACTACCATCCCCACGGCTAAAAATTATATCTCGCATTTACTCGCATCTCATCTCTCCGACTGTACATTCTAAACCCTCGTTTATACACTCTTGGGAAATGGAACTTAATACCACGTTTACAGAAGACCAAATATCTAAAATGCTGTCAAATGCCAGGGGTTTTTCTAGATGTGTACTTCTGCAGGAGAATTCTTATAAAATATTAACTAGGTGGCATTTAACTCCAGCTAAATTATTCCAGTTGGGCCTCGCGGATAATGATGAATGTTGGCGATGCCTCAATTCTAGAGGACATCATTCACATATATTCTGGGACTGCCCTAGATTGCGGGTGTTTTGGGAGGGAGTTGAACTAGTTCTCAGAAAATTAAAACTAATAAAGGTTGATCTTAGAGCCACGGAGGCTCTCCTTTCATGCCCGTCTAAAGATTTTTTACCAAAAAAACATGGGCTTCTTCCACTGATGTTGAGTGCGGCGAGACAGTTGATAGCTGTCCATTGGAAGGATGCAGCTCCTCCCACGTTAGGAGAATGGTATACCAAAATAAATCAGATCTCTCGCTTAGAGGAGCTGTCTAGCTGGGAAATTTATAATCATAAAGCTTATGTGTTGACTTGGGCCCCTTGGAATAGGTATTTAGAAGACAATCCTCTTTAAAGGCATTTTAGAGTTTCTCAAGTTTAACTGAATTAGACGGCTTCTGTTCTGGGGTTTTTAGCCTCACTGCCCCAAACTAGATAGCCCAATTGTAATGTAGTGCGATGTGTTATTTTCCAAAGTGCACCCATTTAATGATTGTGCTTCTGTTGTCGACCACATGATGTTGATGTTAATGTTGTTGATACTGTATATGTATGTGTACCCTTTTTCCCTTTCCCTTTCTTTTTCCCTTTTCTCCCCTACCTATTTTTCCCTCATTTTTTCCTTCCTTCTCGCCTGAAACCAACCCTTGCTTAACATTTCGCTAACTGTACCTGAGAATTGGTGTTGGTTTTAATGGTGATGTGTAAAATTCCAAAATAAAGAATTTACAAAAAAAGAAAACATAGTAAAAGCTGGGAAAAATAAAACAATGCAGATTAATTCCCTGACAGTGTGCGGAAACCAAAGACAATTTTAACCATTAGAAACACGTGTTCAACAAAATCTCTGCGTTTCTCAATATACAATCCATTCATCTCCTTCTACTCTTTAATCTCAGACCACTCCTTTCTCTTCAGTAAGTCAGTCAAGTTCTCTTGCTCATGGCTGTATCCTACAATAGATATTCATGCGAATTTAGGCCAAAATCTTTTCACAGGCTGTTCTCTGTGTTCACATGGCTAACACATCTGATAAAGTGAGCCTATAATTGGCTGTGATGGCCGCAAATCCCCACACAGGTTCAAATCCTGTTCACAGTGCAGTGTTTTACTTGGTCAAAACTTTGGACCTTCTCGAAAAGAGTAAAATAATATATACAGTATATTATTAAAATGGGCCAAGACATAAGAAAATGGGACAACTAAATATGTTTGAGTCGAAATCTGTCTCAAGAATGAAATTAAGCAGTATGAAAACTGCAAGAAATATTACTCGATGTTTCCCATGATATTGTTGACATCATTTGCAGATAATAGAAATCTATGTAGTGATAGCTGGAAATCCTCTACACCAAATTTCTTTCAGCAATAAAATGTCAATGAAAGTATTTAAACTGGTTCCAAAAAGACAACTGAGAACCATCAGCAATGCCATATATTCTGATGGCTGCATTTTTAAGACGATGGACTTGAAATCTTCATGTTGGATGAAATCGTGTTCACAGTTTATTGTTTTACCTTTGAAAAGATTGGATTTTGCACATGAAAGATTAGTGAAAAGAAAATATAGTAGACGCTGGGAATAATAAAACAATGCAGATTAATTCCCTGACAGTGTGCGGAAACCAAAGACAATTTTAACCATGAGAAACATGTGGTCAACAAAATCTCTGCGTTTCTCAATATACAATCCATTCATCTCCTTCTACTCTTTGATCTCAGACCACTCCTTTCTCTTCAGTAAGTCAGTCAAGTTCTCTTGCTCATGGCTGTATCCTAAATAGATATTCATGCGAACTTAGGCCAAAATCTTCTCACAGGCTGTTCTCTGTGTTCACATGGCAAACACATCTGATAAAGTGAGCCTATAATTGGCTGAGATGGCTGCAAATCCCCACACAGGTTCAAATCCTCATCACAGTGCAATGTTTTACTTGGTCAAAACTTTGGACCTTCTCGAAAAGAGTAAAATAATATATACAGTATATTATTAAAATGGGACAAGATATATGAAAATGGGACAACTATATATATTTGAGTCGAAATCTGTCTCAAGAATGAAATTAACAAGTATGAAAACTTAAAGAAATATTACTAGATGTTTCCCATGATATTGATGACATCATTTGCAGATAATAGAAATCTATGTATTGATAGCTGCAAATCCTCTACACCAAATATCTTTCAGCAATAAAATGTCAATTAAAGTATTTAAACTGGTTCCAAAAAGACAACTGAGAACCATCAGCAATGCCATATATTTTGATGGCTGCATTTTTAAGACGATGGACTTGAAATCTTCATGTTGGATGAAATCATGTTCAGTTTATTGTATTAGTTTTGAAAAGATTGGATTTTGCTTATCAAAGATTAGTGAAAAGAAAATATAGTAAAAGTTGGGAATAATAAAAAAAATGCAGATTAATTCCCTGGCAGTGCGCGGTGTCCAACCACAATTTTAACCATGAGAAACATGTGGTCAACAAAATCACTGCGTTTCTTAATATACAATCCATTTATCTCCTTCTACTCTTTGATCTCAGACCACTTCTTTCTCTTCAGTAAGTCAGTCTAGTTTTCATGCTCATGGCTTTGTAGTTCAGTAGAGATTCAGGTGAACTTAGACCAAAATCTTCTCACAGGCTCTCCCTCTGTGCTCACATGGCAAAAACATCTGATAGATTATTCAACAGTTGTCTGTGATGGCCGAGTGGTTAAGGTGTTGGACTTGAAATCCAATGGGGTATCCCCGCACAGGTTAAAATCCTGTTCACAGCGCAGTGTTTTACTTGGTCAAAACTTTGGACCTTCTCGAAAAGAGTAAAATAATATATACAGTATATTATTAAAACGGGCCAAGTGATATGAAAATGGGACTACTTAACATGTTTGGTTCGAAATCTGCCTCAAGAATGAGATTTAGCAGTATGAAAACTCCAAGAAATATTACTCGATGTTTCCCATGATATTGATGACATCATTTGCAGATAATAGAAATCTATGTATTGGTTGCTGGAAATCCTCTACACCAAATTTCTTTCAGCAATAAAAAGTCAATGAAAGTAATTAAACTGGTTCCAAAAAGACAACTGAGAACCATCAGCAATGCCATATATTTTGATGGCTGCATTTTTAAGACGATGGTCTTGAAATCTTCATGTTGGATGAAATCGTGTTCACAGTTTATTGTTTTACCTTTGAAAAGATTGGATTTTGCACATGAAAGATTAGTGAAAAGAAAATATAGTAAAAGCTGGGAATAATAAAACAATACAGATTAATTCCCTGACAGTGTGCGGAAACCAAAGACAATTTTAACCATGAGTAACACGTGGTCAACAAAATCTCTGCATTTCTCAATATACAATCCACTCATCTCCTTCTACTCTTTAATCTCAGACCACTCCTTTCTATTCAGTAAGTCAGTCAAGTTCTCTTGCTCATGGCTGTATCCTACAATAGATATTCATGCGAATTTAGGCCAAAATATTTTCACAGGCTGTTCTCTGTGTTCACATGGCAAACACATCTGATAAGGTGAGCCTATAATTGGCTGTGATGGCCGCAAATCCCCACACAGGTTCAAATCCTGTTCACAGTGCAGTGTTTTACTTGGTCAAAACTTTGGACCTTCTCGAAAAGAGTAAAATAATATATACAGTATATTATTAAAATGGGCCAAGACATATGAAAATGGGACAATTAAATATATTTGAGTCAAAATCTGTCTCAAGAATGAAATTAACAAGTATGAAAACTTAAAGAAATATTACAAGATGTTTCCCATGATATTGATGACATCATTTGCAGATAATAGAAATCTATGTATTGATAGCGAAATCCTCTACACCAAATTTCTTTAAGCAATAAAATGTCAATTAAAGTATTTAAACTGGTTCCAAAAAGACAACTGAGAACCATCAGCAATGCCATATATTTTGATGGCTGCATTTTTAAGACGATGGACTTGAAATCTTCATGTTGGATGAAATCATGTTCAGTTTATTGTATTAGTTTTGAAAAGATTGTATTTTGCTTATGAAAGATTAGTGAAAAGAAAATATAGTAAAAGTTGGGAATAATAAAAAAAATGCAATTTAATTCCCTGGCAGTGCGCGGTGTCCAACCACAATTTTAAGCATGAGAAACATGTGGTCAACAAAATCACTGCGTTTCTTAATATACAATCCATTTATCTCCTTCTACTCTTTGATCTCAGACCACTTCTTTCTCTTCAGTAAGTCAGTCTAGTTTTCATGCTCATGGCTTTGTAGTTCAGTAGAGATTCAGGTGAACTTAGACCAAAATCTTCTCACGGGCTCTCCCTCTGTCCTCACATGGCAAAAACATCTGATAAATTATTCAACAGTTGTCAGTGATGGCCGAGTGGTTAAGGCGTTGGACTCGAAATCCAATGGAGTGTCCCCGCACAGGTTCAAATCCTGTTCACAGCGCAGTGTTTTACTTAGTCAAAACTTTGGACCTTCTCTAAAAGAGTAAAATAATATATACAGTATATTATTAAAACGGGCCAAGTGATATGAAAATGGGACAACTTAACATGATTGACTCGAAATCTGCCTCAAGAATGAGATTTAGCAGTATGAAAACTCCAAGAAATATTACTCGATGTTTCCCATGATATTGATGACATCATTTGCAGATAATAGAAATCTATGTATTGGTTGCTGGAAATCCTCTACACCAAATTTCTTTCAGCAATAAAAAGTCAATGAAAGTATTTAAACTGGTTCCAAAAAGACAACTGAGAACCATCAGCAATGCCATATATTTTGATGGCTGCATTTTTAAGACGATGGACTTGAAATCTTCATGTTGGATGAAATCGTGTTCACAGTTTATTGTTTTACCTTTGAAAAGATTGGATTTTGCACATGAAAGATTAGTGAAAAGAAAATATAGTAAAAGCTGGGAATAATAAAACAATACAGATTAATTCCCTGACAGTGTGCGGAAACCAAAGACAATTTTAACCATGAGAAACACGTGGTCAACAAAATCTCTGCATTTCTCAATATACAATCCACTCATCTCCTTCTACTCTTTAATCTCAGACCACTCCTTTCTATTCAGTAAGTCAGTCAAGTTCTCTTGCTCATGGCTGTATCCTACAATAGATATTCATGCGAATTTAGGCCAAAATCTTTTCACAGGCTGTTCTCTGTGTTCACATGGCAAACACATCTGATAAGGTGAGTCTATAATTGGCTGTGATGGCCGCAAATCCCCACACAGGTTCAAATCCTGTTCACAGTGTAGTGTTTTAAATGGTCAAAACTTTGGACCTTCTCGAAAAGAGTAAAATAATATATACAGTATATTATTAAAATGGGCCAAGACATATGAAAATGGGACAATTAAATATATTTGAGTCGAAATCTGTCTCAAGAATGAAATTAACAAGTATGAAAACTTAAAGAAATATTACTAGATGTTTCCCATGATATTGATGACATCATTTGCAGATAATAGAAATCTATGTATTTATAGCTGGAAATCCTCTACACCAAATTTCTTTCAGCAATAAAATGTCAATTAAAGTATTTAAACTGGTTCCAAAAAGACAACTGAGAACCATCAGCAATGCCATATATTTTGATGGCTGCATTTTTAAGACGATGGACTTGAAATCTTCATGTTGGATGAAATCATGTTCAGTTTATTGTGTTAGTTTTGAAAAGATTGGATTTTGCTTATCAAAGATTAGTGAAAAGAAAATATAGTAAAAGTTGGGAATAATAAAAAAAATGCAGATTAATTCCCTGGCAGTGCGCGGTGTCCAACCACAATTTTAAGCATGAGAAACATGTGGTCAACAAAATCACTGCGTTTCTTAATATACAATCCATTTATCTCCTTCTACTCTTTGATCTCAGACCACTTCTTTCTCTTCAGTAAGTCAGTCTAGTTTTCATGCTCATGGCTTTGTAGTTCAGTAGAGATTCAGGTGAACGTAGACCAAAATCTTCTCACAGGCTCTCCCTCTGTCCTCACATGGCAAAAACATCTGATAAATTATTCAACAGTTGTCTGTGATGGCCGAGTGGTTAAGGTGTTGGACTCGAAAGCCAATGGGGTATCCCCGCACAGGTTCAAATCTTGTTCACAGCGCAGTGTTTTACTTGATCAAAACTTTGGACCTTCTCGAAAAGAGTAAAATAATATATACAGTATATTATTAAAACGGGCCAAGTGATATGAAAATGGGACAACTTAACATGGTTGACTCGAAATCTGCCTCAAGAATGAGATTTAGCAGTATGAAAACGCCAAGAAATATTACTCGATGTTTCCCATGATATTGATGACATCATTTGCAGATAATAGAAATCTATGTATTGGTTCCTGGAAATCCTCTACACCAAATTTCTTTCAGCAATAAAAAGTCAATGAAAGTATTTAAACTGGTTCCAAAAAGTCAACTGAGAACCATCAGCAATGCCATATATTTTGATGGCTGCATTTTTAAGACGATGGACTTGAAATCTTCATGTTGGATGAAATCGTTTTCACAGTTTATTGTTTTACCTTTGAAAAGATTGGATTTTGCACATGAAAGATTAGTGAAAAGAAAATATAGTAGACGCTGGGAATAATAAAACAATGCAGATTAATTCCCTGACAGTGTGTGGAAACCAAAGACAATTTTAACCATGAGAAACATGTGGTCAACAAAATCTCTGCGTTTCTCAATATACAATCCATTCATCTCCTTCTACTCTTTGATCTCAGACCACTCCTTTCTCTTCAGTAAGTCAGTCAAGTTCTCTTGCTCATGGCTGTATCCTAAATAGATATTCATGCGAACTTAGGCCAAAATCTTCTCACAGGCTGTTCTCTGTGTTCACATGGCAAACACATCTGATAAAGTGAGCCTATAATTGGCTGTGATGGCTGCAAATCCCCACACAGGTTCAAATCCTCATCACAGTGCAATGTTTTACTTGGTCAAAACTTTGGACCTTCTCGAAAAGAGTAAAATAATATATACAGTATATTATTAAAATGGGCCAAGACATATGAAAATGGGACAACTAAATATGTTTGAGTCGAAATCTGTCTCAAGAATGAAATTAACAAGTATGAAAACTCCAAGAAATATTACTCGATGTTTCCCATGATATTGATGACATCATTTGCAGATAATAGAAATCTATGTATTGGGTGCTGGAAATCCTCTACACCAAATTTCTTTCAGCAATAAAAAGTCAATGAAAGTATTTAAACTGGTTCCAAAAAGACAACTGAGAACCATCAGCAATGCCATATATTTTGATGGCTGCATTTTTAAGACGACGGACTTGAAATCTTCATGTTGGATGAAATCATGTTCAATTTATTGTATTAGTTTTGAAAAGATTGGATTTTGCTTATCAAAGATTAGTGAAAAGAAAATATAGTAAAAGTTGGGAATAATAAAAAAAATGCAGATTAATTCCCTGGCAGTGCGCGGTGTCCAACCACAATTTTAACCATGAGAAACATGTGGTCAACAAAATCACTGCGTTTCTTAATATACAATCCATTTATCTCCTTCTACTCTTTGATCTCAGACCACTTCTTTCTCTTCAGTAAGTCAGTCTAGTTTTCATGCTCATGGCTTTGTAGTTCAGTAGAGATTCAGGTGAACTTAGACCAAAATCTTCTCACAGGCTCTCCCTCTGTGCTCACATGGCAAAAAATTCTGATATATTTTTCAACAGTTGGCTGTGATGGCCAAGTGGTTAAGGTGTTGGACTTGAAATCCAATGGGGTATCCCCGCACAGGTTCAAATCCTGTTCACAGCAGTGTTTTACTTGGTCAAAACTTTGGACCTTCTCGAAAAGAGTAAAATAATATATACAGTATATTATTAAAACGGGCCAAATGATGTGAAAATGGGACAACTTAACATGTTTGACTCGAAATCTGCCTCAAGAATGAGATTTAGCAGTATGAAAACTTAAAGAAATATTACTAGATGTTTCCCATGATATTGATGACATCATTTGCAGATAATAGAAATCTATGTATTGATAGCTGGAAATCCTCTACACCAAATATCTTTCAGCAATAAAATGTCAATTAAAGTATTTAAACTGGTTCCAAAAAGACAACTGAGAACCATCAGCAATGCCATATATTTTGATGGCTGCATTTTTAAGACGATGGACTTGAAATCTTCATGTTGGATGAAATCATGTTCAGTTTATTGTATTAGTTTTGAAAAGATTGGATTTTGCACATGAAAGATTAGTGAAAAGAAAATATAGTAAAAGCTGGGAATCATAAAACAATACAGATTAATTCCCTGACAGTGTGCGGAAACCAAAGACAATTTTAACCATGAGAAACACGTGGTCAACAAAATCTCTGCGTTTCTCAACATACAATCCACTCATCTCCTTCTACTCTTTAATCTCAGACCACTCCTTTCTATTCAGTAAGTCAGTCAAGTTCTCTTGCTCATGGCTGTATCCTACAATAGATATTCATGCGAATTTAGGCCAAAATCTTTTCACAGGCTGTTCTCTGTGTTCACATGGCAAACACATCTGATAAGGTGAGCCTATAATTGGCTGTGATGGCCGCAAATCCCCACACAGGTTCAAATCCTGTTCAAAGTGCAGTGTTTTACTTGGTCAAAACTTTGGACCTTCTCAAAAAGAGTAAAATAATATATACAGTATATTATTAAAATTGGCAAAGACATATGAAAATGGGACAATTAAATATATTTGAGTCGAAATCTGTCTCAAGAATGAAATTAACAAGTATGAAAACTTAAAGAAATATTATTAGATGTTTCCCATGATATTGATGACATCATTTGCAGATAATAGAAATCTATGTATTGATAGCTGGAAATCCTCTACACCAAATTTCTTTCAGCAATAAAATGTCAATGAAAGTATTTAAACTGGTTCCAAAAAGACAACTGAGAACCATCAGCAATGCCATATATTTTGATGGCTGCATTTTTAAGACGATGGACTTGAAATCTTGATGTTGGATGAAATCATGTTCAGTTTATTGTATCAGTTTGGAAAAGATTGGATTTTGCTTATGAAGGATTAGTGAAAAGAAAATATAGTAAAAGTTGGGAATAATAAAAAAAATGCAGATTAATTCCCTGGCAGTGCGCGGTGTCCAACCACAATTTTAAGCATGAGAAACATGTGGTCAACAAAATCACTGCGTTTCTTAATATACAATCCATTTATATCCTTCTACTCTTTGATCTCAGACCACTTCTTTCTCTTCAGTAAGTCAGTCTAGTTTTCATGCTCATGGCTTTGTAGTTCAGTAGAGATTCAGGTGAACTTAGACCAAAATCTTCTCACAGGCTCTCCCTCTGTGCTCACATGGCAAAAACATCTGATAAATTATTCAACAGTTGGCTGTGATGGCAGAGTGGTTAAGGTGTTGGACTCGAAATCCAATGGGGTATCCACGCACAGGTTCAAATCCTGTTCACAGCGCAGTATTTTACTTGGTCAAAACTTTGAAGAGTAAAATAATATATACAGTATATTATTAAAACGGGCCAAGTGATATGAAAATGGGACAACTAAACATGTTTGACTCGAAATCTGCCTCAAGAATGAGATTTAGCAGTATGAAAACTCCAAGAAGTATTACTCGATGTTTCCCATGATATTGATGACATCATTTGCAGATAATAGAAATCTATGTATTGGTTGCTGGAAATCCTCTACACCAAATTTCTTTCAGCAATAAAAAGTCAATGAAAGTATTTAAACTGGTTCCAAAAAGACAACTGAGAACCATCAGCAATGCCATATATTTTGATGGCTGCATTTTTAAGACGATGGACTTGAAATCCTCATGTTGGATGAAATCGTGTTCACAGTTTATTGTTTTACCTTTGAAAAGATTGGATTTTGCACATGAAAGATTAGTGAAAAAGAAAATATAGTAAAAGCTGGGAATAATAAAACAATACAGATTAATTCCCTGACAGTGTGCGGAAACCAAAGACAATTTTAACCATGAGAAACACGTGGTCAACAAAATCTCTGCGTTTCTCAATATACAATCCATTCATCTCCTTCTACTCGTTAATCTCAGACCACTCCTTTCTATTCAGTAAGTCAGTCAAGTTCTCTTGCTCATGGCTGTATCCTACAATAGATATTCATGCGAATTTAGGCCAAAATCTTTTCACAGGCTGTTCTCTGTGTTCACATGGCAAACACATCTGATAAGGTGAGCCTATAATTGGCTTTGATGGCCGCAAATCCCCACACAGGTTCAAATCCTGTTCACAGTGCAGTATTTTACTTGGTCAAATCTTTGGACCTTCTCGAAAAGAGTAAAATAATATATACAGTATATTATTAAAATGGGCCAAGACATATGAAAATGGGACAACTAAATATATTTGAGTCGAAATCTGTCTCAAGAATGAAATTAACAAGTATGAAAGCTTAAAGAAATATTACTAGATGTTTCCCATGATATTGATGACATCATTTGCAGATAATAGAAATATATGTATTGATAGCTGGAAATCCTCTACACCAAATTTCTTTCAGCAATAAAATGTCAATTAAAGTATTTAAACTGGTTCCAAAAAGACAACTGAGAACCATCAGCAATGCCATATATTTTGATGGCTGCATTTTTAAGACGATGGACTTGAAATCTTCATGTTGGATGAAATCATGTTTAGTTTATTGTATTAGTTTTGAAAAGATTGGATTTTGCTTATGAAAGATTAGTGAAAAGAAAATATAGTAAAAGTTGGGAATAATAAAAAAAAATGCAGATTAATTCCCTGGCAGTGCGCGGTGTCCAACCACAATTTTAAGCATGAGAAACATGTGGTCAACAAAATCACTGCGTTTCTTAATATACAATCCATTTATCTCCTTCTACTCTTTGATCTCAGACCACTTCTTTCTCTTCATTAAGTCAGTCTAGTTTTCATGCTCATGGCTGTATCCTACAATAGATATTCATGCGAATTTAGGCCAAAAATTTTTCACAGGCTGTTCTCTGTGTTCACATAGCAAACACATCTGATAAGGTGAGCCTATAATTGGCTGTGATGGCCGCAAATCCCCACACAGGTTCAAATCCTGTTCACAGCGCAGTGTTTTACTTGGTCAAACCTTTGGACCTTCTCGAAAAGAGTAAAATAATATATACAGTATATTATTAAAATGGGACAAGACATATGAAAATGGGACAACTAAATATATTTGAGTCGAAATCTGTCTCAAGAATGAAATTAACAAGTATGAAAACTTCAAGAAATATTACTAGATGTTTCCCATGATATTAATGACATCATTTGCAGATAATAGAAATCTATGTATTGATAGCTGGAAATCCTCTACACCAAATTTCTTTCAGCAATAAAATGTCAATTAAAGTATTTAAACTGGTTCCAAAAAGACAACTGAGAAACATCAGCAATGCCATATATTTTGATGGCTGCATTTTTAAGACGATGGCTTGAAATCTTCATGTTGGATGAAATCGTGTTCACAGTTTATTGTTTTACCTTTGAAAAGATTGGATTTTGCACATGAAAAATTAGTGAAAAGAAAATATAGTAAAAGCTGGGAATAATAAAACAATGCAGATTAATTCCCTGAGAGTGTGCGGAAACCAAAGACAATTTTAACCATGAGAAACACGTGGTCAACAAAATCTCTGCGTTTCTCAATATACAATCCATTCATCTCCTTCTACTCTATAATCTCAGACCAGATTAATTCTCTGGCAGTGCGTGGTGTCCAACCACAATTTTAAGCATGAGAAACATGTGGTCAACAAAATCACTGCGTTTCTTAATATACAATCCATTTATCTCCTTCTACTCTTTGATCTCAGACCACTTCTTTCTCTTCAGTAAGTCAGTCTAGTTTTCATGCTCATGGCTGTGTAGTTCAGTAGAGATTCAAGTGAACTTAGACCAAAATCTTCTCACAGGCTCTCCCTCTGTGCTCACATGGGAAAAACATGTGATAGATTATTCACCATTTGGCTGAGATGGACGAGTGGTTAAGGTGTTGGACTCTAATTCTCATGGGGTATCCCTGCACAGGTTCAAATCCTGTTCACAGCGCGGTGTTTTACTTGGTCAAAACTTTGGACCTTCTCTAAAAGAGTAAAATAATATATACAGTATATTATTAAAACGGGCAAAGTGATATGAAAATGGGACAACTCCAACACGTTTGACTCAAAATCTTCCTCAAGAATGAAATTAAGCAGTATGAAAACTTCAAGAAATATTACTCGATGTTTCCCATGATATTGATGACATCATTTGCAGATAATAGAAATCTATGTATTGGTTGCTGGAAATCCTCTACACCAAATTTCTTTCAGCAATAAAAAGTCAATGAAAGTATTTAAACTGGTTCCAAAAAGACAACTGAGAACCATCAGCAATGCCATATATTTTGATGGCTGCATTTTTAAGACGATGGACTTGAAATCTTCATGTTGGATGAAATCGTGTTCACAGTTTATTGTTTTACCTTTGAAAAGATTGGATTTTGCACATGAAAGATTAGTGAAAAGAAAATATAGTAGAAGCTGGGAATAATAAAACAATGCAGATTAATTCCCTGACAGTGTGCGGAAACCAAAGACAATTTTAATCATGAGAAACATGTGGTCAACAAAATCTCTGCGTTTCTCAATATTCAATCCATTCATCTCCTTCTACTCTTTGATCTCAGACCACTCCTTTCTCTTCAGTAAGTCAGTCAAGTTCTCTTGCTCATGGCTGTATCCTAAATAGATATTCATGCGAACTTAGGCCAAAATCTTCTCACAGGCTGTTCTCTGTGTTCACATGGCAAACACATCTGATAAAGTGAGCCTATAATTGGCTGTGATGGCCGCAAAACCCCACACAGGTTCAAATCCTGCTCACAGTGCAATGTTTTACTTGGTCAAAACTTTGGACCTTCTCGAAAAGAGTAAAATAATATATACAGTATATTATTAAAATGGGCCAAGACATATGAAAATGGGACAACTAAATATGTTTGAGTCGAAATCTGTTTCAAGAATGAAATTCACAAGTATGGAAACTTCAAGAAATATTACTCGATGTTTCCCATGATATTGATGACATCATTTGCAGATAATAGAAATCTATGTATTGATAGTTGGAAATCCTCTATACCAAATTTCTTTCAGCAATAAAATGTCAATTAAAGTATTTAAACTGGTTCCAAAAAGACAACTGAGAACCATCAGCAATGCCATATATTTTGATGGCTGCATTTTTAAGACGATGGACTTGAAATCTTCATGTTGGATGAAATCATGTTCAGTTTATTGTATTAGTTTTGAAAAGATTGGATTTTGCTTATGAAAGATTAGTGAAAAGAAAATATAGTAAAAGTTGGGAATAATTAAAAAAATGCAGATTAATTGCCTGGCAGTGCGCGGTGTCCAACCACAATTTTAAGCATGAGGTCAACAAAATCACTGTATTTCTTAATATACAATCCATTTATCTCCTTCTACTCTTTGATCTCAGACCACTTCTTTCTCTCCAGTAAGTCAGTCTAGTTTTCATGCTCATGGCTGTGTAGTTCAGTAGAGATTCAGGTGAACTTAGACCAAAATCTTCTCACAGGCTCTCCCTCTGTGCTCACATGGCAAAAACATCTGATAAGTTATTCAACAGTTGGCTGTGATGGCCGAGTTCACAGCGCATTGTTTTACTTGGTCAAAACTTTGCACCTTCTCGAAAAGAGTAAAATAATATATTCAGTATATTATTAAAATGGGCCAAGTGATATGAAAATGGGACAACTCCAACATTTTTGACTCAAAATCTGTCTCAAGAATGAAATTAAGCAGTATGAAAACTTAAAGAAATATTACTCGATGTTTCCCATGATATTGATGACATCATATGCAGATAATAGAAATCTATGTATGATAGCTGGAAATCCTCTACACCAAATTTCTTTCAGCAATAAAAAGTCAATGAAAGTATTTAAACTGGTTCCAAAAAGACAACTGAGAACCATCAGCAATGCCATATATGTTGATGGCTGCATTTTTAAGACGATGGACTTGAAATCTTCATGTTGGATGAAATAGTGTTCACAGTTTATTGTTTTACCTTTGAAAAGATTGGATTTTGCTTATGAAAGATTAGTGAAAAGAAAATATAGTAGAAGCTGGGAATAATAAAACAATGCAGATTAATTCCCTGACAGTGTGCGGAAACCAAAGACAATTTTAACCATGAGAAACATGTGGTCAACAAAATCTCTGCGTTTCTCAATATACAATCCATTCATCTCCTTCTACTCTTTGATCTCAGACCACTCCTTTCTCTTCAGTAAGTCAGTCAAGTTCTCTTGCTCATAGCTGTATCCTACAATAGATATTCATGCGAACTTAGGCCAAAATCTTCTCACAGGCTGTTCTCTGTGTTCACATAGCAAACACATCTGATAAAGTGAGCCTATAATTGGCTGTGATGGCCGCAAATCCCCACACAGGTTCAATTCCTGCTCACAGTGCAATGTTTTACTTGGTCAAAACTTTGGACCTTCTCGAAAAGAGTAAAATAATATATACAGTATATTATTAAAACGGGCCAAGTGATATGAAAATGAGACAACTCCAACATGTTTGACTCAAAATCTGCCTCAAGAATGAAATTAAGCAGTATGAAAACTTCAAGAAATATTACTCGATGTTTCCCATGATATTGATGACATCATTTGCAGATAATAGAAATCTATGTATTGGTTGCTGGACATCCTCTACACCAAATTTCTTTCAGCAATAAAAAGTCAATGAAAGTTTTTAAACTGGTTCCAAAAAGACAACTGAGAACCATCAACAATGCCATATATTTTGATGGCTGCATTTTTAAGACGATGGACTTGAAATCTTCATGTTGTATGAAATCGTGTTCACAGTTTATTGTTTTACCTTTGAAAAGATTGGATTTTGCACATGAAAGATTAGTGAAAAGAAAATATAGTAAAAGCTGGGAATAATAAAACAATGCAGATTAATTCCCTGACAGTGTGCGGAAACCAAAGACAATTTTAACCATGAGAAACACGTGGTCAACAAAATCTCTGCGTTTCTCAATATACAATCCATTCATCTCCTTCTACTCTTTAATCTCAGACCACTCCTTTCTCTTCAGTAAGTCAGTCAAGTGCTCTTGCTCATGGCTGTATCCTACAATAGATATTCTTGCGAATTTAGGACAAAATCTTTTCACAGGATGTTCTCTGTGTTCACATGGCAAACACATCTGATAAAGTGAGCCTATAATTGGCTGTGATGGCCGCAAATCCTGACACAGATTCAAATCCTGTTCACAGTGCAGTGTTTTACTTGGTCAAAACTTTGGACCTTCTCGAAAAGAGTAAAATAATATATACAGTATATTATTAAAATGGGCCAAGACATATGAAAATGGGACAACTAAATATGTTTGAGTCGAAATCTGTCTCAAGATTGAAATTAACAAGTATGAAAACTTAAAAAAAATATTACTAGATGTTTCCCATGATATTGATGACATCATTTGCAGATAATAGAAATCTATGTATTGATAGCTGGAAACACCAAATTTCTTTCAGCAATAAAATGTCAATTAAAGTATTTAAACTGGTTCCAAAAAGACAACTGAGAACCATCAGCAATGCCACATATTTTGATGGCTGCATTTTTAAGACGATGGACTTGAAGTCTTCATGTTGGATGAAATCATGTTCAGTTTATTGTATTAGTTTTGAAAAGATTGGATTTTGCTTATGAAAGATTAGTGAAAAGAAAATATAGTAAAAGTTGGGAATAATAAAAAAATGCAGATTAATTCCCTGGCAGTGCGCGGTGTCCAACCACAATTTTAAGCATGAGAAACATGTGGTCAACAAAATCACTGCGTTTCTTAATATACAATCCATTTATCTCCTTCTACTCTTTGATCTCAGACCACTTCTTTCTCTTCAGTAAGTCAGTCTAGTTTTCATGCTCATGGCTGTGTAGTTCAGTAGAGATTCAGGTGAACTTAGACCAAAATCTTCTCACAGGCTTTCCCTCTGTGCTCACATGGCAAAAACATCTGATAGATTATTCAACAGTTGGCTGTGATGGCTGACTGGTTAAGGCGTTGGACTTGAAATCCAATGGGGTATCCCTGCACAGGTTCAAATCCTGTTCACAGCGCAGTGTTTTACTTGGTCAAAACTTTGGACCTTCTCGAAAAGAGTAAAATAATATATACAGTATATTATTAAAACGGGCCAAGTGATATGAAAATGGGACAACTCCAACATGTTTGCCTCAAGAATGAAATTAAGCAGTATGAAAACTTCAAGAAGTATTACTCCATGTTCCCCATGATATTGATGACATCATTTGCAGATAATAGAAATCTATGTATTGGTTGCTGGAAATCCTCTACACCAAATTTCTTTCAGCAATAAAAATTCAATGAAAGTATTTAAACTGGTTCCAAAAAGACAACTGAGAACCATCAGCAATGCCATATATTTTGATGGCTGCATTTTTAAGACGATGGACTTGAAATCTTCATGTTGGATGAAATCGTGTTCACAGTTTATTGTTTTACCTTTGAAAGATTGGATTTTGCACATGAAAGATTAGTGAAAAGAAAATGTAGTAAAAGCTGGGAATAATATAACAATGCAGATTAATTCCCTGACAGTGTGCGGAAACCAAAGACAATTTTAACCATTAGAAACACGTGGTCAACAAAATCTCTGCGTTTCTCAATATACAATCCATTCATCTCCTTCTACTCTTTAACACTAGAACTACTGAGGTAGTCATTTTGACTACTTCGCACTATGTATTTCTCCTCTGTGACTACATTTTTTGGAATTCCGGCTTGAGACTCGGTGACTTTTCCTCAAATAGGATGTTAAAAAAGATTTTGTGGCAATAAATAATTTAGGTGCAAAAATTGCCCATTTATTTCAACATTCACCTATAACTACTAAAAGGTAGTCTTTTTGACTACCTGCTATATTTTGCTGTCCTTTTGTCACTAAAAGTTGCTGTAAAGTTTTGTGCATAATTTTTTCACTGTATCTTATTTACCCTGATGTTCATATAGATTTAGTTCAATTCAGATGTCAACTTTTCACATTTTCATCGTGTTACCTGGTTAGATTATGACTGGGGAATACCGTTATGCAAAGCGATAATGTCTAGGGACCGTTTTGTAGAAATTATGCATTACCTCAGATTTGATGAGAAGTCCAATCGATCGCAGAGACTGCAAACCGGCAAATTTGCTCTCTTTTCTATTGTGTGGGACAGGTTTATTGCCAATTGCATTGCTTGTTACAAACCTGGCCCATACATTACGGTTGATGAACAACTTTTCCAAGCAAAACCAGGTGTCCTTTCACACAGTATACACCTTCCAAGCCAGATAAATATGGCCATAAATTTTGGCTAGCTGTAGATAAGGATAGTAAATATGTTGTAAATGGCTTCCCTTATCTGGGTAAAGATGATTCACGCCGTGCTGATGACCGTTTAGCTGACCACGTAGTCATGAAACTATTGCAGCCGTTTTTGAAAAAAGGTCGAAATGTAACCACCGATAATTATTTTACATCAGTAAAACTTGCCAAACAGCTAAAAAGCCAGGGAACGACTATCGTGGGAACGCTAAATAAGATAAGACGAGAAGTGCCTAAAGAAATAAAAACAATGAAAGAAAAGTTGTACAGCACTAAAGTCTATAAAAATGAGGATAATTTTACACTTACCGTGTATCAAGGTAAGCCAACCAAAAATGTGATAATTCTGAGTTCCGTCCATCCCGATGTTCTTGTTGCTTCTGAATCTCCAAAAAATCTCCAGAAACTGTAAAGTTTTATAATGAAACAAAATATGGAGTAGATGTAGTAGATCAGATGGCACGCAAATACAGCACAAGAACAGGTACTAGGAGATGGCCTGTTCACGCATTTGAAAATACCTTAGACTTAGCGGGTATAAATGCTTGGATATTATACAAGAAGATGACCACCTGACAAATGTCACGCAAGGCATTTTTGCAAAAGCTTGTCACAGAGTTGAGTGGTCCGTATGTTGTATCTAGGGGAAAGGGTGGCATGTTTCAAGTTGCTACATCTTCAGATGTGATGTCTCAAAAAAAATTTTGCCAGATAAAAGCAAAATGCAAAAATAAATCGATCTGTTGGAAATTGTATGACTTGCCATAAGTCTTTGTGTGGGCAATGTACCGCTGTAATTGAAAGACGATGCCTGAAATGCGAATCAACAAATGTTTAGAAAGTTACCGGTTGTACTTCATAATAACGGTTGGTCGTTTTTATTGAGATTCTGCGCCATATTTTCATTTTTCTTCTCCTTCACTTACATTTTCTCTGCTTGTTGTTCTTGAGTTGTTGTTTATATGTGTGCACTTTAATAATAAATTATTTTAAAACGTCTATTATTGTTTTGCTTACTTTACTTTTGTTATTTCCTGTAGAAAAATATGAAAAAAAAAAAATAAAAAAAACATTCCAAAGCATTACTGTTGGATCTCACAATGATAATACATTAAAAAAATATAATTAATAAATAACCACAAATGAAACTCTAATAACGAAAACAAGTCAGTAGTCAAAATGACTACATTCAGTAGTTCTAGTAGGTGTCACGAGTACAGTAGTTCTAGTGTTAATCTCAGACCACTCCTTTCTCTTCAGTAAGTCAGTCAAGTTCTCTTGCTCATGGCTGTATCCTACAATAGATATTCATGCGAATTTAGGCCAAAATCTTTTCACAGGCTGTTCTCTGTGTTCACATGGCAAACACATCTGATAAAGTGAGCCTATAATTGGCTGTGATGGCCGCAAATCCCCACACAGGTTCAAATCCTGTTCACAGTGCAGTGTTTTACTTGGTCAAAACTTTGGACTTTCTCGAAAAGAGTAAAATAATATATACAGTATATTATTAAAATGGGACAAGACATATGAAAATGGGACTACTAAATATATTTGAGTCGAAATCTGTCTCAAGAATGAAATTAACAAGTATGAAAACTTAAAGAAATATTACTAGATGTTTCCCATGATATTGATGACATCATTTGCAGATAATAGAAATCTATGTATTGATAGCTGGAAATCCTCTACACCAAATTTCTTTCAGCAATAAAATGTCAATTAAAGTATTTAAACTGGTTCCAAAAAGACAACTGAGAACCATCAGCAATGCCATATATTTTGATGGCTGCATTTTTAAGACGATGGACTTGAAATCTTCTTGTTGGATGAAATCATGTTCAGTTTATTGTATTAGTTTTGAAAAGATTGGATTTTGCTTATGAAAGATTAGTGAAAAGAAAATATAGTAAAAGTTCGGAATAATAAAAAAATGCAGATTAATTCCCTGGCAGTGCGCGGTGTCCAACCACAATTTTAAGCATGAGAAACATGTGGTCAACAAAATCACTGCGTTTCTTAATATACAATCCATTTATCTCCTTCTACTCTTTGATCTCAGACCACTTCTTTCTCTTCAGTAAGTCAGTCTAGTTTTCATGCTCATGGCTGTGTAGTTCAGTAGAGTTTCAGGTGAACTTAGACCAAAATCTTCTCACAGGCTTTCCCTCTGTGCTCACATGGCAAAAACATCTGATAGATTATTCAACAGTTGGCTGTGATGGCCGAGTGGTTAAGGCGTTGGACTTGAAATCCAATGGGGTATCCCCGCACAGGTTCAAATCCTGTTCACAGCGCAGTGTTTTACTTGGTCAAAACTTTGGACCTTCTCGAAAAGAGTAAAATAATATATACAGTATATTATTAAAACGGGCCAAGTGATATGAAAATGGGACAACTCCAACATGTTTGACTCAAAATCTGCCTCAAGAATGAAATTAAGCAGTATGAAAACTTCAAGAAATGTTACTACATTTTTCGCATGATATTGATGACATCATTTGCCCATAATAGAAATCTATGTATTGGTTGCTGGAAATCCTCTACACCAAATTTCTTTCAGCAATAAAAAGTCAATGAAAGTATTTAAACTGGTTCCAAAAACACAACTGAGAACCATCAGCAATGCCATATATTTTGATGGCTGCATTTTTAAGACGATGGACTTGAAATCTTCATGTTGAATGAAATCGTGTTCACAGTTTATTGTTTTACCTTTGAAAAGATTGGATTTTGCACATGAAAGATTAGTGAAAAGAAAATATAGCAGAAACTGGGAATAATAAAACAATGCAGATTAATTCCCTGACAGTGTGCGGAAACCAAAGACAATTTTAACCATGAGAAACATGTGGTCAACAAAATCTCTGCGTTTCTCAATATACAATCCATTCATCTCGTTCTACTCTTTGATCTCAGACCACTCCTTTCTCTTCAGTAAGTCAGTCAAGTTCTCTTGCTCATGGCTGTATCCTACAATAGATATTCATGCGAACTTAGGCCAAAATCTTCTCACAGGCTGTTCTCTGTGTTCACATGGCAAACACATCTGATAAAGTGAGCCTATAATTGGCTGTGATGGCCGCAAATCTCCACACAGGTTCAAAACCTGTTCACAGTGCAGTGTTTTACTTGGTCAAAACTTTGGACCTTCTCGAAAAGAGTAAAATAATATATACAGTATATTATTAAAATGGGCCAAGACATATGAAAATGGGACAACTAAATATGTTTGAGTCGAAATCTGTCTCAAGATTGAAATTAACAAGTATGAAAACTGAAAAAAACATTACTAGATGTTTCCCATGATATTGATGACATCATTTGCAGATAATAGAAATCTATGTATTGATAGCTGGAAATCCTCTACACCAAATTTCTTTCAGCAATAAAATGTCAATTAAAGTATTTAAACTGGTTCCAAAAAGACAACTGAGAACCATCAGCAATGCCACATATTTTGATGGCTGCATTTTTAAGACGATGGACTTGAAATCTTCATGTTGGATGAAATCATGTTCAGTTTATTGTATTAGTTTTGAAAAGATTGGATTTTGCTTATGAAAGATTAGTGAAAAGAAAATATAGTAAAAGTTGGGAATAATAAAAAAATGGAGATTAATTCCCTGGCAGTGCGCGGTGTCCAACCACAATTTTAAGCATGAGAAACATGTGGTCAACAAAATCACTGCGTTTCTTAATATACAATCCATTTATCTCCTTCTACTCTTTGATCTCAGACCACTTCTTTCTCTTCAGTAAGTCAGTCTAGTTTTCATGCTCATGGCTGTGTAGTTCAGTAGAGATTCAGGTGAACTTAGACCAAAATCTTCTCACAGGCTTTCCCTCTGTGCTCACATGGCAAAAACATCTGATAGATTATTCAACAGTTGGCTGTGATGGACGACTGGTTAAGGCGTTGGACTTGAAATCCAATGGGGTATCCCCGCACAGGTTCAAATCCTGTTCACAGCGCAGTGTTTTACTTGGTCAAAACTTTGGACCTTCTCGAAAAGAGTAAAATAATATATACAGTATATTATTAAAACGGGCCAAGTGATATGAAAATGGGACAACTCCAACATGTTTGCCTCAAGAATGAAATTAAGCAGTATGAAAACTTCAAGAAATATTACTCGATGTTCCCCATGATATTGATGACATCATTTGCAGATAATAGAAATCTATGTATTGGTTGCTGGAAATCTTCTACACCAAATTTCTTTCAGCAATAAAAAGTCAATGAAAGCATTTAAACTGGTTCCAAAAAGACAACTGAGAACCATCAGCAATGCCATATATTTTGATGGCTGCATTTTTAAGACGATGGACTTGAAATCTTCATGTTGGATGAAATCGTGTTCACATTTTATTGTTTTACCTTTGAAAGATTGGATTTTGCACATGAAAGATTAGTGAAAAGAAAATGTAGTAAAAGCTGGGAATAATAAAACAATGCAGATTAATTCCCTGACAGTGTGCGGAAACCAAAGACAATTTTAACCATTAGAAACACGTGGTCAACAAAATCTCTGCATTTCTCAATATACAATCCATTCATCTCCTTCTACTCTTTAACACTAGAACTACTGAGGTAGTCATTTTGACTACTTCGCACTATGTATTTCTCCTCTGTGACTACATTTTTTGGAATTCCGGCTTGAGACTCGGTGACTTTTCCTCAAATAGGATGTTAAAAAAGATTTTGTGGCAATAAATAATTTAGGTGCAAAAATTGCCCATTTATTTCAACATTCACCTATAACTACTAAAAGGTAGTCTTTTTGACTACCTGCTATATTTTGCTGTCCTTTTGTCACTAAAAGTTGCTGTAAAGTTTTGTGCATAATTTTTTCACTGTATCTTATTTACCCTGATGTTCATATAGATTTAGTTCAATTCAGATGTCAACTTTTCACATTTTCATCGTGTTACCTGGTTAGATTATGACTGGGGAATACCGTTATGCAAAGCGATAATGTCTAGGGACCGTTTTGTAGAAATTATGCATTACCTCAGATTTGATGAGAAGTCCAATCGATCGCAGAGACTGCAAACCGGCAAATTTGCTCTCTTTTCTATTGTGTGGGACAGGTTTATTGCCAATTGCATTGCTTGTTACAAACCTGGCCCATACATTACGGTTGATGAACAACTTTTCCTAGCAAAACCAGGTGTCCTTTCACACAGTATACACCTTCCAAGCCAGATAAATATGGCCATAAATTTTGGCTAGCTGTAGATAAGAATAGTAAATATGTTGTAAATGGCTTCCCTTATCTGGGTAAAGATGATTCACGCCGTGCTGATGACCGTTTAGCTGACCACGTAGTCATGAAACTATTGCAGCCGTTTTTGAAAAAAGGTCGAAATGTAACCACCGATAATTATTTTACATCAGTAAAACTTGCCAAACAGCTAAAAAGCCAGGGAACGACTATCGTGGGAACGCTAAATAAGATAAGACGAGAAGTGCCTAAAGAAATAAAAACAATGAAAGAAAAGTTGTACAGCACTAAAGTCTATAAAAATGAGGATAATTTTACACTTACCGTGTATCAAGGTAAGCCAACCAAAAATGTGATAATTCTGAGTTCCGTCCATCCCGATGTTCTTGTTGCTTCTGAATCTCCAAAAAATCTCCAGAAACTGTAAAGTTTTATAATGAAACAAAATATGGAGTAGATGTAGTAGATCAGATGGCACGCAAATACAGCACAAGAACAGGTACTAGGAGACGGCCTGTTCACGCATTTGAAAATACCTTAGACTTAGCGGGTATAAATGCTTGGATATTATACAAGAAGATGACCACCTGACAAATGTCACGCAAGGCATTTTTGCAAAAGCTTGTCACAGAGTTGAGTGGTCCGTATGTTGTATCTAGGGGAAAGGGTGGCATGTCTCAAGTTGCTACATCTTCAGATGTGATGTCTCAAAAAAAATTTTGCCAGATAAAAGCAAAATGCAAAAATAAATCGATCTGTTGGAAATTGTATGACTTGCCATAAGTCTTTGTGTGGGCAATGTACCGCTGTAATTGAAAGACGATGCCTGAAATGCGAATCAACAAATGTTTAGAAAGTTACCGGTTGTACTTCATAATAACGGTTGGTCGTTTTTATTGAGATTCTGCGCCATATTTTCATTTTTCTTCTCCTTCACTTACATTTTCTCTGCTTGTTGTTCTTGAGTTGTTGTTTATATGTGTGCACTTTAATAATAAATTATTTTAAAACGTCTATTATTGTTTTGCTTACTTTACTTTTGTTATTTCCTGTAGAAAAATATGAAAAAAAAAAAATAAAAAAAACATTCCAAAGCATTACTGTTGGATCTCACAATAATAATACATTAAAAAAATATAATTAATAAATAACCACAAATGAAACTCTAATAACGAAAACAAGTCAGTAGTCAAAATGACTACATTCAGTAGTTCTAGTAGGTGTCACGAGTACAGTAGTTCTAGTGTTAATCTCAGACCACTCCTTTCTCTTCAGTAAGTCAGTCAAGTTCTCTTGCTCATGGCTGTATCCTACAATAGATATTCATGCGGATTTAGGCCAAAATCTTTTCACAGGCTGTTCTCTGTGTTCACATGGCAAACACATCTGATAAAGTGAGCCTATAATTGGCTGTGATGGCCGCAAATCCCCACACAGGTTCAAATCCTGTTCACAGTGCAGTGTTTTACTTGGTCAAAACTTTGGACTTTCTCGAAAAGAGTAAAATAATATATACAGTATATTATTAAAATGGGACAAGACATATGAAAATGGGACTACTAAATATATTTGAGTCGAAATCTGTCTCAAGAATGAAATTAACAAGTATGAAAACTTAAAGAAATATTACTAGATGTTTCCCATGATATTGATGTCATCATTTGCAGATAATAGAAATCTATGTATTGATAGCTGGAAATCCTCTACACCAAATTTCTTTCAGCAATAAAATGTCAATTAAAGTATTTAAACTGGTTCCAAAAAGACAACTGAGAACCATCAGCAATGCCATATATTTTGATGGCTGCATTTTTAAGACGATGGACTTGAAATCTTCATGTTGGATGAAATCATGTTCAGTTTATTGTATTAGTTTTGAAAAGATTGGATTTTGCTTATGAAAGATTAGTGAAAAGAAAATATAGTAAAAGTTCGGAATAATAAAAAAATGCAGATTAATTCCCTGGCAGTGCGTGGTGTCAAACCACAATTTTAAGCATGAGAAACATGTGGTCAACAAAATCACTGCGTTTCTTAATATACAATCCATTTATCTCCTTCTACTCTTTGATCTCAGACCACTTCTTTCTCTTCAGTAAGTCAGTCTAGTTTTCATGCTCATGGCTGTGTAGTTCAGTAGAGTTTCAGGTGAACTTAGACCAAAATCTTCTCACAGGCTTTCCCTCTGTGCTCACATGGCAAAAATATCTGATAGATTATTCAACAGTTGGCTGTGATGGCCGAGTGGTTAAGGCGTTGGACTTGAAATCCAATGGGGTATCCCCGCACAGGTTCAAATCCTGTTCACAGCGCAGTGTTTTACTTGGTCAAAACTTTGGACCTTCTCGAAAAGAGTAAAATAATATATACAGTATATTATTAAAACGGGCCAAGTGATATGAAAATGGGACAACTCCAACATGTTTGACTCAAAATCTGCCTCAAGAATGAAGTTAAGCAGTATGAAAACTTCAAGAAATGTTACTCCATTTTTCGCATGATATTGATGACATCATTTGCCCATAATAGAAATCTATGTATTGGTTGCTGGAAATCCTCTACACCAAATTTCTTTCAGCAATAAAAAGTCAATGAAAGTATTTAAACTGGTTCCAAAAACACAACTGAGAACCATCAGCAATGCCATATATTTTGATGGCTGCATTTTTAAGACGATGGACTTGAAATCTTCATGTTGAATGAAATCGTGTTCACAGTTTATTGTTTTACCTTTGAAAAGATTGGATTTTGCACATGAAAGATTAGTGAAAAGAAAATATAGCAGAAGCTGGGAATAATAAAACAATGCAGATTAATTCCCTGACAGTGTGCGGAAACCAAAGACAATTTTAACCATGAGAAACATGTGGTCAACAAAATCTCTGCGTTTCTCAATATACAATCCATTCATCTCCTTCTACTCTTTGATCTCAGACCACTCCTTTCTCTTCAGTAAGTCAGTCAAGTTCTCTTGCTCATGGCTGTATCCTACAATAGATATTCATGCGAACTTAGGCCAAAATCTTCTCACAGGCTGTTCTCTGTGTTCACATGGCAAACACATCTGATAAAGTGAGCCTATAATTGGCTGTGATGGCCGCAAATCTCCACACAGGTTCAAAACCTGTTCACAGTGCAGTGTTTTACTTGGTCAAAACTTTGGACCTTCTCGAAAAGAGTAAAATAATATATACAGTATATTATTAAAATGGGCCAAGACATATGAAAATGGGACAACTAAATATGTTTGAGTCGAAATCTGTCTCAAGATTGAAATTAACAAGTATGAAAACTGAAAAAAACATTACTAGATGTTTCCCATGATATTGATGACATCATTTGCAGATAATAGAAATCTATGTATTGATAGCTGGAAATCCTCTACACCAAATTTCTTTCAGCAATAAAATGTCAATTAAAGTATTTAAACTGGTTCCAAAAAGACAACTGAGAACCATCAGCAATGCCACATATTTTGATGGCTGCATTTTTAAGACGATGGACTTGAAATCTTCATGTTGGATGAAATCATGTTCAGTTTATTGTATTAGTTTTGAAAAGATTGGATTTTGCTTATGAAAGATTAGTGAAAAGAAAATATAGTAAAAGTTGGGAATAATAAAAAAATGGAGATTAATTCCCTGGCAGTGCGCGGTGTCCAACCACAATTTTAAGCATGAGAAACATGTGGTCAACAAAATCACTGCGTTTCTTAATATACAATCCATTTATCTCCTTCTACTCTTTGATCTCAGACCACTTCTTTCTCTTCAGTAAGTCAGTCTAGTTTTCATGCTCATGGCTGTGTAGTTCAGTAGAGATTCAGGTGAACTTAGACCAAAATCTTCTCACAGGCTTTCCCTCTGTGCTCACATGGCAAAAACATCTGATAGATTATTCAACAGTTGGCTGTGATGGACGACTGGTTAAGGCGTTGGACTGTTCACAGCGCAGTGTTTTACTTGGTCAAAACTTTGGACCTTCTCGAAAAGAGTAAAATAATATATACAGTATATTATTAAAACGGGCCAAGTGATATGAAAATGGGACAACTCCAACATGTTTGCCTCAAGAATGAAATTAAGCAGTATGAAAACTTCAAGAAATATTACTCGATGTTCCCCATGATATTGATGACATCATTTGCAGATAATAGAAATCTATGTATTGGTTGCTGGAAATCTTCTACACCAAATTTCTTTCAGCAATAAAAAGTCAATGAAAGCATTTAAACTGGTTCCAAAAAGACAACTGAGAACCATCAGCAATGCCATATATTTTGATGGCTGCATTTTTAAGACGATGGACTTGAAATCTTCATGTTGGATGAAATCGTGTTCACAGTTTATTGTTTTACCTTTGAAAGATTGGATTTTGCACATGAAAGATTAGTGAAAAGAAAATGTAGTAAAAGCTGGGAATAATAAAACAATGCAGATTAATTCCCTGACAGTGTGCGGAAACCAAAGACAATTTTAACCATTAGAAACACGTGGTCAACAAAATCTCTGCGTTTCTCAATATACAATCCATTCATCTCCTTCTACTCTTTAACACTAGAACTACTGAGGTAGTCATTTTGACTACTTCGCACTATGTATTTCTCCTCTGTGACTACATTTTTTGGAATTCCGGCTTGAGACTCGGTGACTTTTCCTCAAATAGGATGTTAAAAAAGATTTTGTGGCAATAAATAATTTAGGTGCAAAAATTGCCCATTTATTTCAACATTCACCTATAACTACTAAAAGGTAGTCTTTTTGACTACCTGCTATATTTTGCTGTCCTTTTGTCACTAAAAGTTGCTGTAAAGTTTTGTGCATAATTTTTTCACTGTATCTTATTTACCCTGATGTTCATATAGATTTAGTTCAATTCAGATGTCAACTTTTCACATTTTCATCGTGTTACCTGGTTAGATTATGACTGGGGAATACCGTTATGCAAAGCGATAATGTCTAGGGACCGTTTTGTAGAAATTATGCATTACCTCAGATTTGATGAGAAGTCCAATCGATCGCAGAGACTGCAAACCGGCAAATTTGCTCTCTTTTCTATTGTGTGGGACAGGTTTATTGCCAATTGCATTGCTTGTTACAAACCTGGCCCATACATTACGGTTGATGAACAACTTTTCCAAGCAAAACCAGGTGTCCTTTCACACAGTATACACCTTCCAAGCCAGATAAATATGGCCATAAATTTTGGCTAGCTGTAGATAAGGATAGTAAATATGTTGTAAATGGCTTCCCTTATCTGGGTAAAGATGATTCACGCCGTGCTGATGACCGTTTAGCTGACCACGTAGTCATGAAACTATTGCAGCCGTTTTTGAAAAAAGGTCGAAATGTAACCACCGATAATTATTTTACATCAGTAAAACTTGCCAAACAGCTAAAAAGCCAGGGAACGACTATCATGGGAACGCTAAATAAGATAAGACGAGAAGTGCCTAAAGAAATAAAAACAATGAAAGAAAAGTTGTACAGCACTAAAGTCTATAAAAATGAGGATAATTTTACACTTACCGTGTATCAAGGTAAGCCAACCAAAAATGTGATAATTCTGAGTTCCGTCCATCCCGATGTTCTTGTTGCTTCTGAATCTCCAAAAAATCTCCAGAAACTGTAAAGTTTTATATTGAAACAAAATATGGAGTAGATGTAGTAGATCAGATGGCACGCAAATACAGCACAAGAACAGGTACTAGGAGACGGCCTGTTCACGCATTTGAAAATACCTTAGACTTAGCGGGTATAAATGCTTGGATATTATACAAGAAGATGACCACCTGACAAATGTCACGCAAGGCATTTTTGCAAAAGCTTGTCACAGAGTTGAGTGGTCCGTATGTTGTATCTAGGGGAAAGGGTGGCATGTCTCAAGTTGCTACATCTTCAGATGTGATGTCTCAAAAAAAACTTTGCCAGATAAAAGCAAAATGCAAAAATAAATCGATCTGTTGGAAATTGTATGACTTGCCATAAGTCTTTGTGTGGGAAATGTACCGCTGTAATTGAAAGACGATGCCTGAAATGCGAATCAACAAATGTTTAGAAAGTTACCGGTTGTACTTCATAATAACGGTTGGTCGTTTTTATTGAGATTCTGCGCCATATTTTCATTTTTCTTCTCCTTCACTTACATTTTCTCTGCTTGTTGTTCTTGAGTTGTTGTTTATATGTGTGCACTTTAATAATAAATTATTTTAAAACGTCTATTATTGTTTTGCTTACTTTACTTTTGTTATTTCCTGTAGAAAAATATGAAAAAAAATAAATAAAAAAAACATTCCAAAGCATTACTGTTGGATCTCACAATAATAATACATTAAAAAAATATAATTAATAAATAACCACGAATGAAACTCTAATAACGAAAACAAGTCAGTAGTCAAAATGACTACATTCAGTAGTTCTAGTAGGTGTCACGAGTACAGTAGTTCTAGTGTTAATCTCAGACCACTCCTTTCTCTTCAGTAAGTCAGTCAAGTTCTCTTGCTCATGGCTGTATCCTACAATAGATATTCATGCGAATTTAGGCCAAAATCTTTTCACAGGCTGTTCTCTGTGTTCACATGGCAAACACATCTGATAAAGTGAGCCTATAATTGGCTGTGATGGCCGCAAATCCCCACACAGGTTCAAATCCTGTTCACAGTGCAGTGTTTTACTTGGTCAAAACTTTGGACTTTCTCGAAAAGAGTAAAATAATATATACAGTATATTATTAAAATGGGACAAGACATATGAAAATGGGACTACTAAATATATTTGAGTCGAAATCTGTCTCAAGAATGAAATTAACAAGTATGAAAACTTAAAGAAATATTACTAGATGTTTCCCATGATATTGATGACATCATTTGCAGATAATAGAAATCTATGTATTGATAGCTGGAAATCCTCTACACCAAATTTCTTTCAGCAATAAAATGTCAATTAAAGTATTTAAACTGGTTCCAAAAAGACAACTGAGAACCATCAGCAATGCCATATATTTTGATGGCTGCATTTTTAAGACGATGGACTTGAAATCTTCTTGTTGGATGAAATCATGTTCAGTTTATTGTATTAGTTTTGAAAAGATTGGATTTTGCTTATGAAAGATTAGTGAAAAGAAAATATAGTAAAAGTTGGGAATAATAAAAAAATGCAGATTAATTCCCTGGCAGTGCGCGGTGTCCAACCACAATTTTAAGCATGAGAAACATGTGGTCAACAAAATCACTGCGTTTCTTAATATACAATCCATTTATCTCCTTCTACTCTTTGATCTCAGACCACTTCTTTCTCTTCAGTAAGTCAGTCTAGTTTTCATGCTCATGGCTGTGTAGTTCAGTAGAGATTCAGGTGAACTTAGACCAAAATCTTCTCACAGGCTTTCCCTCTGTGCTCACATGGCAAAAACATCTGATAGATTATTCAACAGTTGGCTGTGATGGCCGAGTGGTTAAGGCGTTGGACTTGAAATCCAGTGGGGTATCCCCGCACAGGTTCAAATCCTGTTCACAGCGCAGTGTTTTACTTGGTCAAAACTTTGGACCTTCTCGAAAAGAGTAAAATAATATATACAGTATATTATTAAAACGGGCCAAGTGATATGAAAATGGGACAACTCCAACATGTTTGCCTCAAGAATGAAATTAAGCAGTATGAAAACTTCAAGAAATATTACTCGATGTTCACCATGATATTGATGACATCATTTGCAGATAATAGAAATCTATGTATTGGTTGCTGGAAATCTTCTACACCAAATTTCTTTCAGCAATAAAAAGTCAATGAAAGCATTTAAACTGGTTCCAAAAAGACAACTGAGAACCATCAGCAATGCCATATATTTTGATGGCTGCATTTTTAAGACGATGGACTTGAAATCTTCATGTTGGATGAAATCGTGTTCACAGTTTATTGTTTTACCTTTGAAAGATTGGATTTTGCACATGAAAGATTAGTGAAAAGAAAATGTAGTAAAAGCTGGGAATAATAAAACAATGCAGATTAATTCCCTGACAGTGTGCGGAAACCAAAGACAATTTTAACCATTAGAAACACGTGGTCAACAAAATCTCTGCGTTTCTCAATATGCAATCCATTCATCTCCTTCTACTCTTTAACACTAGAACTACTGAGGTAGTCATTTTGACTACTTCGCACTATGTATTTCTCCTCTGTGACTACATTTTTTGGAATTCCGGCTTGAGACTCGGTGACTTTTCCTCAAATAGGATGTTAAAAAAGATTTTGTGGCAATAAATAATTTAGGTGCAAAAATTGCCCATTTATTTCAACATTCACCTATAACTACTAAAAGGTAGTCTTTTTGACTACCTGCTATATTTTGCTGTCCTTTTGTCACTAAAAGTTGCTGTAAAGTTTTGTGCATAATTTTTTCACTGTATCTTATTTACCCTGATGTTCATATAGATTTAGTTCAATTCAGATGTCAACTTTTCACATTTTCATCGTGTTACCTGGTTAGATTATGACTGGGGAATACCGTTATGCAAAGCGATAATGTCTAGGGACCGTTTTGTAGAAATTATGCATTACCTCAGATTTGATGAGAAGTCCAATCGATCGCAGAGACTGCAAACCGGCAAATTTGCTCTCTTTTCTATTGTGTGGGACAGGTTTATTGCCAATTGCATTGCTTGTTACAAACCTGGCCCATACATTACGGTTGATGAACAACTTTTCCAAGCAAAACCAGGTGTCCTTTCACACAGTATACACCTTCCAAGCCAGATAAATATGGCCATAAATTTTGGCTAGCTGTAGATAAGGATAGTAAATATGTTGTAAATGGCTTCCCTTATCTGGGTAAAGATGATTCACGCCGTGCTGATGACCGTTTAGCTGACCACGTAGTCATGAAACTATTGCAGCCGTTTTTGATAAAAGGTCGAAATGTAACCACCGATAATTATTTTACATCAGTAAAACTTGCCAAACAGCTAAAAAGCCAGGGAACGACTATCGTGGGAACGCTAAATAAGATAAGACGAGAAGTGCCTAAAGAAATAAAAACAATGAAAGAAAAGTTGTACAGCACTAAAGTCTATAAAAATGAGGATAATTTTACACTTACCGTGTATCAAGGTAAGCCAACCAAAAATGTGATAATTCTGAGTTCCGTCCATCCCGATGTTCTTGTTGCTTCTGAATCTCCAAAAAATCTCCAGAAACTGTAAAGTTTTATATTGAAACAAAATATGGAGTAGATGTAGTAGATCAGATGGCACGCAAATACAGCACAAGAACAGGTACTAGGACACGGCCTGTTCACGCATTTGAAAATACCTTAGACTTAGCGGGTATAAATGCTTGGATATTATACAAGAAGATGACCACCTGACAAATGTCACGCAAGGCATTTTTGCAAAAGCTTGTCACAGAGTTGAGTGGTCCGTATGTTGTATCTAGGGGAAAGGGTGGCATGTCTCAAGTTGCTACATCTTCAGATGTGATGTCTCAAAAAAAACTTTGCCAGATAAAAGCAAAATGCAAAAATAAATCGATCTGTTGGAAATTGTATGACTTGCCATAAGTCTTTGTGTGGGCAATGTACCGCTGTAATTGAAAGACGATGCCTGAAATGCGAATCAACAAATGTTTAGAAAGTTACCGGTTGTACTTCATAATAACGGTTGGTCGTTTTTATTGAGATTCTGCGCCATATTTTCATTTTTCTTCTCCTTCACTTACATTTTCTCTGCTTGTTGTTCTTGAGTTGTTGTTTATATGTGTGCACTTTAATAATAAATTATTTTAAAACGTCTATTATTGTTTTGCTTACTTTACTTTTGTTATTTCCTGTAGAAAAATATGAAAAAAAATAAATAAAAAAAACATTCCAAAGCATTACTGTTGGATCTCACAATAATAATACATTAAAAAAATATAATTAATAAATAACCACGAATGAAACTCTAATAACGAAAACAAGTCAGTAGTCAAAATGACTACATTCAGTAGTTCTAGTAGGTGTCACGAGTACAGTAGTTCTAGTGTTAATCTCAGACCACTCCTTTCTCTTCAGTAAGTCAGTCAAGTTCTCTTGCTCATGGCTGTATCCTACAATAGATATTCATGCGAATTTAGGCCAAAATCTTTTCACAGGCTGTTCTCTGTGTTCACATGGCAAACACATCTGATAAAGTGAGCCTATAATTGGCTGTGATGGCCGCAAATCCCCACACAGGTTCAAATCCTGTTCACAGTGCAGTGTTTTACTTGGTCAAAACTTTGGACTTTCTCGAAAAGAGTAAAATAATATATACAGTATATTATTAAAATGGGACAAGACATATGAAAATGGGACTACTAAATATATTTGAGTCGAAATCTGTCTCAAGAATGAAATTAACAAGTATGAAAACTTAAAGAAATATTACTAGATGTTTCCCATGATATTGATGACATCATTTGCAGATAATAGAAATCTATGTATTGATAGCTGGAAATCCTCTACACCAAATTTCTTTCAGCAATAAAATGTCAATTAAAGTATTTAAACTGGTTCCAAAAAGACAACTGAGAACCATCAGCAATGCCATATATTTTGATGGCTGCATTTTTAAGACGATGGACTTGAAATCTTCTTGTTGGATGAAATCATGTTCAGTTTATTGTATTAGTTTTGAAAAGATTGGATTTTGCTTATGAAAGATTAGTGAAAAGAAAATATAGTAAAAGTTGGGAATAATAAAAAAATGCAGATTAATTCCCTGGCAGTGCGCGGTGTCCAACCACAATTTTAAGCATGAGAAACATGTGGTCAACAAAATCACTGCGTTTCTTAATATACAATCCATTTATCTCCTTCTACTCTTTGATCTCAGACCACTTCTTTCTCTTCAGTAAGTCAGTCTAGTTTTCATGCTCATGGCTGTGTAGTTCAGTAGAGATTCAGGTGAACTTAGACCAAAATCTTCTCACAGGCTTTCCCTCTGTGCTCACATGGCAAAAACATCTGATAGATTATTCAACAGTTGGCTGTGATGGCCGAGTGGTTAAGGCGTTGGACTTGAAATCCAATGGGGTATCCCCGCACAGGTTCAAATCCTGTTCACAGCGCAGTGTTTTACTTGGTCAAAACTTTGGACCTTCTCGAAAAGAGTAAAATAATATATACAGTATATTATTAAAACGGGCCAAGTGATATGAAAATGGGACAACTCCAACATGTTTGCCTCAAGAATGAAATTAAGCAGTATGAAAACTTCAAGAAATATTACTCGATGTTCCCCATGATATTGATGACATCATTTGCAGATAATAGAAATCTATGTATTTGCTGGAAATCTTCTACACCAAATTTCTTTCAGCAATAAAAAGTCAATGAAAGTATTTAAACTGGTTCCAAAAAGACAACTGAGAACCATCAGCAATGCCATATATTTTGATGGCTGCATTTTTAAGACGATGGACTTGAAATCTTCATGTTGGATGAAATCGTGTTCACAGTTTATTGTTTTACCTTTGAAAGATTGGATTTTGCACATGAAAGATTAGTGAAAAGAAAATGTAGTAAAAGCTGGGAATAATAAAACAATGCAGATTAATTCCCTGACAGTGTGCGGAAACCAAAGACAATTTTAACCATTAGAAACACGTGGTCAACAAAATCTCTGCGTTTCTCAATATACAATCCATTCATCTCCTTCTACTCTTTAACACTAGAACTACTGAGGTAGTCATTTTGACTACTTCGCACTATGTATTTCTCCTCTGTGACTACATTTTTTGGAATTCCGGCTTGAGACTCGGTGACTTTTCCTCAAATAGGATGTTAAAAAAGATTTTGTGGCAATAAATAATTTAGGTGCAAAAATTGCCCATTTATTTCAACATTCACCTATAACTACTAAAAGGTAGTCTTTTTGACTACCTGCTATATTTTGCTGTCCTTTTGTCACTAAACGTTGCTGTAAAGTTTTGTGCATAATTTTTTCACTGTATCTTATTTACCCTGATGTTCATATAGATTTAGTTCAATTCAGATGTCAACTTTTCACATTTTCATCGTGTTACCTGGTTAGATTATGACTGGGGAATACCGTTATGCAAAGCGATAATGTCTAGGGACCGTTTTGTAGAAATTATGCATTACCTCAGATTTGATGAGAAGTCCAATCGATCGCAGAGACTGCAAACCGGCAAATTTGCTCTCTTTTCTATTGTGTGGGACAGGTTTATTGCCAATTGCATTGCTTGTTACAAACCTGGCCCATACATTACGGTTGATGAACAACTTTTCCAAGCAAAACCAGGTGTCCTTTCACACAGTATACACCTTCCAAGCCAGATAAATATGGCCATAAATTTTGGCTAGCTGTAGATAAGGATAGTAAATATGTTGTAAATGGCTTCCCTTATCTGGGTAAAGATGATTCACGCCGTGCTGATGACCGTTTAGCTGACCACGTAGTCATGAAACTATTGCAGCCGTTTTTGAAAAAAGGTCGAAATGTAACCACCGATAATTATTTTACATCAGTAAAACTTGCCAAACAGCTAAAAAGCCAGGGAACGACTATCGTGGGAACGCTAAATAAGATAAGACGAGAAGTGCCTAAAGAAATAAAAACAATGAAAGAAAAGTTGTACAGCACTAAAGTCTATAAAAATGAGGATAATTTTACACTTACCGTGTATCAAGGTAAGCCAACCAAAAATGTGATAATTCTGAGTTCCGTCCATCCCGATGTTCTTGTTGCTTCTGAATCTCCAAAAAATCTCCAGAAACTGTAAAGTTTTATAATGAAACAAAATATGGAGTAGATGTAGTAGATCAGATGGCACGCAAATACAGCACAAGAACAGGTACTAGGAGACGGCCTGTTCACGCATTTGAAAATACCTTAGACTTAGCGGGTATAAATGCTTGGATATTATACAAGAAGATGACCACCTGACAAATGTCACGCAAGGCATTTTTGCAAAAGCTTGTCACAGAGTTGAGTGGTCCGTATGTTGTATCTAGGGGAAAGGGTGGCATGTCTCAAGTTGCTACATCTTCAGATGTGATGTCTCAAAAAAAACTTTGCCAGATAAAAGCAAAATGCAAAAATAAATCGATCTGTTGGAAATTGTATGACTTGCCATAAGTCTTTGTGTGGGAAATGTACCGCTGTAATTGAAAGACGATGCCTGAAATGCGAATCAACAAATGTTTAGAAAGTTACCGGTTGTACTTCATAATAACGGTTGGTCGTTTTTATTGAGATTCTGCGCCATATTTTCATTTTTCTTCTCCTTCACTTACATTTTCTCTGCTTGTTGTTCTTGAGTTGTTGTTTATATGTGTGCACTTTAATAATAAATTATTTTAAAACGTCTATTATTGTTTTGCTTACTTTACTTTTGTTATTTCCTGTAGAAAAATATGAAAAAAAATAAATAAAAAAAACATTCCAAAGCATTACTGTTGGATCTCACAATAATAATACATTAAAAAAATATAATTAATAAATAACCACAAATGAAACTCTAATAACGAAAACAAGTCAGTAGTCAAAATGACTACATTCAGTAGTTCTAGTAGGTGTCACGAGTACAGAAGTTCTAGTGTTAATCTCAGACCACTCCTTTCTCTTCAGTAAGTCAGTCAAGTTCTCTTGCTCATGGCTGTATCCTACAATAGATATTCATGCGAATTTAGGCCAAAATCTTTTCACAGGCTGTTCTCTGTGTTCACATGGCAAACACATCTGATAAAGTGAGCCTATAATTGGCTGTGATGGCCGCAAATCCCCACACAGGTTCAAATCCTGTTCACAGTGCAGTGTTTTACTTGGTCAAAACTTTGGACTTTCTCGAAAAGAGAAAAATAATATATACAGTATATTATTAAAATGGGACAAGACATATGAAAATGGGACTACTAAATATATTTGAGTCGAAATCTGTCTCAAGAATGAAATTAACAAGTATGAAAACTTAAAGAAATATTACTAGATGTTTCCCATGATATTGATGACATCATTTGCAGATAATAGAAATCTATGTATTGATAGCTGGAAATCCTCTACACCAAATTTCTTTCAGCAATAAAATGTCAATTAAAGTATTTAAACTGGTTCCAAAAAGACAACTGAGAACCATCAGCAATGCCATATATTTTGATGGCTGCATTTTTAAGACGATGGACTTGAAATCTTCTTGTTGGATGAAATCATGTTCAGTTTATTGTATTAGTTTTGAAAAGATTGGATTTTGCTTATGAAAGATTAGTGAAAAGAAAATATAGTAAAAGTTCGGAATAATAAAAAAATGCAGATTAATTCCCTGGCAGTGCGCGGTGTCCAATCACAATTTTAAGCATGAGAAACATGTGGTCAACAAAATCACTGCGTTTCTTAATATACAATCCATTTATCTCCTTCTACTCTTTGATCTCAGACCACTTCTTTCTCTTCAGTAAGTCAGTCTAGTTTTCATGCTCATGGCTGTGTAGTTCAGTAGAGTTTCAGGTGAACTTAGACCAAAATCTTCTCACAGGCTTTCCCTCTGTGCTCACATGGCAAAAACATCTGATAGATTATTCAACAGTTGGCTGTGATGGCCGAGTGGTTAAGGCGTTGGACTTGAAATCCAGTGGGGTATCCCCGCACAGGTTCAAATCCTGTTCACAGCGCAGTGTTTTACTTGGTCAAAACTTTGGACCTTCTCGAAAAGAGTAAAATAATATATACAGTATATTATTAAAACGGGCCAAGTGATATGAAAATGGGACAACTCCAACATGTTTGACTCAAAATCTGCCTCAAGAATGAAATTAAGCAGTATGAAAACTTCAAGAAATGTTACTCCATTTTTCGAATGATATTGATGACATCATTGCCCATAATAGAAATCTATGTATTGGTTGCTGGAAATCCTCTACACCAAATTTCTTTCAGCAATAAAAAGTCAATGAAAGTATTTAAACTGGTTCCAAAAACACAACTGAGAACCATCAGCAATGCCATATATTTTGATGGCTGCATTTTTAAGACGATGGACTTGAAATCTTCATGTTGAATGAAATCGTGTTCACAGTTTATTGTTTTACCTTTGAAAAGATTGGATTTTGCACATGAAAGATTAGTGAAAAGAAAATATAGCAGAAGCTGGGAATAATAAAACAATGCAGATTAATTCCCTGACAGTGTGCGGAAACCAAAGACAATTTTAACCATGAGAAACATGTGGTCAACAAAATCTCTGCGTTTCTCAATATACAATCCATTCATCTCCTTCTACTCTTTGATCTCAGACCACTCCTTTCTCTTCAGTAAGTCAGTCAAGTTCTCTTGCTCATGGCTGTATCCTACAATAGATATTCATGCGAACTTAGGCCAAAATCTTCTCACAGGCTGTTCTCTGTGTTCACATGGCAAACACATCTGATAAAGTGAGCCTATAATTGGCTGTGATGGCCGCAAATCTCCACACAGGTTCAAAACCTGTTCACAGTGCAGTGTTTTACTTGGTCAAAACTTTGGACCTTCTCGAAAAGAGTAAAATAATATATACAGTATATTATTAAAATGGGCCAAGACATATGAAAATGGGACAACTAAATATGTTTGAGTCGAAATCTGTCTCAAGATTGAAATTAACAAGTATGAAAACTTAAAAAAATATTACTAGATGTTTCCCATGATATTGATGACATCATTTGCAGATAATAGAAATCTATGTATTGATAGCTGGAAATCCTCTACACCAAATTTCTTTCAGCAATAAAATGTCAATTAAAGTATTTAAACTGGTTCCAAAAAGACAACTGAGAACCATCAGCAATGCCACATATTTTGATGGCTTCATTTTTAAGACGATGGACTTGAAATCTTCATGTTGGATGAAATCATGTTCAGTTTATTGTATTAGTTTTGAAAAGATTGGATTTTGCTGATGAAAGATTAGTGAAAAGAAAATATAGTAAAAGTTGGGAATAATAAAAAAATGCAGATTAATTCCCTGGCAGTGCGCGGTGTCCAACCACAATTTTAAGCATGAGAAACATGTGGTCAACAAAATCACTGCGTTTCTTAATATACAATCCATTTATCTCCTTCTACTCTTTGATCTCAGACCACTTCTTTCTCTTCAGTAAGTCAGTCTAGTTTTCATGCTCATGGCTGTGTAGTTCAGTAGAGATTCAGGTGAACTTAGACCAAAATCTTCTCACAGGCTTTCCCTCTGTGCTCACATGGCAAAAACATCTGATAGATTGTTCAACAGTTGGCTGTGATGGCCGAGTGGTTAAGGAGTTGCACTTGAAATCCAGTGGGGTATCCCCGCACAGGTTCAAATCCTGTTCACAGCGCAGTGTTTTACTTGGTCAAAACTTTGGACCTTCTCGAAAAGAGTAAAATAATATATACAGTATATTATTAAAACGGGCCAAGTGATATGAAACAGCGCAGTGTTTTACTTGGTCAAAACTTTGGACCTTCTCGAAAAGAGTAAAATAATATATACAGTATATTATTAAAACGGGCCAAGTGATATGAAAATGGGACAACTCCAACATGTTTGCCTCAAGAATGAAATTAAGCAGTATGAAAACTTCAAGAAATATTACTCGATGTTCCCCATGATATTGATGACATCATTTGCAGATAATAGAAATCTATGTATTTGCTGGAAATCTTCTACACCAAATTTCTTTCAGCAACAAAAAGTCAATGAAAGTATTTAAACTGGTTCCAAAAAGACAACTGAGAACCATCAGCAATGCCATATATTTTGATGGCTGCATTTTTAAGACGATGGACTTGAAATCTTCATGTTGGATGAAATCGTGTTCACAGTTTATTGTTTTACCTTTGAAAGATTGGATTTTGCACATGAAAGATTAGTGAAAAGAAAATGTAGTAAAAGCTGGGAATAATAAAACAATGCAGATTAATTCCCTGACAGTGTGCGGAAACCAAAGACAATTTTAACCATTAGAAACACGTGGTCAACAAAATCTCTGCGTTTCTCAATATACAATCCATTCATCTCCTTCTACTCTTTAACACTAGAACTACTGAGGTAGTCATTTTGACTACTTCGCACTATGTATTTCTCCTCTGTGACTACATTTTTTGGAATTCCGGCTTGAGACTCGGTGACTTTTCCTCAAATAGGATGTTAAAAAAGATTTTGTGGCAATAAATAATTTAGGTGCAAAAATTGCCCATTTATTTCAACATTCACCTATAACTACTAAAAGGTAGTCTTTTTGACTACCTGCTATATTTTGCTGTCCTTTTGTCACTAAACGTTGCTGTAAAGTTTTGTGCATAATTTTTTCACTGTGTCTTATTTACCCTGATGTTCATATAGATTTAGTTCAATTCAGATGTCAACTTTTCACATTTTCATCGTGTTACCTGGTTAGATTATGACTGGGGAATACCGTTATGCAAAGCGATAATGTCTAGGGACCGTTTTGTAGAAATTATGCATTACCTCAGATTTGATGAGAAGTCCAATCGATCGCAGAGACTGCAAACCGGCAAATTTGCTCTCTTTTCTATTGTGTGGGACAGGTTTATTGCCAATTGCATTGCTTGTTACAAACCTGGCCCATACATTACGGTTGATGAACAACTTTTCCAAGCAAAACCAGGTGTCCTTTCACACAGTATACACCTTCCAAGCCAGATAAATATGGCCATAAATTTTGGCTAGCTGTAGATAAGGATAGTAAATATGTTGTAAATGGCTTCCCTTATCTGGGTAAAGATGATTCACGCCGTGCTGATGACCGTTTAGCTGACCACGTAGTCATGAAACTATTGCAGCCGTTTTTGAAAAAAGGTCGAAATGTAACCACCGATAATTATTTTACATCAGTAAAACTTGCCAAACAGCTAAAAAGCCAGGGAACGACTATCGTGGGAACGCTAAATAAGATAAGACGAGAAGTGCCTAAAGAAATAAAAACAATGAAAGAAAAGTTGTACAGCACTAAAGTCTATAAAAATGAGGATAATTTTACACTTACCGTGTATCAAGGTAAGCCAACCAAAAATGTGATAATTCTGAGTTCCGTCCATCCCGATGTTCTTGTTGCTTCTGAATCTCCAAAAAATCTCCAGAAACTGTAAAGTTTTATAATGAAACAAAATATGGAGTAGATGTAGTAGATCAGATGGCACGCAAATACAGCACAAGAACAGGTACTAGGAGACGGCCTGTTCACGCATTTGAAAATACCTTAGACTTAGCGGGTATAAATGCTTGGATATTATACAAGAAGATGACCACCTGACAAATGTCACGCAAGGCATTTTTGCAAAAGCTTGTCACAGAGTTGAGTGGTCCGTATGTTGTATCTAGGGGAAAGGGTGGCATGTCTCAAGTTGCTACATCTTCAGATGTGATGTCTCAAAAAAAACTTTGCCAGATAAAAGCAAAATGCAAAAATAAATCGATCTGTTGGAAATTGTATGACTTGCCATAAGTCTTTGTGTGGGCAATGTACCGCTGTAATTGAAAGACGATGCCTGAAATGCGAATCAACAAATGTTTAGAAAGTTACCGGTTGTACTTCATAATAACGGTTGGTCGTTTTTATTGAGATTCTGCGCCATATTTTCATTTTTCTTCTCCTTCACTTACATTTTCTCTGCTTGTTGTTCTTGAGTTGTTGTTTATATGTGTGCACTTTAATAATAAATTATTTTAAAACGTCTATTATTGTTTTGCTTACTTTACTTTTGTTATTTCCTGTAGAAAAATATGAAAAAAAATAAATAAAAAAAACATTCCAAAGCATTACTGTTGGATCTCACAATAATAATACATTAAAAAAATATAATTAATAAATAACCACAAATGAAACTCTAATAACGAAAACAAGTCAGTAGTCAAAATGACTACATTCAGTAGTTCTAGTAGGTGTCACGAGTACAGAAGTTCTAGTGTTAATCTCAGACCACTCCTTTCTCTTCAGTAAGTCAGTCAAGTTCTCTTGCTCATGGCTGTATCCTACAATAGATATTCATGCGAATTTAGGCCAAAATCTTTTCACAGGCTGTTCTCTGTGTTCACATGGCAAACACATCTGATAAAGTGAGCCTATAATTGGCTGTGATGGCCGCAAATCCCCACACAGGTTCAAATCCTGTTCACAGTGCAGTGTTTTACTTGGTCAAAACTTTGGACTTTCTCGAAAAGAGAAAAATAATATATACAGTATATTATTAAAATGGGACAAGACATATGAAAATGGGACTACTAAATATATTTGAGTCGAAATCTGTCTCAAGAATGAAATTAACAAGTATGAAAACTTAAAGAAATATTACTAGATGTTTCCCATGATATTGATGACATCATTTGCAGATAATAGAAATCTATGTATTGATAGCTGGAAATCCTCTACACCAAATTTCTTTCAGCAATAAAATGTCAATTAAAGTATTTAAACTGGTTCCAAAAAGACAACTGAGAACCATCAGCAATGCCATATATTTTGATGGCTGCATTTTTAAGACGATGGACTTGAAATCTTCTTGTTGGATGAAATCATGTTCAGTTTATTGTATTAGTTTTGAAAAGATTGGATTTTGCTTATGAAAGATTAGTGAAAAGAAAATATAGTAAAAGTTCGGAATAATAAAAAAATGCAGATTAATTCCCTGGCAGTGCGCGGTGTCCAATCACAATTTTAAGCATGAGAAACATGTGGTCAACAAAATCACTGCGTTTCTTAATATACAATCCATTTATCTCCTTCTACTCTTTGATCTCAGACCACTTCTTTCTCTTCAGTAAGTCAGTCTAGTTTTCATGCTCATGGCTGTGTAGTTCAGTAGAGTTTCAGGTGAACTTAGACCAAAATCTTCTCACAGGCTTTCCCTCTGTGCTCACATGGCAAAAACATCTGATAGATTATTCAACAGTTGGCTGTGATGGCCGAGTGGTTAAGGCGTTGGACTTGAAATCCAGTGGGGTATCCCCGCACAGGTTCAAATCCTGTTCACAGCGCAGTGTTTTACTTGGTCAAAACTTTGGACCTTCTCGAAAAGAGTAAAATAATATATACAGTATATTATTAAAACGGGCCAAGTGATATGAAAATGGGACAACTCCAACATGTTTGACTCAAAATCTGCCTCAAGAATGAAATTAAGCAGTATGAAAACTTCAAGAAATGTTACTCCATTTTTCGAATGATATTGATGACATCATTGCCCATAATAGAAATCTATGTATTGGTTGCTGGAAATCCTCTACACCAAATTTCTTTCAGCAATAAAAAGTCAATGAAAGTATTTAAACTGGTTCCAAAAACACAACTGAGAACCATCAGCAATGCCATATATTTTGATGGCTGCATTTTTAAGACGATGGACTTGAAATCTTCATGTTGAATGAAATCGTGTTCACAGTTTATTGTTTTACCTTTGAAAAGATTGGATTTTGCACATGAAAGATTAGTGAAAAGAAAATATAGCAGAAGCTGGGAATAATAAAACAATGCAGATTAATTCCCTGACAGTGTGCGGAAACCAAAGACAATTTTAACCATGAGAAACATGTGGTCAACAAAATCTCTGCGTTTCTCAATATACAATCCATTCATCTCCTTCTACTCTTTGATCTCAGACCACTCCTTTCTCTTCAGTAAGTCAGTCAAGTTCTCTTGCTCATGGCTGTATCCTACAATAGATATTCATGCGAACTTAGGCCAAAATCTTCTCACAGGCTGTTCTCTGTGTTCACATGGCAAACACATCTGATAAAGTGAGCCTATAATTGGCTGTGATGGCCGCAAATCTCCACACAGGTTCAAAACCTGTTCACAGTGCAGTGTTTTACTTGGTCAAAACTTTGGACCTTCCCGAAAAGAGTAAAATAATATATACAGTATATTATTAAAATGGGCCAAGACATATGAAAATGGGACAACTAAATATGTTTGAGTCGAAATCTGTCTCAAGATTGAAATTAACAAGTATGAAAACTTAAAAAAATATTACTAGATGTTTCCCATGATATTGATGACATCATTTGCAGATAATAGAAATCTATGTATTGATAGCTGGAAATCCTCTACACCAAATTTCTTTCAGCAATAAAATGTCAATTAAAGTATTTAAACTGGTTCCAAAAAGACAACTGAGAACCATCAGCAATGCCACATATTTTGATGGCTTCATTTTTAAGACGATGGACTTGAAATCTTCATGTTGGATGAAATCATGTTCAGTTTATTGTATTAGTTTTGAAAAGATTGGATTTTGCTGATGAAAGATTAGTGAAAAGAAAATATAGTAAAAGTTGGGAATAATAAAAAAATGCAGATTAATTCCCTGGCAGTGCGCGGTGTCCAACCACAATTTTAAGCATGAGAAACATGTGGTCAACAAAATCACTGCGTTTCTTAATATACAATCGATTTATCTCCTTCTACTCTTTGATCTCAGACCACTTCTTTCTCTTCAGTAAGTCAGTCTAGTTTTCATGCTCATGGCTGTGTAGTTCAGTAGAGATTCAGGTGAACTTAGACCAAAATCTTCTCACAGGCTTTCCCTCTGTGCTCACATGGCAAAAACATCTGATAGATTATTCAACAGTTGGCTGTGATGGCCGAGTGGTTAAGGCGTTGGACTTGAAATCCAGTGGGGTATCCCCGCACAGGTTTAAATCCTGTTCACAGCGCAGTGTTTTACTTGGTCAAAACTTTGGACCTTCTCGAAAAGAGTAAAATAATATATACAGTATATTATTAAAACGGGCCAAGTGATATGAAAATGGGACAACTCCAACATGTTTGCCTCAAGAATGAAATTAAGCAGTATGAAAACTTCAAGAAATATTACTCGATGTTCCCCATGATATTGATGACATCATTTGCAGATAATAGAAATCTATGTATTTGCTGGAAATCTTCTACACCAAATTTCTTTCAGCAATAAAAAGTCAATGAAAGTATTTAAACTGGTTCCAAAAAGACAACTGAGAACCATCAGCAATGCCATATATTTTGATGGCTGCATTTTTAAGACGATGGACTTGAAATCTTCATGTTGGATGAAATCGTGTTCACAGTTTATTGTTTTACCTTTGAAAGATTGGATTTTGCACATGAAAGATTAGTGAAAAGAAAATGTAGTAAAAGCTGGGAATAATAAAACAATGCAGATTAATTCCCTGACAGTGTGCGGAAACCAAAGACAATTTTAACCATTAGAAACACGTGGTCAACAAAATCTCTGCGTTTCTCAATATACAATCCATTCATCTCCTTCTACTCTTTAACACTAGAACTACTGAGGTAGTCATTTTGACTACTTCGCACTATGTATTTCTCCTCTGTGACTACATTTTTTGGAATTCCGGCTTGAGACTCGGTGACTTTTCCTCAAATAGGATGTTAAAAAAGATTTTGTGGCAATAAATAATTTAGGTGCAAAAATTGCCCATTTATTTCAACATTCACCTATAACTACTAAAAGGTAGTCTTTTTGACTACCTGCTATATTTTGCTGTCCTTTTGTCACTAAACGTTGCTGTAAAGTTTTGTGCATAATTTTTTCACTGTATCTTATTTACCCTGATGTTCATATAGATTTAGTTCAATTCAGATGTCAACTTTTCACATTTTCTTCGTGTTACCTGGTTAGATTATGACTGGGGAATACCGTTATGCAAAGCGATAATGTCTAGGGACCGTTTTGTAGAAATTATGCATTACCTCAGATTTGATGAGAAGTCCAATCGATCGCAGAGACTGCAAACCGGCAAATTTGCTCTCTTTTCTATTGTGTGGGACAGGTTTATTGCCAATTGCATTGCTTGTTACAAACCTGGCCCATACATTACGGTTGATGAACAACTTTTCCAAGCAAAACCAGGTGTCCTTTCACACAGTATACACCTTCCAAGCCAGATAAATATGGCCATAAATTTTGGCTAGCTGTAGATAAGGATAGTAAATATGTTGTAAATGGCTTCCCTTATCTGGGTAAAGATGATTCACGCCGTGCTGATGACCGTTTAGCTGACCACGTAGTCATGAAACTATTGCAGCCGTTTTTGAAAAAAGGTCGAAATGTAACCACCGATAATTATTTTACATCAGTAAAACTTGCCAAACAGCTAAAAAGCCAGGGAACGACTATCGTGGGAACGCTAAATAAGATAAGACGAGAAGTGCCTAAAGAAATAAAAACAATGAAAGAAAAGTTGTACAGCACTAAAGTCTATAAAAATGAGGATAATTTTACACTTACCGTGTATCAAGGTAAGCCAACCAAAAATGTGATAATTCTGAGTTCCGTCCATCCCGATGTTCTTGTTGCTTCTGAATCTCCAAAAAATCTCCAGAAACTGTAAAGTTTTATAATGAAACAAAATATGGAGTAGATGTAGTAGATCAGATGGCACGCAAATACAGCACAAGAACAGGTACTAGGAGACGGCCTGTTCACGCATTTGAAAATACCTTAGACTTAGCGGGTATAAATGCTTGGATATTATACAAGAAGATGACCACCTGACAAATGTCACGCAAGGCATTTTTGCAAAAGCTTGTCACAGAGTTGAGTGGTCCGTATGTTGTATCTAGGGGAAAGGGTGGCATGTCTCAAGTTGCTACATCTTCAGATGTGATGTCTCAAAAAAAACTTTGCCAGATAAAAGCAAAATGCAAAAATAAATCGATCTGTTGGAAATTGTATGACTTGCCATAAGTCTTTGTGTGGGCAATGTACCGCTGTAATTGAAAGACGATGCCTGAAATGCGAATCAACAAATGTTTAGAAAGTTACCGGTTGTACTTCATAATAACGGTTGGTCGTTTTTATTGAGATTCTGCGCCATATTTTCATTTTTCTTCTCCTTCACTTACATTTTCTCTGCTTGTTGTTCTTGAGTTGTTGTTTATATGTGTGCACTTTAATAATAAATTATTTTAAAACGTCTATTATTGTTTTGCTTACTTTACTTTTGTTATTTCCTGTAGAAAAATATGAAAAAAAATAAATAAAAAAAACATTCCAAAGCATTACTGTTGGATCTCACAATAATAATACATTAAAAAAATATAATTAATAAATAACCACAAATGAAACTCTAATAACGAAAACAAGTCAGTAGTCAAAATGACTACATTCAGTAGTTCTAGTAGGTGTCACGAGTACAGAAGTTCTAGTGTTAATCTCAGACCACTCCTTTCTCTTCAGTAAGTCAGTCAAGTTCTCTTGCTCATGGCTGTATCCTACAATAGATATTCATGCGAATTTAGGCCAAAATCTTTTCACAGGCTGTTCTCTGTGTTCACATGGCAAACACATCTGATAAAGTGAGCCTATAATTGGCTGTGATGGCCGCAAATCCCCACACAGGTTCAAATCCTGTTCACAGTGCAGTGTTTTACTTGGTCAAAACTTTGGACTTTCTCGAAAAGAGAAAAATAATATATACAGTATATTATTAAAATGGGACAAGACATATGAAAATGGGACTACTAAATATATTTGAGTCGAAATCTGTCTCAAGAATGAAATTAACAAGTATGAAAACTTAAAGAAATATTACTAGATGTTTCCCATGATATTGATGACATCATTTGCAGATAATAGAAATCTATGTATTGATAGCTGGAAATCCTCTACACCAAATTTCTTTCAGCAATAAAATGTCAATTAAAGTATTTAAACTGGTTCCAAAAAGACAACTGAGAACCATCAGCAATGCCATATATTTTGATGGCTGCATTTTTAAGACGATGGACTTGAAATCTTCTTGTTGGATGAAATCATGTTCAGTTTATTGTATTAGTTTTGAAAAGATTGGATTTTGCTTATGAAAGATTAGTGAAAAGAAAATATAGTAAAAGTTCGGAATAATAAAAAAATGCAGATTAATTCCCTGGCAGTGCGCGGTGTCCAATCACAATTTTAAGCATGAGAAACATGTGGTCAACAAAATCACTGCGTTTCTTAATATACAATCCATTTATCTCCTTCTACTCTTTGATCTCAGACCACTTCTTTCTCTTCAGTAAGTCAGTCTAGTTTTCATGCTCATGGCTGTGTAGTTCAGTAGAGTTTCAGGTGAACTTAGACCAAAATCTTCTCACAGGCTTTCCCTCTGTGCTCACATGGCAAAAACATCTGATAGATTATTCAACAGTTGGCTGTGATGGCCGAGTGGTTAAGGCGTTGGACTTGAAATCCAGTGGGGTATCCCCGCACAGGTTCAAATCCTGTTCACAGCGCAGTGTTTTACTTGGTCAAAACTTTGGACCTTCTCGAAAAGAGTAAAATAATATATACAGTATATTATTAAAACGGGCCAAGTGATATGAAAATGGGACAACTCCAACATGTTTGACTCAAAATCTGCCTCAAGAATGAAATTAAGCAGTATGAAAACTTCAAGAAATGTTACTCCATTTTTCGAATGATATTGATGACATCATTGCCCATAATAGAAATCTATGTATTGGTTGCTGGAAATCCTCTACACCAAATTTCTTTCAGCAATAAAAAGTCAATGAAAGTATTTAAACTGGTTCCAAAAACACAACTGAGAACCATCAGCAATGCCATATATTTTGATGGCTGCATTTTTAAGACGATGGACTTGAAATCTTCATGTTGAATGAAATCGTGTTCACAGTTTATTGTTTTACCTTTGAAAAGATTGGATTTTGCACATGAAAGATTAGTGAAAAGAAAATATAGCAGAAGCTGGGAATAATAAAACAATGCAGATTAATTCCCTGACAGTGTGCGGAAACCAAAGACAATTTTAACCATGAGAAACATGTGGTCAACAAAATCTCTGCGTTTCTCAATATACAATCCATTCATCTCCTTCTACTCTTTGATCTCAGACCACTCCTTTCTCTTCAGTAAGTCAGTCAAGTTCTCTTGCTCATGGCTGTATCCTACAATAGATATTCATGCGAACTTAGGCCAAAATCTTCTCACAGGCTGTTCTCTGTGTTCACATGGCAAACACATCTGATAAAGTGAGCCTATAATTGGCTGTGATGGCCGCAAATCTCCACACAGGTTCAAAACCTGTTCACAGTGCAGTGTTTTACTTGGTCAAAACTTTGGACCTTCCCGAAAAGAGTAAAATAATATATACAGTATATTATTAAAATGGGCCAAGACATATGAAAATGGGACAACTAAATATGTTTGAGTCGAAATCTGTCTCAAGATTGAAATTAACAAGTATGAAAACTTAAAAAAATATTACTAGATGTTTCCCATGATATTGATGACATCATTTGCAGATAATAGAAATCTATGTATTGATAGCTGGAAATCCTCTACACCAAATTTCTTTCAGCAATAAAATGTCAATTAAAGTATTTAAACTGGTTCCAAAAAGACAACTGAGAACCATCAGCAATGCCACATATTTTGATGGCTTCATTTTTAAGACGATGGACTTGAAATCTTCATGTTGGATGAAATCATGTTCAGTTTATTGTATTAGTTTTGAAAAGATTGGATTTTGCTGATGAAAGATTAGTGAAAAGAAAATATAGTAAAAGTTGGGAATAATAAAAAAATGCAGATTAATTCCCTGGCAGTGCGCGGTGTCCAACCACAATTTTAAGCATGAGAAACATGTGGTCAACAAAATCACTGCGTTTCTTAATATACAATCCATTTATCTCCTTCTACTCTTTGATCTCAGACCACTTCTTTCTCTTCAGTAAGTCAGTCTAGTTTTCATGCTCATGGCTGTGTAGTTCAGTAGAGATTCAGGTGAACTTAGACCAAAATCTTCTCACAGGCTTTCCCTCTGTGCTCACATGGCAAAAACATCTGATAGATTATTCAACAGTTGGCTGTGCTGGCCGACTGGTTAAGGCGTTGGACTTGAAATCCAATGGGGTATCCCCGCACAGGTTCAAATCCTGTTCACAGCGCAGTGTTTTACTTGGTCAAAACTTTGGACCTTCTCGAAAAGAGTAAAATAATATATACAGTATATTATTAAAACGGGCCAAGTGATATGAAAATGGGACAACTCCAACATGTTTGCCTCAAGAATGAAATTAAGCAGTATGAAAACTTCAAGAAATATTACTCGATGTTTCCCATGATATTGATGACATCATTTGCAGATAATAGAAATCTATGTATTGGTTGCTGTTAATCCTCTACACCAAATTTCTTTCAGCAATAAAAAGTCAATGAAAGTATTTAAACTGGTTCCAAAAAGACAACTGAGAACCATCAGCAATGCCATATATTTTGATGGCTGCATTTTTAAGACGATGGACTTGAAATCTTCATGTTGGATGAAATCGTGTTCACAGTTTATTGTTTTACCTTTGAAAGATTGGATTTTGCACATGAAAGATTAGTGAAAAGAAAATGTTGTAAAAGCTGGGAATAATAAAACAATGCAGATTAATTCCCTGACAGTGTGCGGAAACCAAAGACAATTTTAACCATTAGAAACACGTGGTCAACAAAATCTCTGCGTTTCTCAATATACAATCCATTCATCTCCTTCTACTCTTTAACACTAGAACTACTGAGGTAGTCATTTTGACTACTTCGCACTATGTATTTCTCCTCTGTGACTACATTTTTTGGAATTCCGGCTTGAGACTCGGTGACTTTTCCTCAAATAGGATGTTAAAAAAGATTTTGTGGCAATAAATAATTTAGGTGCAAAAATTGCCCATTTATTTCAACATTCACCTATAACTACTAAAAGGTAGTCTTTTTGACTACCTGCTATATTTTGCTGTCCTTTTGTCACTAAACGTTGCTGTAAAGTTTTGTGCATAATTTTTTCACTGTATCTTATTTACCCTGATGTTCATATAGATTTAGTTCAATTCAGATGTCAACTTTTCACATTTTCTTCGTGTTACCTGGTTAGATTATGACTGGGGAATACCGTTATGCAAAGCGATAATGTCTAGGGACCGTTTTGTAGAAATTATGCATTACCTCAGATTTGATGAGAAGTCCAATCGATCGCAGAGACTGCAAACCGGCAAATTTGCTCTCTTTTCTATTGTGTGGGACAGGTTTATTGCCAATTGCATTGCTTGTTACAAACCTGGCCCATACATTACGGTTGATGAACAACTTTTCCAAGCAAAACCAGGTGTCCTTTCACACAGTATACACCTTCCAAGCCAGATAAATATGGCCATAAATTTTGGCTAGCTGTAGATAAGGATAGTAAATATGTTGTAAATGGCTTCCCTTATCTGGGTAAAGATGATTCACGCCGTGCTGATGACCGTTTAGCTGACCACGTTGTCATGAAACTATTGCAGCCGTTTTTGAAAAAAGGTCGAAATGTAACCACCGATAATTATTTTACATCAGTAAAACTTGCCAAACAGCTAAAAAGCCAGGGAACGACTATCGTGGGAACGCTAAATAAGATAAGACGAGAAGTGCCTAAAGAAATAAAAACAATGAAAGAAAAGTTGTACAGCACTAAAGTCTATAAAAATGAGGATAATTTTACACTTACCGTGTATCAAGGTAAGCCAACCAAAAATGTGATAATTCTGAGTTCCGTCCATCCCGATGTTCTTGTTGCTTCTGAATCTCCAAAAAATCTCCAGAAACTGTAAAGTTTTATAATGAAACAAAATATGGAGTAGATGTAGTAGATCAGATGGCACGCAAATACAGCACAAGAACAGGTACTAGGAGACGGCCTGTTCACGCATTTGAAAATACCTTAGACTTAGCGGGTATAAATGCTTGGATATTATACAAGAAGATGACCACCTGACAAATGTCACGCAAGGCATTTTTGCAAAAGCTTGTCACAGAGTTGAGTGGTCCGTATGTTGTATCTAGGGGAAAGGGTGGCATGTCTCAAGTTGCTACATCTTCAGATGTGATGTCTCAAAAAAAACTTTGCCAGATAAAAGCAAAATGCAAAAATAAATCGATCTGTTGGAAATTGTATGACTTGCCATAAGTCTTTGTGTGGGCAATGTACCGCTGTAATTGAAAGACGATGCCTGAAATGCGAATCAACAAATGTTTAGAAAGTTACCGGTTGTACTTCATAATAACGGTTGGTCGTTTTTATTGAGATTCTGCGCCATATTTTCATTTTTCTTCTCCTTCACTTACATTTTCTCTGCTTGTTGTTCTTGAGTTGTTGTTTATATGTGTGCACTTTAATAATAAATTATTTTAAAACGTCTATTATTGTTTTGCTTACTTTACTTTTGTTATTTCCTGTAGAAAAATATGAAAAAAAATAAATAAAAAAAACATTCCAAAGCATTACTGTTGGATCTCACAATAATAATACATTAAAAAAATATAATTAATAAATAACCACAAATGAAACTCTAATAACGAAAACAAGTCAGTAGTCAAAATGACTACATTCAGTAGTTCTAGTAGGTGTCACGAGTACAGAAGTTCTAGTGTTAATCTCAGACCACTCCTTTCTCTTCAGTAAGTCAGTCAAGTTCTCTTGCTCATGGCTGTATCCTACAATAGATATTCATGCGAATTTAGGCCAAAATCTTTTCACAGGCTGTTCTCTGTGTTCACATGGCAAACACATCTGATAAAGTGAGCCTATAATTGGCTGTGATGGCCGCAAATCCCCACACAGGTTCAAATCCTGTTCACAGTGCAGTGTTTTACTTGGTCAAAACTTTGGACTTTCTCGAAAAGAGAAAAATAATATATACAGTATATTATTAAAATGGGACAAGACATATGAAAATGGGACTACTAAATATATTTGAGTCGAAATCTGTCTCAAGAATGAAATTAACAAGTATGAAAACTTAAAGAAATATTACTAGATGTTTCCCATGATATTGATGACATCATTTGCAGATAATAGAAATCTATGTATTGATAGCTGGAAATCCTCTACACCATATTTCTTTCAGCAATAAAATGTCAATTAAAGTATTTAAACTGGTTCCAAAAAGACAACTGAGAACCATCAGCAATGCCATATATTTTGATGGCTGCATTTTTAAGACGATGGACTTGAAATCTTCTTGTTGGATGAAATCATGTTCAGTTTATTGTATTAGTTTTGAAAAGATTGGATTTTGCTTATGAAAGATTAGTGAAAAGAAAATATAGTAAAAGTTCGGAATAATAAAAAAATGCAGATTAATTCCCTGGCAGTGCGCGGTGTCCAATCACAATTTTAAGCATGAGAAACATGTGGTCAACAAAATCACTGCGTTTCTTAATATACAATCCATTTATCTCCTTCTACTCTTTGATCTCAGACCACTTCTTTCTCTTCAGTAAGTCAGTCTAGTTTTCATGCTCATGGCTGTGTAGTTCAGTAGAGTTTCAGGTGAACTTAGACCAAAATCTTCTCACAGGCTTTCCCTCTGTGCTCACATGGCAAAAACATCTGATAGATTATTCAACAGTTGGCTGTGATGGCCGAGTGGTTAAGGCGTTGGACTTGAAATCCAGTGGGGTATCCCCGCACAGGTTCAAATCCTGTTCACAGCGCAGTGTTTTACTTGGTAAAAACTTTGGACCTTCTCGAAAAGAGTAAAATAATATATACAGTATATTATTAAAACGGGCCAAGTGATATGAAAATGGGACAACTCCAACATGTTTGACTCAAAATCTGCCTCAAGAATGAAATTAAGCAGTATGAAAACTTCAAGAAATGTTACTCCATTTTTCGAATGATATTGATGACATCATTGCCCATAATAGAAATCTATGTATTGGTTGCTGGAAATCCTCTACACCAAATTTCTTTCAGCAATAAAAAGTCAATGAAAGTATTTAAACTGGTTCCAAAAACACAACTGAGAACCATCAGCAATGCCATATATTTTGATGGCTGCATTTTTAAGACGATGGACTTGAAATCTTCATGTTGAATGAAATCGTGTTCACAGTTTATTGTTTTACCTTTGAAAAGATTGGATTTTGCACATGAAAGATTAGTGAAAAGAAAATATAGCAGAAGCTGGGAATAATAAAACAATGCAGATTAATTCCCTGACAGTGTGCGGAAACCAAAGACAATTTTAACCATGAGAAACATGTGGTCAACAAAATCTCTGCGTTTCTCAATATACAATCCATTCATCTCCTTCTACTCTTTGATCTCAGACCACTCCTTTCTCTTCAGTAAGTCAGTCAAGTTCTCTTGCTCATGGCTGTATCCTACAATAGATATTCATGCGAACTTAGGCCAAAATCTTCTCACAGGCTGTTCTCTGTGTTCACATGGCAAACACATCTGATAAAGTGAGCCTATAATTGGCTGTGATGGCCGCAAATCTCCACACAGGTTCAAAACCTGTTCACAGTGCAGTGTTTTACTTGGTCAAAACTTTGGACCTTCTCGAAAAGAGTAAAATAATATATACAGTATATTATTAAAATGGGCCAAGACATATGAAAATGGGACAACTAAATATGTTTGAGTCGAAATCTGTCTCAAGATTGAAATTAACAAGTATGAAAACTTAAAAAAATATTACTAGATGTTTCCCATGATATTGATGACATCATTTGCAGATAATAGAAATCTATGTATTGATAGCTGGAAATCCTCTACACCAAATTTCTTTCAGCAATAAAATGTCAATTAAAGTATTTAAACTGGTTCCAAAAAGACAACTGAGAACCATCAGCAATGCCACATATTTTGATGGCTTCATTTTTAAGACGATGGACTTGAAATCTTCATGTTGGATGAAATCATGTTCAGTTTATTGTATTAGTTTTGAAAAGATTGGATTTTGCTGATGAAAGATTAGTGAAAAGAAAATATAGTAAAAGTTGGGAATAATAAAAAAATGCAGATTAATTCCCTGGCAGTGCGCGGTGTCCAACCACAATTTTAAGCATGAGAAACATGTGGTCAACAAAATCACTGCGTTTCTTAATATACAATCCATTTATCTCCTTCTACTCTTTGATCTCAGACCACTTCTTTCTCTTCAGTAAGTCAGTCTAGTTTTCATGCTCATGGCTGTGTAGTTCAGTAGAGATTCAGGTGAACTTAGACCAAAATCTTCTCACAGGCTTTCCCTCTGTGCTCACATGGCAAAAACATCTGATAGATTATTCAACAGTTGGCTGTGATGGCCGATTGGTTAAGGCGTTGGACTCGAAATCCAATGGGGTATCCCTGCACAGCTTCAAATCCTGTTCACAGCGCAGTGTTTTACTTGGTCAAAACTTTGGACCTTCTCGAAAAGAGTAAAATAATATATACAGTATATTATTAAAACGGGCAAAGTGATATGAAAATGGGACAAAATCTGCCTCAAGAATGAAATAAAGCAGTATGAAAACTTCAAGAAATATTACTCGATGTTTCCCATGATATTGATGACATCATTTGCAGATAATAGAAATCTATGTTTTGATAACTGGAAATCCTCTACACCAAATTTCTTTCAGCAATAAAAAGTCAATGAAAGTATTTAAACTGGTTCCAAAAAGACAACTGAGAACCATCAGCAATGTCATATATTTTGATGGCTGCATTTTTAAGACGATGGACTTGAAATCTTCATGTTGGATGAAATCGTGTTCACAGTTTATTGTTTTACCTTTGAAAAGATTGGATTTTGCACATGAAAGATTAGTGAAAAGAAAATATAGTAAAAGCTGGGAATAATAAAACAATGCAGATTAATTCCCTGACAGTGTGCGGAAACCAAAGACAATTTTAACCATGAGAAACATGTGGTCAACAAAATCTCTGCGTTTCTCAATATACAATCCATTCATCTCCTTCTACTCTTTAATCTCAGACCACTCCTTTCTCTTCAGTAAGTCAGTCAAGTTCATTTGCTCATGGCTGTATCCTACAATAGATATTCATGCGAACTTAGGCCAAAATCTTTTCACAGGCTCTTCTCTGTGTTCACATGGCAAACACATCTGTTAAAGTGAGCCTATAATTGGCTGTGATGGCCGCAAATCCCCACACAGGTTCAAAACCTGTTCACAGTGTAGTGTTTTACTTGGTCAAAACTTTGGACCTTCTCGAAAAGAGTAAAATAATATATACAGTATGTTAATAAAATGGGCCAAGACATTTGAAAATGGGACAACTAAATATGTTTGAGTCGAAATCTGTCTCAAGAATGAAATTAACGATTATGAAAACTTAAAGAAATATTACTAGATGTTTCCCATGATATTGATGACATCATTTGCAGATAATAGAAATCTATGTATTGATAGCTGGAAATCCTCTACACCAAATTTCTTTCAGCAATAAAATGTCAATTAAAGTATTTAAACTTGTTCCAAAAAGACAACTGAGAACCATCAGCAATGCCATATATTTTGATGGCTGCATTTTTAAGACGATGGACTTGAAATCTTCATGTTGGATGAAATCGTGTTCACAGTTTCTTGTTTTACCTTTGAAAAGATTGGATTTTGCACATGAAAGATTAGTGAAAAGAAAATATAGTAAAAGCTGGGGGCGTGGCCTGGATCTCACACAGGGAGGACGTGTCTTATGGCAGCTCCCGCTTCCAGCCACAAAACTACCTTATTTGGCCCGAACGAAAGTGGCTAAAACTAATTTTAGTGTGCCCCGGGCTTGGAGGAGAAGGTGAGGGGTGGTAGGGAGAAGAGAGGGGCTGCTGCTCTCCGCCGTGACACCGGAGCGCAGAGCGGCCTCGTGGAGGGTGCTGCAGCGCTGGAGAGAGATGGGCGCCATCTTTACATCCCCCTGAGCACAAGGCCTGGAAACCGGACTGCAGGAGGCCCTCGATAGAGGCGTGAGACCGCGGAACAAGGAGCGGTCTCGCCCGTTAGAGCAAACGGCGGTGAGAGGGAACCCCCGGTGATCTGTCTCTGGGGCCTGCGAGGAGCACTATCGTTACGTGCGGTGGAGGAGGGTGCTGGCTCTGGGCCAGACGAGGTGTTGACGGCCCCCTATTTTTCCTGAGACATTTCCCAGGGTCTGAGTTGTTTTTGGATCGGGGGATATCGCTCTCCCCACATAGAGGTGCTGCTGTCTACAGATTTATGCGACATTGGTGAGGAGGACATTGTGTCTTTTCTGCAGCGCCGTGGTGGGGATTTGACGTTACCCTGTCCCTACCGGCTGCAGCAGATCCCCACGGATGTTTCCATATATTAACCCCTCGCCCTCCAAGTTGCATGGGGCTATTTTCATATAGAAAAATGCACTACTAGACTTTTCTGGATGCACGGGTGGTAAATTAAAGGCGCGCTTTAATTAAGCAAAATGGTCAAAACTAACAAAGAGCGTGCAAAACCGTTGGCTGCACAGGCGTATAGAAGCAAACAGGGTGAAATGGATAAATTTTTGAAAAATAAATCTGCTTCATCTAAGCCTAATGCTAAAAGGCTCCCTGCAGAGGTTGTGGAGGAGAAGCATGTCGAGGACTCAGACTCCAGTGATGATGCTTCAGGCAGCGATGTCACTCAATCAGATTCTGGGAAACTTTCTAGATCGTTTTTTAAAAAATTATTAGCACAAGCTATAAAACCATTAGTTAATGAGATATCTGGCATGAGAGCGGATTTGCTACACATTGGTAATAGAGTGGAGTCTTTGGAGTCCTCTCAGTCCTCTATCATTAGCCACTCCAATGCCATGAGAGAGCATCTGGACTACCACAGAACACAGCTTAACAACTCTTTTCTGGCTCTCGAGGATCAGGAAAATTGGAGTCGCAGGAAGAACATACGGATAAAAGGCTTGCCTGAAAGTGTTTCCACAGAAATATTAGAAAAATCTACGAAGGAGATCTTTGCCCTCTTAATCCCACAAGAAACATGTGATCGAATTATAATAGAGAGGGTGCATAGATCACTTAGACCAAAGCCGAAGCCAATGGAACCTCCGAGGGATGTGATTTGCGGCCTATTGAGCTATTTGGATACCAATGCTATTTTGTCTGCCTCAAGAGACATTAAAAATCTTTCTTATGAGGGATCTGCTATTCATCTTTATCAGGACGTTGCACCGTCAACCCTTGCAAAAAGAAGAGTCCTAAGGCCCCTCCTGGAGGTGTTGCGCTCATGTAAAATCTTATATAAATGGCTGTTTCCGTTTGGTATATCTATACAAGGAGATGGTAGGCAAATAATGGTTCGGACCCCTGAAGATTTACCCAAAATATGGGACGCTTTTGGCATTGCCCCTATGGATATTCCTTCCTGGCTACCTCTGGACATGGATCATCGCACACCTCTCCCTGTCCATGCTTTTACTGGAGGGCAGGGTGACTGGGTCCTAGGAAAGAAACGCTCGACTCCTAAAAGAGGGAAATCTGGAATGGAAAAGGAGATACCCCCCTGAGCTTTCTTGTGCTTCTCTCGGTTGCATTTTTCCAATACTGGAGCCGGACCCCTCGATCCATTCGGACATGTTCTATCTTATTTTAGCTTGCTAAGTTTGACATTTACTCATGTGTTGTTATCATTCAATTGCCGTATAAGTTAACATGTGCCACTTGTGTGTCAGAAATGTTATTTCCTGCTCTGTTATGGGAGGTATGTTTGACCCCCTACCTCTGCTACAGGCAGGTAGTTGGTTCTTGTTATATTTCTCTTGTTTTATCTTAATAATTTTTAGGGTTTTTGTTATTTTTTTTATCTCTTTGTTTTTTTTTAATTTCGGTGGTTTGATGACAGAGGAATCTTTGTTATTACTTCCTTTACCAAACTATGGGTGATAAGGTGAACTTCGCCACTATGACAGTGGCTTCGTATAATGTAAAGGGCTTGCGATCCCCAAGTAAGAGAAGCCAAGTAATGAATCTTTTGCATTCAAAGAAGTCTAGTATAGTTTTCCTGCAGGAGACACATTTTAAAAAAGGGAGAGTCCCAGATATGTCTAGATCTCGCTACCCGACCTGGTATCACAGTACGGGTGGTTCAGCGTCGGGTGGAGTGAGTATTGCTATAAAGAAAAATGTTCCCTTTATTTTGAGTGATTGTTTATCGGATTCAGAAGGCAGGTACATTATAATTAAGGGCTTTTTGGCCAACACTAAGATTACCCTGTGTAATTTATATGCCCCAAATAGGAACCAGATAGGTTGGCTGTGTAAAACAATGAATGTTTTAGAACTTTTTACTGAGGGTCTGTTGTTGGTGGAAGGGGATTTTAATGTATCTTTGAACCCAATTTTAGATACTTCAACGGGCAGGTCGGCTCAAAGGGCGCTGAGAAGATTACACCTTTCATTACAAAAATTGCATCTGATAGACCCTTGGAGAACACTTTTTCCTTCGGGCAGAGATTACACTTTTTATTCCCATCCGAATAATAGCTATCACAGAATTGATTACCTATTGATACAAACAGCTAATCTCCAATTAGTTAAAAAAGCTAATATAGATATTATCTCTCTCTCAGACCACGCTCCCATTTTCCTTGACATAGAGATAAAAACTCTACCACGGCCGGCTGGGTCATGGTCACTGAATGAGACACTGTTGGACTCGGATTCCCACATTGAAAAACTGACAAACACTCTTGACTTCTTTTTTCAAAATAATTTGCACTCAGGCCCGCCCTTGCCTATGGTATGGGAATCACATAAAGCAGTAATGAGAGGGGAATTTATCGCCCTAGGCTCCTATTTGAAAAAAGAGCAAACAAAAAAGGTTGTGTCTATTCTACATCAAATAAGCTCCTACGAGAGACTACATAAGAGATCTCAGGTAAATAAAACATTATCTGAACTGACAGATCTGAGAACCTCATTGAAAAACCTTTTAAACATTCAATCAGCAAAAATCTACATGAGAAGTAAGCAGAAGTTTTATCTTCATGGCAATAAAAGTAGTAAGCTTATGACATCCCTACTTAAGAAACAAAAAGAAAAGACGTTTCTTAGACAACTCAGAGCTTTGGATGGCTCCTCAATTCTCGGGACTGCAGATATTGCCAGGGAGTTTAAAACCTTTTATGAAAATTTATACAATTTAAATACACCGGATAGCATGCAGGAGCCAGCCACAGCCTTGGCAAAAATAAAAGAATTCTTGACCTCACTACATCTCCCTAAAATAACTCTTGAAGGCCAGTCCTTGCTGACTGCTCCAGTTAGCCCCAAAGAAATTTTAGACACTCTTTCTACTATTCCGAACGGAAAGGCACCGGGTCCAGATGGTCTTCCCATTATCTATTATAAAAAGTTTATAAAAACACTGTTACCTCGCCTAGTGTCTTTGTTTAATTCCTATCTGGAAGGCCAGCTCCCCCCTAGACAATCCTTAGAGGCATACATTACAGTCCTCCCTAAGGAGGGTAAAGACCCCAACCTGTGCGCTAGCTACAGACCAATATCACTGCTTAATGCAGATATTAAGATGTGGGCTAAAATATTAGCGGGCAGATTAAGCAATTTCTTACCTAAGCTAATTCATGCAGATCAAGTAGGTTTTGTAAGAGGCAGGGAAGGGAAGGACAATTCTACTAAAGTCATTCAGTCTATAATGTTTGCTAAGACTCGGGGTATACCTTTGATGCTTCTGTCGACGGATGCTGAGAAGGCTTTCGACAGAGTGAGCTGGAGGTTCATGGAACAAGTAATGCTTAGGTTTGGCTTCCCCCCAATATATAACAGCGGTCCTCTCGCTTTATTCCCAACCGACGGCCAAAGTCAGAGTTAACGGCACCCTGTCAGATAGTTTTGGGATTAATAACGGGACTAGACAGGGTTGTCCCTTGTCGCCATCTTTGTTCATTTTAGTTGTAGAAACTTTGATACAAAGCATCAGACAAGACCAACGTATAGAGGGGTTGTCGGTGGGTCGAAGGTCACTTAAAACTCTAGCTTTCACAGATGATCTGCTTTTCCTTATCTCCAATCCATCCCGGGCATTCCCAATTATCCTTCAGGCCTTTCATCATTTTGGTCTCCTTTCTAATTTCAAAATTAATTTATCAAAATCTGAAGTGCTAAGCGTTGGTCTCCCTCACTCTCAGACCTCCACTATTCGTACGCAGATTCCATTTTCTTGGGCTACTAATTCTATTAGATATTTGGGAATAACGATAACTAGAGATCCCGCCAACCTATTCCACAATAATTACATTCCTTTAATTCAAAAGGTCAAAAGCCTGATGCAGAAGTATAGCCTACCCACTTTATCCTGGATGGGTCGTATTAAAGTGTTTAAGGCATATATAATGCCTATTATACTATATACCATGAACATGGTTCCGATTTGGATTCCCCTGACATTTTTTGGAACATTAAAATCCCTTATTGGAAAATTTATTTGGAAATCTAAAAGGGCTAGGTTGCCATATAAGTTTCTTTCTCGCCCTATCTCTTCTGGAGGATTGGGGGTCCCAGACCTTTTTTTATACTATAAGGCTATTCGTCTCAGTAGATGGTTAAAGGTGGTGTCCTGTGCTGGAAGGGAGGAGGGGGATAGTGTTGACTGGGCTTTATTGGGCCCGAGGGGTTTGCCGTATCTTTGGACTAAGGCTAAACCGCCGGCCTCTCTTAGGTTGGATGACGTAACTACAACTACATTGCGTATTAAAAGATTGGTAATGGGAGAGTTCCCGGAAGATACCTTCCCCTCAATATTGACACCGATCGGCTCAATTCCCTATTTGTTAGAGCTAGATTTTCAAGACCCATACAATTTATGGTCCAACATCCCTGGAGAAACGTTGAATAGTTTTTATGGTAAAGGCATCTTGCGGGAGGGGTCTTGGCCACAGGGCATGTCGACTCAACCAACAAATTTTCTCCAAAAACAACACATCAGATGTACACTTTTACAGTTCAGATGGAGATTCCCGTCTAAATCTAATTGGTCTTGGTTAGATATTATGGTTAAACTTCCATCCCCACGGCTAAAAATTATATCTCGCATTTACTCGCATCTCATCTCTCCGACTGTACATTCTAAACCCTCCTTTATACACTCTTGGGAAATGGAACTTAATACCACGTTTACAGAAGACCAAATATCTAAAATGCTGTCAAATGCCAGGGGTTTTTCTAGATGTGTACTTCTGCAGGAGAATTCTTATAAAATATTAACTAGGTGGCATTTAACTCCAGCTAAATTATTCCAGTTGGGCCTCGCGGATAATGATGAATGTTGGCGATGCCTCAATTCTAGAGGACATCATTCACATATATTCTGGGGCTGCCCTAGATTGCGGGTGTTTTGGGAGGGAGTTGAACTAGTTCTCAGAAAATTAAAACTAATAAAGGTTGATCTTAGAGCCACGGAGGCTCTCCTTTCATGCCCGTCTAAAGATTTTTTACCAAAAAAACATGGGCTTCTTCCACTGATGTTGAGTGCGGCGAGACAGTTGATAGCTGTCCATTGGAAGGATGCAGCTCCTCCCACGTTAGGAGAATGGTATACCAAAATAAATCAGATCTCTCGCTTAGAGGAGCTGTCTAGCTGGGAAATTTATAATCATAAAGCTTATGTGTTGACTTGGGCCCCTTGGAATAGGTATTTAGAAGACAATCCTCTTTAAAGGCATTTTAGAGTTTCTCAAGTTTAACTGAATTAGACGGCTTCTGTTCTGGGGTTTTTAGCCTCACTGCCCCAAACTAGATAGCCCAATTGTAATGTAGTGCGATGTGTTATTTTCCAAAGTGCACCCATTTAATGATTGTGCTTCTGTTGTCGACCACATGATGTTGATGTTAATGTTGTTGATACTGTATATGTATGTGTACCCTTTTTCCCTTTCCCTTTCTTTCTCCCTTTTCTCCCCTACCTATTTTTCCCTCATTTTTTCCTTCCTTCTCGCCTGAAACCAACCCTTGCTTAACATTTCGCTAACTGTACCTGAGAATTGGGGTTGGTTTTAATGGTGATGTGTAAAATTCCAAAATAAAGAATTTACAAAAAAAGAAAACATAGTAAAAGCTGGGAAAAATAAAACAATGCAGATTAATTCCCTGACAGTGTGCGGAAACCAAAGACAATTTTAACCATTAGAAACACGTGTTCAACAAAATCTCTGCGTTTCTCAATATACAATCCATTCATCTCCTTCTACTCTTTAATCTCAGACCACTCCTTTCTCTTCAGTAAGTCAGTCAAGTTCTCTTGCTCATGGCTGTATCCTACAATAGATATTCATGCGAATTTAGGACAAAATCTTTTCACAGGCTGTTCTCTGTTTTCACGTGGCTAACACATCTGATAAAGTGAGCCTATAATTGGCTGTGATGGCCGCAAATCCCCGCACAGGTTCAAATCCTGTTCACAGCGCAGTGTTTTACTTGGTCAAAACTTTGGACCTTCTCGAAAAGAGTAAAATAATATATACAGTATATTATTAAAACGGGCCAAGTGATATGAAAATGGGACAACTTAACATGTTTGACTCGAAATCTGCCTCAAGAATGAGATTTAGCAGTATGAAAACTCCAAGAAATATTACTCGATGTTTCCCATGATATTGATGACATCATTTGCAGATAATAGAAATCTATGTATTGGTTGCTGGAAATCCTCTACACCAAATTTCTTTCAGCAATAAAAAGTCAATGAAAGTATTTAAACTGGTTCCAAAAAGACAACTGAGAACCATCAGCAATGCCATATATTTTGATGGCTGCATTTTTAAGACGATGGACTTGAAATCTTCATGTTGGATGAAATCGTGTTCACAGTTTATTGTTTTACCTTTGAAAAGATTGGATTTTGCACATGAAAGATTAGTAAAAGGAAAATATAGTAAAAGCTGGGAATAATAAAACAATACAGATTAATTCCCTGACAGTGTGCGGAAACCAAAGACAATTTTAACCATGAGAAACACGTGGTCAACAAAATCTCTGCATTTCTCAATATACAATCCACTCATCTCCTTCTACTCTTTAATCTCAGACCACTCCTTTCTATTCAGTAAGTCAGTCAAGTTCTCTTGCTCATGGCTGTATCCTACAATAGATATTCATGCGAATTTAGGCCAAAATCTTTTCACAGGCTGTTCTCTGTGTTCACATGGCAAACACATCTGATAAGGTGAGCCTATAATTGGCTGTGATGGCCGCAAATCCCCACACAGGTTCAAATCCTGTTCACAGTGCAGTGTTTTACTTGGTCAAAACTTTGGACCTTCTCGAAAAGAGTAAAATAATATATACAGTATATTATTAAAATGGGCCAAGACATATGAAAATGGGACAATTAAATATATTTGAGTCGAAATCTGTCTCAAGAATGAAATTAACAAGTATGAAAACTTAAAGAAATATTACTAGATGTTTCCCATGATATTGATGACATCATTTGCAGATAATAGAAATCTATGTATTGATAGCTGGAAATCCTCTACACCAAATTTCTTTCAGCAATAAAATGTAAATTAAAGTATTTAAACTGGTTCCAAAAAGACAACTGAGAACCATCAGCAATGCCATATATTTTGATGGCTGCATTTTTAAGACGATGGACTTGAAATCTTCATGTTGGATGAAATCATGTTCAGTTTATTGTATTAGTTTTGAAAAGATTGGATTTTGCTTATGAAAGATTAGTGAAAAGAAAATATAGTAAAAGTTGGGAATAATAAAAAAATGCAGATTAATTCCCTGGCAGTGCGCGGTGTCCAACCACAATTTTAAGCATGAGAAACATGTGGTCAACAAAATCACTGCGTTTCTTAATATACAATCCATTTATCTCCTTCTACTCTTTGATCTCAGACCACTTCTTTCTCTTCAGTAAGTCAGTCTAGTTTTCATGCTCATGGCTTTGTAGTTCAGTAGAGATTCAGGTGAACTTAGACCAAAATCTTCTCACAGGCTCTCCCTCTGTCCTCACATGGCAAAAACATCTAATGAATTCTTCAACAGTTGGCTGTGATGGTCGAGTGTTTAAGGCGTTCGACTCGAAATCCAATGGGGTATCCCTGCACAGGTTCAAATCCTGTTCACAGCGTAGTGTTTTACTTGGTCAAAACTTTGGACCTTCTCGAAAAGAGTAAAATAATATATACAGTATATTATTAAAACGGGCCAAGTGATATGAAAATGGGACAACTTAACATGTTTGACTCGAAATCTGCCTCAAGAATGAGATTTAGCAGTATGAAAACTCCAAGAAATATTACTCGATGTTTCCCATGATATTGATGACATCATTTGCAGATAATAGAAATCTATGTATTGGTTGCTGGAAATCCTCTACACCAAATTTCTTTCAGCAATAAAAAGTCAATGAAAGTATTTAAACTGGTTCCAAAAAGACAACTGAGAACCATCAGCAATGCCATATATTTTGATGGCTGCATTTTTAAGACGATGGACTTGAAATCTTCATGTTGGATGAAATCGTGTTCACAGTTTATTGTTTTACCTTTGCAAAGATTGGATTTTGCACATGAAAGATTAGTGAAAAGAAAATATAGTAGACGCTGGGAATAATAAAACAATGCAGATTAATTCCCTGACAGTGTGTGGAAACCAAAGACAATTTTAACCATGAGAAACATGTGGTCAACAAAATCTCTGCGTTTCTCAATATACAATCCATTCATCTCCTTCTACTCTTTGATCTCAGACCACTCCTTTCTCTTCAGTAAGTCAGTCAAGTTCTCTTGCTCATGGCTGTATCCTACAATAGATATTCAAGCGAACTTAGGCCAAAATCTTCTCACAGGCTGTTCTCTGTGTTCACATGGCAAACACATCTGATAAAGTGAGCCTATAATAGGCTGTGATGGCTGCAAATCCACACACAGGTTCAAATCCTCATCACAGTGCAATGTTTTACTTGGTCAAAACTTTGGACCTTCTCGAAAAGAGTAAAATAATATATACAGTATATTATTAAAATGGGCCAAGACATATGAAAATGGGACAACTAAATATGTTTGAGTCGAAATCTGTCTCAAGAATGAAATTAACAAGTATGAAAACTTAAAGATATATTACTAGATGTTTTCCATGATATTGATGACATCATTTGCAGATAATAGAAATCTATGTATTGATAGCTGGAAATCCTCTACACCAAATATCTTTCAGCAATAAAATATCAATTAAAGTATTTAAACTGGTTCCAAAAAGACAACTGAGAACCATCAGCAATGCCATATATTTTGATGGCTGCATTTTTAAGACGATGGACTTGAAATCTTCATGTTGGATGAAATCATGTTCAGTTTATTGTATTAGTTTTGAAAAGATTGGATTTTGCTTATCACAGATTAGTGAAAAGAAAATATAGTAAAAGTTGGGAATAATAAAAAAATGCAGATTAATTCCCTGGCAGTGCGCGGTGTCCAACCACAATTTTAACCATGAGAAACATGTGGTCAACAAAATCACTGCGTTTCTTAATATACAATCCATTTATCTCCTTCTACTCTTTGATCTCAGACCACTTCTTTCTCTTCAGTAAGTCAGTCTAGTTTTCATGCTCATGGCTTTGTAGTTCAGTAGAGATTCAGGTGAACTTAGACCAAAATCTTCTCACAGGCTCTCCCTCTGTGCTCACATGGCAAAAACATCTGATAGTTTATTCAACAGTTGGCTGTGATGGCCGTGTGGTTAAGGTGTTGGACTTGAAATCCAATGGGGTATCCCCGCACAGGTTCAAATCCTGTCCACAGTGCAGGGTTTTACTAGGTCAAAACTTTGGACCTTCTCGAAAAGAGTAAAATAATATATACAGTATATTATTAAAACGGGCCAAGTGATATGAAAATGGGACAACTTAACATGTTTGACTCAAAATCTGCGTCAAGAATGAGATTTAGCAGTATGAAAACTCCAAGAAATATTACTCGATCCTCTACACCAAATTTCTTTCAGCAATAAAAAGTCAATGAAAGTATTTAAACTGGTTCCAAAAAGACAACTGATAACCATCAGCAATGCCATATATTTTGATGGTTGCACTTTTAAGACGATGGACTTGAAATCTTCATGTTGGATGAAATCGTGTTCACAGTTTATTGTTTTACCTTTGAAAAGATTGGATTATGCACATGAAAGATTAGTGAAAAGAAAATATAGTAAAAGCTGGGAATAATAAAACAATACAGATTAATTCCGTGACAGTGTGCGGAAACCAAAGACAATTTTAACCATGAGAAACACGTGGTCAACAAAATCTCTGCGTTTCTCAATATACAATCCACTCATCTCCTTCTACTCTTTAATCTCAGACCACTCCTTTCTATTCAGTAAGTCAGTCAAGTTCTCTTGCTCATGGCTGTATCCTACAATAGATATTCATGCGAATTTAGGCCAAAATCTTTTCACAGGCTGTTCTCTGTGTTCACATGGCAAACACATCTGATAAGGTGAGCCTATAATTGGCTGTGATGGCCGTAAATCCCCACACAGGTTCAAATCCTGTTCACAGTGCAGTGTTTTACTTGTTCAAAACTTTGGACCTTCTCGAAAAGAGTAAAATAATATATACAGTATATTATTAAAATGGGCCAAGACATATGAAAATGGGACAATTAAATATATTTGAGTCGAAATCTGTCTCAAGAATGAAATTAACAAGTATGAAAACTTAAAGAAATATTACTAGATGTTTCCCATGATATTGATGACATCATTTGCAGATAATAGAAATCTATGTATTGATAGCTGGAAATCCTCTACACCAAATATCTTTCAGCAATAAAATGTCAATTAAAGTATTTAAACTGGTTCCAAAAAGACAACTGAGAACCATCAGCAATGCCATATATTTTGATGGCTGCATTTTTAAGACGATGGACTTGAAATCTTCATGTTGGATGAAATCATGTTCAGTTTATTGTATTAGTTTTGCAAAGATTGGATTTTGCTTATGAAAGATTAGTGAAAAGAAAATATAGTAAAAGTAGGGAATAATAAAAAAAAGCATATTAATTCCCTGGCAGTGCGCGGTGTCCAACCACAATTTTAAGCATGAGAAACATGTGGTCAACAAAATCACTATTTTGATGGCTGCATTTTTAAGACGATGGACTTGAAATCTTCATGTTGGATGAAATCGTGTTCACAGTTTATTGTTTTACCTTTGAAAAGATTGGATTTTGCACATGAAAGATTAGTGAAAAGAAAATATAGTAGACGCTGGGAATAATAAAACAATGCAGATTAATTCCCTGACAGTGTGTGGAAACCAAAGACAATTTTAACCATGAGAAACATGTGGTCAACAAAATCTCTGCATTTCTCAATATACAATCCATTCATCTCCTTCTACTCTTTGATCTCAGACCACTCGTTTCTCTTCAGTAAGTCAGTCAAGTTCTCTTGCTCATGGCTGTATCCTAAATAGATATTCATGCGAACTTAGGCCAAAATCTTCTCACAGGCTGTTCTCTGTGTTCACATGGCAAACACATCTGATAAAGTGAGCCTATAATTGGCTGTGATGGCCGCAAATCCCCACACATGTTCAAATCCTGATCACAGTGCAATAATTTACTTGGTCAAAACTTTGGACCTTCTCGAAAAGAGTAAAATAATATATACAGTATATTATTAAAATGGGACAAGACATATGAAAATGGGACAACTAAATATGTTTGAGTCGAAATCTGTCTCAAGAATGAAATTAACAAGTATGAAAACTTAAAGAAATATTACTAGATGTTTCCCATGATATTGATGACATCATTTGCAGATAATAGAAATCTATGTATTGATAGCTGGAAATCCTCTACAACAAATATCTTTCAGCAATAAAATGTCAATTAAAGTATTTAAACTGGTTCCAAAAAGACAACTGAGAACCATCAGCAATGCCATATATTTTGATGGCTGCATTTTTAAGACGATGGACTTGAAATCTTCATGTTGGATGAAATCATGTTCAGTTTATTGTATTAGTTTTGAAAAGATTGGATTTTGCTTATCAAAGATTAGTGAAAAGAAAATATAGTAAAAGTTGGGAATAATAAAAAAAATGCAGATTAATTCCCTGGCAGTGCGCGGTGTCCAACCACAATTTTAACCATGAGAAACATGTGGTCAACAAAATCACTGCGTTTCTTATTATACAATCCATTTATCTCCTTCTACTCTTTGATCTCAGACCACTTCTTTCTCTTCAGTAAGTCAGTCTAGTTTTCATGCTCATGGCTTTGTAGTTCAGTAGACATTCAGGTGAACTTAGACCAAAATCTTCTCACAGGCTCTCCCTCTGTGCTCACATGGCAAAAACATCTGATAGATTATGCAACAGTTGGCTGTGATGGCCGAGTTGTTAAGGTGTTGGACTTGAAATCCAATGGGGAATCCCCGCACAGGTTCAAATCCTGTTCACAGCACAGTGTTTTACTTGGTCAAAACTTTGGACCTTCTCTAAAAGAGTAAAATAATATATACAGTATATTATTAAAACGGGCCAAGTGATATGAAAATGAGACAACTTAACATGTTTGACTCGAAATCTGCCTCAAGAATGAGATTTAGCAGTATGAAAACTCCAAGAAATATCACTCGATGTCTCCCATGATATTGATGACATCATTTGCAGATAATAGAAATCTATGTATTGGTTGCTGGAAATCCTCTACACCAAATTTCTTTCAGCAATAAAAAGTCAATGAAAGTATTTAAACTGGTTCCAAAAAGACAACTGAGAACCATCAGCAATGCCATATATTTTGATGGCTGCATTTTTAAGACGATGGACATGAAATCTTCATGTTGAATGAAATCGTGTTCACAGTTTATTGTTTTACCTTTGAAAAGATTGGATTTTGCACATGAAAGATTAGTGAAAAGAAAATATAGTAAAAGCTGGGAATAATAAAACAATACAGATTAATTCCCTGACAGTGTGCGGAAACCAAAGACAATTTTAACCATGAGAAACACGTGGTCAACAAAATCTCTGCGTTTCTCAATATACAATCCACTCATCTCCTTCTACTCTTTAATCTCAGACCACTCCTTTCTATTCAGTAAGTCAGTCAAGTTCTCTTGCTCATGGCTGTATCCTACAATAGATATTCATGCGAATTTAGGCCAAAATCTTTTCACAGGCTGTTCTCTGTGTTCACATGGCAAACACATCTGATAAGGTGAGCCTATAATTGGCTGTGATGGCCGCAAATCCCCACACAGGTTCAAATCCTGTTCACAGTGCAGTGTTTTACTTGGTCAAAACTTTGGACCTTCTCGAAAAGAGTAAAATAATATATACAGTATATTATTAAAATGGGCCAAGACATATGAAAATGGGACAATTAAATATATTTGAGTCGAAATCTGTCTCAAGAATGAAATTAACAAGTATGAAAACTTAAAGAAATATTACTAGATGTTTCCCATGATATTGATGACATCATTTGCAGATAATAGAAATCTATGTATTGATAGCTGGAAATCCTCTACACCAAATTTCTTTCAGCAATAAAATGTCAATTAAAGTATTTAAACTGGTTCCAAAAAGACAACTGAGAACCATCAGCAATGCCATATATTTTGATGGCTGCATTTTTAAGACGATGGACTTGAATCTTGATGTTGGATGAAATCATGTTCAGTTTATTGTATCAGTTTTGAAAAGATTGCATTTTGCTTATGAAAGATTAGTGAAAAGAAAATATAGTAAAAGTTGGGAATAATAAAAAAATGCAGATTAATTCCCTGGCAGTGCGCGGTGTCCAACCACAATTTTAAGCATGAGAAACATGTGGTCAACAAAATCACTATTTTGATGGCTGCATTTTTAAGACGATGGACTTGAAATCTTCATGTTGGATGAAATCGTGTTCACAGTTTATTGTTTTACCTTTGAAAAGATTGGATTTTGCACATGAAAGATTAGTGAAAAGAAAATATAGTAGACGCTGGGAATAATAAAACAATGCAGATTAATTCCCTGACAGTGTGTGGAAACCAAAGACAATTTTAACCATGAGAAACATGTGGTCAACAAAATCTCTGCGTTTCTCAATATACAATCCATTCATCTCCTTCTACTCTTTGATCTCAGACCACTCCTTTCTCTTCTTTAAGTCAGTCAAGTTCTCTTGCTCATGGCTGTATCCTAAATAGATATTCATGCGAACTTAGGCCAAAATCTTCTCACAGGCTGTTGTATGTGTTCACATGGCAAACACATCTGATAAAGTGAGCCTATAATTGGCTGTGATGGCCGCAAATCCCCACACACGTTCAAATCCTGATCAAAGTGCAATGTTTTACTTGGTCAAAACTTTGGACCTTCTCGAAAAGAGTAAAATAATATATACAGTATATTATTAAAATGGGCCAAGACATATGAAAATGGGACAACTAAATATGTTTGAGTCGAAATCTGTCTCAAGAATGAAATTAACAAGTATGAAAACTTAAAGAAATATTACTAGATGTTTCCCATGATATTGATGACATCATTTGCAGATAATAGAAATCTATGTATTGATAGCTGGAAATCCTCTACACCAAATATCTTTCAGCAATAAAATGTCAATTAAAGTATTTAAACTGGTTCCAAAAAGACAACTGAGAACCATCAGCAATGCCATATATTTTGATGGCTGCATTTTTAAGACGATGAACTTGAAATCTTCATGTTGGATGAAATCATGTTCAGTTTATTGTATTAGTTTTGAAAAGATTGGATTTTGCTTATGAAAGATTAGTGAAAAGAAAATATAGTAAAAGTAGGGAATAATAAAAAAAAGCAGATTAATTCCCTGGCAGTGCGCGGTGTCCAACCACAATTTTAAGCATTAGAAACATGTGGTCAACAAAATCACTATTTTGATGGCTGCATTTTTAAGACGATGGACTTGAAATCTTCATGTTGGATGAAATCGTGTTCACAGTTTATTGTTTTACCTTTGAAAAGATTGGATTTTGCACATGAAAGATTAGTGAAAAGAAAATATAGTAGACGCTGGGAATAATAAAACAATGCAGATTAATTCCCTGACAGTGTGTGGAAACCAAAGACAATTTTAACCATGAGAAACATGTGGTCAACAAAATCTCTGCATTTCTCAATATACAATCCATTCATCTCCTTCTACTCTTTGATCTCAGACCACTCGTTTCTCTTCAGTAAGTCAGTCAAGTTCTCTTGCTCATGGCTGTATCCTAAATAGATATTCATGTGAACTTAGGCCAAAATCTTCTCACAGGCTGTTCTCTGTGTTCACATGGCAAACACATCTGATAAAGTGAGCCTATAATTGGCTGTGATGGCCGCAAATCCCCACACATGTTCAAATCCTGATCACAGTGCAATGATTTACTTGGTCAAAACTTTGGACCTTCTCGAAAAGAGTAAAATAATATATACAGTATATTATTAAAACGGGCCAAGTGATATGAAAATGGGACAACTTAACATGTTTGACTCGAAACCTGCCTCAAGAATGAGATTTAGCAGTATGAAAACGCCAAGAAATATTACTCGATGTTTCCCATGATATTGATGACATCATTTGCAGATAATAGAAATCTATGTATTGGTTGCTGGAAATCCTCTACACCAAATTTCTTTCAGCAATAAAAAGTCAATGAAAGTATTTAAACTGGTTCCAAAAAGACAACTGAGAACCATCAGCAATGCCATATATTTTGATGGCTGCATTTTTAAGACGATGGACTTGAAATCTTCATGTTGGATGAAATCGTGTTCACAGTTTATTGTTTTACCTTTGAAAAGATTGGATTTTGCACATGAAAGATTAGTGAAAAGAAAATATAGTAAAAGCTGGGAATAATAAAACAATACAGATTAATTCCCTGACAGTGTGCGGAAACCAAAGACAATTTTAACCATGAGAAACACGTGGTCAACAAAATCTCTGCGTTTCTCAATATACAATCCATTCATCTCATTCTACTCTTTAATCACAGACCACTCCTTTCTATTCAGTAAGTCAGTCAAGTTCTCTTGCTCATGGCTGTATCCTACAATAGATATTCATGCGAATTTAGGCCAAAATCTTTTAACAGGCTGTTCTCTGTGTTCACATGGCAAACACATCTGATAAGGTGAGCCTATAATTGGCTGTGATGGCCGCAAATCCCCACACAGGTTCAAATCCTGTTCACAGTGCAGTATTTTACTTGGTCAAATCTTTGGACCTTCTCGAAAAGAGTAAAATAATATATACAGTATATTATTAAAATGGGCCAAGACATATGAAAATGGGACAACTAAATATATTTGAGTCGAAATCTGTCTCAAGAATGAAATTAACAAGTATGAAAACTTAAAGAAATATTACTAGATGTTTCCCATGATATTGATGACATCATTTGCAGATAATAGAAATCTATGTATTGATAGCTGAAATCCTCTACACCAAATTTCTTTCAGCAATAAAATGTCAATTAAAGTATTTAAACTGGTTCCAAAAAGACAGCTGAGAACCATCAGCAATGCCATATATTTTGATGGCTGCATTTTTAAGACGATGGACTTGAAATCTTCATGTTGGATGAAATCATGTTCAGTTTATTGTATTAGTTTTGAAAAGATTGGATTTTGCTTATGAAAGATTAGTGAAAAGAAAATATAGTAAAAGTTGGGAATAATAAAAAAAATGCAGATTAATTCCCTGGCAGTGCGCGGTGTCCAACCACAATTTTAAGCATGAGAAACATGTGGTCAACAAAATCACTGCGTTTCTTAATATACAATCCATTTATCTCTTTCTACTCTTTGATCTCAGACCACTTCTTTCTCTTCAGTAAGTCAGTCTAGTTTTCATGCTCATGGCTGTATCCTACAATAGATATTCATGCGAATTTAGGCCAAAATCTTTTCACAGGCTGTTCTCTGTGTTCACATGGCAAACACATCTGATAAGGTGAGCCTATAATTGGCTGTGATGGCCGCAAATCCCCACACAGGTTCAAATCCAGTTCACAGTGCAGTATTTTACTTGGTCAAAACTTTGGACCTTCTCGAAAAGAGTAAAATAATATATACAGTATATTATTAAAATAGGCCAAGACATATGAAAATGGGACAACTAAATATATTTGAGTCGAAATCTGTCTCAAGAATGAAATCAACAAGTATGAAAACTTAAAGAAATATTACTAGATGTTTCCCATGATATTGATGACATCATTTGCAGATAATAGAAATCTATGTATTGGTTGCTGGAAATCCTCTACACCAAATTTCTTTCAGCAATAAAATGTCAATTAAAGTATTTAAACTGGTTCCAAAATGACAACTGAGAACCATCAGCAATGCCATATATTTTGATGGCTGCATTTTTAAGACGATGGACTTGAAATCTTCATGTTGGATGAAATCATGTTCAGTTTATTGTATTAGTTTTGAAAAGATTGGATTTTGCTTATGAAAGATTAGTGAAAAGAAAATATAGTAAAAGTTGGGAATAATAAAAAAAATGCAGATTAATTCCCTGGCAGTGCGCGGTGTCCAACCACAATTTTAAGCATGAGAAACATGTGGTCAACAAAATCACTGCGTTTCTTAATATACAATCCATTTATCTCCTTCTACTCTTTGATCTCAGACCACTTCTTTCTCTTCAGTTAGTCAGTCTAGTTTTCATGCTCATGGCTTTGTAGTTCAGTAGAGATTCAGGTGAACTTAGACCAAAATCTTCTCACAGGCTCACCCTCTGTGCTCACATGGTAAAAACATCTGATTGATTATTCAACAGTTGGCTGTGATGGCCGAGTGGTTAAGGCGTTGGACTTGAAATCTAATGGGGTATACCCGCACAAGTTCAAATCCTGTTCACAGCGCAGTGTTTTACTTGGTCAAAACTTTGGACCTTCTCGAAAAGAGTAAGATAATATATACAGTATATTATTAAAAAGGGCCAAGTGATATGAAAATGGGACAACTTAACATGTTTGACTCGAAATCTGCCTCAAGAATGAGATTTAGCATTATGAAAACTCCAAGAAGTATTACTCGATGTTTCCCATGATATTGATGACATCATTTGCAGATAATAGAAATCTATGTATTGGTTGCTGGAAATCCTCTACACCAAATTTCTTTCAGCAATAAAAAGTCAATGAAAGTATTTAAACTGGTTCCAAAAAGACAACTGAGAACCATCAGCAATGCCATATATTTTGATGGCTGCATTTTTAAGACGACGGACTTGAAATCTTCATGTTGGATGAAATCGTGTTCACAGTTTATTGTTTTACCTTTGAAAAGATTGGATTTTGCACATGAAAGATTAGTGAAAAGAAAATATAGTAGACGCTGGGAATAATAAAACAATGCAGATTAATTCCCTGACAGTGTGTGGAAACCAAAGACAATTTTAAACATGAGAAACATGTGGTCAACAAAATCTCTGCGTTTCTCAATATACAATCCATTCATCTCCTTCTACTCTTTGATCTCAGACCACTCCTTTCTCTTCAGTAAGTCAGTCAAGTTCTCTTGCTCATGGCTGTATCCTAAATAGATATTCATGCGAACTTAGGCCAAAATCTTCTCACAGGCTGTTCTCTGTGTTCACATGGCAAACACATCTGATAAAGTGAGCCTATAATTGGCTGTGATGGCCGCAAATCCCCACACAGGTTCAAATCCTGATCACAGTGCAATATTTTACTTGGTCAAAACTTTGGACCTTCTCGAAAAGAGTAAAATAATATATACAGTATATTATTAAAATGGGCCAAGACATATGAAAAAGGGACAACTAAATATGTTTGAGTCGAAATCTGTCTCAAGAATGAAATTAACAAGTATGAAAACTTAAAGAAATATTACTAGATGTTTCCCATGATATTGATGACATCATTTGCAGATAATAGAAATCTATGTATTGATAGCTGGAAATCCTCTACACCAAATATCTTTCAGCAATAAAATGTCAATTAAAGTATTTAAACTGGTTCCAAAAAGACAACTGAGAACCATCAGCAATGCCATATATTTTGATGGCTGCATTTTTAAGACGATGGACTTGATATCTTCATGTTGGATGAAATCATGTTCAGTTTATTGTATTAGTTTTGAAAAGATTGGATTTTGCTTATCAAAGATTAGTGAAAAGAAAATAGAGTAAAAGTTGGGAATAATAAAAAAAATGCAGATTAATTCCCTGGCAGTGCGCGGTGTCCAACCACAATTTTAAGCATGAGAAACATGTGGTCAACAAAATCACTGCGTTTCTTAATATACAATCCATTTATCTCCTTCTACTCTTTGATCTCAGACCACTTCTTTCTCTTCAGTAAGTCAGTCTAGTTTTCATGCTCATGGCTTTGTAGTTCAGTAGAGATTCAGGTGAACTTAGACCAAAATCTTCTCACAGGTTCTCCCTCTGTGCTCAGATGGCAAAAACATCTGATAGATTATGCAACAGTTGGCTGTGATGGCCGAGTGGTTAAGGTGTTGGACTTGAAATCCAATGGGGTATCCCCGCACACGTTCAAATCCTGTTCACAGCGCAGTGTTTTACTTGGTCAAAACTTTGGACCTTCTCGAAAAGAGTAAAATAATATATACAGTATATTATTAAAACAGGCCAAGTGATATGAAAATGGGACAACTTAACATGTTTGACTCGAAATCTGCCTCAAGAATGAGTTTTAGCAGTATGAAAACTCCAAGAAATGTTACTCGATGTTTCCCATGATATTGATGACATCATTTGCAGTTAATAGAAATCTATGTATTGGTTGCTGGAAATCCTCTACACCAAATTTCTTTCAGCAATAAAAAGTCAATGAAAGTATTTAAACTGGTTCCAAAAAGACAACTGAGAACCATCAGCAATGCCATATATTTTGATGGCTGCATTTTTAAGACGATGGACTTGAAATCTTCATGTTGGATGAAATCGTGTTCACAGTTTATTGTTTTACCTTTGAAAAGATTGGATTTTGCACATGAAAGATTAGTGAAAAGAAAATATAGTAAAAGCTGGGAATCATAAAACAATACAGATTAATTCCCTGACAGTGTGCGGAAACCAAAGACAATTTTAACCATGAGAAACACGTGGTCAACAAAATCTCTGCGTTTCTCAATATACAATCCACTCATCTCCTTCTACTCTTTAATCTCAGACCACTCCTTTCTATTCAGTAAGTCAGTCAAGTTCTCTTGCTCATGGCTGTATCCTACAATAGATATTCATGCGAATTTAGGCCAAAATCTTTTCACAGGCTGTTCTCTGTGTTCACATGGCAAACACATCTGATAAGGTGAGCCTATAATTGGCTGTGATGGCCGCAAATCCCCACACAGGTTCAAATCCTGTTCACAGTGCAGTATTTTACTTGGTCATATCTTTGGACCTTCTCGAAAAGAGTAAAATAATATATACAGTTTATTATTAAAATGGGCCAAGACATGTGAAAATGGGACAACTAAATATATTTGAGTCGAAATCTGTCTCAAGAATGAAATTAACAAGTATGAAAGCTTAAAGAAGTATTACTAGATGTTTCCCATGATATTGATTACATCATTTGCAGATAATAGAAATCTATGTATTGATAGCTGGAAATCCTCTACACCAAATTTCTTTCAGCAATAAAATGTCAATTAAAGTATTTAAACTGGTTCCAAAAAGACAACTGAGAACCATCAGCAATGCCATATATTTTGATGGCTGCATTTTTAAGACGATGGACTTGAAATCTTCATGTTGGATGAAATCATGTTCAGTTTACTGTATTAGTTTTGAAAAGATTGGATTTTGCTTATGAAAGATTAGTGAAAAGAAAATATAGTAAAAGTTGGGAATAATAAAAAAAAGCAGATTAATTCCCTGGCAGTGCGCGGTGTCCAACCACAATTTTAAGCATGAGAAACATGTGGTCAACAAAATCACTGCGTTTCTTAATATACAATCCATTTATCTCCTTCTACTCTTTGATCTCAGACCACTTCTTTCTCTTCAGTAAGTCAGTCTAGTTTTCATGCTCATGGCTTTGTAGTTCAGTAGAGATTCAGGTGAACTTAGACCAAAATCTTCTCACAGGCTCTCCCTCTGTGCTCACATGGCAAAAACATCTGATAGATTATTCAACAGTTGGCTGTGATGGCCGAGTGGTTAAGGCGTTGGACTCGAAATCCAATGGGGTATCCCCGCACAGGTGCAAATCCTGTTCACAGCGCTGTGTTTTACTTGGTCAAAACTTTGGACCTTCTCGAAAAGAGTAAAATAATATATACAGTATATTATTAAAACGGGCCAAGTGATATCAAAATGGGACAACTTAACATGTTTGAACCGAAATCTGCCTCAAGAATGAGATTTAGTAGTATGAAAACGCCAAGAAATATTACTCGATGTTTCCCATGATATTGATGACATCATTTGCAGATAATAGAAATCTATGTATTGGTTGCTGGAAATCCTCTACACCAAATTTCTTTCAGCAATAAAAAGTCAATAAAAGTATTTAAACTGGTTCCTAAAAGACAACTGAGAACCATCAGCAATGCCATATATTTTGATGGCTGCATTTTTAAGACGATGGACTTGAAATCTTCATGTTGGATGAAATCGTGTTCACAGTTTATTGTTTTACCTTTGAAAAGATTGGATTTTGCACATGAAAGATTAGTGAAAAGAAAATATAGTAAAAGCTGGGAATAATAAAACAATACAGATTAATTCCCTGACAGTGTGCGGAAACCAAAGACAATTTTAACCATGAGAAACACCTGGTCAACAAAATCTCTGCGTTTCTCAATATACAATCCATTCATCTCCTCCTACTCTTTAATCTCAGACCACTCCTTTCTATTCAGTAAGTCAGTCAAGTTCTCTTGCTCATGGCTGTATCCTACAATAGATATTCATGCGAATTTAGGCCAAAATCTTTTCACAGGCTGTTCTCTGTGTTCACATGGCAAACACATCTGATAAGGTGAGCCTATAATTGGCTGTGATGGCCTCAAATCCCCACACAGGTTCAAATCCTGTTCACAGTGCAGTATTTTACTTGGTCAAATCTTTGGACCTTCTCGAAAAGAGTAAAATAATATATACAGTATATTATTAAAATGGGCCAAGACATATGAAAATGGGACAACTAAATATATTTGAGTCGAAATCTGTCTCAAGAATGAAATTAACAAGTATGAAAGCTTAAAGAAATATTACTAGATGTTTCCCATGATATTGATTACATCATTTGCAGATAATAGAAATCTATGTATTGATAGCTGGAAATCCTCTACACCAAATTTCTTTCAGCAATAAAATGTCAATTAAAGTATTTAAACTGGTTTCAAAAAGACAACTGAGAACCATCAGCAATGCCATATATTTTGATGGCTGCATTTTTAAGACGATGGACTTGAAATCTTCATGTTGGATGAAATCATGTTCAGTTTATTGTATTAGTCTTGAAAAGATTGGATTTTGCTTATGAAAGATTAGTGAAAAGAAAATATAGTAAAAGTTGGGAATAATAAAAAAAATGCAGATTAATTCCCTGGCAGTGCGCGGTGTCCAACCACAATTTTAAGCATGAGAAACATGTGGTCAACAAAATCACTGCGTTTCTTAATATACAATCCATTTATCTCCTTCTACTCTTTGATCTCAGACCACTTCTTTCTCTTCAGTAAGTCAGTCTAGTTTTCATGCTCATGGCTTTGTAGTTCAGTAGAGATTCAGGTGAACGTAGACCAAAATCTTCTCACAGGCTCTCCCTCTGTGCTCACATGGCAAAAACATCTGATAGATTATTCAACAGTTGGCTGTGATGGCCGAGTGGTTAAGGTGTTGGACTCGAAATCCAATGGGGTATTCCCGCACAGGTTCAAATCCTGTTCACAGCGCTTTGTTTTACTTGGTCAAAACTTTGGACCTTCTCGAAAAGAGTAAAATAATATATACAGTATATTATTAAAACGGGCCAAGTGATATGAAAATGGGACAACTTAACATGTTTGACTCGAAACCTGCCTCAAGAATGAGATTTAGCAGTATGAAAACGCCAAGAAATATTACTCGATGTTTCCCATGATATTGATGACATCATTTGCAGATAATAGAAATCTATGTATTGGTTGCTGGAAATCCTCTACACCAAATTTCTTTCAGCAATAAAAAGTCAATGAAAGTATTTAAACTGGTTCCAAAAAGACAACTGAGAACCATCAGCAATGCCATATATTTTGATGGCTGCATTTTTAAGACGATGGACTTGAAATCTTCATGTTGGATGAAATCGTGTTCACAGTTTATTGTTTTACCTTTGAAAAGATTGGATTTTGCACATGTAAGATTAGTGAAAAGAAAATATAGTAAAAGCTGGGAATAATAAAACAATACAGATTAATTCCCTGACAGTGTGCGGAAACCAAAGACAATTTTAACCATGAGAAACACGTGGTCAACAAAATCTCTGCGTTTCTCAATATACAATCCATTCATCTCATTCTACTCTTTAATCACAGACCACTCCTTTCTATTCAGTAAGTCAGTCAAGTTCTCTTGCTCATGGCTGTATCCTACAATAGATATTCATGGGAATTTAGGCCAAAATCTTTTCACAGGCTGTTCTCTGTGTTCACATGGCAAACACATCTGATAAGGTGAGCCTATAATTGGCTGTGATGGCCGCAAATCCCCACACAGGTTCAAATCCTGTTCACAGTGCAGTATTTTACTTGGTCAAATCTTTGGACCTTCTCGAAAAGAGTAAAATAATATATACAGTATATTATTAAAATGGGCCAAGACATATGAAAATGGGACAACTAAATATATTTGAGTCGAAATCTGTCTCAAGAATGAAATTAACAAGTATGAAAACTTAAAGAAATATTACTAGATGTTTCCCATGATATTGATGACATCATTTGCAGATAATAGAAATCTATGTATTGATAGCTGAAATCCTCTACACCAAATTTCTTTCAGCAATAAAATGTCAATTAAAGTATTTAAACTGGTTCCAAAAAGACAGCTGAGAACCATCAGCAATGCCATATATTTTGATGGCTGCATTTTTAAGACGATGGACTTGAAATCTTCATGTTGGATGAAATCATGTTCAGTTTATTGTATTAGTTTTGAAAAGATTGGATTTTGCTTATGAAAGATTAGTGAAAAGAAAATATAGTAAAAGTTGGGAATAATAAAAAAAATGCAGATTAATTCCCTGGCAGTGCGCGGTGTCCAACCACAATTTTAAGCATGAGAAACATGTGGTCAACAAAATCACTGCGTTTCTTAATATACAATCCATTCATCTCCTCCTACTCTTTAATCTCAGACCACTCCTTTCTATTCAGTAAGTCAGTCAAGTTCTCTTGCTCATGGCTGTATCCTACAATAGATATTCATGCGAATTTAGGCCAAAATCTTTTCACAGGCTGTTCTCTGTGTTCACATGGCAAACACATCTGATAAGGTGAGCCTATAATTGGCTGTGATGGCCGCAAATCCCCACACAGGTTCAAATCCTGATCACAGTGCAATGTTTTACTTGGTCAAAACTTTGGACCTTCTCGAAAAGAGTAAAATAATATATACAGTATATTATTAAAATGGGCCAAGACATATGAAAAAGGGACAACTAAATATGTTTGAGTCGAAATCTGTCTCAAGAATGAAATTAACAAGTATGAAAACTTAAAGAAATATTACTAGATGTTTCCCATGATATTGATGACATCATTTGCAGATAATAGAAATCTATGTATTGATAGCTGGAAATCCTCTACACCAAATATCTTTCAGCAATAAAATGTCAATTAAAGTATTTAAACTGGTTCCAAAAAGACAACTGAGAACCATCAGCAATGCCATATATTTTGATGGCTGCATTTTTAAGACGATGGACTTGAAATCTTCATGTTGGATGAAATCATGTTCAGTTTATTGTATTAGTTTTGAAAAGATTGGATTTTGCTTATCAAAGATTAGTGAAAAGAAAATAGAGTAAAAGTTGGGAATAATAAAAAAAATGCAGATTAATTCCCTGGCAGTGCGCGGTGTCCAACCACAATTTTAAGCATGAGAAACATGTGGTCAACAAAATCACTGCGTTTCTTAATATACAATCCATTTATCTCCTTCTACTCTTTGATCTCAGACCACTTCTTTCTCTTCAGTAAGTAAGTCTAGTTTTCATGCTCATGGCTTTGTAGTTCAGTAGAGATTCAGGTGAACTTAGACCAAAATCTTCTCACAGGCTCTCCCTCTGTGCTCACATGGCAAAAACATCTGATAGATTATTCAACAGTTGGCTGTGATGGCCGAGTGGTTAAGGCGTTGGACTCGAAATCCAATGGGGTATCCCCACACAGGTTCAAATCCTGTTCACAGCGCTGTGTTTTACTTGGTCAAAACTTTGGACCTTCTCGAAAAGAGTAAAATAATATATACAGTATATTATTAAAACGGGCCAAGTGATATGAAAATGGGACAACTTAACATGTTTGACTCGAAACCTGCCTCAAGAATGAGATTTAGCAGTATGAAAACGCCAAGAAATATTACTCGGTGTTTCCCATGATATTGATGACATCATTTGCAGATAATAGAAATCTATGTATTGGTTGCTGGAAATCCTCTACACCAAAATTCTTTCAGCAATAAAAAGTCAATGAAAGTATTTAAACTGGTTCCAAAAAGACAACTGAGAACCATCAGCAATGCCATATATTTTGATGGCTGCATTTTTAAGACGATGGACTTGAAATCTTCATGTTGGATGAAATCGTGTTCACAGTTTATTGTTTTACCTTTGAAAAGATTGGATTTTGCACATGAAAGATTAGTGAAAAGAAAATATAGTAAAAGCTGGGAATAATAAAACAATACAGATTAATTCCCTGACAGTGTGCGGAAACCAAAGACAATTTTAACCATGAGAAACACGTGGTCAACAAAATCTCTGCGTTTCTCAATATACAATCCATTCATCTCCTTCTACTCTTTAATCTCAGACCACTCCTTTCTATTCAGTAAGTCAGTCAAGTTCTCTTGCTCATGGCTGTATCCTACAATAGATATTCATGCGAATTTAGGCCAAAATCTTTTCACAGGCTGTTCTCTGTGTTCACATGGCAAACACATCTGATAAGGTGAGCCTATAATTGGCTGTGATGGCCGCAAATCCCCACACAGGTTCAAATCCTGTTCACAGTGCAGTATTTTACTTGGTCAAATCTTTGGACCTTCTCGAAAAGAGTAAAATAATATATACAGTATATTATTAAAATGGGCCAAGACATATGAAAATGGGACAACTAAATATATTTGAGTCGAAATCTGTCTCAAGAATGAAATTAACAAGTATGAAAAATTAAAGAAATATTACTAGATGTTTCCCATGATATTGATGACATCATTTGCAGATAATAGAAATCTATGTATTGATAGCTGAAATCCTCTACACCAAATTTCTTTCAGCAATAAAATGTCAATTAAAGTATTTAAACTGGTTCCAAAAAGACAACTGAGAACCATCAGCAATGCCATATATTTTGATGGCTGCATTTTTAAGACGATGGACTTGAAATCTTCATGTTGGATGAAATCATGTTCAGTTTATTGTATTAGTTTTGAAAAGATTGGATTTTGCTTATGAAAGATTAGTGAAAAGAAAATATAGTAAAAGTTGGGAATAATAAAAAAAATGCAGATTAATTCCCTGGCAGTGCGCGGTGTCCAACCACAATTTTAAGCATGAGAAACATGTGGTCAACAAAATCACTGCGTTTCTTAATATACAATCCATTTATCTCCTTCTACTCTTTGATCTCAGACCACTTCTTTCTCTTCAGTAAGTCAGTCTAGTTTTCATGCTCATGGCTTTGTAGTTCAGTAGAGATTCAGGTGAACTTAGACCAAAATCTTCTCACAGGCTCTCCCTCTGTGCTGACATGGCAAAAACATCTGATAAATTATTTAACAGTTGGCTGTGATGGCCGAGTGGTTAAGGCGTTGGACTCGAAATCCAATGGGGTATCCACGCACAGGTTCAAATCCTGTTCACAGCGCTGTGTTTTACTTGGTCAAAACTTTGGACCTTCTCGAAAAGAGTAAAATAATATATACAGTTATTATTAAAACGGGCCAAGTGATATGAAAATGGGACAACTTAACATGTTTGACTCGAAACCTGCCTCAAGAATGAGATTTAGCAGTATGAAAACGCCAAGAAATATTACTCGATGTTTCCCATGATATTGATGAAATCATTTGCAGATAATAGAAATCTATGTATTGGTTGCTGGAAATCCTCTACACCAAATTTCTTTCAGCAATAAAAAGTCAATGAAAGTATTTAAACTGGTTCCAAAAAGACAACTGAGAATCATCAGCAATGCCATATATTTTGATGGCTGCATTTTTAAGACGATGGACTTGAAATCTTCATGTTGGATGAAATCGTGTTCACAGTTTATTGTTTTACCTTTGAAAAGATTGGATTTTGCACATGAAAGATTAGTGAAAAGAAAATATAGTAAAAGCTGGGAATAATAAAACAATACAGATTAATTCCCTGACAGTGTGCGGAAACCAAAGACAATTTTAACCATGAGAAACACGTGGTCAACAAAATCTCTGCGTTTCTCAATATACAATCCATTCATCTCTTTCTACTCTTTAATCTCAGACCACTCCTTTCCTTTCAGTAAGTCAGTCAAGTTCTCTTGCTCATGGCTGTATCCTACAATAGATATTCATGCGAATTTAGGCCAAAATCTTTTCACAGGCTGTTCTCTGTGTTCACATGGCAAACACATCTGAAAAGGTGAGCCTATAATTGGCTGTGATGGCCGCAAATCCCCACACAGGTTCAAATCCTGTTCACAGTGCAGTATTTTACTTGGTCAAATCTTTGGACCTTCTCGAAAAGAGTAAAATAATATATACAGTATATTATTAAAATGGGCCAAGACATATGAAAATGGGATATCTAAATATATTTGAGTCGAAATCTGTCTCAAGAATGAAATCAACAAGTATGAAAACTTAAAGAAATATTACTAGATGTTTCCCATGATATTGATGACATCATTTGCAGATAATAGAAATCTATGTATTGATAGCTGGAAATCCTCTACACCAAATTTCTTTCAGCAATAAAATGTCAATTAAAGCATTTAAACTGGTTCCAAAAAGACAACTGAGAACCATTAGCAATGCCATATATTTTGATGGCTGCATTTTTAAGACGATGGACTTGAAATCTTCATGTTGGATGAAATCATGTTCAGTTTATTGTATTAGTTTTGAAAAGATTGGATTTTGCTTATGAAAGATTAGTGAAAAGAAAATATAGTAAAAGTTGGGAATAATAAAAAAAATGCAGATTAATTCCCTGGCAGTGCGCGGTGTCCAACCACAATTTTAAGCATGAGAAACATGTGGTCAACAAAATCACTGCGTTTCTTAATATACAATCCATTTATCTCCTTCTACTCTTTGATCTCAGACCACTTCTTTCTCTTCAGTAAGTCAGCCTAGTTTTCATGCTCATGGCTGTGTAGTTCAGTAGAGATTCAGGTGAACTTAGACCAAAATCTTCTCACAGGCTTTCCCTCTGTGCTCACATGGCAAAAACATCTGATAGATTATTCAACAGTTGGCTGTGATGGCCGACTGGTTAAGGCGTTGGACTTGAAATCCAATGGGGTATCCCCGCACAGGTTCAAATCCTGTTCACAGCGCAGTGTTTAACTTGGTCAAAACTTTGGACCTTCTGGAAAAGAGTAAAATAATATATACAGTATATTATTAAAACGGGCCAAGTGATATGAAAATGGGACAACTCCAACATGTTTGCCTCAAGAATGAAATTAAGCAGTATGAAAACTTCAAGAAATATTACTCGATGTTCCCCATGATATTGATGACATCATTTGCAGATAATAGAAATCTATGTATTGGTTGCTGGAAATCCTCTACACCAAATTTCTTTCAGCAATAAAAAGTCAATGAAAGTATTTAAACTGGTTCCAAAAAGACAACTGAGAACCATCAGCAATGCCATATATTTTGATGGCTGCATTTTTAAGACGATGGACTTGAAATCTTCATGTTGGATGAAATCGTGTTCACAGTTTATTGTTTTACCTTTGAAAAGATTGGATTTTGCACATGAAAGATTAGTGAAAAGAAAATGTAGTAAAAGCTGGGAATAATAAAACAATGCAGATTAATTCCCTGACAGTGTGCGGAAACCAAAGACAATTTTAACCATTAAAAACACGTGGTCAACAAAATCTCTGCGTTTCTCAATATACAATCCATTCATCTCCTTCTACTCTTTAACACTAGAACTACTGAGGTAGTCATTTTGACTACTTCGCACTATGTATTTCTCCTCTGTGACTACATTTTTTGGAATTCCGGCTTGAGACTCGGTGACTTTTCCTCAAATAGGATGTTAAAAAAGATTTTGTGGCAATAAATAATTTAGGTGCAAAAATTGCCCATTTATTTCAACATTCAACTATAACTACTAAAAGGTAGTCTTTTTGACTACCTGCTATATTTTGCTGTCCTTTTGTCACTAAAAGTTGCTGTAAAGTTTTGTTCATAATTTTTTCACTGTATCTTATTTACCCTGATGTTCATATAGATTTAGTTCAATTCAGATGTCAACTTTTCACATTTTCATCGTGTTACCTGGTTAGATTATGACTGGGGAATACCGTTATGCAAAGCGATAATGTCTAGGGACCGTTTTGTAGAAATTATGCATTACCTCAGATTTGATGAGAAGTCCAATCGATCGCAGAGACTGCAAACCGGCAAATTTGCTCTCTTTTCTATTGTGTGGGACAGGTTTATTGGCAATTGCATTGCTTGTTACAAACCTGGCCCATACATTACGGTTGATGAACAACTTTTCCAAGCAAAACCAGGTGTCCTTTCACACAGTATACACCTTCCAAGCCAGATAAATATGGCCATAAATTTTGGCTAGCTGTAGATAAGGATAGTAAATATGTTGTAAATGGCTTCCCTTATCTGGGTAAAGATGATTCACGCCGTGCTGATGACCGTTTAGCTGACCACGTAGTCATGAAACTATTGCAGCCGTTTTTGAAAAAAGGTCGAAATGTAACCACCGATAATTATTTTACATCAGTAAAACTTGCCAAACAGCTAAAAAGCCAGGGAACGACTATCGTGGGAACGCTAAATAAGATAAGACGAGAAGTGCCTAAAGAAATAAAAACAATGAAAGAAAAGTTGTACAGCACTAAAGTCTATAAAAATGAGGATAATTTTACACTTACCGTGTATCAAGGTAAGCCAACCAAAAATGTGATAATTCTGAGTTCCGTCCATCCCGATGTTCTTGTTGCTTCTGAATCTCCAAAAAATCTCCAGAAACTGTAAAGTTTTATAATGAAACAAAATATGGAGTAGATGTAGTATGTGACGGACTCAGCTCCTGCTGAGCCCATTTTTTGAGTGGACCCTCTGGGTCGTGGCACCCACCCACCGAGGGCGAGCTGACCTTGTGAGAATCCACCCCCTATACAGGGAGTGTCAGGGGCAAGACCAAGGGGGTGAGCCACCACGACTGCTGGGACCAGACGGCCGGCTCAGGGGACACTAGACGAGTGTCTGACGACAAGGACAAGCAGGAAGCAAGACGAGACTAGACGTAGGTGCAAGGTATCTTCATTAGAATAACACAAGATCACATACAGAGAAAACAAGCAAAACATGCAAGGTGCGCGCGTGGGCACGCCAAGGTCCATAACATGGTACGTGCCAGATGGCACGCCTAGGCACAGGTAATGGCAAGATGGCATCGGACTCCGGACTGCTGGCAAACCGACAGGGTCCAGGGATCAGGCTGCGGACGTCAGCTCCGGACATCAGGCCGTAGTCATCTGGTTCCGGACCTCTGGCAACGGTCGGCAGGTTCCGGGCATCCGGCAGGCAAACCAGGGTTCAGGCAAGGAGGCACGACAGATATCCAAGCAGGGTGCGTGTTTAGGGAACACGCCAAGGTCCAAGGCTAGGTGCGTGTGTAGGGGACACGCCAGGGTCCAAGGCTAGGTGCGTGTGTAGGGGACACACCAGGGTTCAAGACTAGGTGCAAGGCAAGGTGCGTGTGTAGGGGACACGCCAGGGTTCAAAGCGAGGTGCGTGTGTAGGGGACACGCCAAGGTTCGCAAACGAGACAGGGTGCGTGTGTAGCCACGCCAAAGCATAGAATAAGACAGTGCGTGTAGAGACACGCCAAGGTACAAGGTATAAGACAGAGTGCGTGTAGAGACACGCCAAGGCTCAAGGTACAAGACAGAGTGCGTGTAGAGACACGCCAAGGTACAAGACAGAGTGCGTGTAGAGACACGCCAAGGTACAAGACAGAGTGCGTGTAGAGACACGCCAAGGCACAAGACAGAGTGCGTGTAGAGACACGCCAAGGCTCAAGGTACAAGACAGAGTGCGTGTAGAGACACGCCAAGGTACAAGACAGAGTGCGTGTAGAGACACGCCAAGGTACAAGACAGAGTGCGTGTAGAGACACGCCAAGGCACAAGACAGAGTGCGTGTAGAGACACGCCAAGGTACAAGACAGAGTGCGTGTAGAGACACGCCAAGGCACAAGACAGAGTGCGTGTAGAGACACGCCAAGGCACAAGACAGAGTGCGTGTAGAGACACGCCAAGGCACAAGACAGAGTGCGTGTAGAGACACGCCAAGGCACAGGACAGAGTGCGTGTAGAGACACGCCAAGGCACAAGACAGAGTGCGTGTAGAGACACGCCAAGGCACAAGACAGAGTGCGTGTAGAGACACGCCAAGGTACAAGACAGAGTGCGTGTAGAGACACGCCAAGGCACAAGACAGAGTGCGTGTAGAGACACGCCAAGGCACAAGACAGAGTGCGTGTAGAGACACGCCAAGGCACAAGACAGAGTGCGTGTAGAGACACGCCAAGGCACAAGACAGGGTGCGTGTAGAGACACGCCAGGGTTCAGAGCAGGGCTGCGTGCTAGGAGCTACGCAGGGACGCACACCTCACTGGCCAATGCACACGGCTGTAACGCCAGCACGAGGCACGACTAAGGCACAGGAGGGGGCAAAGGAACCTTCGTGCTAGGAGCCACGCCAGGTTCAGGGCAGGGTGCGTGCTAGGAGCCACACCAGGGTTCAAGGCAGGGTGCGTGCTAGGAGCCACGCCAGGGCACAAGGAAGGGCTGCGTGCTAGGAGCCACGCAGGGGGCACGCCACACTGGCCAGTACACACGGCTGTACACAAACACGTGGCACTTACCACAGCACAGGAGACGGCCAAGGGGAACCCACGCCGGGGTTCAATGCAAGGACAAGGCAGGGAACAAGGCAAGGAATACAGGCAGAAACAGAGCCAGGTCAGAGAGAGGACAGAGTCTAGCAGCGGAGCGTAGGCAGAAGCCCAGAGCCGAGCCAAGGGAAGACCTTGGGACTAGACAAAGAAACGAGCACTAAGGAGAGGAAAAATGGTGCGTGTGCCAGGGAGCACTACAGAGCACCATAGGAGAGAGCGAGGCAGAGCAAGCAAAGACTGAGACCATAGGGAGGAACACCAAGCAAGGAATAGCAAGGCAGAGAACACAGGGAGGACTACAAGTCAAAGCATAGCAAAAGCAAGACATAGCAAAACAGGCGAGGCAGAGAACACAGGAAGGACTACAAGTCAAAGCATAGCTAAGGCAAGACATAGCAAAACAGACTAAGACAAAGAACAGCAGAAGGACTACAAGGCAAAGCAAGGCAAAGACAAACATGGCACGAGAGACAACACAAGACATGGCACAAGACAAGAGGCAGAATACGAGCACGGAGCGTGTGCAGAGACGCACTACAGAGCAAAGTGCAAGGGCACAGAATAGAGGGAGCAACCCCACAGACCCAGAGCCTTGCAGGGAAGCAACACAATAATCAGGCCCTGAGCATAGGAAGAGGCGGCCTGATATAGGGCATAGCACCTCCTCCTCCAGGTCAGGAAAAGGGGAGAACTTCCGGGATTCTAGACATGACGAGATGATAGCAGAACCAGACAGTGCAGGATCTTAGGAAACGTCACATGATCAGGGTTTCAGACATGACGAGATGATCACCGAACCAACCAGTGCAGGATCCTAGGAAGAACAAATGATCCGGGATTCTAGACATGACGAGATGATTGCAGAACCAGACAGTGCAGGATCTTAAGAAACATCACATGATCAAGGACTCCAGACATGACGAGAAGATCACAGAAGGCAGAGCAGAAACGCAGGGATCCTGCAGCTCAGACATGAGGTGAGTCTGCACACAGCTCTAGCGAACATGCAGGACAGCAGACAAAACATGCGCATGCACATCGCTCCAGGAGTTCTTGAGACAAACAGACGTGGCAGACATGGCGGACGTGACATAGTAGATCAGATGGCACGGAAATACAGCACAAGAACAGGTACTAGGAGACGGCCTGTTCACGCATTTGAAAATACCTTAGACTTAGCGGGTATAAATGCTTGGATATTATACAAGAAGATGACCACCTGACAAATGTCACGCAAGGCATTTTTGCAAAAGCTTGTCACAGAGTTGAGTGGTCCGTATGTTGTATCTAGGGGAAAGGGTGGCATGTCTCAAGTTGCTACATCTTCAGATGTGATGTCTCAAAAAAAATTTTGCCAGATAAAAGCAAAATGCAAAAATAAATCGATCTGTTGGAAATTGTATGACTTGCCATAAGTCTTTGTGTGGGCAATGTACCGCTGTAATTGAAAGACGATGCCTGAAATGCGAATCAACAAATGTTTAGAAAGTTACCGGTTGTACTTCATAATAACGGTTGGTCGTTTTTATTGAGATTCTGCGCCATATTTTCATTTTTCTTCTCCTTCACTTACATTTTCTCTGCTTGTTGTTCTTGAGTTGTTGTTTATATGTGTGCACTTTAATAATAAATTATTTTAAAACATCTATTATTGTTTTGCTTAGTTTACTTTTGTTATTTCCTGTAGAAAAATATGAAAAAAAAAAATAAAAAAAACATTCCAAAGCATTACTGTTGGATCTCACAATAATAATACATTAAAAAAATATAATTAATAAATAACCACAAATGAAACTCTAATAACGAAAACAAGTCAGTAGTCAAAATGACTACATTCAGTAGTTCTAGTAGGTGTCACGAGTACAGTAGTTCTAGTGTTAATCTCAGACCACTCCTTTCTCTTCAGTAAGTCAGTCAAGTTCTCTTGCTCATGGCTGTATCCTACAATAGATATTCATGCGAATTTAGGCCAAAATCTTTTCACAGGCTGTTCTCTGTGTTCACATGGCAAACACATCTGATAAAGTGAGCCTATAATTGGCTGTGATGGCCGCAAATCCCCACACAGGTTCAAATCCTGTTCACAGTGCAGTGTTTTACTTGGTCAAAACTTTGGACTTTCTCGAAAAGAGTAAAATAATATATACAGTATATTATTAAAATGGGACAAGACATATGAAAATGGGACTACTAAATATATTTGAGTCGAAATCTGTCTCAAGAATGAAATTAACAAGTATGAAAACTTAAAGAAATATTACTAGATGTTTCCCATGATATTGATGACATCATTTGCAGATAATAGAAATCTATGTATTGATAGCTGGAAATCCTCTACACCAAATTTCTTTCAGCAATAAAATGTCAATTAAAGTATTTAAACTGGTTCCAAAAAGACAACTGAGAACCATTAGCAATGCCATATATTTTGATGGCTGCATTTTTAAGACGATGGACTTGAAATCTTCTTGTTGGATGAAATCATGTTCAGTTTATTGTATTAGTTTTGAAAAGATTGGATTTTGCTTATGAAAGATTAGTGAAAAGAAAATATAGTAAAAGTTGGGAATAAAAAAAAAAATGCAGGTTAATTCCCTGGCAGTGCGCGGTGTCCTACCACAATTTTAAGCATGAGAAACATGTGGTCAACAAAATCCCTGCGTTTCTTAATATACAATCCATTTATCTCCTTCTACTCTTTGATCTCAGACCACTTCTTTCTCTTCAGTAAGTCAGTCTAGTTTTCATGCTCATGGCTTTGTAGTTCAGTAGAGATTCAGGTGTACTTAGACCAAAATCTTCTCACAGGCTCTCCCTCTGTGCTCACATGGCAAAAACATCTGATAGATTAGTCAAAAGTTGGCTGTGATGGCCAAGTGGTTAAGGCGTTGGACTCGAAATCCAATGGGGTATCCCCGCACAGGTTCAAATCCTGTTCACAGCACAGTGTTTTACTTGGTCAAAACTTTGGACCTTCTCGAAAAGAGTAAAATTATATATACAGTATATTATTAAAACGGGCAAAGTGATATGAAAATGGGACAACTTCAACATATTTGACTCAAACTCTGCCTCAAGAATGAAATAAAGCAGTATGAAAACTTCAAGAAATATTACTCAATGTTTCCCATGATATTGATGACATCATTTGCAGATAATAGAAATCTATGTTTTGATAACTGGAAATCCTCTACACCAAATTTCTTTCAGCAATAAAAAGTCAATGAAAGTATTTAAACTGGTTCCAAAAAGACAACTGAGAACCATCAGCAATGCCATATATTTTGATGGCTGCATTTTTAAGACGATGGACTTGAAATCTTCATGTTGGATGAAATCATGTTCAGTTTATTGTATTAGTTTTGAAAAGATTGGATTTTGCTTATGAAAGATTAGTGAAAAGAAAATATAGTAAAAGTTGGGAATAATAAAAAAATGCAGATTAATTCCCTGGCAGTGCGCGGTGTCCAACCACAATTTTAAGCATGAGAAACATGTGGTCAACAAAATCACTGCGTTTCTTAATATACAATCCATTTATCTCCTTCTACTCTTTGATCTCAGACCACTTCTTTCTCTTCAGTAAGTCAGTCTAGTTTTCATGCTCATGGCTGTGTAGTTCAGTAGAGATTCAGGTGAACTTAGACCAAAATCTTCTCACAGGCTTTCCCTCTGTGCTCACATGGCAAAAACATCTGATAGATTATTCAACAGTTGGCTGTGATGGCCGAGTGGTTAAGGCGTTGGACTTGAAATCCAATGGGGTATCCCCGCACAGGTTCAAATCCTGTTCACAGCGCAGTGTTTTACTTGGACCTTCTCGAAAAGAGTAAAATAATATATACAGTATATTATTAAAACGGGCCAAGTGATATGAAAATGGGACAACTCCAACATGTTTGACTCAAAATCTGCCTCAAGAATGAAATTAAGCAGTATAAAAACTTCAAGAAATGTTACTACATGTTTCGCATGATATTGATGACATCATTTGCCCGTATTGGTTGCTGGAAATCCTCTACACCAAATTTCTTTCAGCAATAAAAAGTCAATGAAAGTATTTAAACTGGTTCCAAAAACACAACTGAGAACCATCAGCAATGCCATATATTTTGATGGCTGCATTTTTAAGACGATGGACTTGAAATCTTCATGTTGAATGAAATCGTGTTCACAGTTTATTGTTTTACCTTTGAAAAGATTGGATTTTGCACATGAAAGATTAGTGAAAAGAAAATATAGCAGAAGCTGGGAATAATAAAACAATGCAGATTAATTCCCTGACAGTGTGCGGAAACCAAAGACAATTTTAACCATGAGAAACATGTGGTCAACAAAATCTCTGCGTTTCTCAATATACAATCCATTCATCTCCTTCTATTCTTTGATCTCAGACCACTCCTTTCTCTTCAGTAAGTCAGTCAAGTTCTCTTGCTCATGGCTGTATCCTACAATAGATATTAATGCGAACTTAGGCCAAAATCTTCTCACAGGCTGTTCTCTGTGTTCACATGGCAAACACATCTGATAAAGTGAGCCTATAATTGGCTGTGATGGCCGCAAATCTCCACACAGGTTCAAAACCTGTTCACAGTGCAGTGTTTTACTTGGTCAAAACTTTGGACCTTCTCGAAAAGAGTAAAATAATATATACAGTATATTATTAAAATGGGCCAAGACATATGAAAATGGGACAACTAAATATGTTTGAGTCGAAATCTGTCTCAAGATTGAAATTAACAAGTATGAAAACTTAAAAAAATATTACTAGATGTTTCCCATGATATTGATGACATCATTTGCAGATAATAGAAATCTATGTATTGATAGCTGGAAATCCTCTACACCAAATTTCTTTCAGCAATAAAATGTCAATTAAAGTATTTAAACTGGTTCCAAAAAGACAACTGAGAACCATCAGCAATGCCATATATTTTGATGGCTGCATTTTTAAGACGATGGACTTGAAATCTTCTTGTTGGATGAAATCATGTTCAGTTTATTGTATTAGTTTTGAAAAGATTGGATTTTGCTTATGAAAGATTAGTGAAAAGAAAATATAGTAAAAGTTCGGAATAATAAAAAAATGCAGATTAATTCCCTGGCAGTGCGCGGTGTCCAACCACAATTTTAAGCATGAGAAACATGTGGTCAACAAAATCACTGCGTTTCTTAATATACAATCCATTTATCTCCTTCTACTCTTTGATCTCAGACCACTTCTTTCTCTTCAGTAAGTCAGTCTAGTTTTCATGCTCATGGCTGTGTAGTTCAGTAGAGTTTCAGGTGAACTTAGACCAAAATCTTCTCACAGGCTTTCCCTCTGTGCTCACATGGCAAAAACATCTGATAGATTAGTCAAAAGTTGGCTGTGATGGCCGAGTGGTTAAGGCGTTGGACTTGAAATCCAATGGGGTATCCCCGCACAGGTTCAAATCCTGTTCACAGCGCAGTGTTTTACTTGGTCAAAACTTTGGACCTTCTCGAAAAGAGTAAAATAATATATACAGTATATTATTAAAACGGGCCAAGTGATATGAAAATGGGACAACTCCAACATGTTTGACTCAAAATCTGCCTCAAGAATGAAATTAAGCAGTATGAAAACTTCAAGAAATGTTACTCCATTTTTCGCATGATATTGATGACATCATTTGCCCATAATAGAAATCTATGTATTGGTTGCTGGAAATCCTCTACACCAAATTTCTTTCAGCAATAAAAAGTCAATGAAAGTATTTAAACTGGTTCCAAAAACACAACTGAGAACCATCAGCAATGCCATATATTTTGATGGCTGCATTTTTAAGACGATGGACTTGAAATCTTCATGTTGAATGAAATCGTGTTCACAGTTTATTGTTTTACCTTTGAAAAGATTGGATTTTGCACATGAAAGATTAGTGAAAAGAAAATATAGCAGAAACTGGGAATAATAAAACAATGCAGATTAATTCCCTGACAGTGTGCGGAAACCAAAGACAATTTTAACCATGAGAAACATGTGGTCAACAAAATCTCTGCGTTTCTCAATATACAATCCATTCATCTCGTTCTACTCTTTGATCTCAGACCACTCCTTTCTCTTCAGTAAGTCAGTCAAGTTCTCTTGCTCATGGCTGTATCCTACAATAGATATTCATGCGAACTTAGGCCAAAATCTTCTCACAGGCTGTTCTCTGTGTTCACATGGCAAACACATCTGATAAAGTGAGCCTATAATTGGCTGTGATGGCCGCAAATCTCCACACAGGTTCAAAACCTGTTCACAGTGCAGTGTTTTACTTGGTCAAAACTTTGGACCTTCTCGAAAAGAGTAAAATAATATATACAGTATATTATTAAAATGGGCCAAGACATATGAAAATGGGACAACTAAATATGTTTGAGTCGAAATCTGTCTCAAGATTGAAATTAACAAGTATGAAAACTGAAAAAAATATTACTAGATGTTTCCCATGATATTGATGACATCATTTGCAGATAATAGAAATCTATGTATTGATAGCTGGAAATCCTCTACACCAAATTTCTTTCAGCAATAAAATGTCAATTAAAGTATTTAAACTGGTTCCAAAAAGACAACTGAGAACCATCAGCAATGCCACATATTTTGATGGCTGCATTTTTAAGACGATGGACTTGAAATCTTCATGTTGGATGAAATCATGTTCAGTTTATTGTATTAGTTTTGAAAAGATTGGATTTTGCTTATGAAAGATTAGTGAAAAGAAAATATAGTAAAAGTTGGGAATAATAAAAAAATGGAGATTAATTCCCTGGCAGTGCGCGGTGTCCAACCACAATTTTAAGCATGAGAAACATGTGGTCAACAAAATCACTGCGTTTCTTAATATACAATCCATTTATCTCCTTCTACTCTTTGATCTCAGACCACTTCTTTCTCTTCAGTAAGTCAGTCTAGTTTTCATGCTCATGGCTGTGTAGTTCAGTAGAGATTCAGGTGAACTTAGACCAAAATCTTCTCACAGGCTTTCCCTCTGTGCTCACATGGCAAAAACATCTGATAGATTATTCAACAGTTGGCTGTGATGGACGACTGGTTAAGGCGTTGGACTTGAAATCCAATGGGGTATCCCCGCACAGGTTCAAATCCTGTTCACAGCGCAGTGTTTTACTTGGTCAAAACTTTGGACCTTCTCGAAAAGAGTAAAATAATATATACAGTATATTATTAAAACGGGCCAAGTGATATGAAAATGGGACAACTCCAACATGTTTGCCTCAAGAATGAAATTAAGCAGTATGAAAACTTCAAGAAATATTACTCGATGTTCCCCATGATATTGATGACATCATTTGCAGATAATAGAAATCTATGTATTGATTGCTGGAAATCTTCTACACCAAATTTCTTTCAGCAATAAAAAGTCAATGAAAGCATTTAAACTGGTTCCAAAAAGACAACTGAGAACCATCAGCAATGCCATATATTTTGATGGCTGCATTTTTAAGACGATGGACTTGAAATCTTCATGTTGGATGAAATCGTGTTCACAGTTTATTGTTTTACCTTTGAAAGATTGGATTTTGCACATGAAAGATTAGTGAAAAGAAAATGTAGTAAAAGCTGGGAATAATAAAACAATGTAGATTAATTCCCTGACAGTGTGCGGAAACCAAAGACAATTTTAACCATTAGAAACACGTGGTCAACAAAATCTCTGCGTTTCTCAATATACAATCCATTCATCTCCTTCTACTCTTTAACACTAGAACTACTGAGATAGTCATTTTGACTACTTCGCACTATGTATTTCTCCTCTGTGACTACATTTTTTGGAATTCCGGCTTGAGACTCGGTGACTTTTCCTCAAATAGGATGTTAAAAAAGATTTTGTGGCAATAAATAATTTAGGTGCAAAAATTGCCCATTTATTTCAACATTCACCTATAACTGCTAAAAGGTAGTCTTTTTGACTACCTGCTATATTTTGCTGTCCTTTTGTCACTAAAAGTTGCTGTAAAGTTTTGTGCATAATTTTTTCACTGTATCTTATTTACCCTGATGTTCATATAGATTTAGTTCAATTCAGATGTCAACTTTTCACATTTTCATCGTGTTACCTGGTTAGATTATGACTGGGGAATACCGTTATGCAAAGCGATAATGTCTAGGGACCGTTTTGTAGAAATTATGCATTACCTCAGATTTGATGAGAAGTCCAATCGATCGCAGAGACTGCAAACCGGCAAATTTGCTCTCTTTTCTATTGTGTGGGACAGGTTTATTGCCAATTGCATTGCTTGTTACAAACCTGGCCCATACATTACGGTTGATGAACAACTTTTCCTAGCAAAACCAGGTGTCCTTTCACACAGTATACACCTTCCAAGCCAGATAAATATGGCCATAAATTTTGGCTAGCTGTAGATAAGGATAGTAAATATGTTGTAAATGGCTTCCCTTATCTGGGTAAAGATGATTCACGCCGTGCTGATGACCGTTTAGCTGACCACGTAGTCATGAAACTATTGCAGCCGTTTTTGAAAAAAGGTCGAAATGTAACCACCGATAATTATTTTACATCAGTAAAACTTGCCAAACAGCTAAAAAGCCAGGGAACGACTATCGTGGGAACGCTAAATAAGATAAGACGAGAAGTGCCTAAAGAAATAAAAACAATGAAAGAAAAGTTGTACAGCACTAAAGTCTATAAAAATGAGGATAATTTTACACTTACCGTGTATCAAGGTAAGCCAACCAAAAATGTGATAATTCTGAGTTCCGTCCATCCCGATGTTCTTGTTGCTTCTGAATCTCCAAAAAATCTCCAGAAACTGTAAAGTTTTATAATGAAACAAAATATGGAGTAGATGTAGTAGATCAGATGGCACGCAAATACAGCACAAGAACAGGTACTAGGAGATGGCCTGTTCACGCATTTGAAAATACCTTAGACTTAGCGGGTATAAATGCTTGGATATTATACAAGAAGATGACCACCTGACAAATGTCACGCAAGGCATTTTTGCAAAAGCTTGTCACAGAGTTGAGTGGTCCGTATGTTGTATCTAGGGGAAAGGGTGGCATGTCTCAAGTTGCTACATCTTCAGATGTGATGTCTCAAAAAAAACTTTGCCAGATAAAAGCAAAATGCAAAAATAAATCGATCTGTTGGAAATTGTATGACTTGCCATAAGTCTTTGTGTGGGCAATGTACCGCTGTAATTGAAAGACGATGCCTGAAATGCGAATCAACAAATGTTTAGAAAGTTACCGGTTGTACTTCATAATAACGGTTGGTCGTTTTTATTGAGATTCTGCGCCATATTTTCATTTTTCTTCTCCTTCACTTACATTTTCTCTGCTTGTTGTTCTTGAGTTGTTGTTTATATGTGTGCACTTTAATAATAAATTATTTTAAAACGTCTATTATTGTTTTGCTTACTTTACTTTTGTTATTTCCTGTAGAAAAATATGAAAAAAAATAAATAAAAAAAACATTCCAAAGCATTACTGTTGGATCTCACAATAATAATACATTAAAAAAATATAATTAATAAATAACCACGAATGAAACTCTAATAACGAAAACAAGTCAGTAGTCAAAATGACTACATTCAGTAGTTCTAGTAGGTGTCACGAGTACAGTAGTTCTAGTGTTAATCTCAGACCACTCCTTTCTCTTCAGTAAGTCAGTCAAGTTCTCTTGCTCATGGCTGTATCCTACAATAGATATTCATGCGAATTTAGGCCAAAATCTTTTCACAGGCTGTTCTCTGTGTTCACATGGCAAACACATCTGATAAAGTGAGCCTATAATTGGCTGTGATGGCCGCAAATCCCCACACAGGTTCAAATCCTGTTCACAGTGCAGTGTTTTACTTGGTCAAAACTTTGGACTTTCTCGAAAAGAGTAAAATAATATATACAGTATATTATTAAAATGGGACAAGACATATGAAAATGGGACTACTAAATATATTTGAGTCGAAATCTGTCTCAAGAATGAAATTAACAAGTATGAAAACTTAAAGAAATATTACTAGATGTTTCCCATGATATTGATGACATCATTTGCAGATAATAGAAATCTATGTATTGATAGCTGGAAATCCTCTACACCAAATTTCTTTCAGCAATAAAATGTCAATTAAAGTATTTAAACTGGTTCCAAAAAGACAACTGAGAACCATCAGCAATGCCATATATTTTGATGGCTGCATTTTTAAGACGATGGACTTGAAATCTTCTTGTTGGATGAAATCATGTTCAGTTTATTGTATTAGTTTTGAAAAGATTGGATTTTGCTTATGAAAGATTAGTGAAAAGAAAATATAGTAAAAGTTGGGAATAATAAAAAAATGCAGATTAATTCCCTGGCAGTGCGCGGTGTCCAACCACAATTTTAAGCATGAGAAACATGTGGTCAACAAAATCACTGCGTTTCTTAATATACAATCCATTTATCTCCTTCTACTCTTTGATCTCAGACCACTTCTTTCTCTTCAGTAAGTCAGTCTAGTTTTCATGCTCATGGCTGTGTAGTTCAGTAGAGATTCAGGTGAACTTAGACCAAAATCTTCTCACAGGCTTTCCCTCTGTGCTCACATGGCAAAAACATCTGATAGATTATTCAACAGTTGGCTGTGATGGCCGAGTGGTTAAGGCGTTGGACTTGAAATCCAGTGGGGTATCCCCGCACAGGTTCAAATCCTGTTCACAGCGCAGTGTTTTACTTGGTCAAAACTTTGGACCTTCTCGAAAAGAGTAAAATAATATATACAGTATATTATTAAAACGGGCCAAGTGATATGAAAATGGGACAACTCCAACATGTTTGCCTCAAGAATGAAATTAAGCAGTATGAAAACTTCAAGAAATATTACTCGATGTTCCCCATGATATTGATGACATCATTTGCAGATAATAGAAATCTATGTATTTGCTGGAAATCTTCTACACCAAATTTCTTTCAGCAATAAAAAGTCAATGAAAGTATTTAAACTGGTTCCAAAAAGACAACTGAGAACCATCAGCAATGCCATATATTTTGATGGCTGCATTTTTAAGACGATGGACTTGAAATCTTCTTGTTGGATGAAATCATGTTCAGTTTATTGTATTAGTTTTGAAAAGATTGGATTTTGCTTATGAAAGATTAGTGAAAAGAAAATATAGTAAAAGTTGGGAATAATAAAAAAATGCAGATTAATTCCCTGGCAGTGCGCGGTGTCCAACCACAATTTTAAGCATGAGAAACATGTGGTCAACAAAATCACTGCGTTTCTTAATATACAATCCATTTATCTCCTTCTACTCTTTGATCTCAGACCACTTCTTTCTCTTCAGTAAGTCAGTCTAGTTTTCATGCTCATGGCTGTGTAGTTCAGTAGAGATTCAGGTGAACTTAGACCAAAATCTTCTCACAGGCTTTCCCTCTGTGCTCACATGGCAAAAACATCTGATAGATTATTGAACAGTTGGCTGTGATGGCCGAGTGGTTAAGGCGTTGGACTTGAAATCCAGTGGGGTATCCCCGCACAGGTTCAAATCCTGTTCACAGCGCAGTGTTTTACTTGGTCAAAACTTTGGACCTTCTCGAAAAGAGTAAAATAATATATACAGTATATTATTAAAACGGGCCAAGTGATATGAAAATGGGACAACTCCAACATGTTTGCCTCAAGAATGAAATTAAGCAGTATGAAAACTTCAAGAAATATTACTCGATGTTCCCCATGATATTGATGACATCATTTGCAGATAATAGAAATCTATGTATTTGCTGGAAATCTTCTACACCAAATTTCTTTCAGCAATAAAAAGTCAATGAAAGTATTTAAACTGGTTCCAAAAAGACAACTGAGAACCATCAGCAATGCCATATATTTTGATGGCTGCATTTTTAAGACGATGGACTTGAAATCTTCATGTTGGATGAAATCGTGTTCACAGTTTATTGTTTTACCTTTGAAAGATTGGATTTTGCACATGAAAGATTAGTGAAAAGAAAATGTAGTAAAAGCTGGGAATAATAAAACAATGCAGATTAATTCCCTGACAGTGTGCGGAAACCAAAGACAATTTTAACCATTAGAAACACGTGGTCAACAAAATCTCTGCGTTTCTCAATATACAATCCATTCATCTCCTTCTACTCTTTAACACTAGAACTACTGAGGTAGTCATTTTGACTACTTCGCACTATGTATTTCTCCTCTGTGACTACATTTTTTGGAATTCCGGCTTGAGACTCGGTGACTTTTCCTCAAATAGGATGTTAAAAAAGATTTTGTGGCAATAAATAATTTAGGTGCAAAAATTGCCCATTTATTTCAACATTCACCTATAACTACTAAAAGGTAGTCTTTTTGACTACCTGCTATATTTTGCTGTCCTTTTGTCACTAAACGTTGCTGTAAAGTTTTGTGCATAATTTTTTCACTGTATCTTATTTACCCTGATGTTCATATAGATTTAGTTCAATTCAGATGTCAACTTTTCACATTTTCATCGTGTTACCTGGTTAGATTATGACTGGGGAATACCGTTATGCAAAGCGATAATGTCTAGGGACCGTTTTGTAGAAATTATGCATTACCTCAGATTTGATGAGAAGTCCAATCGATCGCAGAGACTGCAAACCGGCAAATTTGCTCTCTTTTCTATTGTGTGGGACAGGTTTATTGCCAATTGCATTGCTTGTTACAAACCTGGCCCATACATTACGGTTGATGAACAACTTTTCCAAGCAAAACCAGGTGTCCTTTCACACAGTATACACCTTCAAAGCCAGATAAATATGGCCATAAATTTTGGCTAGCTGTAGATAAGGATAGTAAATATGTTGTAAATGGCTTCCCTTATCTGGGTAAAGATGATTCACGCCGTGCTGATGACCGTTTAGCTGACCACGTAGTCATGAAACTATTGCAGCCGTTTTTGAAAAAAGGTCGAAATGTAACCACCGATAATTATTTTACATCAGTAAAACTTGCCAAACAGCTAAAAAGCCAGGGAACGACTATCGTGGGAACGCTAAATAAGATAAGACGAGAAGTGCCTAAAGAAATAAAAACAATGAAAGAAAAGTTGTACAGCACTAAAGTCTATAAAAATGAGGATAATTTTACACTTACCGTGTATCAAGGTAAGCCAACCAAAAATGTGATAATTCTGAGTTCCGTCCATCCCGATGTTCTTGTTGCTTCTGAATCTCCAAAAAATCTCCAGAAACTGTAAAGTTTTATAATGAAACAAAATATGGAGTAGATGTAGTAGATCAGATGGCACGCAAATACAGCACAAGAACAGGTACTAGGAGACGGCCTGTTCACGCATTTGAAAATACCTTAGACTTAGCGGGTATAAATGCTTGGATATTATACAAGAAGATGACCACCTGACAAATGTCACGCAAGGCATTTTTGCAAAAGCTTGTCACAGAGTTGAGTGGTCCGTATGTTGTATCTAGGGGAAAGGGTGGCATGTCTCAAGTTGCTACATCTTCAGATGTGATGTCTCAAAAAAAACTTTGCCAGATAAAAGCAAAATGCAAAAATAAATCGATCTGTTGGAAATTGTATGACTTGCCATAAGTCTTTGTGTGGGCAATGTACCGCTGTAATTGAAAGACGATGCCTGAAATGCGAATCAACAAATGTTTAGAAAGTTACCGGTTGTACTTCATAATAACGGTTGGTCGTTTTTATTGAGATTCTGCGCCATATTTTCATTTTTCTTCTCCTTCACTTACATTTTCTCTGCTTGTTGTTCTTGAGTTGTTGTTTATATGTGTGCACTTTAATAATAAATTATTTTAAAACGTCTATTATTGTTTTGCTTACTTTACTTTTGTTATTTCCTGTAGAAAAATATGAAAAAAAATAAATAAAAAAAACATTCCAAAGCATTACTGTTGGATCTCACAATAATAATACATTAAAAAAATATAATTAATAAATAACCACAAATGAAACTCTAATAACGAAAACAAGTCAGTAGTCAAAATGACTACATTCAGTAGTTCTAGTAGGTGTCACGAGTACAGAAGTTCTAGTGTTAATCTCAGACCACTCCTTTCTCTTCAGTAAGTCAGTCAAGTTCTCTTGCTCATGGCTGTATCCTACAATAGATATTCATGCGAATTTAGGCCAAAATCTTTTCACAGGCTGTTCTCTGTGTTCACATGGCAAACACATCTGATAAAGTGAGCCTATAATTGGCTGTGATGGCCGCAAATCCCCACACAGGTTCAAAACCTGTTCACAGTGCAGTGTTTTACTTGGTCAAAACTTTGGACTTTCTCGAAAAGAGAAAAATAATATATACAGTATATTATTAAAATGGGACAAGACATATGAAAATGGGACTACTAAATATATTTGAGTCGAAATCTGTCTCAAGAATGAAATTAACAAGTATGAAAACTTAAAGAAATATTACTAGATGTTTCCCATGATATTGATGACATCATTTGCAGATAATAGAAATCTATGTATTGATAGCTGGAAATCCTCTACACCAAATTTCTTTCAGCAATAAAATGTCAATTAAAGTATTTAAACTGGTTCCAAAAAGACAACTGAGAACCATCAGCAATGCCATATATTTTGATGGCTGCATTTTTAAGACGATGGACTTGAAATCTTCTTGTTGGATGAAATCATGTTCAGTTTATTGTATTAGTTTTGAAAAGATTGGATTTTGCTTATGAAAGATTAGTGAAAAGAAAATATAGTAAAAGTTCGGAATAATAAAAAAATGCAGATTAATTCCCTGGCAGTGCGCGGTGTCCAACCACAATTTTAAGCATGAGAAACATGTGGTCAACAAAATCACTGCGTTTCTTAATATACAATCCATTTATCTCCTTCTACTCTTTGATCTCAGACCACTTCTTTCTCTTCAGTAAGTCAGTCTAGTTTTCATGCTCATGGCTGTGTAGTTCAGTAGAGTTTCAGGTGAACTTAGACCAAAATCTTCTCACAGGCTTTCCCTCTGTGCTCACATGGCAAAAACATCTGATAGATTATTCAACAGTTGGCTGTGATGGCCGAGTGGTTAAGGCGTTGGACTTGAAATCCAGTGGGGTATCCCCGCACAGGTTCAAATCCTGTTCACAGCGCAGTGTTTTACTTGGTCAAAACTTTGGACCTTCTCGAAAAGAGTAAAATAATATATACAGTATATTATTAAAACGGGCCAAGTGATATGAAAATGGGACAACTCCAACATGTTTGACTCAAAATCTGCCTCAAGAATGAAATTAAGCAGTATGAAAACTTCAAGAAATGTTACTCCATTTTTCGAATGATATTGATGACATCATTGCCCATAATAGAAATCTATGTATTGGTTGCTGGAAATCCTCTACACCAAATTTCTTTCAGCAATAAAAAGTCAATGAAAGTATTTAAACTGGTTCCAAAAACACAACTTAGAACCATCAGCAATGCCATATATTTTGATGGCTGCATTTTTAAGACGATGGACTTGAAATCTTCATGTTGAATGAAATCGTGTTCACAGTTTATTGTTTTACCTTTGAAAAGATTGGATTTTGCACATGAAAGATTAGTGAAAAGAAAATATAGCAGAAGCTGGGAATAATAAAACAATGCAGATTAATTCCCTGACAGTGTGCGGAAACCAAAGACAATTTTAACCATGAGAAACATGTGGTCAACAAAATCTCTGCGTTTCTCAATATACAATCCATTCATCTCCTTCTACTCTTTGATCTCAGACCACTCCTTTCTCTTCAGTAAGTCAGTCAAGTTCTCTTGCTCATGGCTGTATCCTACAATAGATATTCATGCGAACTTAGGCCAAAATCTTCTCACAGGCTGTTCTCTGTGTTCACATGGCAAACACATCTGATAAAGTGAGCCTATAATTGGCTGTGATGGCCGCAAATCTCCACACAGGTTCAAAACCTGTTCACAGTGCAGTGTTTTACTTGGTCAAAACTTTGGACCTTCCCGAAAAGAGTAAAATAATATATACAGTATATTATTAAAATGGGCCAAGACATATGAAAATGGGACAACTAAATATGTTTGAGTCGAAATCTGTCTCAAGATTGAAATTAACAAGTATGAAAACTTAAAAAAATATTACTAGATGTTTCCCATGATATTGATGACATCATTTGCAGATAATAGAAATCTATGTATTGATAGCTGGAAATCCTCTACACCAAATTTCTTTCAGCAATAAAATGTCAATTAAAGTATTTAAACTGGTTCCAAAAAGACAACTGAGAACCATCAGCAATGCCACATATTTTGATGGCTTCATTTTTAAGACGATGGACTTGAAATCTTCATGTTGGATGAAATCATGTTCAGTTTATTGTATTAGTTTTGAAAAGATTGGATTTTGCTGATGAAAGATTAGTGAAAAGAAAATATAGTAAAAGTTGGGAATAATAAAAAAATGCAGATTAATTCCCTGGCAGTGCGCGGTGTCCAACCACAATTTTAAGCATGAGAAACATGTGGTCAACAAAATCACTGCGTTTCTTAATATACAATCCATTTATCTCCTTCTACTCTTTGATCTCAGACCACTTCTTTCTCTTCAGTAAGTCAGTCTAGTTTTCATGCTCATGGCTGTGTAGTTCAGTAGAGATTCAGGTGAACTTAGACCAAAATCTTCTCACAGGCTTTCCCTCTGTGCTCACATGGCAAAAACATCTGATAGATTATTCAACAGTTGGCTGTGATGGCCGAGTGGTTAAGGCGTTGGACTTGAAATCCAGTGGGGTATCCCCGCACAGGTTTAAATCCTGTTCACAGCGCAGTGTTTTACTTGGTCAAAACTTTGGACCTTCTCGAAAAGAGTAAAATAATATATACAGTATATTATTAAAACGGGCCAAGTGATATGAAAATGGGACAACTCCAACATGTTTGCCTCAAGAATGAAATTAAGCAGTATGAAAACTTCAAGAAATATTACTCGATGTTCCCCATGATATTGATGACATCATTTGCAGATAATAGAAATCTATGTATTTGCTGGAAATCTTCTACACCAAATTTCTTTCAGCAATAAAAAGTCAATGAAAGTATTTAAACTGGTTCCAAAAAGACAACTGAGAACCATCAGCAATGCCATATATTTTGATGACTGCATTTTTAAGACGATGGACTTGAAATCTTCATGTTGGATGAAATCGTGTTCACAGTTTATTGTTTTACCTTTGAAAGATTGGATTTTGCACATGAAAGATTAGTGAAAAGAAAATGTAGTAAAAGCTGGGAATAATAAAACAATGCAGATTAATTCCCTGACAGTGTGCGGAAACCAAAGACAATTTTAACCATTAGAAACACGTGGTCAACAAAATCTCTGCGTTTCTCAATATACAATCCATTCATCTCCTTCTACTCTTTAACACTAGAACTACTGAGGTAGTCATTTTGACTACTTCGCAGTATGTATTTCTCCTCTGTGACTACATTTTTTGGAATTCCGGCTTGAGACTCGGTGACTTTTCCTCAAATAGGATGTTAAAAAAGATTTTGTGGCAATAAATAATTTAGGTGCAAAAATTGCCCATTTATTTCAACATTCACCTATAACTACTAAAAGGTAGTCTTTTTGACTACCTGCTATATTTTGCTGTCCTTTTGTCACTAAACGTTGCTGTAAAGTTTTGTGCATAATTTTTTCACTGTATCTTATTTACCCTGATGTTCATATAGATTTAGTTCAATTCAGATGTCAACTTTTCACATTTTCTTCGTGTTACCTGGTTAGATTATGACTGGGGAATACCGTTATGCAAAGCGATAATGTCTAGGGACCGTTTTGTAGAAATTATGCATTACCTCAGATTTGATGAGAAGTCCAATCGATCGCAGAGACTGCAAACCGGCAAATTTGCTCTCTTTTCTATTGTGTGGGACAGGTTTATTGCCAATTGCATTGCTTGTTACAAACCTGGCCCATACATTACGGTTGATGAACAACTTTTCCAAGCAAAACCAGGTGTCCTTTCACACAGTATACACCTTCCAAGCCAGATAAATATGGCCATAAATTTTGGCTAGCTGTAGATAAGGATAGTAAATATGTTGTAAATGGCTTCCCTTATCTGGGTAAAGATGATTCACGCCGTGCTGATGACCGTTTAGCTGACCACGTAGTCATGAAACTATTGCAGCCGTTTTTGAAAAAAGGTCGAAATGTAACCACCGATAATTATTTTACATCAGTAAAACTTGCCAAACAGCTAAAAAGCCAGGGAACGACTATCGTGGGAACGCTAAATAAGATAAGACGAGAAGTGCCTAAAGAAATAAAAACAATGAAAGAAAAGTTGTACAGCACTAAAGTCTATAAAAATGAGGATAATTTTACACTTACCGTGTATCAAGGTAAGCCAACCAAAAATGTGATAATTCTGAGTTCCGTCCATCCCGATGTTCTTGTTGCTTCTGAATCTCCAAAAAATCTCCAGAAACTGTAAAGTTTTATAATGAAACAAAATATGGAGTAGATGTAGTAGATCAGATGGCACGCAAATACAGCACAAGAACAGGTACTAGGAGACGGCCTGTTCACGCATTTGAAAATACCTTAGACTTAGCGGGTATAAATGCTTGGATATTATACAAGAAGATGACCACCTGACAAATGTCACGCAAGGCATTTTTGCAAAAGCTTGTCACAGAGTTGAGTGGTCCGTATGTTGTATCTAGGGGAAAGGGTGGCATGTCTCAAGTTGCTACATCTTCAGATGTGATGTCTCAAAAAAAACTTTGCCAGATAAAAGCAAAATGCAAAAATAAATCGATCTGTTGGAAATTGTATGACTTGCCATAAGTCTTTGTGTGGGCAATGTACCGCTGTAATTGAAAGACGATGCCTGAAATGCGAATCAACAAATGTTTAGAAAGTTACCGGTTGTACTTCATAATAACGGTTGGTCGTTTTTATTGAGATTCTGCGCCATATTTTCATTTTTCTTCTCCTTCACTTACATTTTCTCTGCTTGTTGTTCTTGAGTTGTTGTTTATATGTGTGCACTTTAATAATAAATTATTTTAAAACGTCTATTATTGTTTTGCTTACTTTACTTTTGTTATTTCCTGTAGAAAAATATGAAAAAAAATAAATAAAAAAAACATTCCAAAGCATTACTGTTGGATCTCACAATAATAATACATTAAAAAAATATAATTAATAAATAACCACAAATGAAACTCTAATAACGAAAACAAGTCAGTAGTCAAAATGACTACATTCAGTAGTTCTAGTAGGTGTCACGAGTACAGAAGTTCTAGTGTTAATCTCAGACCACTCCTTTCTCTTCAGTAAGTCAGTCAAGTTCTCTTGCTCATGGCTGTATCCTACAATAGATATTCATGCGAATTTAGGCCAAAATCTTTTCACAGGCTGTTCTCTGTGTTCACATGGCAAACACATCTGATAAAGTGAGCCTATAATTGGCTGTGATGGCCGCAAATCCCCACACAGGTTCAAATCCTGTTCACAGTGCAGTGTTTTACTTGGTCAAAACTTTGGACTTTCTCGAAAAGAGAAAAATAATATATACAGTATATTATTAAAATGGGACAAGACATATGAAAATGGGACTACTAAATATATTTGAGTCGAAATCTGTCTCAAGAATGAAATTAACAAGTATGAAAACTTAAAGAAATATTACTAGATGTTTCCCATGATATTGATGACATCATTTGCAGATAATAGAAATCTATGTATTGATAGCTGGAAATCCTCTACACCAAATTTCTTTCAGCAATAAAATGTCAATTAAAGTATTTAAACTGGTTCCAAAAAGACAACTGAGAACCATCAGCAATGCCATATATTTTGATGGCTGCATTTTTAAGACGATGGACTTGAAATCTTCTTGTTGGATGAAATCATGTTCAGTTTATTGTATTAGTTTTGAAAAGATTGGATTTTGCTTATGAAAGATTAGTGAAAAGAAAATATAGTAAAAGTTCGGAATAATAAAAAAATGCAGATTAATTCCCTGGCAGTGCGCGGTGTCCAATCACAATTTTAAGCATGAGAAACATGTGGTCAACAAAATCACTGCGTTTCTTAATATACAATCCATTTATCTCCTTCTACTCTTTGATCTCAGACCACTTCTTTCTCTTCAGTAAGTCAGTCTAGTTTTCATGCTCATGGCTGTGTAGTTCAGTAGAGTTTCAGGTGAACTTAGACCAAAATCTTCTCACAGGCTTTCCCTCTGTGCTCACATGGCAAAAACATCTGATAGATTATTCAACAGTTGGCTGTGATGGCCGAGTGGTTAAGGCGTTGGAATTGAAATCCAGTGGGGTATCCCCGCACAGGTTCAAATCCTGTTCACAGCGCAGTGTTTTACTTGGTCAAAACTTTGGACCTTCTCGAAAAGAGTAAAATAATATATACAGTATATTATTAAAACGGGCCAAGTGATATGAAAATGGGACAACTCCAACATGTTTGACTCAAAATCTGCCTCAAGAATGAAATTAAGCAGTATGAAAACTTCAAGAAATGTTACTCCATTTTTCGAATGATATTGATGACATCATTGCCCATAATAGAAATGTATGTATTGGTTGCTGGAAATCCTCTACACCAAATTTCTTTCAGCAATAAAAAGTCAATGAAAGTATTTAAACTGGTTCCAAAAACACAACTGAGAACCATCAGCAATGCCATATATTTTGATGGCTGCATTTTTAAGACGATGGACTTGAAATCTTCATGTTGAATGAAATCGTGTTCACAGTTTATTGTTTTACCTTTGAAAAGATTGGATTTTGCACATGAAAGATTAGTGAAAAGAAAATATAGCAGAAGCTGGGAATAATAAAACAATGCAGATTAATTCCCTGACAGTGTGCGGAAACCAAAGACAATTTTAACCATGAGAAACATGTGGTCAACAAAATCTCTGCGTTTCTCAATATACAATCCATTCATCTCCTTCTACTCTTTGATCTCAGACCACTCCTTTCTCTTCAGTAAGTCAGTCAAGTTCTCTTGCTCATGGCTGTATCCTACAATAGATATTCATGCGAACTTAGGCCAAAATCTTCTCACAGGCTGTTCTCTGTGTTCACATGGCAAACACATCTGATAAAGTGAGCCTATAATTGGCTGTGATGGCCGCAAATCTCCACACAGGTTCAAAACCTGTTCACAGTGCAGTGTTTTACTTGGTCAAAACTTTGGACCTTCTCGAAAAGAGTAAAATAATATATACAGTATATTATTAAAATGGGCCAAGACATATGAAAATGGGACAACTAAATATGTTTGAGTCGAAATCTGTCTCAAGATTGAAATTAACAAGTATGAAAACTTAAAAAAATATTACTAGATGTTTCCCATGATATTGATGACATCATTTGCAGATAATAGAAATCTATGTATTGATAGCTGGAAATCCTCTACACCAAATTTCTTTCAGCAATAAAATGTCAATTAAAGTATTTAAACTGGTTCCAAAAAGACAACTGAGAACCATCAGCAACCTTCAGTAAGTCAGTCTAGTTTTCATGCTCATGGCTGTGTAGTTCAGTAGAGATTCAGCTGAACTTAGACCAAAATCTTCTCACAGGCTTTCCCTCTGTGCTCACATGGCAAAAACATCTGATAGATTATTCAACAGTTGGCTGTGCTGGCCGACTGGTTAAGGCGTTGGACTTGAAATCCAATGGGGTAACCCCGCACAGGTTCAAATCCTGTTCACAGCGCAGTGTTTTACTTGGTCAAAACTTTGGACCTTCTCGAAAAGAGTAAAATAATATATACAGTATATTATTAAAACGGGCCAAGTGATATGAAAATGGGACAACTCCAACATGTTTGCCTCAAGAATGAAATTAAGCAGTATGAAAACTTCAAGAAATATTACTCGATGTTTCCCATGAAATTGATGACATCATTTGCAGATAATAGAAATCTATGTATTGGTTGCTGTTAATCTTCTACACCAAATTTCTTTCAGCAATAAAAAGTCAATGAAAGTATTTAAACTGGTTCCAAAAAGACAACTGAGAACCATCAGCAATGCCATATATTTTGATGGCTGCATTTTTAAGACGATGGACTTGAAATCTTCATGTTGGATGAAATCGTGTTCACAGTTTATTGTTTTACCTTTGAAAAGATTGGATTTTGCACATGAAAGATTAGTGAAAAGAAAATGTAGTAAAAGCTGGGAATAATAAAACAATGCAGATTAATTCCCTGACAGTGTGCGGAAACCAAAGACAATTTTAACCATTAGAAACACGTGGTCAACAAAATCTCTGCGTTTCTCAATATACAATCCATTCATCTCCTTCTACTCTTTAACACTAGAACTACTGAGGTAGTCATTTTGACTGCTTCGCACTATGTATTTCTCCTCTGTGACTACATTTTTTGGAATTCCGGCTTGAGACTCGGTGACTTTTCCTCAAATAGGATGTTAAAAAAGATTTTGTGGCAATAAATAATTTAGGTGCAAAAACTGCCCATTTATTTCAACATTCACCTATAACTACTAAAAGGTAGTCTTTTTGACTACCTGCTATATTTTGCTGTCCTTTTGTCACTAAAAGTTGCTGTAAAGTTTTGTGCATAATTTTTTCACTGTATCTTATTTACCCTGATGTTCAAATAGATTTAGTTCAATTCAGATGACAAACTTTTCACATTTTCATCGTGTTACCTGGTTAGATTATGACTGGGGAATACCGTTATGCAAAGCGATAATGTCTAGGGACCGTTTTGTAGAAATTATGCATTATCTCAGATTTGATGAGAAGTCCAATCGATCGCAGAGACTGCAAACCGGCAAATTTGCTCTCTTTTCTATTGTGTGGGACAGGTTTATTGCCAATTGCATTGCTTGTTACAAACCTGGCCCATACATTACGGTTGATGAACAACTTTTCCAAGCAAAACCAGGTGTCCTTTCACACAGTATACACCTTCCAAGCCAGATAAATATGGCCATAAATTTTGGCTAGCTGTAGATAAGGATAGTAAATATGTTGTAAATGGCTTCCCTTATCTGGGTAAAGATGATTCACGCCGTGCTGATGACCGTTTAGCTGACCACGTAGTCATGAAACTATTGCAGCCGTTTTTGAAAAAAGGTCGAAATGTAACCACCGATAATTATTTTACATCAGTAAAACTTGCCAAACAGCTAAAAAGCCAGGGAACGACTATCGTGGGAACGCTAAATAAGATAAGACGAGAAGTGCCTAAAGAAATAAAAACAATGAAAGAAAAGTTGTACAGCACTAAAGTCTATAAAAATGAGGATAATTTTACACTTACCGTGTATCAAGGTAAGCCAACCAAAAATGTGATAATTCTGAGTTCCGTCCATCCCGATGTTCTTGTTGCTTCTGAATCTCCAAAAAATCTCCAGAAACTGTAAAGTTTTATAATGAAACAAAATATGGAGTAGATGTAGTAGATCAGATGGCACGCAAATACAGCACAAGAACAGGTACTAGGAGACGGCCTGTTCACGCATTTGAAAATACCTTAGACTTAGCGGGTATAAATGCTTGGATATTATACAAGAAGATGACCACCTGACAAATGTCACACAAGGCATTTTTGCAAAAGCTTGTCACAGAGTTGAGTGGTCCGTATGTTGTATCTAGGGGAAAGGGTGGCATGTCTCAAGTTGCTACATCTTCAGATGTGATGTCTCAAAAAAAACTTTGCCAGATAAAAGCAAAATGCAAAAATAAATCGATCTGTTGGAAATTGTATGACTTGCCATAAGTCTTTGTGTGGGCAATGTACCGCTGTAATTGAAAGACGATGCCTGAAATGCGAATCAACAAATGTTTAGAAAGTTACCGGTTGTACTTCATAATAACGGTTGGTCGTTTTTATTGAGATTCTGCGCCATATTTTCATTTTTCTTCTCCTTCACTTACATTTTCTCTGCTTGTTGTTCTTGAGTTGTTGTTTATATGTGTGCACTTTAATAATAAATTATTTTAAAACGTCTATTATTGTTTTGCTTACTTTACTTTTGTTATTTCCTGTAGAAAAATATGAAAAAAAATAAATGAAAAAAACATTCCAAAGCATTACTGTTGGATCTCACAATAATAATACATTAAAAAAATATAATTAATAAATAACCACAAATGAAACTCTAATAACGAAAACAAGTCAGTAGTCAAAATGACTACATTCAGTAGTTCTAGTATGTGTCACGAGTACAGTAGTTCTAGTGTTAATCTCAGACCACTCCTTTCTCTTCAGTAAGTCAGTCAAGTTCTCTTGCTCATGGCTGTATCCTACAATAGATATTCATGCGAATTTAGGCCAAAATCTTTTCACAGGCTGTTCTCTGTGTTCACATGGCAAACACATCTGATAAAGTGAGCCTATAATTGGCTGTGATGGCCGCAAATCCCCACACAGGTTCAAATCCTGTTCACAGTGCAGTGTTTTACTTGGTCAAAACTTTGGACTTTCTCGAAAAGAGTAAAATAATATATACAGTATATTATTAAAATGGGACAAGACATATGAAAATGGGACTACTAAATATATTTGAGTCGAAATCTGTCTCAAGAATGAAATTAACAAGTATGAAAACTTAAAGAAATATTACTAGATGTTTCCCATGATATTGATGACATCATTTGCAGATAATAGAAATCTATGTATTGATAGCTGGAAATCCTCTACACCAAATTTCTTTCAGCAATAAAATGTCAATTAAAGTATTTAAACTGGTTCCAAAAAGACAACTGAGAACCATCAGCAATGCCATATATTTTGATGGCTGCATTTTTAAGACGATGGACTTGAAATCTTCTTGTTGGATGAAATCATGTTCAGTTTATTGTATTAGTTTTGAAAAGATTGGATTTTGCTTATGAAAGATTAGTGAAAAGAAAATATAGTAAAAGTTGGGAATAAAAAAAAAATGCAGGTTAATTCCCTGGCAGTGCGCTGTGTCCAACCACAATTTTAACCATGAGAAACATGTGGTCAACAAAATCACTGCGTTTCTTAATATACAATCCATTTATCTCCTTCTACTCTTTGATCTCAGACCACTTCTTTCTCTTCAGTAAGTCAGTCTAGTTTTCATGCTCATGGCTTTGTAGTTCAGTAGAGATTCAGGTGAACTTAGACCAAAATCTTCTCACAGGCTCTCCCTCTGTGCTCACATGGCAAAAACATCTGATAGATTAGTCAACAGTTGGCTGTGATGGCCGAGTGGTTAAGGCGTTGGACTCGAAATCCAATGGGGTATCCCTGCACAGCTTCAAATCCTGTTCACAGCGCAGTGTTTTACTTGGTCAAAACTTTGGACCTTCTCGAAAAGAGTAAAATAATATATACAGTATATTATTAAAACGGGCAAAGTGATATGAAAATGGGACAAAATCTGCCTCAAGAATGAAATAAAGCAGTATGAAAACTTCAAGAAATATTACTCGATGTTTCCCATGATATTGATGACATCATTTGCAGATAATAGAAATCTATGTTTTGATAACTGGAAATCCTCTACACCAAATTTCTTTCAGCAATAAAAAGTCAATGAAAGTATTTAAACTGGTTCCAAAAAGACAACTGAGAACCATCAGCAATGTCATATATTTTGATGGCTGCATTTTTAAGACGATGGACTTGAAATCTTCATGTTGGATGAAATCGTGTTCACAGTTTATTGTTTTACCTTTGAAAAGATTGGATTTTGCACATGAAAGATTAGTGAAAAGAAAATATAGTAAAAGCTTGGAATAATAAAACAATGCAGATTAATTCCCTGACAGTGTGCGGAAACCAAAGACAATTTTAACCATGAGAAACATGTGGTCAACAAAATCTCTGCGTTTCTCAATATACAATCCATTCATCTCCTTCTACTCTTTAATCTCAGACCACTCCTTTCTCTTCTGTAAGTCAGTCAAGTTCATTTGCTCATGGCTGTATCCTACAATAGATATTCATGCGAACTTAGGCCAAAATCTTTTCACAGGCTCTTCTCTGTGTTCACATGGCAAACACATCTGTTAAAGTGAGCCTATAATTGGCTGTGATGGCCGCAAATCCCCACACAGGTTCAAAACCTGTTCACAGTGTAGTGTTTTACTTGGTCAAAACTTTGGACCTTCTCGAAAAGAGTAAAATAATATATACAGTATGTTAATAAAATGGGCCAAGACATTTGAAAATGGGACAACTAAATATGTTTGAGTCGAAATCTGTCTCAAGAATGAAATTAACGATTATGAAAACTTAAAGAAATATTACTAGATGTTTCCCATGATATTGATGACATCATTTGCAGATAATAGAAATCTATGTATTGATAGCTGGAAATCCTCTACACCAAATTTCTTTCAGCAATAAAATGTCAATTAAAGTATTTAAACTGGTTCCAAAAAGACAACTGAGAACCATCAGCAATGCCATATATTTTGATGGCTGCATTTTTAAGACGATGGACTTGAAATCTTCATGTTGGATGAAATCGTGTTCACAGTTTCTTGTTTTACCTTTGAAAAGATTGGATTTTGCACATGAAAGATTAGTGAAAAGAAAATATAGTAAAAGCTGGGGGCGTGGCCTGGATCTCACACAGGGAGGACGTGTCTTATGGCAGCTCCCGCTTCCAGCCACAAAACTACCTTATTTGGCCCGAACGAAAGTGGCTAAAACTAATTTTAGTGTGCCCCGGGCTTGGAGGAGAAGGTGAGGGGTGGTAGGGAGAAGAGAGGGGCTGCTGCTCTCCGCCGTGACACCGGAGCGCAGAGCGGCCTCGTGGAGGGTGCTGCAGCGCTGGAGAGAGATGGGCGCCATCTTTACATCCCCCTGAGCACAAGGCCTGGAAACCGGACTGCAGGAGGCCCTCGATAGAGGCGTGAGACCGCGGAACAAGGTGCGGTCTCGCCCGTTAGAGCAAACGGCGGTGAGAGGGAACCCCCGGTGATCTGTCTCTGGGGCCTGCGAGGAGCACTATCGTTACGTGCGGTGGAGGAGGGTGCTGGCTCTGGGCCAGACGAGGTGTTGACGGCCCCCTATTTTTACTGAGACATTTCCCAGGGTCTGAGTTGTTTTTGGATCGGGGGATATCGCTCTCCCCACATAGAGGTGCTGCTGTCTACAGATTTATGCGACATTGGTGAGGAGGACATTGTGTCTTTTCTGCAGCGCCGTGGTGGGGATTTGACGTTACCCTGTCCCTACCGGCTCCAGCAGATCCCCACGGATGTTTCCATATATTAACCCCTCGCCCTCCAAGTTGCATGGGGCTATTTTCATATAGAAAAATGCACTACTAGACTTTTCTGGATGCACGGGTGGTAAATTAAAGGCGCGCTTTAATTAAGCAAAATGGTCAAAACTAACAAAGAGCGTGCAAAACCGTTGGCTGCACAGGCGTATAGAAGCAAACAGGGTGAAATGGATAAATTTTTGAAAAATAAATCTGCTTCATCTAAGCCTAATGCTAAAAGGCTCCCTGCAGAGGTTGTGGAGGAGGAGCATGTCGAGGACTCAGACTCCAGTGATGATGCTTCAGGCAGCGATGTCACTCAATCAGATTCTGGGAAACTTTCTAGATCGTTTTTTAAAAAATTATTAGCACAAGCTATAAAACCATTAGTTAATGAGATATCTGGCATGAGAGCGGATTTGCTACACATTGGTAATAGAGTGGAGTCTTTGGAGTCCTCTCAGTCCTCTATCATTAGCCACTCCAATGCCATGAGAGAGCATCTGGACTACCACAGAACACAGCTTAACAACTCTTTTCTGGCTCTCGAGGATCAGGAAAATTGGAGTCGCAGGAAGAACATATGGATAAAAGGCTTGCCTGAAAGTGTTTCCACAGAAATATTAGAAAAATCTACGAAGGAGATCTTTGCCCTCTTAATCCCACAAGAAACATGTGATCGAATTATAATAGAGAGGGTGCATAGATCACTTAGACCAAAGCCGAAGCCAATGGAACCTCCGAGGGATGTGATTTGCGGCCTATTGAGCTATTTGGATACCAATGCTATTTTGTCTGCCTCAAGAGACATTAAAAATCTTTCTTATGAGGGATCTGCTATTCATCTTTATCAGGACGTTGCACCGTCAACCCTTGCAAAAAGAAGAGTCCTAAGGCCCCTCCTGGAGGTGTTGCGCTCATGTAAAATCTTATATAAATGGCTGTTTCCGTTTGGTATATCTATACAAGGAGATGGTAGGCAAATAATGGTTCGGACCCCTGAAGATTTACCCAAAATATGGGACGCTTTTGGCATTGCCCCTATGGATATTCCTTCCTGGCTACCTCTGGACATGGATCATCGCACACCTCTCCCTGTCCATGCTTTTACTGGAGGGCAGGGTGACTGGGTCCTAGGAAAGAAACGCTCGACTCCTAAAAGAGGGAAATCTGGAATGGAAAAGGAGATACCCCCTGAGCTTTCTTGTGCTTCTCTCGGTTGCATTTTTCCAATACTGGAGCCGGACCCCTCGATCCATTCGGACATGTTCTATCTTATTTTAGCTTGCTAAGTTTGACATTTACTCATGTGTTGTTATCATTCAATTGCCGTATAAGTTAACATGTGCCACTTGTGTGTCAGAAATGTTATTTCCTGCTCTGTTATGGGAGGTATGTTTGACCCCCTACCTCTGCTACAGGCAGGTAGTTGGTTCTTGTTATATTTCTCTTGTTTTATCTTAATAATTTTTAGGGTTTTTGTTATTTTTTTTATCTCTTTGTTTTTTTTTAATTTCGGTGGTTTGATGACAGAGGAATCTTTGTTATTACTTCCTTTACCAAACTATGGGTGATAAGGTGAACTTCGCCACTATGACAGTGGCTTCGTATAATGTAAAGGGCTTGCGATCCCCAAGTAAGAGAAGCCAAGTAATGAATCTTTTGCATTCAAAGAAGTCTAGTATAGTTTTCCTGCAGGAGACACATTTTAAAAAAGGGAGAGTCCCAGATATGTCTAGATCTCGCTACCCGACCTGGTATCACAGTACGGGTGGTTCAGCGTCGGGTGGAGTGAGTATTGCTATAAAGAAAAATGTTCCCTTTATTTTGAGTGATTGTTTATCGGATTCAGAAGGCAGGTACATTATAATTAAGGGCTTTTTGGCCAACACTAAGATTACCCTGTGTAATTTATATGCCCCAAATAGGAACCAGATAGGTTGGCTGTGTAAAACAATGAATGTTTTAGAACTTTTTACTGAGGGTCTGTTGTTGGTGGAAGGGGATTTTAATGTATCTTTGAACCCAATTTTAGATACTTCAACGGGCAGGTCGGCTCAAAGGGCGCTGAGAAGATTACACCTTTCATTACAAAAATTGCATCTGATAGACCCTTGGAGAACACTTTTTCCTTCGGGCAGAGATTACACTTTTTATTCCCATCCGAATAATAGCTATCACAGAATTGATTACCTATTGATACAAACAGCTAATCTCCAATTAGTTAAAAAAGCTAATATAGATATCATCTCTCTCTCAGACCACGCTCCCATTTTCCTTGACATAGAGATAAAAACTCTACCACGGCCGGCTGGGTCATGGTCACTGAATGAGACACTGTTGGACTCGGATTCCCACATTGAAAAACTGACAAACACTCTTGACTTCTTTTTTCAAAATAATTTGCACTCAGGCCCGCCCTTGCCTATGGTATGGGAATCACATAAAGCAGTAATGAGAGGGGAATTTATCGCCCTAGGCTCCTATTTGAAAAAAGAGCAAACAAAAAAGGTTGTGTCTATTCTACATCAAATAAGCTCCTACGAGAGACTACATAAGAGATCTCAGGTAAATAAAACATTATCTGAACTGACAGATCTGAGAACCTCATTGAAAAACCTTTTAAACATTCAATCAGCAAAAATCTACATGAGAAGTAAGCAGAAGTTTTATCTTCATGGCAATAAAAGTAGTAAGCTTATGACATCCCTACTTAAGAAACAAAAAGAAAAGACGTTTCTTAGACAACTCAGAGCTTTGGATGGCTCCTCAATTCTCGGGACTGCAGATATTGCCAGGGAGTTTAAAACCTTTTATGAAAATTTATACAATTTAAATACACCGGGTAGCATGCAGGAGCCAGCCACAGCCTTGGCAAAAATAAAAGAATTCTTGACCTCACTACATCTCCCTAAAATAACTCTTGAAGGCCAGTCCTTGCTGACTGCTCCAGTTAGCCCCAAAGAAATTTTAGACACTCTTTCTACTATTCCGAACGGAAAGGCACCGGGTCCAGATGGTCTTCCCATTATCTATTATAAAAAGTTTATAAAAACACTGTTACCTCGCCTAGTGTCTTTGTTTAATTCCTATCTGGAAGGCCAGCTCCCCCCTAGACAATCCTTAGAGGCATACATTACAGTCCTCCCTAAGGAGGGTAAAGACCCCAACCTGTGCGCTAGCTACAGACCAATATCACTGCTTAATGCAGATATTAAGATGTGGGCTAAAATATTAGCGGGCAGATTAAGCAATTTCTTACCTAAGCTAATTCATGCAGATCAAGTAGGTTTTGTAAGAGGCAGGGAAGGGAAGGACAATTCTACTAAAGTCATTCAGTCTATAATGTTTGCTAAGACTCGGGGTATACCTTTGATGCTTCTGTCGACGGATGCTGAGAAGGCTTTCGACAGAGTGAGCTGGAGGTTCATGGAACAAGTAATGCTTAGGTTTGGCTTCCCCCCAATATATAACAGCGGTCCTCTCGCTTTATTCCCAACCGACGGCCAAAGTCAGAGTTAACGGCACCCTGTCAGATAGTTTTGGGATTAATAACGGGACTAGACAGGGTTGTCCCTTGTCGCCATCTTTGTTCATTTTAGTTGTAGAAACTTTGATACAAAGCATCAGACAAGACCAACGTATAGAGGGGTTGTCGGTGGGTCGAAGGTCACTTAAAACTCTAGCTTTCACAGATGATCTGCTTTTCCTTATCTCCAATCCATCCCGGGCATTCCCAATTATCCTTCAGGCCTTTCATCATTTTGGTCTCCTTTCTAATTTCAAAATTAATTTATCAAAATCTGAAGTGCTAAGCGTTGGTCTCCCTCACTCTCAGACCTCCACTATTCGTACGCAGATTCCATTTTCTTGGGCTACTAATTCTATTAGATATTTGGGAATAACGATAACTAGAGATCCCGCCAACCTATTCCACAATAATTACATTCCTTTAATTCAAAAGGTCAAAAGCCTGATGCAGAAGTATAGCCTACCCACTTTATCCTGGATGGGTCGTATTAAAGTGTTTAAGGCATATATAATGCCTATTATACTATATACCATGAACATGGTTCCGATTTGGATTCCCCTGACATTTTTTGGAACATTAAAATCCCTTATTGGAAAATTTATTTGGAAATCTAAAAGGGCTAGGTTGCCATATAAGTTTCTTTCTCGCCCTATCTCTTCTGGAGGATTGGGGGTCCCAGACCTTTTTTTATACTATAAGGCTATTCATCTCAGTAGATGGTTAAAGGTGGTGTCCTGTGCTGGAAGGGAGGAGGGGGATAGTGTTGACTGGGCTTTATTGGGCCCGAGGGGTTTGCCGTATCTTTGGACTAAGGCTAAACCGCCGGCCTCTCTTAGGTTGGATGACGTAACTACAACTACATTGCGTATTAAAAGATTGGTAATGGGAGAGTTCCCGGAAGATACCTTCCCCTCAATATTGACACCGATCGGCTCAATTCCCTATTTGTTAGAGCTAGATTTTCAAGACCCATACAATTTATGGTCCAACATCCCTGGAGAAACGTTGAATAGTTTTTATGGTAAAGGCATCTTGCGGGAGGGGTCTTGGCCACAGGGCATGTCGACTCAACCAACAAATTTTCTCCAAAAACAACACATCAGATGTACACTTTTACAGTTCAGATGGAGATTCCCGTCTAAATCTAATTGGTCTTGGTTAGATATTATGGTTAAACTTCCATCCCCACGGCTAAAAATTATATCTCGCATTTACTCGCATCTCATCTCTCCGACTGTACATTCTAAACCCTCCTTTATACACTCTTGGGAAATGGAACTTAATACCACGTTTACAGAAGACCAAATATCTAAAATGCTGTCAAATGCCAGGGGTTTTTCTAGATGTGTACTTCTGCAGGAGAATTCTTATAAAATATTAACTAGGTGGCATTTAACTCCAGCTAAATTATTCCAGTTGGGCCTCGCGGATAATGATGAATGTTGGCGATGCCTCAATTCTAGAGGACATCATTCACATATATTCTGGGGCTGCCCTAGATTGCGGGTGTTTTGGGAGGGAGTTGAACTAGTTCTCAGAAAATTAAAACTAATAAAGGTTGATCTTAGAGCCACGGAGGCTCTCCTTTCATGCCCGTCTAAAGATTTTTTACCAAAAAAACATGGGCTTCTTCCACTGATGTTGAGTGCGGCGAGACAGTTGATAGCTGTCCATTGGAAGGATGCAGCTCCTCCCACGTTAGGAGAATGGTATACCAAAATAAATCAGATCTCTCGCTTAGAGGAGCTGTCTAGCTGGGAAATTTATAATCATAAAGCTTATGTGTTGACTTGGGCCCCTTGGAATAGGTATTTAGAAGACAATCCTCTTTAAAGGCATTTTAGAGTTTCTCAAGTTTAACTGAATTAGACGGCTTCTGTTCTGGGGTTTTTAGCCTCACTGCCCCAAACTAGATAGCCCAATTGTAATGTAGTGCGATGTGTTATTTTCCAAAGTGCACCCATTTAATGATTGTGCTTCTGTTGTCGACCACATGATGTTGATGTTAATGTTGTTGATACTGTATATGTATGTGTACCCTTTTTCCCTTTCCCTTTCTTTCTCCCTTTTCTCCCCTACCTATTTTTCCCTCATTTTTTCCTTCCTTCTCGCCTGAAACCAACCCTTGCTTAACATTTCGCTAACTGTACCTGAGAATTGGTGTTGGTTTTAATGGTGATGTGTAAAATTCCAAAATAAAGAATTTACAAAAAAAGAAAACATAGTAAAAGCTGGGAAAAATAAAACAATGCAGATTAATTCCCTGACAGTGTGCGGAAACCAAAGACAATTTTAACCATTAGAAACACGTGTTCAACAAAATCTCTGCGTTTCTCAATATACAATCCATTCATCTCCTTCTACTCTTTAATCTCAGACCACTCCTTTCTCTTCAGTAAGTCAGTCAAGTTCTCTTGCTCATGGCTGTATCCTACAATAGATATTCATGCGAATTTAGGACAAAATCTTTTCACAGGCTGTTCTCTGTTTTCACGTGGCTAACACATCTGATAAAGTGAGCCTATAATTGGCTGTGATGGCCGCAAATCCCCGCACAGGTTCAAATCCTGTTCACAGCGCAGTGTTTTACTTGGTCAAAACTTTGGACCTTCTCGAAAAGAGTAAAATAATATATACAGTATATTATTAAAACGGGCCAAGTGATATGAAAATGGGACAACTTAACATGTTTGACTCGAAATCTGCCTCAAGAATGAGATTTAGCAGTATGAAAACTCCAAGAAATATTACTCGATGTTTCCCATGATATTGATGACATCATTTGCAGATAATAGAAATCTATGTATTGGTTGCTGGAAATCCTCTACACCAAATTTCTTTCAGCAATAAAAAGTCAATGAAAGTATTTAAATTGGTTCCAAAAAGACAACTGAGAACCATCAGCAATGCCATATATTTTGATGGCTGCATTTTTAAGACGATGGACTTGAAATCTTCATGTTGGATGAAATCGTGTTCACAGTTTATTGTTTTACCTTTGAAAAGATTGGATTTTGCACATGAAAGATTAGTAAAAGGAAAATATAGTAAAAGCTGGGAATAATAAAACAATACAGATTAATTCCCTGACAGTGTGCGGAAACCAAAGACAATTTTAACCATGAGAAACACGTGGTCAACAAAATCTCTGCATTTCTCAATATACAATCCACTCATCTCCTTCTACTCTTTAATCTCAGACCACTCCTTTCTATTCAGTAAGTCAGTCAAGTTCTCTTGCTCATGGCTGTATCCTACAATAGATATTCATGCGAATTTAGGCCAAAATCTTTTCACAGGCTGTTCTCTGTGTTCACATGGCAAACACATCTGATAAGGTGAGCCTATAATTGGCTGTGATGGCCGCAAATCCCCACACAGGTTCAAATCCTGTTCACAGTGCAGTGTTTTACTTGGTCAAAACTTTGGACCTTCTCGAAAAGAGTAAAATAATATATACAGTATATTATTAAAATGGGCCAAGACATATGAAAATGGGACAATTAAATATATTTGAGTCGAAATCTGTCTCAAGAATGAAATTAACAAGTATGAAAACTTAAAGAAATATTACTAGATGTTTCCCATGATATTGATGACATCATTTGCAGATAATAGAAATCTATGTATTGATAGCTGGAAATCCTCTACACCAAATTTCTTTCAGCAATAAAATGTAAATTAAAGTATTTAAACTGGTTCCAAAAAGACAACTGAGAACCATCAGCAATGCCATATATTTTGATGGCTGCATTTTTAAGACGATGGACTTGAAATCTTCATGTTGGATGAAATCATGTTCAGTTTATTGTATTAGTTTTGAAAAGATTGGATTTTGCTTATGAAAGATTAGTGAAAAGAAAATATAGTAAAAGTTGGGAATAATAAAAAAATGCAGATTAATTCCCTGGCAGTGCGCGGTGTCCAACCACAATTTTAAGCATGAGAAACATGTGGTCAACAAAATCACTGCGTTTCTTAATATACAATCCATTTATCTCCTTCTACTCTTTGATCTCAGACCACTTCTTTCTCTTCAGTAAGTCAGTCTAGTTTTCATGCTCATGGCTTTGTAGTTCAGTAGAGATTCAGGTGAACTTAGACCAAAATCTTCTCACAGGCTCTCCCTCTGTCCTCACATGGCAAAAACATCTAATGAATTCTTCAACAGTTGGCTGTGATGGTCGAGTGTTTAAGGCGTTCGACTCGAAATCCAATGGGGTATCCCTGCACAGGTTCAAATCCTGTTCACAGCGTAGTGTTTTACTTGGTCAAAACTTTGGACCTTCTCGAAAAGAGTAAAATAATATATACAGTATATTATTAAAACGGGCCAAGTGATATGAAAATGGGACAACTTAACATGTTTGACTCGAAATCTGCCTCAAGAATGAGATTTAGCAGTATGAAAACTCCAAGAAATATTACTCGATGTTTCCCATGATATTGATGACATCATTTGCAGATAATAGAAATCTATGTATTGGTTGCTGGAAAAACTCTACACCAAATTTCTTTCAGCAATAAAAAGTCAATGAATGTATTTAAACTGGTTCCAAAAAGACAACTGAGAACCATCAGCAATGCCATATATTTTGATGGCTGCATTTTTAAGACGATGGACTTGAAATCTTCATGTTGGATGAAATCGTGTTCACAGTTTATTGTTTTACCTTTGCAAAGATTGGATTTTGCACATGAAAGATTAGTGAAAAGAAAATATAGTAGACGCTGGGAATAATAAAACAATGCAGATTAATTCCCTGACAGTGTGTGGAAACCAAAGACAATTTTAACCATGAGAAACATGTGGTCAACAAAATCTCTGCGTTTCTCAATATACAATCCATTCATCTCCTTCTACTCTTTGATCTCAGACCACTCCTTTCTCTTCAGTAAGTCAGTCAAGTTCTCTTGCTCATGGCTGTATCCTAAATAGATATTCATGCGAACTTAGGCCAAAATCTTCTCACAGGCTGTTCTCTGTGTTCACATGGCAAACACATCTGATAAAGTGAGCCTATAATAGGCTGTGATGGCTGCAAATCCACACACAGGTTCAAATCCTCATCACAGTGCAATGTTTTACTTGGTCAAAACTTTGGACCTTCTCGAAAAGAGTAAAATAATATATACAGTATATTATTAAAATGGGCCAAGACATATGAAAATGGGACAACTAAATATGTTTGAGTCGAAATCTGTCTCAAGAATGAAATTAACAAGTATGAAAACTTAAAGAAATATTACTAGATGTTTTCCATGATATTGATGACATCATTTGCAGATAATAGAAATCTATGTATTGATAGCTGGAAATCCTCTACACCAAATATCTTTCAGCAATAAAATGTCAATTAAAGTATTTAAACTGGTTCCAAAAAGACAACTGAGAACCATCAGCAATGCCATATATTTTGATGGCTGCATTTTTAAGACGATGGACTTGAAATCTTCATGTTGGATGAAATCATGTTCAGTTTATTGTATTAGTTTTGAAAAGATTGGATTTTGCTTATCACAGATTAGTGAAAAGAAAATATAGTAAAAGTTGGGAATAATAAAAAAAATGCAGATTAATTCCCTGGCAGTGCGCGGTGTCCAACCACAATTTTAACCATGAGAAACATGTGGTCAACAAAATCACTGCGTTTCTTAATATACAATCCATTTATCTCCTTCTACTCTTTGATCTCAGACCACTTCTTTCTCTTCAGTAAGTCAGTCTAGTTTTCATGCTCATGGCTTTGTAGTTCAGTAGAGATTCAGGTGAACTTAGACCAAAATCTTCTCACAGGCTCTCCCTCTGTGCTCACATGGCAAAAACATCTGATAGTTTATTCAACAGTTGGCTGTGATGGCAGAGTGGTTAAGGTGTTGGACTTGAAATCCAATGGGGTATCCCCGCACAGGTTCAAATCCTGTCCACAGTGCAGTGTTTGACTAGGTCAAAACTTTGGACCTTCTCGAAAAGAGTAAAATAATATATACAGTATATTATTAAAACAGGCCAAGTGATATGAAAATGGGACAACTTAACATGTTTGACTCGAAATCTGCCTCAAGAATGACATTTAGCAGTATGAAAACTCCAAGAAATATTACTCGATGTTTCCCATGATATTGATGACATCATTTGCAGATAATAGAAATCTATGTATTGGTTGCTGGAAATCCTCTACACCAAATTTCTTTCAGCAATAAAAAGTCAATGAAAGTATTTAAACTGGTTCCAAAAAGACAACTGAGAACCATCAGCAATGCCATATATTTTGATGGCTGCATTTTTAAGACGATGGACTTGAAATCTTCATGTTGGATGAAATCGTGTTCACAGTTTATTGTTTTACCTTTGAAAAGATTGGATTTTGCACATGAAAGATTAGTGAAAAGAAAATATAGTAAAAGCTGGGAATAATAAAACAATGCAGATTAATTCCCTGACAGTGTGTGGAAACCAAAGACAATTTTAACCATGAGAAACATGTGGTCAACAAAATCTCTGCGTTTCTCAATATACAATCCATTCATCTCCTTCTACTCTTTGATCTCAGACCACTCCTTTCTCTTCAGTAAGTCAGTCAAGTTCTCTTGCTCATGGCTGTATCCTACAATAGATATTCATGCGAACTTAGGCCAAAATCTTCTCACAGGCTGTTCTCTGTGTTCACATGGCAAACACATCTGATAAAGTGAGCCTATAATAGGCTGTGATGGCTGCAAATCCACACACAGGTTCAAATCCTCATCACAGTGCAATGTTTTACTTGGTCAAAACTTTGGACCTTCTCGAAAAGAGTAAAATAATATATACAGTATATTATTAAAATGGGCCAAGACATATGAAAATGGGACAACTAAATATGTTTGAGTCGAAATCTGTCTCAAGAATGAAATTAACAAGTATGAAAACTTAAAGATATATTACTAGATGTTTTCCATGATATTGATGACATCATTTGCAGATAATAGAAATCTATGTATTGATAGCTGGAAATCCTCTACACCAAATATCTTTCAGCAATAAAATATCAATTAAAGTATTTAAACTGGTTCCAAAAAGACAACTGAGAACCATCAGCAATGCCATATATTTTGATGGCTGCATTTTTAAGACGATGGACTTGAAATCTTCATGTTGGATGAAATCATGTTCAGTTTATTGTATTAGTTTTGAAAAGATTGGATTTTGCTTATCACAGATTAGTGAAAAGAAAATATAGTAAAAGTTGGGAATAATAAAAAAAATGCAGATTAATTCCCTGGCAGTGCGCGGTGTCCAACCACAATTTTAACCATGAGAAACATGTGGTCAACAAAATCACTGCGTTTCTTAATATACAATCCATTTATCTCCTTCTACTCTTTGATCTCAGACCACTTCTTTCTCTTCAGTAAGTCAGTCTAGTTTTCATGCTCATGGCTTTGTAGTTCAGTAGAGATTCAGGTGAACTTAGACCAAAATCTTCTCACAGGCTCTCCCTCTGTGCTCACATGGCAAAAACATCTGATAGTTTATTCAACAGTTGGCTGTGATGGCCGTGTGGTTAAGGTGTTGGACTTGAAATCCAATGGGGTATCCCCGCACAGGTTCAAATCCTGTCCACAGTGCAGGGTTTTACTAGGTCAAAACTTTGGACCTTCTCGAAAAGAGTAAAATAATATATGCAGTATATTATTAAAACGGGCCAAGTGATATGAAAATGGGACAACTTAACATGTTTGACTCAAAATCTGCGTCAAGAATGAGATTTAGCAGTATGAAAACTCCAAGAAATATTACTCGATCCTCTACACCAAATTTCTTTCAGCAATAAAAAGTCAATGAAAGTATTTAAACTGGTTCCAAAAAGACAACTGATAACCATCAGCAATGCCATATATTTTGATGGCTGCATTTTTAAGACGATGGACTTGAAATCTTCATGTTGGATGAAATCGTGTTCACAGTTTATTGTTTTACCTTTGAAAAGATTGGATTTTGCACATGAAAGATTAGTGAAAAGAAAATATAGTAAAAGCTGGGAATAATAAAACAATACAGATTAATTCCGTGACAGTGTGCGGAAACCAAAGACAATTTTAACCATGAGAAACACGTGGTCAACAAAATCTCTGCGTTTCTCAATATACAATCCACTCATCTCCTTCTACTCTTTAATCTCAGACCACTCCTTTCTATTCAGTAAGTCAGTCAAGTTCTCTTGCTCATGGCTGTATCCTACAATAGATATTCATGCGAATTTAGGCCAAAATCTTTTCACAGGCTGTTCTCTGTGTTCACATGGCAAACACATCTGATAAGGTGAGCCTATAATTGGCTGTGATGGCCGCAAATCCCCACACAGGTTCAAATCCTGTTCACAGTGCAGTGTTTTACTTGCTCAAAACTTTGGACCTTCTCGAAAAGAGTAAAATAATATATACAGTATATTATTAAAATGGGCCAAGACATATGAAAATGGGACAATTAAATATATTTGAGTCGAAATCTGTCTCAAGAATGAAATTAACAAGTATGAAAACTTAAAGAAATATTACTAGATGTTTCCCATGATATTGATGACATCATTTGCAGATAATAGAAATCTATGTATTGATAGCTGGAAATCCTCTACACCAAATATCTTTCAGCAATAAAATGTCAATTAAAGTATTTAAACTGGTTCCAAAAAGACAACTGAGAACCATCAGCAATGCCATATATTTTGATGGCTGCATTTTTAAGACGATGGACTTGAAATCTTCATGTTGGATGAAATCATGTTCAGTTTATTGTATTAGTTTTGAAAAGATTGGATTTTGCTTATGAAAGATTAGTGAAAAGAAAATATAGTAAAAGTAGGGAATAATAAAAAAAGCAGATTAATTCCCTGGCAGTGCGCGGTGTCCAACCACAATTTTAAGCATGAGAAACATGTGGTCAACAAAATCACTATTTTGATGGCTGCATTTTTAAGACGATGGACTTGAAATCTTCATGTTGGATGAAATCGTGTTCACAGTTTATTGTTTTACCTTTGAAAAGATTGGATTTTGCACATGAAAGATTAGTGAAAAGAAAATATAGTAGACGCTGGGAATAATAAAACAATGCAGATTAATTCCCTGACAGTGTGTGGAAACCAAAGACAATTTTAACCATGAGAAACATGTGGTCAACAAAATCTCTGCATTTCTCAATATACAATCCATTCATCTCCTTCTACTCTTTGATCTCAGACCACTCGTTTCTCTTCAGTAAGTCAGTCAAGTTCTCTTGCTCATGGCTGTATCCTAAATAGATATTCATGCGAACTTAGGCCAAAATCTTCTCACAGGCTGTTCTCTGTGTTCACATGGCAAACACATCTGATAAAGTGAGCCTATAATTGGCTGTGATGGCCGCAAATCCCCACACATGTTCAAATCCTGATCACAGTGCAATAATTTACTTGGTCAAAACTTTGGACCTTCTCGAAAAGAGTAAAATAATATATACAGTATATTATTAAAATGGGACAAGACATATGAAAATGGGACAACTAAATATGTTTGAGTCGAAATCTGTCTCAAGAATGAAATTAACAAGTATGAAAACTTAAAGAAATATTACTAGATGTTTCCCATGATATTGATGACATCATTTGCAGATAATAGAAATCTATGTATTGATAGCTGGAAATCCTCTACAACAAATATCTTTCAGCAATAAAATGTCAATTAAAGTATTTAAACTGGTTCCAAAAAGACAACTGAGAACCATCAGCAATGCCATATATTTTGATGGCTGCATTTTTAAGACGATGGACTTGAAATCTTCATGTTGGATGAAATCATGTTCAGTTTATTGTATTAGTTTTGAAAAGATTGGATTTTGCTTATCAAAGATTAGTGAAAAGAAAATATAGTAAAAGTTGGGAATAATAAAAAAAATGCAGATTAATTCCCTGGCAGTGCGCGGTGTCCAACCACAATTTTAACCATGAGAAACATGTGGTCAACAAAATCACTGCGTTTCTTATTATACAATCCATTTATCTCCTTCTACTCTTTGATCTCAGACCACTTCTTTCTCTTCAGTAAGTCAGTCTAGTTTTCATGCTCATGGCTTTGTAGTTCAGTAGACATTCAGGTGAACTTAGACCAAAATCTTCTCACAGGCTCTCCCTCTGTGCTCACATGGCAAAAACATCTGATAGATTATGCAACAGTTGGCTGTGATGGCCGAGTGGTTAAGGTGTTGGACTTGAAATCCAATGGGGTATCCCCGCACAGGTTCAAATCCTGTTCACAGCACAGTGTTTTACTTGGTCAAAACTTTGGACCTTCTCTAAAAGAGTAAAATAATATATACAGTATATTATTAAAACGGGCCAAGTGATATGAAAATGAGACAACTTAACATGTTTGACTCGAAATCTGCCTCAAGAATGAGATTTAGCAGTATGAAAACTCCAAGAAATATCACTCGATGTCTCCCATGATATTGATGACATCATTTGCAGATAATAGAAATCTATGTATTGGTTGCTGGAAATCCTCTACACCAAATTTCTTTCAGCAATAAAAAGTCAATGAAAGTATTTAAACTGGTTCCAAAAAGACAACTGAGAACCATCAGCAATGCCATATATTTTGATGGCTGCATTTTTAAGACGATGGACATGAAATCTTCATGTTGAATGAAATCGTGTTCACAGTTTATTGTTTTACCTTTGAAAAGATTGGATTTTGCACATGAAAGATTAGTGAAAAGAAAATATAGTAAAAGCTGGGAATAATAAAACAATACAGATTAATTCCCTGACAGTGTGCGGAAACCAAAGACAATTTTAACCATGAGAAACACGTGGTCAACAAAATCTCTGCGTTTCTCAATATACAATCCACTCATCTCCTTCTACTCTTTAATCTCAGACCACTCCTTTCTATTCAGTAAGTCAGTCAAGTTCTCTTGCTCATAGCTGTATCCTACAATAGATATTCATGCGAATTTAGGCCAAAATCTTTTCACAGGCTGTTCTCTGTGTTCACATGGCAAACACATCTGATAAGGTGAGCCTATAATTGGCTGTGATGGCCGCAAATCCCCACACAGGTTCAAATCCTGTTCACAGTGCAGTGTTTTACTTGTTCAAAACTTTGGACCTTCTCGAAAAGAGTAAAATAATATATACAGTATATTATTAAAATGGGCCAAGACATATGAAAATGGGACAATTAAATATATTTGAGTCGAAATCTGTCTCAAGAATGAAATTAACAAGTATGAAAACTTAAAGAAATATTACTAGATGTTTCCCATGATACTGATGACATCATTTGCAGATAATAGAAATCTATGTATTGATAGCTGGAAATCCTCTACACCAAATTTCTTTCAGCAATAAAATGTCAATTAAAGTATTTAAACTGGTTCCAAAAAGACAACTGAGAACCATCAGCAATGCCATATATTTTGATGGCTGCATTTTTAAGACGATGGACTTGAATCTTGATGTTGGATGAAATCATGTTCAGTTTATTGTATCAGTTTTGAAAAGATTGCATTTTGCTTATGAAAGATTAGTGAAAAGAAAATATAGTAAAAGTTGGGAATAATAAAAAAATGCAGATTAATTCCCTGGCAGTGCGCGGTGTCCAACCACAATTTTAAGCATGAGAAACATGTGGTCAACAAAATCACTATTTTGATGGCTGCATTTTTAAGACGATGGACTTGAAATCTTCATGTTGGATGAAATCATGTTCAGTTTATTGTATTCATTTTGAAAAGATTGGATTTTGCTTATGAAAGATTAGTGAAAAGAAAATATAGTAAAAGTTGGGAATAATAAAAAAATGCAAATTAATTCCATGGCAGTGTGCGGTGTCCAACCACAATTTTAAGCATGAGAAAGATGTGGTCAACAAAATCACTGCGTTTATTAATATACAATCCATTTATCTCCTTCTACTCTTTGATCTCAGACCACTTCTTTCTCTTCAGTAAGTCAGTCTAGTTTTCATGCTCATGGCTGTGTAGTTCAGTAGAGATTCAGGTGAACCTAGACCAAAATCTTCTCACTGGCTCTCCCTCTGTGCTCACATGGCAAAAACATCTGATAGATTATTCAACAGTTGGCTGTGATGGCCGAGCGGTAAAGTCGTTGGACTCGAAATCCAATGGGGTATCCCCGCACAGGTTCAAATCCTGTTCACAGCGCAGTGTTTTACTTGGTCAAAACTTTAGACCTTCTCGAAAAGAGTAAAATAATTTATACACTATATTATTAAAACGGGCCAAGTGATATGAAAATGGGACAACTCCAAATGTTTGACTCAAAATCTGCCTCAAGAATGAAATTAAGCAGTATGAAAACTTCAAGAAATATTACTCCATGTTTCCCATGATATTGATGACATCATTTGCAGATAATAGAAATCTATGTATTGGTTGCTGGAAATCCTCTACACCAAATTTCTTTCAGCAATAAAAAGACAATGAAAGTATTTAAACTGGTTCCAAAAAGACAACTGGGAACCATCAGCAATGCCATATATTTTGATGGCTGCATTTTTAAGACGATGGACTTGAAATCTTCATGTTGGATGAAATCATGTTCAGTTTATTGTATTAGTTTTGAAAAGATTGGATTTTGCTTATGAAAGATTAGTGAAAAGAAAATATAGTAAAAGTTGGGAATAATAAAAAAATGCAGATTAATTCCCTGGCAGTGCGCGGTGTCCAACCACAATTTTAAGCATGAGAAACATGTGGTCAACAAAATCACTATTTTGATGGCTGCATTTTTAAGAGGATGGACTTGAAATCTTCATGTTGGATGAAATTGTGTTCACAGTTTATTGTTTTACCTTTGAAAAGATTGGATTTTGCACATGAAAGATTAGTGAAAAGAAAATATAGTAGACGCTGGGAATAATAAAACAATGCAGATTAATTCCCTGACAGTGTGTGGAAACCAAAGACAATTTTAACCATGAGAAACATGTGGTCAACAAAATCTCTGCGTTTCTCAATATACAATCCATTCATCTCCTTCTACTCTTTGATCTCAGACCACTCCTTTCTCTTCAGTAAGTCAGTCAAGTTCTCTTGCTCATGGCTGTATCCTAAATAGATATTCATGCGAACTTAGGCCAAAATCTTCTCACAGGCTGTTCTCTGTGTTCACATGGCAAACACATCTGATAAAGTGAGCCTATAATTGGCTGTGATGGCTGCAAATCCCCACACAGGTTCAAATCCTCATCACAGTGCAATGTTTTACTTGGTCAAAACTTTGGACCTTCTCGAAAAGAGTAAAATAATATATACAGTATATTATTAAAATGGGCCAAGACATATGAAAATGGGACAACTAAATATGTTTGAGTTGAAATCTGTCTCAAGAATGAAATTAACAAGTATGAAAACTTAAAGAAATATTACTAGATGTTTCCCATGATATTGATGACATCATTTGCAGATAATAGAAATCTATGTATTGATAGCTGGAAATGCTCTACACCAAATATCTTTCAGCAATAAAAAGTCAATGAAAGTATTTAAACTGGTTCCAAAAAGACAACTGAGAACCATCAGCAATGCCATATATTTTGATGGCTGCATTTTTAAGACGATGGACTTGAAATCTTCATGTTGGATGAAATCATGTTCAGTTTATTGTATTAGTTTTGAAAAGATTGGATTTTGCTTATCAAAGATTAGTGAAAAGAAAATATAGTAAAAGTTGGGAATAATAAAAAAAATGCAGATTAATTCCCTGGCAGTGCGCGGTGTCCAACCACAATTTTAACCATGAGAAACATGTGGTCAACAAAATCACTGCGTTTCTTAATATACAATCCATTTATCTCCTTCTACTCTTTGATCTCAGACCACTTCTTTCTCTTCAGTAAGTCAGTCTAGTTTTCATGCTCATGGCTTTGTAGTTCAGTAGAGATTCAGGTGAACTTAGACCAAAATCTTCTCACAGGCTCTCCCTCTGTGCTCACATGGCAAAAACATCTGATAGATTATGCAACAGTTGGCTGTGATGGCCGAGTGGTTAAGTTGTTGGACTTGAAATCCAATGGGGTATCCCCACAAAGGTTCAAATCCTGTTCACAGCACAGTGTTTTACTTAGTCAAAACTTTGGACCTTCTCGAAAAGAGTAAAATAATATATACAGTATATTATTAAAACTGGCCAAGTGATATGAAAATGGGACAACTTAACATGTTTGACTCGAAATCTGCCTCAAGAATGAGATTTAGCAGTATGAAAACTCCAAGAAATATTACTCAATGTTTCCCATGATATTGATGACATCATTTGCAGATAATAGAAATCTATGTATTGGTTGCTGGAATTCCTCTACACCAAATTTCTTTCAGCAATAAAAAGTCAATGAAAGTATTTAAACTGGTTCCAAAAAGACAACTGAGAACCATCAGCAATGCCATATATTTTGATGGTTGCATTTTTAAGACGATGGACTTGAAATCTTCATGTTGGATGAAATCGTGTTCACAGTTTATTGTTTTACCTTTGAAAAGATTGGATTTTGCACATGAAAGATTAGTGAAAAGAAAATATAGTAAAAGCTGGGAATAATAAAACAATACAGATTAATTCCCTGACAGTGTGCGGAAACCAAAGACAATTTTAACCATGAGAAACACGTGGTCAACAAAATCTCTGCGTTTCTCAATATACAATCCACTCATCTCCTTCTACTCTTTAATCTCAGACCACTCCTTTCTATTCAGTAAGTCAGTCAAGTTCTCTTGCTCATGGCTGTATCCTACAATAGATATTCATGCGAATTTAGGCCAAAATCTTTTCACAGGCTGTTCTCTGTGTTCACATGGCAAACACATCTGATAAGGTGAGCCTATAATTGGCTGTGATGGCCGTAAATCCCCACACAGGTTCAAATCCTGTTCACTGTGCAGTGTTTTACTTGGTCAAAACTTTGGACCTTCTCGAAAAGAGTAAAATAATATATACAGTATATTATTAAAATGGGCCAAGACATATGAAAATGGGACAATTAAATATATTTGAGTCGAAATCTGTCTCAAGAATGAAATTAACAAGTATGAAGACTTAAAGAAATATTACTAGATGTTTCCCTTGATATTGATGACATCATTTGCAGATAATAGAAATCTATGTATTGATAGCTGGAAATCCTCTACACCAAATTTCTTTCAGCAATAAAATGTCAATTAAAGTATTTAAACTGGTTCCAAAAAGACAACTGAGAACCATCAGCAATGCCATATATTTTGATGGCTGCATTTTTAAGAAGATGGACTTGAAATCTTGATGTTGGATGAAATCATGTTCAGTTTATTGTATCAGTTTTGAAAAGATTGGATTTTGCTTATGAAAGAATAGTGAAAAGAAAATATAGTAAAAGTTGGGAATAATAAAAAAAATGCAGATTAATTCCCTGGCAGTGCGCGGTGTCCAACCACAATTTTAAGCATGAGAAACATGTGGTCAACAAAATCACTATATTGATGGCTGCATTTTTAAGACGATGGACTTGAAATCTTCATGTTGCATGAAATCGTGTTCACAGTTTATTGTTTTACCTTTGAAAAGATTGGATTTTGCACATGAAAGATTAGTGAAAAGAAAATATAGTAGACGCTGGGAATAATAAAACAATGCAGATTAATTCCCTGACAGTGTGTGGAAACCAAAGACAATTTTAACCATGAGAAACATGTGGTCAACAAAATCTCTGCGTTTCTCAATATACAATCCATTCATCTCCTTCTACTCTTTGATCTCAGACCACTCCTTTCTCTTCAGTAAGTCAGTCAAGTTCTCTTGCTCATGGCTGTATCCTAAATAGATATTCATGCGAACTTAGGCCAAAATCTTCTCACAGGCTGTTCTCTGTGTTCACATGGCAAACACATCTGATAAAGTGAGCCTATAATTGGCTGTGATGGCCGCAAATCCCCACACAGGTTCAAATCCTGATCACAGTGCAATGTTTTACTTGGTCAAAACTTTGGACCTTCTCGAAAAGTGTAAAATAATATATACAGTATATTATTAAAATGGGCCAAGACATATGAAAATGGGACAACTAAATATGTTTGAGTCGAAATCTGTCTCAAGAATTAAATTAACAAGTATGAAAACTTAAAGAAATATTACTAGATGTTTCCCATGATATTGATGACATCATTTGCAGATAATAGAAATCTATGTATTGATAGCTGGAAATCCTATACACCAAATATCTTTCAGCAATAAAATGTCAATTAAAGTATTTAAACTGGTTCCAAAAAGACAACTGAGAACCATCAGCAATGCCATATATTTTGATGGCTGCATTTTTAAGACGATGGACTTGAAATCTTCATGTTGGATGAAATCATGTTCAGTTTATTGTATTAGTTTTGAAAAGATTGGATTTTGCTTATGAAAGATTAGTGAAAAGAAAATATAGTAAAAGTTGGGAATAATAAAAAAAATGCAGATTAATTCCCTGGCAGTGCGCGGTGTCCAACCACAATTTTAAGCATGAGAAACATGTGGTCAACAAAATCACTATTTTGATGGCTGCATTTTTAAGACGATGGACTTGAAATCTTCATGTTGGATGAAATCGTGTTCACAGTTTATTGTTTTACCTTTGAAAAGATTGGATTTTGCACATGAAAGATTAGTGAAAAGAAAATATAGTAGACGCTGGGAATAATAAAACAATGCAGATTAATTCCCTGACAGTGTGTGGAAACCAAAGACAATTTTAACCATGAGAAACATGTGGTCAACAAAATCTCTGCGTTTCTCAATATACAATCCATTCATCTCCTTCTACTCTTTAATCTCAGACCACTCCTTTCTATTCAGTAAGTCAGTCAAGTTCTCTTGCTCATGGCTGTATCCTACAATAGATATTCATGCGAATTTAGGCCAAAATCTTTTCACAGGCTGTTCTCTGTGTTCACATGGCAAACACATCTGATAAGGTGAGCCTATAATTGGCTGAGATGGCCGCAAATCCCCACACAGGTTCAAATCCTGTTCACAGTGCAGTATTTTACTTGGTCAAAACTTTGGACCTTCTCGAAAAGAGTAAAATAATATATACAGTATATTATTAAAATGGGCCAAGACATATGAAAATGGGACAATTAAATATATTTGAGTCGAAATCTGTCTCAAGAATGAAATTAACAAGTATGAAAGCTTAAAGAAATATTACTAGATGTTTCCCATGATATTGATTACATCATTTGCAGATAATAGAAATCTATGTATTAATAGCTGGAAATCCTCTACACCAAATTTCTTTCAGCAATAAAATGTCAATTAAAGTATTTAAACTGGTTCCAAAAAGACAACTGAGAACCATCAGCAATGCCATATATTTTGATGGCTGCATTTTTAAGACGATGAACTTGAAATCTTCATGTTGGATGAAATCATGTTCAGTTTATTGTATTAGTTTTGAAAAGATTGGATTTTGCTTATGAAAGATTAGTGAAAAGAAAATATAGTAAAAGTTGGGAATAATAAAATGCAGATTAATTCCCTGGCAGTGCGCGGTGTCCAACCACAATTTTAACCATGAGAAACATGTGGTCAACAAAATCACTGCGTTTCTTAATATACAATCCATTTATCTCCTTCTACTCTTTGATCTCAGACCACTTCTTTCTCTTCAGTAAGTCAGTCTAGTTTTCATGCTCATGGCTTTGTAGTTCAGTAGAGATTCAGGTGAACTTAGACCAAAATCTTCTCACAGGCTCTCCCTCTGTGCTCACATGGCAAAAACATCTGATAGTTTATTCAACAGTTGGCTGTGATGGCAGAGTGGTTAAGGTGTTGGACTTGAAATCCAATGGGGTATCCCCGCACAGGTTCAAATCCTGTCCACAGTGCAGTGTTTGACTAGGTCAAAACTTTGGACCTTCTCGAAAAGAGTAAAATAATATATACAGTATATTATTAAAACAGGCCAAGTGATATGAAAATGGGATAACTTAACATGTTTGACTCGAAATCTGCCTCAAGAATGAGATTTAGCAGTATGAAAACTCCAAGAAATATTACTCGATGTTTCCCATGATATTGATGACATCATTTGCAGATAATAGAAATCTATGTATTGGTTGCTGGAAATCCTCTACACCAAATTTCTTTCAGCAATAAAAAGTCAATGAAAGTATTTAAACTGGTTCCAAAAAGACAACTGAGAACCATCAGCAATGCCATATATTTTGATGGCTGCATTTTTAAGACGATGGACTTGAAATCTTCATGTTGGATGAAATCGTGTTCACAGTTTATTGTTTTACCTTTGAAAAGATTGGATTTTGCACATGAAAGATTAGTGAAAAGAAAATATAGTAAAAGCTGGGAATAATAAAACAATGCAGATTAATTCCCTGACAGTGTGTGGAAACCAAAGACAATTTTAACCATGAGAAACATGTGGTCAACAAAATCTCTGCGTTTCTCAATATACAATCCATTCATCTCCTTCTACTCTTTGATCTCAGACCACTCCTTTCTCTTCAGTAAGTCAGTCAAGTTCTCTTGCTCATGGCTGTATCCTACAATAGATATTCATGCGAACTTAGGCCAAAATCTTCTCACAGGCTGTTCTCTGTGTTCACATGGCAAACACATCTGATAAAGTGAGCCTATAATAGGCTGTGATGGCTGCAAATCCACACACAGGTTCAAATCCTCATCACAGTGCAATGTTTTACTTGGTCAAAACTTTGGACCTTCTCGAAAAGAGTAAAATAATATATACAGTATATTATTAAAATGGGCCAAGACATATGAAAATGGGACAACTAAATATGTTTGAGTCGAAATCTGTCTCAAGAATGAAATTAACAAGTATGAAAACTTAAAGATATATTACTAGATGTTTTCCATGATATTGATGACATCATTTGCAGATAATAGAAATCTATGTATTGATAGCTGGAAATCCTCTACACCAAATATCTTTCAGCAATAAAATATCAATTAAAGTATTTAAACTGGTTCCAAAAAGACAACTGAGAACCATCAGCAATGCCATATATTTTGATGGCTGCATTTTTAAGACGATGGACTTGAAATCTTCATGTTGGATGAAATCATGTTCAGTTTATTGTATTAGTTTTGAAAAGATTGGATTTTGCTTATCACAGATTAGTGAAAAGAAAATATAGTAAAAGTTGGGAATAATAAAAAAAATGCAGATTAATTCCCTGGCAGTGCGCGGTGTCCAACCACAATTTTAACCATGAGAAACATGTGGTCAACAAAATCACTGCGTTTCTTAATATACAATCCATTTATCTCCTTCTACTCTTTGATCTCAGACCACTTCTTTCTCTTCAGTAAGTCAGTCTAGTTTTCATGCTCATGGCTTTGTAGTTCAGTAGAGATTCAGGTGAACTTAGACCAAAATCTTCTCACAGGCTCTCCCTCTGTGCTCACATGGCAAAAACATCTGATAGTTTATTCAACAGTTGGCTGTGATGGCCGTGTGGTTAAGGTGTTGGACTTGAAATCCAATGGGGTATCCCCGCACAGGTTCAAATCCTGTCCACAGTGCAGGGTTTTACTAGGTCAAAACTTTGGACCTTCTCGAAAAGAGTAAAATAATATATGCAGTATATTATTAAAACGGGCCAAGTGATATGAAAATGGGACAACTTAACATGTTTGACTCAAAATCTGCGTCAAGAATGAGATTTAGCAGTATGAAAACTCCAAGAAATATTACTCGATCCTCTACACCAAATTTCTTTCAGCAATAAAAAGTCAATGAAAGTATTTAAACTGGTTCCAAAAAGACAACTGATAACCATCAGCAATGCCATATATTTTGATGGCTGCATTTTTAAGACGATGGACTTGAAATCTTCATGTTGGATGAAATCGTGTTCACAGTTTATTGTTTTACCTTTGAAAAGATTGGATTTTGCACATGAAAGATTAGTGAAAAGAAAATATAGTAAAAGCTGGGAATAATAAAACAATACAGATTAATTCCGTGACAGTGTGCGGAAACCAAAGACAATTTTAACCATGAGAAACACGTGGTCAACAAAATCTCTGCGTTTCTCAATATACAATCCACTCATCTCCTTCTACTCTTTAATCTCAGACCACTCCTTTCTATTCAGTAAGTCAGTCAAGTTCTCTTGCTCATGGCTGTATCCTACAATAGATATTCATGCGAATTTAGGCCAAAATCTTTTCACAGGCTGTTCTCTGTGTTCACATGGCAAACACATATGATAAGGTGAGCCTATAATTGGCTGTGATGGCCGCAAATCCCCACACAGGTTCAAATCCTGTTCACAGTGCAGTGTTTTACTTGCTCAAAACTTTGGACCTTCTCGAAAAGAGTAAAATAATATATACAGTATATTATTAAAATGGGCCAAGACATATGAAAATGGGACAATTAAATATATTTGAGTCGAAATCTGTCTCAAGAATGAAATTAACAAGTATGAAAACTTAAAGAAATATTACTCGATGTTTCCCATGATATTGATGACATCATTTGCAGATAATAGAAATCTATGTATTGATAGCTGGAAATCCTCTACACCAAATATCTTTCAGCAATAAAATGTCAATTAAAGTATTTAAACTGGTTCCAAAAAGACAACTGAGAACCATCAGCAATGCCATATATTTTGATGGCTGCATTTTTAAGACGATGGACTTGAAATCTTCATGTTGGATGAAATCATGTTCAGTTTATTGTATTAGTTTTGAAAAGATTGGATTTTGCTTATGAAAGATTAGTGAAAAGAAAATATAGTAAAAGTAGGGAATAATAAAAAAAGCAGATTAATTCCCTGGCAGTGCGCGGTGTCCAACCACAATTTTAAGCATGAGAAACATGTGGTCAACAAAATCACTATTTTGATGGCTGCATTTTTAAGACGATGGACTTGAAATCTTCATGTTGGATGAAATCGTGTTCACAGTTTATTGTTTTACCTTTGAAAAGATTGGATTTTGCACATGAAAGATTAGTGAAAAGAAAATATAGTAGACGCTGGGAATAATAAAACAATGCAGATTAATTCCCTGACAGTGTGTGGAAACCAAAGACAATTTTAACCATGAGAAACATGTGGTCAACAAAATCTCTGCATTTCTCAATATACAATCCATTCATCTCCTTCTACTCTTTGATCTCAGACCACTCGTTTCTCTTCAGTAAGTCAGTCAAGTTCTCTTGCTCATGGCTGTATCCTAAATAGATATTCATGCGAACTTAGGCCAAAATCTTCTCACAGGCTGTTCTCTGTGTTCACATGGCAAACACATCTGATAAAGTGAGCCTATAATTGGCTGTGATGGCCGCAAATCCCCACACATGTTCAAATCCTGATCACAGTGCAATAATTTACTTGGTCAAAACTTTGGACCTTCTCGAAAAGAGTAAAATAATATATACAGTATATTATTAAAATGGGACAAGACATATGAAAATGGGACAACTAAATATGTTTGAGTCGAAATCTGTCTCAAGAATGAAATTAACAAGTATGAAAACTTAAAGAAATATTACTAGATGTTTCCCATGATATTGATGACATCATTTGCAGATAATAGAAATCTATGTATTGATAGCTGGAAATCCTCTACAACAAATATCTTTCAGCAATAAAATGTCAATTAAAGTATTTAAACTGGTTCCAAAAAGACAACTGAGAACCATCAGCAATGCCATATATTTTGATGGCTGCATTTTTAAGACGATGGACTTGAAATCTTCATGTTGGATGAAATCATGTTCAGTTTATTGTATTAGTTTTGAAAAGATTGGATTTTGCTTATCAAAGATTAGTGAAAAGAAAATATAGTAAAAGTTGGGAATAATAAAAAAATGCAGATTAATTCCCTGGCAGTGCGCGGTGTCCAACCACAATTTTAACCATGAGAAACATGTGGTCAACAAAATCACTGCGTTTCTTATTATACAATCCATTTATCTCCTTCTACTCTTTGATCTCAGACCACTTCTTTCTCTTCAGTAAGTCAGTCTAGTTTTCATGCTCATGGCTTTGTAGTTCAGTAGACATTCAGGTGAACTTAGACCAAAATCTTCTCACAGGCTCTCCCTCTGTGCTCACATGGCAAAAACATCTGATAGATTATGCAACAGTTGGCTGTGATGGCCGAGTGGTTAAGGTGTTGGACTTGAAATCCAATGGGGTATCCCTGCACAGGTTCAAATCCTGTTCACAGCACAGTGTTTTACTTGGTCAAAACTTTGGACCTTCTCTAAAAGAGTAAAATAATATATACAGTATATTATTAAAACGGGCCAAGTGATATGAAAATGAGACAACTTAACATGTTTGACTCGAAATCTGCCTCAAGAATGAGATTTAGCAGTATGAAAACTCCAAGAAATATCACTCGATGTCTCCCATGATATTGATGACATCATTTGCAGATAATAGAAATCTATGTATTGGTTGCTGGAAATCCTCTACACCAAATTTCTTTCAGCAATAAAAAGTCAATGAAAGTATTTAAACTGGTTCCAAAAAGACAACTGAGAACCATCAGCAATGCCATATATTTTGATGGCTGCATTTTTAAGACGATGGACATGAAATCTTCATGTTGAATGAAATCGTGTTCACAGTTTATTGTTTTACCTTTGAAAAGATTGGATTTTGCACATGAAAGATTAGTGAAAAGAAAATATAGTAAAAGCTGGGAATAATAAAACAATACAGATTAATTCCCTGACAGTGTGCGGAAACCAAAGACAATTTTAACCATGAGAAACACGTGGTCAACAAAATCTCTGCGTTTCTCAATATACAATCCACTCATCTCCTTCTACTCTTTAATCTCAGACCACTCCTTTCTATTCAGTAAGTCAGTCAAGTTCTCTTGCTCATGGCTGTATCCTACAATAGATATTCATGCGAATTTAGGCCAAAATCTTTTCACAGGCTGTTCTCTGTGTTCACATGGCAAACACATCTGATAAGGTGAGCCTATAATTGGCTGTGATGGCCGCAAATCCCCACACAGGTTCAAATCCTGTTCACAGTGCAGTGTTTTACTTGTTCAAAACTTTGGACCTTCTCGAAAAGAGTAAAATAATATATACAGTATATTATTAAAATGGGCCAAGACATATGAAAATGGGACAATTAAATATATTTGAGTCGAAATCTGTCTCAAGAATGAAATTAACAAGTATGAAAACTTAAAGAAATATTACTAGATGTTTCCCATGATACTGATGACATCATTTGCAGATAATAGAAATCTATGTATTGATAGCTGGAAATCCTCTACACCAAATTTCTTTCAGCAATAAAATGTCAATTAAAGTATTTAAACTGGTTCCAAAAAGACAACTGAGAACCATCAGCAATGCCATATATTTTGATGGCTGCATTTTTAAGACGATGGACTTGAATCTTGATGTTGGATGAAATCATGTTCAGTTTATTGTATCAGTTTTGAAAAGATTGCATTTTGCTTATGAAAGATTAGTGAAAAGAAAATATAGTAAAAGTTGGGAATAATAAAAAAATGCAGATTAATTCCCTGGCAGTGCGCGGTGTCCAACCACAATTTTAAGCATGAGAAACATGTGGTCAACAAAATCACTATTTTGATGGCTGCATTTTTAAGACGATGGACTTGAAATCTTCATGTTGGATGAAATCATGTTCAGTTTATTGTATTCATTTTGAAAAGATTGGATTTTGCTTATGAAAGATTAGTGAAAAGAAAATATAGTAAAAGTTGGGAATAATAAAAAAATGCAAATTAATTCCATGGCAGTGTGCGGTGTCCAACCACAATTTTAAGCATGAGAAAGATGTGGTCAACAAAATCACTGCGTTTATTAATATACAATCCATTTATCTCCTTCTACTCTTTGATCTCAGACCACTTCTTTCTCTTCAGTAAGTCAGTCTAGTTTTCATGCTCATGGCTGTGTAGTTCAGTAGAGATTCAGGTGAACCTAGACCAAAATCTTCTCACTGGCTCTCCCTCTGTGCTCACATGGCAAAAACATCTGATAGATTATTAAACAGTTGGCTGTGATGGCCGAGCGGTAAAGTCGTTGGACTCGAAATCCAATGGGGTATCCCCGCACAGGTTCAAATCCTGTTCACAGCGCAGTGTTTTACTTGGTCAAAACTTTAGACCTTCTCGAAAAGAGTAAAATAATTTATACACTATATTATTAAAACGGGCCAAGTGATATGAAAATGGGACAACTCCAAATGTTTGACTCAAAATCTGCCTCAAGAATGAAATTAAGCAGTATGAAAACTTCAAGAAATATTACTCCATGTTTCCCATGATATTGATGACATCATTTGCAGATAATAGAAATCTATGTATTGGTTGCTGGAAATCCTCTACACCAAATTTCTTTCAGCAATAAAAAGACAATGAAAGTATTTAAACTGGTTCCAAAAAGACAACTGGGAACCATCAGCAATGCCATATATTTTGATGGCTGCATTTTTAAGACGATGGACTTGAAATCTTCATGTTGGATGAAATCATGTTCAGTTTATTGTATTAGTTTTGAAAAGATTGGATTTTGCTTATGAAAGATTAGTGAAAAGAAAATATAGTAAAAGTTGGGAATAATAAAAAAATGCAGATTAATTCCCTGGCAGTGCGCGGTGTCCAACCACAATTTTAAGCATGAGAAACATGTGGTCAACAAAATCACTATTTTGATGGCTGCATTTTTAAGAGGATGGACTTGAAATCTTCATGTTGGATGAAATTGTGTTCACAGTTTATTGTTTTACCTTTGAAAAGATTGGATTTTGCACATGAAAGATTAGTGAAAAGAAAATATAGTAGACGCTGGGAATAATAAAACAATGCAGATTAATTCCCTGACAGTGTGTGGAAACCAAAGACAATTTTAACCATGAGAAACATGTGGTCAACAAAATCTCTGCGTTTCTCAATATACAATCCATTCATCTCCTTCTACTCTTTGATCTCAGACCACTCCTTTCTCTTCAGTAAGTCAGTCAAGTTCTCTTGCTCATGGCTGTATCCTAAATAGATATTCATGCGAACTTAGGCCAAAATCTTCTCACAGGCTGTTCTCTGTGTTCACATGGCAAACACATCTGATAAAGTGAGCCTATAATTGGCTGTGATGGCTGCAAATCCCCACACAGGTTCAAATCCTCATCACAGTGCAATGTTTTACTTGGTCAAAACTTTGGACCTTCTCGAAAAGAGTAAAATAATATATACAGTATATTATTAAAATGGGCCAAGACATATGAAAATGGGACAACTAAATATGTTTGAGTTGAAATCTGTCTCAAGAATGAAATTAACAAGTATGAAAACTTAAAGAAATATTACTAGATGTTTCCCATGATATTGATGACATCATTTGCAGATAATAGAAATCTATGTATTGATAGCTGGAAATGCTCTACACCAAATATCTTTCAGCAATAAAAAGTCAATGAAAGTATTTAAACTGGTTCCAAAAAGACAACTGAGAACCATCAGCAATGCCATATATTTTGATGGCTGCATTTTTAAGACGATGGACTTGAAATCTTCATGTTGGATGAAATCATGTTCAGTTTATTGTATTAGTTTTGAAAAGATTGGATTTTGCTTATCAAAGATTAGTGAAAAGAAAATATAGTAAAAGTTGGGAATAATAAAAAAAATGCAGATTAATTCCCTGGCAGTGCGCGGTGTCCAACCACAATTTTAACCATGAGAAACATGTGGTCAACAAAATCACTGCGTTTCTTAATATACAATCCATTTATCTCCTTCTACTCTTTGATCTCAGACCACTTCTTTCTCTTCAGTAAGTCAGTCTAGTTTTCATGCTCATGGCTTTGTAGTTCAGTAGAGATTCAGGTGAACTTAGACCAAAATCTTCTCACAGGCTCTCCCTCTGTGCTCACATGGCAAAAACATCTGATAGATTATGCAACAGTTGGCTGTGATGGCCGAGTGGTTAAGTTGTTGGACTTGAAATCCAATGGGGTATCCGCACAAAGGTTCAAATCCTGTTCACAGCACAGTGTTTTACTTAGTCAAAACTTTGGACCTTCTCGAAAAGAGTAAAATAATATATACAGTATATTATTAAAACTGGCCAAGTGATATGAAAATGGGACAACTTAACATGTTTGACTCGAAATCTGCCTCAAGAATGAGATTTAGCAGTATGAAAACTCCAAGAAATATTACTCAATGTTTCCCATGATATTGATGACATCATTTGCAGATAATAGAAATCTATGTATTGGTTGCTGGAATTCCTCTACACCAAATTTCTTTCAGCAATAAAAAGTCAATGAAAGTATTTAAACTGGTTCCAAAAAGACAACTGAGAACCATCAGCAATGCCATATATTTTGATGGTTGCATTTTTAAGACGATGGACTTGAAATCTTCATGTTGGATGAAATCGTGTTCACAGTTTATTGTTTTACCTTTGAAAAGATTGGATTTTGCACATGAAAGATTAGTGAAAAGAAAATATAGTAAAAGCTGGGAATAATAAAACAATACAGATTAATTCCCTGACAGTGTGCGGAAACCAAAGACAATTTTAACCATGAGAAACACGTGGTCAACAAAATCTCTGCGTTTCTCAATATACAATCCACTCATCTCCTTCTACTCTTTAATCTCAGACCACTCCTTTCTATTCAGTAAGTCAGTCAAGTTCTCTTGCTCATGGCTGTATCCTACAATAGATATTCATGCGAATTTAGGCCAAAATCTTTTCACAGGCTGTTCTCTGTGTTCACATGGCAAACACATCTGATAAGGTGAGCCTATAATTGGCTGTGATGGCCGTAAATCCCCACACAGGTTCAAATCCTGTTCACTGTGCAGTGTTTTACTTGGTCAAAACTTTGGACCTTCTCGAAAAGAGTAAAATAATATATACAGTATATTATTAAAATGGGCCAAGACATATGAAAATGGGACAATTAAATATATTTGAGTCGAAATCTGTCTCAAGAATGAAATTAACAAGTATGAAGACTTAAAGAAATATTACTAGATGTTTCCCTTGATATTGATGACATCATTTGCAGATAATAGAAATCTATGTATTGATAGCTGGAAATCCTCTACACCAAATTTCTTTCAGCAATAAAATGTCAATTAAAGTATTTAAACTGGTTCCAAAAAGACAACTGAGAACCATCAGCAATGCCATATATTTTGATGGCTGCATTTTTAAGAAGATGGACTTGAAATCTTGATGTTGGATGAAATCATGTTCAGTTTATTGTATCAGTTTTGAAAAGATTGGATTTTGCTTATGAAAGAATAGTGAAAAGAAAATATAGTAAAAGTTGGGAATAATAAAAAAAATGCAGATTAATTCCCTGGCAGTGCGCGGTGTCCAACCACAATTTTAAGCATGAGAAACATGTGGTCAACAAAATCACTATATTGATGGCTGCATTTTTAAGACGATGGACTTGAAATCTTCATGTTGCATGAAATCGTGTTCACAGTTTATTGTTTTACCTTTGAAAAGATTGGATTTTGCACATGAAAGATTAGTGAAAAGAAAATATAGTAGACGCTGGGAATAATAAAACAATGCAGATTAATTCCCTGACAGTGTGTGGAAACCAAAGACAATTTTAACCATGAGAAACATGTGGTCAACAAAATCTCTGCGTTTCTCAATATACAATCCATTCATCTCCTTCTACTCTTTGATCTCAGACCACTCCTTTCTCTTCAGTAAGTCAGTCAAGTTCTCTTGCTCATGGCTGTATCCTAAATAGATATTCATGCGAACTTAGGCCAAAATCTTCTCACAGGCTGTTCTCTGTGTTCACATGGCAAACACATCTGATAAAGTGAGCCTATAATTGGCTGTGATGGCCGCAAATCCCCACACAGGTTCAAATCCTGATCACAGTGCAATGTTTTACTTGGTCAAAACTTTGGACCTTCTCGAAAAGTGTAAAATAATATATACAGTATATTATTAAAATGGGCCAAGACATATGAAAATGGGACAACTAAATATGTTTGAGTCGAAATCTGTCTCAAGAATTAAATTAACAAGTATGAAAACTTAAAGAAATATTACTAGATGTTTCCCATGATATTGATGACATCATTTGCAGATAATAGAAATCTATGTATTAATAGCTGGAAATCCTCTACACCAAATTTCTTTCAGCAATAAAATGTCAATTAAAGTATTTAAACTGGTTCCAAAAAGACAACTGAGAACCATCAGCAATGCCATATATTTTGATGGCTGCATTTTTAAGACGATGAACTTGAAATCTTCATGTTGGATGAAATCATGTTCAGTTTATTGTATTAGTTTTGAAAAGATTGGATTTTGCTTATGAAAGATTAGTGAAAAGAAAATATAGTAAAAGTTGGGAATAATAAAATGCAGATTAATTCCCTGGCAGTGCGCGGTGTCCAACCACAATTTTAAGCATAAGAAACATGTGGTCAACAAAATCACTGCGTTTCTTAATATACAATCCATTTATCTCCTTCTACTCTTTGATCTCAGACCACTTCTTTCTCTTCAGTAAGTCAGTCTAGTTTTCATGCTCATGGCTTTGTAGTTCAGTAGAGATTCAGGTGAACTTAGAGCAAAATCTTCTCACAGGCTCTCCCTCTGTGCTCACATGGCAAAAACATCTGATAGATTTTTCTACAGTTGGCTGTGATGGCCGAGTGGTTAAGGCGTTGGACTCGAAATCCAATGGGGTATCCCCGCACACGTTCAAATCCTGTTCACAGCGCAGTGTTTTACTTGGTCAAAACTTTGGACCTTCTCGAAAAGAGTAAAATAATATAAACAGTATATTATTAAAACGGGCCAAGTGATATGAAAATGGGACAACTTAACATGTTTGACTCGAAATCTGCCTCAAGAATGAGATTTAGCAGTATGAAAACGCCAAGAAATATTACTCGATGTTTCCCATGATATTGATGACATCATTTGCAGATAATAGAAATCTATGTATTGGTTGCTGGAAATCCTCTACACCAAATTTCTTTCAGCAATAAAAAGTCAATGAAAGTATTTAAACTGGTTCCAAAAAGACAACTGAGAACCATCAGCAACGCCATATATTTTGATGGCTGCATTTTTAAGACGATGCACTTGAAATCTTCATGTTGGATGAAATCGTGTTCACAGTTTATTGTTTTACCTTTGAAAAGATTGGATTTTGCACATGAAAGATTAGTGAAAAGAAAATATAGTAAAAGCTGGGAATAATAAAACAATACAGATTAATTCCCTGACAGTGTGTGGAAACCAAAGACAATTTTAACCATGAGAAACACGTGGTTAACAAAATCTCTGCGTTTCTCAATATACAATCCATTCATCTCCTTCTACTCTTTAATCTCAGACCACTCCTTTCTATTCAGTAAGTCAGTCTAGTTTTCATGCTCATGGCTGTATCCTACAATAGATATTCATGCGAATTTAGGCCAAAATCTTTTCACAGGCTGTTCTCTGTGTTCACATGGCAAACACATCTGATAAGGTGAGCCTATAATTGGCTGAGATGGCCGCAAATCCCCACACAGGTTCAAATCCTGTTCACAGTGCAGTATTTTACTTGGTCAAAACTTTGGACCTTCTCGAAAAGAGTAAAATAATATATACAGTATATTATTAAAATGGGCCAAGACATATGAAAATGGGACAATTAAATATATTTGAGTCGAAATCTGTCTCAAGAATGAAATTAACAAGTATGAAAACTTAAAGAAATATTACTAGATGTTTCCCATGATATTGATGACATCATTTGCAGACAATAGAAATTTATGTATTGATAGCTGGAAATCCTCTACACCAAATTTCTTTCAGCAATAAAATGTCAATTAAAGTATTTAAACTGGTTCCAAAAAGACAACTGAGAACCATCAGCAATGCCATATATTTTGATGGCTGCATTTTTAAGACGATGGACTTGAAATCTTCATGTTGGATGAAATCATGTTCAGTTTATTGTATTAGTTTTGAAAAGATTGGATTTTGCTTATGAAAGATTAGTGAAAAGAAAATATAGTAAAAGTTGGGAATAATAAAAAAAATGCAGATTAATTCCCTGGCAGTGCGCGGTGTCCAACCACAATTTTAAGCATGAGAAACATGTGGTCAACAAAATCACTGCGTTTCTTAATATACAATCCATTTATCTCCTTCTACTCTTTGATCTCAGACCACTTCTTTCTCTTCAGTAAGTCAGTCTAGTTTTCATGCTCATGGCTTTGTAGTTCAGTAGAGATTCAGGTGAACTTAGAGCAAAATCTTCTCACAGGCTCTCCCTCTGTGCTCACATGGCAAAAACATCTGATAGATTATTCAACAGTTGGCTGTGATGGCCGAGTGGTTAAGGCGTTGGACGCGAAATCCAATGGGGTATCCCCGCACAGGTGCAAATCCTGTTCACAGCGCAGTGTTTTACTTGGTCAAAACTTTGGACCTTCTCGAAAAGAGTAAAATAATATATACAGTATATTATTAAAACGGGCCAAGTGATATGAAAATGGGACAACTTAACATGTTTGAATCGAAATCTGCCTCAAGAATGAGATTTAGTAGTATGAAAACGCCAAGAAATATTACTCGATGTTTCCCATGATATTGATGACATCATTTGCAGATAATAGAAATCTATGTATTGGTTGCTGGAAATCCTCTACACCAAATTTCTTTCAGCAATAAAAAGTCAATGAAAGTATTTAAACTGGTTCCAAAAAGACAACTGAGAACCATCAGCAATGACATATATTTTGATGGCTGCATTTTTAAGACGATGGACTTGAAATCTTCATGTTGGATGAAATCGTGTTCACAGTTTATTGTTTTACCTTTGAAAAGATAGGATTTTGCACATGAAAGATTAGTGAAAAGAAAATATAGTAAAAGCTGGGAATAATAAAACAATACAGATTAATTCCCTGACAGTGTGCGGAAACCAAAGACAATTTTAACCATGAGAAACACATGGTCAACAAAATCTCTGCGTTTCTCAATATACAATCCATTCATCTCCTTCTACTCTTTAATCTCAGACCACTCCTTTCTATTCAGTAAGTCAGTCAAGTTCTCTTGCTCATGGCTGTATCCTACAATAGATATTCATGCGAATTTAGGCCAAAATCTTTTCACAGGCTGTTCTCTGTGTTCACATGGCAAACACATCTGATAAGGTGAGCCTATAACTGGCTGTGATGGCCGCAAATCCCCACACAGGTTCAAATCCTGTTCACAGTGCAGTATTTTACTTGGTCAAATCTTTGGACCTTCTCGAAAAGAGTAAAATAATATATACAGTATATTATTAAAATGGGCCAAGACATATGAAAATGGGACAACTAAATATATTTGAGTCGAAATCTGTCTCAAGAATGAAATTAACAAGTATGAAAGCTTAAAGAAATATTACTAGATGTTTCCCATGATATTGATGACATCATTTGCAGATAATAGAAATCTATGTATTGATAGCTGGAAATCCTCTACACCAAATTTCTTTCAGCAATAAAATGTCAATTAAAGTATTTAAACTGGTTCCAAAAAGACAACTGAGAACCATCAGCAATGCCATATATTTTGATGGCTGCATTTTTAAGACGATGGACTTGAAATCTTCATGTTGGATGAAATCATGTTCAGTTTATTGTATTAGTCTTGAAAAGATTGGATTTTGCTTATGAAAGATTAGTGAAAAGAAAATATAGTAAAAGTTGGGAATAATAAAAAAAATGCAGATTAATTCCCTGGCAGTGCGCGGTGTCCAAACACAATTTTAAGCATGAGAAACATGTGGTCAACAAAATCACGGCGTTTCTTAATATACAATCCATTTATCTCCTTCTACTCTTTGATCTCAGACCACTTCTTTCTCTTCAGCAAGTAAGTCTAGTTTTCATGCTCATGGCTTTGTAGTTCAGTAGAGATTCAGGTGAACTTAGACCAAAATCTTCTCACAGGCTCTCCCTCTGTGCTCACATGGCAAAAACATCTGATAGATTATTCAACAGTTGGCTGTGATGGACGAGTGGTTAAGGCGTTGGACTTGAAATCCAATGGGGTATCCCCGCACACGTTCAAATCCTGTTCACAGCGCAGTGTTTTACTTGGTCAAAACTTTGGACCTTCTCGAAAAGAGTAAAATAATATATACAGTATATTATTAAAACGGGCCAAGTGATATGAAAATGGGACAACTTAACATGTTTGACTCGAAATCTGCCTCAAGAATGAGATTTAGCATTATGAAAACTCCAAGAAGTATTACTCAATGTTTCCCATGATATTGATGACATCATTTGCAGATAATAGAAATCTATGTATTGGTTGCTGGAAATCCTCTACACCAAATATTTAAACTGGTTCCAAAAAGACAACTGAGAACCATCAGCAATGCCATATATTTTGATGGCTGCATTTTTAAGACGACGGACTTGAAATCTTCATGTTGGATGAAATCGTGTTCACAGTTTATTGTTTTACCTTTGAAAAGATTGGATTTTGCACATGAAAGATTAGTGAAAAGAAAATATAGTAGACGCTGGGAATAATAAAACAATGCAGATTAATTCCCTGACAGTGTGTGGAAACCAAAGACAATTTTAACCATGAGAAACATGTGGTCAACAAAATCTCTGCGTTTCTCAATATACAATCCATTCATCTCCTTCTACTCTTTGATCTCAGACCACTCCTTTCTCTTCAGTAAGTCAGTCAAGTTCTCTTGCTCATGGCTGTATCCTAAATAGATATTCATGCGAACTTAGGCCAAAATCTTTTCACAGGCTGTTCTCTGTGTTCACATGGCAAACACATCTGATAAAGTGAGCCTATAATTGGCTGTGATGGCCGCAAATCCCCACACAGGTTCAAATCCTCATCACAGTGCAATGTTTTACTTGGTCAAAACTTTGGACCTTCTCGAAAAGAGTAAAATAATATATACAGTATATTATTAAAATGGGCCAAGACATATGAAAAAGGGACAACTAAATATGTTTGAGTCGAAATCTGTCTCAAGAATGAAATTAACAAGTATGAAAACTTAAAGAAATATTACTAGATGTTTCCCATGATATTGATGACATCATTTGCAGATAATAGAAATCTATGTATTGATAGCTGGAAATCCTCTACACCAAATATCTTTCAGCAATAAAATGTCAATTAAAGTATTTAAACTGGTTCCAAAAAGACAACTGAGAACCATCAGCAATGCCATATATTTTGATGGCTGCATTTTTAAGACGATGGACTTGATATCTTCATGTTGGATGAAATCATGTTCAGTTTATTGTATTAGTTTTGAAAAGATTGGATTTTGCTTATCAAAGATTAGTGAAAAGAAAATAGAGTAAAAGTTGGGAATAATAAAAAAAATGCAGATTAATTCCCTGGCAGTGCGCGGTGTCCAACCACAATTTTAACCATGAGAAACATGTGGTCAACAAAATCACTGCGTTTCTTAATATACAATCCATTTATCTCCTTCTACTCTTTGATCTCAGACCACTTCTTTCTCTTCAGTAAGTCAGTCTAGTTTTCATGCTCATGGCTTTGTAGTTCAGTAGAGATTCAGGTGAACTTAGACCAAAATCTTCTCACAGGTTCTCCCTCTGTGCTCACATGGCAAAAACATCTGATTTATTATGCAACAGTTGGCTGTGATGGCCGAGTGGTTAAGGTGTTGGACTTGAAATCCAATGGGGTATCCCCGCACACGTTCAAATCCTGTTCACAGCGCAGTGTTTTACTTGGTCAAAACTTTGGACCTTCTCGAAAAGAGTAAAATAATATATACAGTATATTATTAAAACGGGCCAAGTGATATGAAAATGGGACAACTTAACATGTTTGACTCGAAATCTGCCTCAAGAATGAGTTTTAGCAGTATGAAAACTCCAAGAAATATTACTCGATGTTTCCCATGATATTGATGACATCATTTGCAGTTAATAGAAATCTATGTATTGGTTGCTGGAAATCCTCTACACCAAATTTCTTTCAGCAATAAAAAGTCAATGAAAGTATTTAAACTGGTTCCAAAAAGACAACTGAGAACCATCAGCAATGCCATATATTTTGATGGCTGCATTTTTAAGACGATGGACTTGAAATCTTCATGTTGGATGAAATCGTGTTCACAGTTTATTGTTTTACCTTTGAAAAGATTGGATTTTGCACATGAAAGATTAGTGAAAAGAAAATATAGTAAAAGCTGGGAATCATAAAACAATACAGATTAATTCCCTGACAGTGTGCGGAAACCAAAGACAATTTTAACCATGAGAAACACGTGGTCAACAAAATCTCTGCGTTTCTCAATATACAATCCACTCATCTCCTTCTACTCTTTAATCTCAGACCACTCCTTTCTATTCAGTAAGTCAGTCAAGTTCTCTTGCTCATGGCTGTATCCTACAATAGATATTCATGCGAATTTAGGCCAAAATCTTTTCACAGGCTGTTCTCTGTGTTCACATGGCAAACACATCTGATAAGGTGAGCCTATAATTGGCTGTGATGGCCGCAAATCCCCACACAGGTTCAAATCCTGTTCACAGTGCAGTATTTTACTTGGTCATATCTTTGGACCTTCTCAAAAAGAGTAAAATAATATATACAGTTTATTATTAAAATGGGCCAAGACATGTGAAAATGGGACAACTAAATATATTTGAGTCGAAATCTGTCTCAAGAATGAAATTAACAAGTATGAAAGCTTAAAGAAGTATTACTAGATGTTTCCCATGATATTGATTACATCATTTGCAGATAATAGAAATCTATGTATTGATAGCTGGAAATCCTCTACACCAAATTTCTTTCAGCAATAAAATGTCAATTAAAGTATTTAAACTGGTTCCAAAAAGACAACTGAGAACCATCAGCAATGCCATATATTTTGATGGCTGCATTTTTAAGACGATGGACTTGAAATCTTCATGTTGGATGAAATCATGTTCAGTTTACTGTATTAGTTTTGAAAAGATTGGATTTTGCTTATGAAAGATTAGTGAAAAGAAAATATAGTAAAAGTTGGGAATAATAAAAAAATGCAGATTAATTCCCTGGCAGTGCGCGGTGTCCAACCACAATTTTAAGCATGAGAAACATGTGGTCAACAAAATCACTGCGTTTCTTAATATACAATCCATTTATCTCCTTCTACTCTTTGATCTCAGACCACTTCTTTCTCTTCAGTAAGTCAGTCTAGTTTTCATGCTCATGGCTTTGTAGTTCAGTAGAGATTCAGGTGAACTTAGACCAAAATCTTCTCACAGGCTCTCCCTCTGTGCTCACATGGCAAAAACATCTGATAGATTATTCAACAGTTGGCTGTGATGGCCAAGTGGTTAAGGCGTTGGACTCGAAATCCAATGGGGTATCCCCGCACAGGTGCAAATCCTGTTCACAGCGCAGTGTTTTACTTGGTCAAAACTTTGGACCTTCTCGAAAAGAGTAAAATAATATATACAGTATATTATTAAAACGGGCCAAGTGATATCAAAATGGGACAACTTAACATGTTTGAACCGAAATCTGCCTCAAGAATGAGATTTAGTAGTATGAAAACGCCAAGAAATATTACTCGATGTTTCCCATGATATTGATGACATCATTTGCAGATAATAGAAATCTATGTATTGGTTGCTGGAAATCCTCTACACCAAATTTCTTTCAGCAATAAAAAGTCAATAAAAGTATCTAAACTGGTTCCTAAAAGACAACTGAGAACCATCAGCAATGCCATATATTTTGATGGCTGCATTTTTAAGACGATGGACTTGAAATCTTCATGTTGGATGAAATCGTGTTCACAGTTTATTGTTTTACCTTTGAAAAGATTGGATTTTGCACATGAAAGATTAGTGAAAAGAAAATATAGTAAAAGCTGGGAATAATAAAACAATACAGATTAATTCCCTGACAGTGTGCGGAAACCAAAGACAATTTTAACCATGAGAAACACCTGGTCAACAAAATCTCTGCGTTTCTCAATATACAATCCATTCATCTCCTCCTACTCTTTAATCTCAGACCACTCCTTTCTATTCAGTAAGTCAGTCAAGTTCTCTTGCTCATGGCTGTATCCTACAATAGATATTCATGCGAATTTAGGCCAAAATCTTTTCACAGGCTGTTCTCTGTGTTCACATGGCAAACACATCTGATAAGGTGAGCCTATAATTGGCTGTGATGGCCTCAAATCCCCACACAGGTTCAAATCCTGTTCACAGTGCAGTATTTTACTTGGTCAAATCTTTGGACCTTCTCGAAAAGAGTAAAATAATATATACAGTATATTATTAAAATGGGCCAAGACATATGAAAATGGGACAACTAAATATATTTGAGTCGAAATCTGTCTCAAGAATGAAATTAACAAGTATGAAAGCTTAAAGAAATATTACTAGATGTTTCCCATGATATTGATTACATCATTTGCAGATAATAGAAATCTATGTATTGATAGCTGGAAATCCTCTACACCAAATTTCTTTCAGCAATAAAATGTCAATTAAAGTATTTAAACTGGTTTCAAAAAGACAACTGAGAACCATCAGCAATGCCATATATTTTGATGGCTGCATTTTTAAGACGATGGACTTGAAATCTTCATGTTGGATGAAATCATGTTCAGTTTATTGTATTAGTTTTGAAAAGATTGGATTTTGCTTATGAAAGATTAGTGCAAAGAAAATATAGTAAAAGTTGGGAATAATAAAAAAATGCAGATTAATTCCTTGGCAATGCGCGGTGTCCAACCACAATTTTAAGCATGAGAAACATGTGGTCAACAAAATCACTGCGTTTCTTAATATACAATCCATTTATCTCCTTCTACTCTTTAATCTCAGACCACTTCTTTCTCTTCAGTAAGTCAGTCTAGTTTTCATGCTCATGGCTTTGTAGTTCAGTAGAGATTCAGGTGAACTTAGACCAAAATCTTCTCACAGGCTCTCCCTCTGTGCTCACATGGCAAAAACATCTGATAGATTAGTCAACAGTTGGCTGTGATGGCCGACTGGTTAAGGCGTTGGACTTGAAATCCAATGGGGTATCCCCGCACAGGTTCAAATCCTGTTCACAGCGCAGTGTTTTACTTGGTCAAAACTTTGGACCTTCTCGAAAAGAGTAAAATAATATATACAGTATATTATTAAAACGGGCCGTGATATGAAAATGGGACAACTCCAACATGTTTGCCTCAAGAATGAAATTAAGCAGTATGAAAACTTCAAGAAATATTACTCGATGTTCCCCATGATATTGATGACATCATTTGCAGATAATAGAAATCTATGTATTGGTTGCTGGAAATCCTCTACACCAAATTTCTTTCAGCAATAAAAAGTCAATGAAAGTATTTAAACTGGTTCCAAAAAGACAACTGAGAACCATCAGCAATGCCATATATTTTGATGGCTGCATTTTTAAGACGATGGACTTGAAATCTTCATGTTGGATGAAATCGTGTTCACAGTTTATTGTTTTACCTTTGAAAGATTGGATTTTGCACATGAAAGATTAGTGAAAAGAAAATGTAGTAAAAGCTGGGAATAATAAAACAATGCAGATTAATTCCCTGACAGTGTGCGGAAACCAAAGACAATTTTAACCATTAGAAACACGTGGTCAACAAAATCTCTGCGTTTCTCAATATACAATCCATTCATCTCCTTCTACTCTTTAACACTAGAACTACTGAGGTAGTCATTTTGACTACTTCGCACTATGTATTTCTCCTCTGTGACTACATTTTTTGGAATTCCGGCTTGAGACTCGGTGACTTTTCCTCAAATAGGATGTTAAAAAAGATTTTGTGGCAATAAATAATTTAGGTGCAAAAATTGCCCATTTATTTCAACATTCACCTATAACTACTAAAAGGTAGTCTTTTTGACTACCTGCTATATTTTGCTGTCCTTTTGTCACTAAAAGTTGCTGTAAAGTTTTGTGCATAATTTTTTCACTGTATCTTATTTACCCTGATGTTCATATAGATTTAGTTCAATTCAGATGTCAACTTTTCACATTTTCATCGTGTTACCTGGTTAGATTATGACTGGGGAATACCGTTATGCAAAGCGATAATGTCTAGGGACCGTTTTGTAGAAATTATGCATTACCTCAGATTTGATGAGAAGTCCAATCGATCGCAGAGACTGCAAACCGGCAAATTTGCTCTCTTTTCTATTGTGTGGGACAGGTTTATTGCCAATTGCATTGCTTGTTACAAACCTGGCCCATACATTACGGTTGATGAACAACTTTTCCAAGCAAAACCAGGTGTCCTTTCACACAGTATACACCTTCCAAGCCAGATAAATATGGCCATAAATTTTGGCTAGCTGTAGATAAGGATAGTAAATATGTTGTAAATGGCTTCCCTTATCTGGGTAAAGATGATTCACGCCGTGCTGATGACCGTTTAGCTGACCATGTAGTCATGAAACTATTGCAGCCGTTTTTGAAAAAAGGTCGAAATGTAACCACCGATAATTATTTTACATCAGTAAAACTTGCCAAACAGCTAAAAAGCCAGGGAACGACTATCGTGGGAACGCTAAATAAGATAAGACGAGAAGTGCCTAAAGAAATAAAAACAATGAAAGAAAAGTTGTACAGCACTAAAGTCTATAAAAATGAGGATAATTTTACACTTACCGTGTATCAAGGTAAGCCAACCAAAAATGTGATAATTCTGAGTTCCGTCCATCCCGATGTTCTTGTTGCTTCTGAATCTCCAAAAAATCTCCAGAAACTGTAAAGTTTTATAATGAAACAAAATATGGAGTAGATGTAGTAGATCAGATGGCACGCAAATACAGCACAAGAACAGGTACTAGGAGACGGCCTGTTCACGCATTTGAAAATACCTTAGACTTAGCGGGTATAAATGCTTGGATATTATACAAGAAGATGACCACCTGACAAATGTCACGCAAGGCATTTTTGCAAAAGCTTGTCACAGAGTTGAGTGGTCCGTATGTTGTATCTAGGGGAAAGGGTGGCATGTCTCAAGTTGCTACATCTTCAGATGTGATGTCTCAAAAAAAATTTTGCCAGATAAAAGCAAAATGCAAAAATAAATCGATCTGTTGGAAATTGTATGACTTGCCATAAGTCTTTGTGTGGGCAATGTACCGCTGTAATTGAAAGACGATGCCTGAAATGCGAATCAACAAATGTTTAGAAAGTTACCGGTTGTACTTCATAATAACGGTTGGTCGTTTTTATTGAGATTCTGCGCCATATTTTCATTTTTCTTCTCCTTCACTTACATTTTCTCTGCTTGTTGTTCTTGAGTTGTTGTTTATATGTGTGCACTTTAATAATAAATTATTTTAAAACGTCTATTATTGTTTTGCTTACTTTACTTTTGTTATTTCCTGTAGAAAAATATGAAAAAAAAAAAATAAAAAAAACATTCCAAAGCATTACTGTTGGATCTCACAATAATAATACATTAAAAAAATATAATTAATAAATAACCACAAATGAAACTCTAATAACGAAAACAAGTCAGTAGTCAAAATGACTACATTCAGTAGTTCTAGTAGGTGTCACGAGTACAGTAGTTCTAGTGTTAATCTCAGACCACTCCTTTCTCTTCAGTAAGTCAGTCAAGTTCTCTTGCTCATGGCTGTATCCTACAATAGATATTCATGGGAATTTAGGCCAAAATCTTTTCACAGGCTGTTCTCTGTGTTCACATGGCAAACACATCTGATAAAGTGAGCCTATAATTGGCTGTGATGGCCGCAAATCCCCACACAGGTTCAAATCCTGTTCACAGTGCAGTGTTTTACTTGGTCAAAACTTTGGACTTTCTCGAAAAGAGTAAAATAATATATACAGTATATTATTAAAATGGGACAAGACATATGAAAATGGGACTACTAAATATATTTGAGTCGAAATCTGTCTCAAGAATGAAATTAACAAGTATGAAAACTTAAAGAAATATTACTAGATGTTTCCCATGATATTGATGACATCATTTGCAGATAATAGAAATCTATGTATTGATAGCTGGAAATCCTCTACACCAAATTTCTTTCAGCAATAAAATGTCAATTAAAGTATTTAAACTGGTTCCAAAAAGACAACTGAGAACCATCAGCAATGCCATATATTTTGATGGCTGCATTTTTAAGACGATGGACTTGAAATCTTCTTGTTGGATGAAATCATGTTCAGTTTATTGTATTAGTTTTGAAAAGATTGGATTTTGCTTATGAAAGATTAGTGAAAAGAAAATATAGTAAAAGTTCGGAATAATAAAAAAATGCAGATTAATTCCCTGGCAGTGCGCGGTGTCCAACCACAATTTTAAGCATGAGAAACATGTGGTCAACAAAATCACTGCGTTTCTTAATATACAATCCATTTATCTCCTTCTACTCTTTGATCTCAGACCACTTCTTTCTCTTCAGTAAGTCAGTCTAGTTTTCATGCTCATGGCTGTGTAGTTCAGTAGAGTTTCAGGTGAACTTAGACCAAAATCTTCTCACAGGCTTTCCCTCTGTGCTCACATGGCAAAAACATCTGATAGATTAGTCAAAAGTTGGCTGTGATGGCCGAGTGGTTAAGGTGTTGGACTTGAAATCCAATGGGGTATCCCCGCACAGGTTCAAATCCTGTTCACAGCGCAGTGTTTTACTTGGTCAAAACTTTGGGCCTTCTCGAAAAGAGTAAAATAATATATACAGTATATTATTAAAACGGGCCAAGTGATATGAAAATGGGACAACTCCAACATGTTTGACTCAAAATCTGCCTCAAGAATGAAATTAAGCAGTATGAAAACTTCAAGAAATGTTACTCCATTTTTCGCATGATATTGATGACATCATTTGCCCATAATAGAAATCTATGTATTGGTTGCTGGAAATCCTCTACACCAAATTTCTTTCAGCAATAAAAAGTCAATGAAAGTATTTAAACTGGTTCCAAAAACACAACTGAGAACCATCAGCAATGCCATATATTTTGATGGCTGCATTTTTAAGACGATGGACTTGAAATCTTCATGTTGAATGAAATCGTGTTCACAGTTTATTGTTTTACCTTTGAAAAGATTGGATTTTGCACATGAAAGATTAGTGAAAAGAAAATATAGCAGAAACTGGGAATAATAAAACAATGCAGATCAATTCCCTGACAGTGTGCGGAAACCAAAGACAATTTTAACCATGAGAAACATGTGGTCAACAAAATCTCTGCGTTTCTCAATATACAATCCATTCATCTCGTTCTACTCTTTGATCTCAGACCACTCCTTTCTCTTTAGTAAGTCAGTCAAGTTCTCTTGCTCATGGCTGTATCCTACAATAGATATTCATGCGAACTTAGGCCAAAATCTTCTCACAGGCTGTTCTCTGTGTTCACATGGCAAACACATCTGATAAAGTGAGCCTATAATTGGCTGTGATGGCCGCAAATCTCCACACAGGTTCAAAACCTGTTCACAGTGCAGTGTTTTACTTGGTCAAAACTTTGGACCTTCTCGAAAAGAGTAAAATAATATATACAGTATATTATTAAAATGGGCCAAGACATATGAAAATGGGACAACTAAATATGTTTGAGTCGAAATCTGTCTCAAGATTGAAATTAACAAGTATGAAAACTGAAAAAAATATTACTAGATGTTTCCCATGATATTGATGACATCATTTGCAGATAATAGAAATCTATGTATTGATAGCTGGAAATCCTCTACACCAAATTTCTTTCAGCAATAAAATGTCAATTAAAGTATTTAAACTGGTTCCAAAAAGACAACTGAGAACCATCAGCAATGCCACATATTTTGATGGCTGCATTTTTAAGACGATGGACTTGAAATCTTCATGTTGGATGAAATCATGTTCAGTTTATTGTATTAGTTTTGAAAAGATTGGATTTTGCTTATGAAAGATTAGTGAAAAGAAAATATAGTAAAAGTTGGGAATAATAAAAAAATGGAGATTAATTCCCTGGCAGTGCGCGGTGTCCAACCACAATTTTAAGCATGAGAAACATGTGGTCAACAAAATCACTGCGTTTCTTAATATACAATCCATTTATCTCCTTCTACTCTTTGATCTCAGACCACTTCTTTCTCTTCAGTAAGTCAGTCTAGTTTTCATGCTCATGGCTGTGTAGTTCAGTAGAGATTCAGGTGAACTTAGACCAAAATCTTCTCACAGGCTTTCCCTCTGTGCTCACATGGCAAAAACATCTGATAGATTATTCAACAGTTGGCTGTGATGGACGACTGGTTAAGGCGTTGGACTTGAAATCCAATGGGGTATCCCCGCACAGGTTCAAATCCTGTTCACAGTGCAGTGTTTTACTTGGTCAAAACTTTGGACCTTCTCGAAAAGAGTAAAATAATATATACAGTATATTATTAAAACGGGCCAAGTGATATGAAAATGGGACAACTCCAACATGTTTGCCTCAAGAATGAAATTAAGCAGTATGAAAACTTCAAGAAATATTACTCGATGTTCCCCATGATATTGATGACATCATTTGCAGATAATAGAAATCTATGTATTGGTTGCTGGAAATCTTCTACACCAAATTTCTTTCAGCAATAAAAAGTCAATGAAAGCATTTAAACTGGTTCCAAAAAGACAATTGAGAACCATCAGCAATGCCATATATTTTGATGGCTGCATTTTTAAGACGATGGACTTGAAATCTTCATGTTGGATGAAATCGTGTTCACAGTTTATTGTTTTACCTTTGAAAGATTGGATTTTGCACATGAAAGATTAGTGAAAAGAAAATGTAGTAAAAGCTGGGAATAATAAAACAATGTAGATTAATTCCCTGACAGTGTGCGGAAACCAAAGACAATTTTAACCATTAGAAACACGTGGTCAACAAAATCTCTGCGTTTCTCAATATACAATCCATTCATCTCCTTCTACTCTTTAACACTAGAACTACTGAGATAGTCATTTTGACTACTTCGCACTATGTATTTCTCCTCTGTGACTACATTTTTTGGAATTCCGGCTTGAGACTCGGTGACTTTTCCTCAAATAGGATGTTAAAAAAGATTTTGTGGCAATAAATAATTTAGGTGCAAAAATTGCCCATTTATTTCAACATTCACCTATAACTACTAAAAGGTAGTCTTTTTGACTACCTGCTATATTTTGCTGTCCTTTTGTCACTAAAAGTTGCTGTAAAGTTTTGTGCATAATTTTTTCACTGTATCTTATTTACCCTGATGTTCATATAGATTTAGTTCAATTCAGATGTCAACTTTTCACATTTTCATCGTGTTACCTGGTTAGATTATGACTGGGGAATACCGTTATGCAAAGCGATAATGTCTAGGGACCGTTTTGTAGAAATTATGCATTACCTCAGATTTGATGAGAAGTCCAATCGATCGCAGAGACTGCAAACCGGCAAATTTGCTCTCTTTTCTATTGTGTGGGACAGGTTTATTGCCAATTGCATTGCTTGTTACAAACCTGGCCCATACATTACGGTTGATGAACAACTTTTCCTAGCAAAACCAGGTGTCCTTTCACACAGTATACACCTTCCAAGCCAGATAAATATGGCCATAAATTTTGGCTAGCTGTAGATAAGGATAGTAAATATGTTGTAAATGGCTTCCCTTATCTGGGTAAAGATGATTCACGCCGTGCTGATGACCGTTTAGCTGACCACGTAGTCATGAAACTATTGCAGCCGTTTTTGAAAAAAGGTCGAAATGTAACCACCGATAATTATTTTACATCAGTAAAACTTGCCAAACAGCTAAAAAGCCAGGGAACGACTATCGTGGGAACGCTAAATAAGATAAGACGAGAAGTGCCTAAAGAAATAAAAACAATGAAAGAAAAGTTGTACAGCACTAAAGTCTATAAAAATGAGGATAATTTTACACTTACCGTGTATCAAGGTAAGCCAACCAAAAATGTGATAATTCTGAGTTCCGTCCATCCCGATGTTCTTGTTGCTTCTGAATCTCCAAAAAATCTCCAGAAACTGTAAAGTTTTATAATGAAACAAAATATGGAGTAGATGTAGTAGATCAGATGGCACGCAAATACAGCACAAGAACAGGTACTAGGAGACGGCCTGTTCACGCATTTGAAAATACCTTAGACTTAGCGGGTATAAATGCTTGGATATTATACAAGAAGATGACCACCTGACAAATGTCACGCAAGGCATTTTTGCAAAAGCTTGTCACAGAGTTGAGTGGTCCGTATGTTGTATCTAGGGGAAAGGGTGGCATGTCTCAAGTTGCTACATCTTCAGATGTGATGTCTCCAAAAAAATTTTGCCAGATAAAAGCAAAATGCAAAAATAAATCGATCTGTTGGAAATTGTATGACTTGCCATAAGTCTTTGTGTGGGCAATGTACCGCTGTAATTGAAAGACGATGCCTGAAATGCGAATCAACAAATGTTTAGAAAGTTACCGGTTGTACTTCATAATAACGGTTGGTCGTTTTTATTGAGATTCTGCGCCATATTTTCATTTTTCTTCTCCTTCACTTACATTTTCTCTGCTTGTTGTTCTTGAGTTGTTGTTTATATGTGTGCACTTTAATAATAAATTATTTTAAAACGTCTATTATTGTTTTGCTTACTTTACTTTTGTTATTTCCTGTAGAAAAATATGAAAAAAAAAAAATAAAAAAAACATTCCAAAGCATTACTGTTGGATCTCACAATAATAATACATTAAAAAAATATAATTAATAAATAACCACAAATGAAACTCTAATAACGAAAACAAGTCAGTAGTCAAAATGACTACATTCAGTAGTTCTAGTAGGTGTCACGAGTACAGTAGTTCTAGTGTTAATCTCAGACCACTCCTTTCTCTTCAGTAAGTCAGTCAAGTTCTCTTGCTCATGGCTGTATCCTACAATAGATATTCATGCGGATTTAGGCCAAAATCTTTTCACAGGCTGTTCTCTGTGTTCACATGGCAAACACATCTGATAAAGTGAGCCTATAATTGGCTGTGATGGCCGCAAATCCCCACACAGGTTCAAATCCTGTTCACAGTGCAGTGTTTTACTTGGTCAAAACTTTGGACTTTCTCGAAAAGAGTAAAATAATATATACAGTATATTATTAAAATGGGACAAGACTAGAGTTGAGCGATACCGTCCGATACTTCAAAGTATCGTATCGGATGGTATCGGCCGATCTTTAAAAAAAGTATCGGTATCGCCGATTCCGATACCGGAAGTCCCATTCAAGTCTATGGGACTTCCGGTATCGGAATAAGAAAAACCCTTTCCTGCCCTTGTACAGCCTCTCTGGGGTCTGTACGGGCCTTTCGGGGGGCTGTGCCGGCCTGCCAGGGGGTCTGTGCAGGCTCCGGTGGTCTGTGCCGGCCTGCCGGTGGTCTGTGCAGGCTCCGGGGGGCTGTGCCGGCCTGCCGGGGGGCTGTGCCGGCCTGCCGGGGGGCTGTGCCGGCCTGCCGGTGGTCTGTGCCGGCCTGCCGGGGGGCTGTGCCGGCTCCGGGGGGCCGTGCCGGCCTGCCGGGGGGCTGTGCAGGCTCCGGGGGGCTGTGCAGGCATCGTCCGATGGGACTACAAGTCCCATCGGGCGATGCCTGCTACCATGACAGTGATTGACACATTAGCCAATGATGGGACAGTAGTAGTCCCATCATCCGGCTAATGTGTTAAATGTAAAAAAAAAAAAAAAATTACATGCTACATACATACAACATGCATACTACATACATGCTACATTCATACTACATACTACATACATGCTACATACATACTACATATATACTACATGCATGCTACATACATACTGCATGCTACATACATACCACATACATACTACATACATACTACATACATACTACATGCTACATACATACCACATACATACTACATATATACTACATGCATGCTACATACATACTACATGCTACATACATACCACATATATACTACATACATACTACATATATACTGCATGCTACATACATACTACATATATACTACATGCATGCTACATACATACTACATGCTACATACATACCACATCCATACTACATACATACTACATACATACTACATACATACTACATACATACTACATGCTACATACATACTACATATATACTACATGCATGCTACATACATACTACATGCTACATACATACCACATATATACTACATACATACTACATATATACTGCATGCTACATACATACTACATATATACTACATGCATGCTACATACATACTACATGCTACATACATACCACATACATACTACATACATACTACATACATACTACATGCTACATACATACTACATATATACTACATGCATGCTACATACATACTACATATATACTACATGCATGCTACATACATACTACATGCTACATGCATGCTACATACATACTACATACATACTACATGCTACATACATACCACATATATACTACATACATACAATACATTCATACAATACATACATAGACATACAGTACATATAACATAGAGTAACATACTTACCAATACTTGTCACATTGTTCCCCGAAGCCATTGTCGTCTACGGAATAAATATTAACATAACAAACCACAAAAATACTCACCCACGATCCGAAGCAGTCCACGAGTGTGTCCCACGACGATCTTGGGTAGAGAACGGCAGCATCGGATGATGCTGCCGTTCTCTACGGGCTGCAGGAATCCAATGACGGAAGGTAGGTATCCTTCCGCACTGTATTCCTCCGCCACTTAAAAAAAAAAAGTCCCTAGTCTCACTTTATGCCATTGCTGTGTGGGAATTTCCCACACAGCAATGGCATAAAGTGAGACTAGGGACTTTTTTTTTTAAGTGGCGGAGGAATACAGTGCGGAAGGATACCTACCTTCCGTCATTGGATTCCTGCAGCCCGTAGAGAACGGCAGCATCATCCGATGCTGCAGTTCTCTACCCAAGATCGTCGTGGGACACACTCGTGGACTGCTTCGGATCGTGGGTGAGTATTTTTGTGGTTTGTTATGTTAATATTTATTCCGTAGACGACAATGGCTTCGGGGAACAATGTGACAAGTATTGGTAAGTATGTTACTCTATGTTATATGTACTGTATGTCTATGTATGTATTGTATGAATGTATTGTATGTATGTAGTATATATGTGGTATGTATGTAGCATGTAGTATGTATGTAGCATGTAGTATGTATGTAGTATGTATGTAGTATGTATGTGGTATGTATGTAGCATGTAGTATGTATGTAGCATGCATGTAGTATATATGTAGTATGTATGTAGCATGCAGTATATATGTAGTATGTATGTAGTATATATGTGGTATGTATGTAGCATGTAGTATGTATGTAGCATGCATGTAGTATATATGTAGTATGTATGTAGCATGCATGTAGTATATATGTAGTATGTAGTATGTATGTAGCATGCAGTATGTATGTAGTATGTATGTAGTATATATGTAGTATGTATGTAGCATGCATGTAGTATGTATGTAGCATGCATGTAGTATGTATGTAGGATGTATGTAGTATGTATGTAGCATGTAGTATGTATGTAGCATGCATGTAGTATGTATGTAGTATTTTTTTTTTTTTTTTTTTTTTTTTTTAACATTTAACACATTAGCCGGATGATGGGACTACTACTGTCCCATCATTGGCTAATGTGTCAATCACTGTCATGGTAGCAGGCATCGCCCGATGGGACTTGTAGTCCCATCGGACGATGCTTGCACAGACCCCCGGACATCAGCACAGCCCCCCGGCAGGCCGGCACAGCCCCCCGGCAGGCCGGTACAGACCCCCACAGGGTGCACAGACCACCGGCAGGCCGGCACAGCCCCCCGGCAGGCCGGTACAGACCCCGGGCAGTCCACACAGCCCCCCGGCAGGCCGGCACAGCCCCCCGGCAGGCCGGCAGAGACCCCCGGAAGGCCCGAAATGACGGCGCATCATGATGCGCACACACCGCGCATCATGATGACGTCAGGCCGTCAATCAACTGAACTTCCGATTCCGATGCCGAATTCCGATATTGAAAAAATATCGGAAGTCGGTATCGGAATTCCGATACAGCAAGTATCGGCCGATACCCGATACTTGCGGTATCGGAATGCTCAACACTAGACAAGACATATGAAAATGGGACTACTAAATATATTTGAGTCGAAATCTGTCTCAAGAATGAAATTAACAAGTATGAAAACTTAAAGAAATATTACTAGATGTTTCCCATGATATTGATGACATCATTTGCAGATAATAGAAATCTATGTATTGATAGCTGGAAATCCTCTACACCAAATTTCTTTCAGCAATAAAATGTCAATTAAAGTATTTAAACTGGTTCCAAAAAGACAACTGAGAACCATCAGCAATGCCATATGTTTTGATGGCTGCATTTTTAAGACGATGGACTTGAAATCTTCTTGTTGGATGAAATCATGTTCAGTTTATTGTATTAGTTTTGAAAAGATTGGATTTTGCTTATGAAAGATTAGTGAAAAGAAAATATAGTAAAAGTTCGGAATAATAAAAAAATGCAGATTAATTCCCTGGCAGTGCGTGGTGTCAAACCACAATTTTAAGCATGAGAAACATGTGGTCAACAAAATCACTGCGTTTCTTAATATACAATCCATTTATCTCCTTCTACTCTTTGATCTCAGACCACTTCTTTCTCTTCAGTAAGTCAGTCTAGTTTTCATGCTCATGGCTGTGTAGTTCAGTAGAGTTTCAGGTGAACTTAGACCAAAATCTTCTCACAGGCTTTCCCTCTGTGCTCACATTGCAAAAACATCTGATAGATTATTCAACAGTTGAACTTGAAATCCAATGGGGTATCCCCGCACAGGTTCAAATCCTGTTCACAGCGCAGTGTTTTACTTGGTCAAAACTTTGGACCTTCTCGAAAAGAGTAAAATAATATATACAGTATATTATTAAAACGGGCCAAGTGATATGAAAATGGGACAACTCCAACATGTTTGACTCAAAATCTGCCTCAAGAATGAAGTTAAGCAGTATGAAAACTTCAAGAAATGTTACTCCATTTTTCGCATGATATTGATGACATCATTTGCCCATAATAGAAATCTATGTATTGGTTGCTGGAAATCCTCTACACCAAATTTCTTTCAGCAATAAAAAGTCAATGAAAGTATTTAAACTGGTTCCAAAAACACAACTGAGAACCATCAGCAATGCCATATATTTTGATGGCTGCATTTTTAAGACGATGGACTTGAAATCTTCATGTTGAATGAAATCGTGTTCACAGTTTATTGTTTTACCTTTGAAAAGATTGGATTTTGCACATGAAAGATTAGTGAAAAGAAAATATAGCAGAAGCTGGGAATAATAAAACAATGCAGATTAATTCCCTGACAGTGTGCGGAAACCAAAGACAATTTTAACCATGAGAAACATGTGGTCAACAAAATCTCTGCGTTTCTCAATATACAATCCATTCATCTCCTTCTACTCTTTGATCTCAGACCACTCCTTTCTCTTCAGTAAGTCAGTCAAGTTCTCTTGCTCATGGCTGTATCCTACAATAGATATTCATGCGAACTTAGGCCAAAATCTTCTCACAGGCTGTTCTCTGTGTTCACATGGCAAACACATCTGATAAAGTGAGCCTATAATTGGCTGTGATGGCCGCAAATCCCCACACAGGTTCAAATCCTGTTCACAGTGCAGTGTTTTACTTGGTCAAAACTTTGGACTTTCTCGAAAAGAGTAAAATAATATATACAGTATATTATTAAAATGGGACAAGACATATGAAAATGGGACTACTAAATATATTTGAGTCGAAATCTGTCTCAAGAATGAAATTAACAAGTATGAAAACTTAAAGAAATATTACTAGATGTTTCCCATGATATTGATGACATCATTTGCAGATAATAGAAATCTATGTATTGATAGCTGGAAATCCTCTACACCAAATTTCTTTCAGCAATAAAATGTCAATTAAAGTATTTAAACTGGTTCCAAAAAGACAACTGAGAACCATCAGCAATGCCATATATTTTGATGGCTGCATTTTTAAGACGATGGACTTGAAATCTTCTTGTTGGATGAAATCATGTTCAGTTTATTGTATTAGTTTTGAAAAGATTGGATTTTGCTTATGAAAGATTAGTGAAAAGAAAATATAGTAAAAGTTGGGAATAATAAAAAAATGCAGATTAATTCCCTGGCAGTGCGCGGTGTCCAACCACAATTTTAAGCATGAGAAACATGTGGTCAACAAAATCACTGCGTTTCTTAATATACAATCCATTTATCTCCTTCTACTCTTTGATCTCAGACCACTTCTTTCTCTTCAGTAAGTCAGTCTAGTTTTCATGCTCATGGCTGTGTAGTTCAGTAGAGATTCAGGTGAACTTAGACCAAAATCTTCTCACAGGCTTTCCCTCTGTGCTCACATGGCAAAAACATCTGATAGATTATTCAACAGTTGGCTGTGATGGCCGAGTGGTTAAGGCGTTGGACTTGAAATCCAGTGGGGTATCCCCGCACAGGTTCAAATCCTGTTCACAGCGCAGTGTTTTACTTGGTCAAAACTTTGGACCTTCTCGAAAAGAGTAAAATAATATATACAGTATATTATTAAAACGGGCCAAGTGATATGAAAATGGGACAACTCCAACATGTTTTCCTCAAGAATGAAATTAAGCAGTATGAAAACTTCAAGAAATATTACTCGATGTTCCCCATGATATTGATGACATCATTTGCAGATAGTAGAAATCTATGTATTTGCTGGAAATCTTCTACACCAAATTTCTTTCAGCAATAAAAAGTCAATGAAAGTATTTAAACTGGTTCCAAAAAGACAACTGAGAACCATCAGCAATGCCATATATTTTGATGGCTGCATTTTTAAGACGATGGACTTGAAATCTTCATGTTGGATGAAATCGTGTTCACAGTTTATTGTTTTACCTTTGAAAGATTGGATTTTGCACATGAAAGATTAGTGAAAAGAAAATGTAGTAAAAGCTGGGAATAATAAAACAATGCAGATTAATTCCCTGACAGTGTGCGGAAACCAAAGACAATTTTAACCATTAGAAACACGTGGTCAACAAAATCTCTGCGTTTCTCAATATACAATCCATTCATCTCCTTCTACTCTTTAACACTAGAACTACTGAGGTAGTCATTTTGACTACTTCGCACTATGTATTTCTCCTCTGTGACTACATTTTTTGGAATTCCGGCTTGAGACTCGGTGACTTTTCCTCAAATAGGATGTTAAAAAAGATTTTGTGGCAATAAATAATTTAGGTGCAAAAATTGCCCATTTATTTCAACATTCACCTATAACTACTAAAAGGTAGTCTTTTTGACTACCTGCTATATTTTGCTGTCCTTTTGTCACTAAACGTTGCTGTAAAGTTTTGTGCATAATTTTTTCACTGTATCTTATTTACCCTGATGTTCATATAGATTTAGTTCAATTCAGATGTCAACTTTTCACATTTTCATCGTGTTACCTGGTTAGATTATGACTGGGGAATACCGTTATGCAAAGCGATAATGTCTAGGGACCGTTTTGTAGAAATTATGCATTACCTCAGATTTGATGAGAAGTCCAATCGATCGCAGAGACTGCAAACCGGCAAATTTGCTCTCTTTTCTATTGTGTGGGACAGGTTTATTGCCAATTGCATTGCTTGTTACAAACCTGGCCCATACATTACGGTTGATGAACAACTTTTCCAAGCAAAACCAGGTGTCCTTTCACACAGTATACACCTTCCAAGCCAGATAAATATGGCCATAAATTTTGGCTAGCTGTAGATAAGGATAGTAAATATGTTGTAAATGGCTTCCCTTATCTGGGTAAAGATGATTCACGCCGTGCTGATGACCGTTTAGCTGACCACGTAGTCATGAAACTATTGCAGCCGTTTTTGAAAAAAGGTCGAAATGTAACCACCGATAATTATTTTACATCAGTAAAACTTGCCAAACAGCTAAAAAGCCAGGGAACGACTATCGTGGGAACGCTAAATAAGATAAGACGAGAAGTGCCTAAAGAAATAAAAACAATGAAAGAAAAGTTGTACAGCACTAAAGTCTATAAAAATGAGGATAATTTTACACTTACCGTGTATCAAGGTAAGCCAACCAAAAATGTGATAATTCTGAGTTCCGTCCATCCCGATGTTCTTGTTGCTTCTGAATCTCCAAAAAATCTCCAGAAACTGTAAAGTTTTATAATGAAACAAAATATGGAGTAGATGTAGTAGATCAGATGGCACGCAAATACAGCACAAGAACAGGTACTAGGAGACGGCCTGTTCACGCATTTGAAAATACCTTAGACTTAGCGGGTATAAATGCTTGGATATTATACAAGAAGATGACCACCTGACAAATGTCACGCAAGGCATTTTTGCAAAAGCTTGTCACAGAGTTGAGTGGTCCGTATGTTGTATCTAGGGGAAAGGGTGGCATGTCTCAAGTTGCTACATCTTCAGATGTGATGTCTCAAAAAAAACTTTGCCAGATAAAAGCAAAATGCAAAAATAAATCGATCTGTTGGAAATTGTATGACTTGCCATAAGTCTTTGTGTGGGCAATGTACCGCTGTAATTGAAAGACGATGCCTGAAATGCGAATCAACAAATGTTTAGAAAGTTACCGGTTGTACTTCATAATAACGGTTGGTCGTTTTTATTGAGATTCTGCGCCATATTTTCATCTTTCTTCTCCTTCACTTACATTTTCTCTGCTTGTTGTTCTTGAGTTGTTGTTTATATGTGTGCACTTTAATAATAAATTATTTTAAAACGTCTATTATTGTTTTGCTTACTTTACTTTTGTTATTTCCTGTAGAAAAATATGAAAAAAAATAAATAAAAAAAACATTCCAAAGCATTACTGTTGGATCTCACAATAATAATACATTAAAAAAATATAATTAATAAATAACCACAAATGAAACTCTAATAACGAAAACAAGTCAGTAGTCAAAATGACTACATTCAGTAGTTCTAGTAGGTGTCACGAGTACAGAAGTTCTAGTGTTAATCTCAGACCACTCCTTTCTCTTCAGTAAGTCAGTCAAGTTCTCTTGCTCATGGCTGTATCCTACAATAGATATTCATGCGAATTTAGGCCAAAATCTTTTCACAGGCTGTTCTCTGTGTTCACATGGCAAACACATCTGATAAAGTGAGCCTATAATTGGCTGTGATGGCCGCAAATCCCCACACAGGTTCAAATCCTGTTCACAGTGCAGTGTTTTACTTGGTCAAAACTTTGGACTTTCTCGAAAAGAGAAAAATAATATATACAGTATATTATTAAAATGGGACAAGACATATGAAAATGGGACTACTAAATATATTTGAGTCGAAATCTGTCTCAAGAATGAAATTAACAAGTATGAAAACTTAAAGAAATATTACTAGATGTTTCCCATGATATTGATGACATCATTTGCAGATAATAGAAATCTATGTATTGATAGCTGGAAATCCTCTACACCAAATTTCTTTCAGCAATAAAATGTCAATTAAAGTATTTAAACTGGTTCCAAAAAGACAACTGAGAACCATCAGCAATGCCATATATTTTGATGGCTGCATTTTTAAGACGATGGACTTGAAATCTTCTTGTTGGATGAAATCATGTTCAGTTTATTGTATTAGTTTTGAAAAGATTGGATTTTGCTTATGAAAGATTAGTGAAAAGAAAATATAGTAAAAGTTCGGAATAATAAAAAAATGCAGATTAATTCCCTGGCAGTGCGCGGTGTCCAATCACAATTTTAAGCATGAGAAACATGTGGTCAACAAAATCACTGCGTTTCTTAATATACAATCCATTTATCTCCTTCTACTCTTTGATCTCAGACCACTTCTTTCTCTTCAGTAAGTCAGTCTAGTTTTCATGCTCATGGCTGTGTAGTTCAGTAGAGTTTCAGGTGAACTTAGACCAAAATCTTCTCACAGGCTTTCCCTCTGTGCTCACATGGCAAAAACATCTGATAGATTATTCAACAGTTGGCTGTGCTGGCCGACTGGTTAAGGCGTTGGACTTGAAATCCAATGGGGTATCTCCGCACAGGTTCAAATCCTGTTCACAGCGCAGTGTTTTACTTGGTCAAAACTTTGGACCTTCTCGAAAAGAGTAAAATAATATATACAGTATATTATTAAAACGGGCCAAGTGATATGAAAATGGGACAACTCCAACATGTTTGCCTCAAGAATGAAATTAAGCAGTATGAAAACTTCAAGAAATATTACTCGATGTTTCCCATGATATTGATGACATCATTTGCAGATAATAGAAATCTATGTATTGGTTGCTGTTAATCCTCTACACCAAATTTCTTTCAGCAATAAAAAGTCAATGAAAGTATTTAAACTGGTTCCAAAAAGACAACTGAGAACCATCAGCAATGCCATATATTTTGATGGCTGCATTTTTAAGACGATGGACTTGAAATCTTCATGTTGGATGAAATCGTGTTCACAGTTTATTGTTTTACCTTTGAAAAGATTGGATTTTGCACATGAAAGATTAGTGAAAAGAAAATGTAGTAAAAGCTGGGAATAATAAAACAATGCAGATTAATTCCCTGACAGTGTGCGGAAACCAAAGACAATTTTAACCATTAGAAACACGTGGTCAACAAAATCTCTGCGTTTCTCAATATACAATCCATTCATCTCCTTCTACTCTTTAACACTAGAACTACTGAGGTAGTCATTTTGACTACTTCGCACTATGTATTTCTCCTCTGTGACTACATTTTTTGGAATTCCGGCTTGAGACTCGGTGACTTTTCCTCAAATAGGATGTTAAAAAAGATTTTGTGGCAATAAATAATTTAGGTGCAAAAATTGCCCATTTATTTCAACATTCACCTATAACTACTAAAAGGTAGTCTTTTTGACTACCTGCTATATTTTGCTGTCCTTTTGTCACTAAAAGTTGCTGTAAAGTTTTGTGCATAATTTTTTCACTGTATCTTATTTACCCTGATGTTCAAATAGATTTAGTTCAATTCAGATGACAAACTTTTCACATTTTCATCGTGTTACCTGGTTAGATTATGACTGGGGAATACCGTTATGCAAAGCGATAATGTCTAGGGACCGTTTTGTAGAAATTATGCATTACCTCAGATTTGATGAGAAGTCCAATCGATCGCAGAGACTGCAAACCGGCAAATTTGCTCTCTTTTCTATTGTGTGGGACAGGTTTATTGCCAATTGCATTGCTTGTTACAAACCTGGCCCATACATTACGGTTGATGAACAACTTTTCCAAACAAAACCAGGTGTCCTTTCACACAGTATACACCTTCCAAGCCAGATAAATATGGCCATAAATTTTGGCTAGCTGTAGATAAGGATAGTAAATATGTTGTAAATGGCTTCCCTTATCTGGGTAAAGATGATTCACGCCGTGCTGATGACCGTTTAGCTGACCACGTAGTCATGAAACTATTGCAGCCGTTTTTGAAAAAAGGTCGAAATGTAACCACCGATAATTATTTTACATCAGTAAAACTTGCCAAACAGCTAAAAAGCCAGGGAACGACTATCGTGGGAACGCTAAATAAGATAAGACGAGAAGTGCCTAAAGAAATAAAAACAATGAAAGAAAAGTTGTACAGCACTAAAGTCTATAAAAATGAGGATAATTTTACACTTACCGTGTATCAAGGTAAGCCAACCAAAAATGTGATAATTCTGAGTTCCGTCCATCCCGATGTTCTTGTTGCTTCTGAATCTCCAAAAAATCTCCAGAAACTGTAAAGTTTTATAATGAAACAAAATATGGAGTAGATGTAGTAGATCAGATGGCACGCAAATACAGCACAAGAACAGGTACTAGGAGACGGCCTGTTCACGCATTTGAAAATACCTTAGACTTAGCGGGTATAAATGCTTGGATATTATACAAGAAGATGACCACCTGACAAATGTCACACAAGGCATTTTTGCAAAAGCTTGTCACAGAGTTGAGTGGTCCGTATGTTGTATCTAGGGGAAAGGGTGGCATGTCTCAAGTTGCTACATCTTCAGATGTGATGTCTCAAAAAAAACTTTGCCAGATAAAAGCAAAATGCAAAAATAAATCGATCTGTTGGAAATTGTATGACTTGCCATAAGTCTTTGTGTGGGCAATGTACCGCTGTAATTGAAAGACGATGCCTGAAATGCGAATCAACAAATGTTTAGAAAGTTACCGGTTGTACTTCATAATAACGGTTGGTCGTTTTTATTGAGATTCTGCGCCATATTTTCATTTTTCTTCTCCTTCACTTACATTTTCTCTGCTTGTTGTTCTTGAGTTGTTGTTTATATGTGTGCACTTTAATAATAAATTATTTTAAAAAGTCTATTATTGTTTTGCTTACTTTACTTTTGTTATTTCCTGTAGAAAAATATGAAAAAAAATAAATGAAAAAAACATTCCAAAGCATTACTGTTGGATCTCACAATAATAATACATTAAAAAAATATAATTAATAAATAACCACAAATGAAACTCTAATAACGAAAACAAGTCAGTAGTCAAAATGACTACATTCAGTAGTTCTAGTAGGTGTCACGAGTACAGAAGTTCTAGTGTTAATCTCAGACCACTCCTTTCTCTTCAGTAAGTCAGTCAAGTTCTCTTGCTCATGGCTGTATCCTACAATAGATATTCATGCGAATTTAGGCCAAAATCTTTTCACAGGCTGTTCTCTGTGTTCACATGGCAAACACATCTGATAAAGTGAGCCTATAATTGGCTGTGATGGCCGCAAATCCCCACACAGGTTCAAATCCTGTTCACAGTGCAGTGTTTTACTTGGTCAAAACTTTGGACTTTCTCGAAAAGAGAAAAATAATATATACAGTATATTATTAAAATGGGACAAGACATATGAAAATGGGACTACTAAATATATTTGAGTCGAAATCTGTCTCAAGAATGAAATTAACAAGTATGAAAACTTAAAGAAATATTACTAGATGTTTCCCATGATATTGATGACATCATTTGCAGATAATAGAAATCTATGTATTGATAGCTGGAAATCCTCTACACCAAATTTCTTTCAGCAATAAAATGTCAATTAAAGTATTTAAACTGGTTCCAAAAAGACAACTGAGAACCATCAGCAATGCCATATATTTTGATGGCTGCATTTTTAAGACGATGGACTTGAAATCTTCTTGTTGGATGAAATCATGTTCAGTTTATTGTATTAGTTTTGAAAAGATTGGATTTTGCTTATGAAAGATTAGTGAAAAGAAAATATAGTAAAAGTTCGGAATAATAAAAAAATGCAGATTAATTCCCTGGCAGTGCGCGGTGTCCAATCACAATTTTAAGCATGAGAAACATGTGGTCAACAAAATCACTGCGTTTCTTAATATACAATCCATTTATCTCCTTCTACTCTTTGATCTCAGACCACTTCTTTCTCTTCAGTAAGTCAGTCTAGTTTTCATGCTCATGGCTGTGTAGTTCAGTAGAGTTTCAGGTGAACTTAGACCAAAATCTTCTCACAGGCTTTCCCTCTGTGCTCACATGGCAAAAACATCTGATAGATTATTCAACAGTTGGCTGTGCTGGCCGACTGGTTAAGGCGTTGGACTTGAAATCCAATGGGGTATCTCCGCACAGGTTCAAATCCTGTTCACAGCGCAGTGTTTTACTTGGTCAAAACTTTGGACCTTCTCGAAAAGAGTAAAATAATATATACAGTATATTATTAAAACGGGCCAAGTGATATGAAAATGGGACAACTCCAACATGTTTGCCTCAAGAATGAAATTAAGCAGTATGAAAACTTCAAGAAATATTACTCGATGTTTCCCATGATATTGATGACATCATTTGCAGATAATAGAAATCTATGTATTGGTTGCTGTTAATCCTCTACACCAAATTTCTTTCAGCAATAAAAAGTCAATGAAAGTATTTAAACTGGTTCCAAAAAGACAACTGAGAACCATCAGCAATGCCATATATTTTGATGGCTGCATTTTTAAGACGATGGACTTGAAATCTTCATGTTGGATGAAATCGTGTTCACAGTTTATTGTTTTACCTTTGAAAAGATTGGATTTTGCACATGAAAGATTAGTGAAAAGAAAATGTAGTAAAAGCTGGGAATAATAAAACAATGCAGATTAATTCCCTGACAGTGTGCGGAAACCAAAGACAATTTTAACCATTAGAAACACGTGGTCAACAAAATCTCTGCGTTTCTCAATATACAATCCATTCATCTCCTTCTACTCTTTAACACTAGAACTACTGAGGTAGTCATTTTGACTACTTCGCACTATGTATTTCTCCTCTGTGACTACATTTTTTGGAATTCCGGCTTGAGACTCGGTGACTTTTCCTCAAATAGGATGTTAAAAAAGATTTTGTGGCAATAAATAATTTAGGTGCAAAAATTGCCCATTTATTTCAACATTCACCTATAACTACTAAAAGGTAGTCTTTTTGACTACCTGCTATATTTTGCTGTCCTTTTGTCACTAAAAGTTGCTGTAAAGTTTTGTGCATAATTTTTTCACTGTATCTTATTTACCCTGATGTTCAAATAGATTTAGTTCAATTCAGATGACAAACTTTTCACATTTTCATCGTGTTACCTGGTTAGATTATGACTGGGGAATACCGTTATGCAAAGCGATAATGTCTAGGGACCGTTTTGTAGAAATTATGCATTACCTCAGATTTGATGAGAAGTCCAATCGATCGCAGAGACTGCAAACCGGCAAATTTGCTCTCTTTTCTATTGTGTGGGACAGGTTTATTGCCAATTGCATTGCTTGTTACAAACCTGGCCCATACATTACGGTTGATGAACAACTTTTCCAAACAAAACCAGGTGTCCTTTCACACAGTATACACCTTCCAAGCCAGATAAATATGGCCATAAATTTTGGCTAGCTGTAGATAAGGATAGTAAATATGTTGTAAATGGCTTCCCTTATCTGGGTAAAGATGATTCACGCCGTGCTGATGACCGTTTAGCTGACCACGTAGTCATGAAACTATTGCAGCCGTTTTTGAAAAAAGGTCGAAATGTAACCACCGATAATTATTTTACATCAGTAAAACTTGCCAAACAGCTAAAAAGCCAGGGAACGACTATCGTGGGAACGCTAAATAAGATAAGACGAGAAGTGCCTAAAGAAATAAAAACAATGAAAGAAAAGTTGTACAGCACTAAAGTCTATAAAAATGAGGATAATTTTACACTTACCGTGTATCAAGGTAAGCCAACCAAAAATGTGATAATTCTGAGTTCCGTCCATCCCGATGTTCTTGTTGCTTCTGAATCTCCAAAAAATCTCCAGAAACTGTAAAGTTTTATAATGAAACAAAATATGGAGTAGATGTAGTAGATCAGATGGCACGCAAATACAGCACAAGAACAGGTACTAGGAGACGGCCTGTTCACGCATTTGAAAATACCTTAGACTTAGCGGGTATAAATGCTTGGATATTATACAAGAAGATGACCACCTGACAAATGTCACACAAGGCATTTTTGCAAAAGCTTGTCACAGAGTTGAGTGGTCCGTATGTTGTATCTAGGGGAAAGGGTGGCATGTCTCAAGTTGCTACATCTTCAGATGTGATGTCTCAAAAAAAACTTTGCCAGATAAAAGCAAAATGCAAAAATAAATCGATCTGTTGGAAATTGTATGACTTGCCATAAGTCTTTGTGTGGGCAATGTACCGCTGTAATTGAAAGACGATGCCTGAAATGCGAATCAACAAATGTTTAGAAAGTTACCGGTTGTACTTCATAATAACGGTTGGTCGTTTTTATTGAGATTCTGCGCCATATTTTCATTTTTCTTCTCCTTCACTTACATTTTCTCTGCTTGTTGTTCTTGAGTTGTTGTTTATATGTGTGCACTTTAATAATAAATTATTTTAAAAAGTCTATTATTGTTTTGCTTACTTTACTTTTGTTATTTCCTGTAGAAAAATATGAAAAAAAATAAATGAAAAAAACATTCCAAAGCATTACTGTTGGATCTCACAATAATAATACATTAAAAAAATATAATTAATAAATAACCACAAATGAAACTCTAATAACGAAAACAAGTCAGTAGTCAAAATGACTACATTCAGTAGTTCTAGTATGTGTCACGAGTACAGTAGTTCTAGTGTTAATCTCAGACCACTCCTTTCTCTTCAGTAAGTCAGTAAAGTTCTCTTGCTCATGGCTGTATCCTACAATAGATATTCATGCGAATTTAGGCCAAAATCTTTTCACAGGCTGTTCTCTGTGTTCACATGGCAAACACATCTGATAAAGTGAGCCTATAATTGGCTGTGATGGCCGCAAATCCCCACACAGGTTCAAATCCTGTTCACAGTGCAGTGTTTTACTTGGTCAAAACTTTGGACTTTCTCGAAAAGAGTAAAATAATATATACAGTATATTATTAAAATGGGACAAGACATATGAAAATGGGACTACTAAATATATTTGAGTCGAAATCTGTCTCAAGAATGAAATTAACAAGTATGAAAACTTAAAGAAATATTACTAGATGTTTCCCATGATATTGATGACATCATTTGCAGATAATAGAAATCTATGTATTGATAGCTGGAAATCCTCTACACCAAATTTCTTTCAGCAATAAAATGTCAATTAAAGTATTTAAACTGGTTCCAAAAAGACAACTGAGAACCATCAGCAATGCCATATATTTTGATGGCTGCATTTTTAAGACGATGGACTTGAAATCTTCTTGTTGGATGAAATCATGTTCAGTTTATTGTATTAGTTTTGAAAAGATTGGATTTTGCTTATGAAAGATTAGTGAACAGAAAATATAGTAAAAGTTGGGAATAAAAAAAAAATGCAGGTTAATTCCCTGGCAGTGCGCGGTGTCCAACCACAATTTTAACCATGAGAAACATGTGGTCAACAAAATCACTGCGTTTCTTAATATACAATCCATTTATCTCCTTCTACTCTTTGATCTCAGACCACTTCTTTCTCTTCAGTAAGTCAGTCTAGTTTTCATGCTCATGGCTTTGTAGTTCAGTAGAGATTCAGGTGAACTTAGACCAAAATCTTCTCACAGGCTCTCCCTCTGTGCTCACATGGCAAAAACATCTGATAGATTAGTCAACAGTTGGCTGTGATGGCCGAGTGGTTAAGGCGTTGGACTCGAAATCCAATGGGGTATCCCTGCACAGCTTCAAATCCTGTTCACAGCGCAGTGTTTTACTTGGTCAAAACTTTGGACCTTCTCGAAAAGAGTAAAATAATATATACAGTATATTATTAAAACGGGCAAAGTGATATGAAAATGGGACAAAATCTGCCTCAAGAATGAAATAAAGCAGTATGAAAACTTCAAGAAATATTACTCGATGTTTCCCATGATATTGATGACATCATTTGCAGATAATAGAAATCTATGTTTTGATAACTGGAAATCCTCTACACCAAATTTCTTTCAGCAATAAAAAGTCAATGAAAGTATTTAAACTGGTTCCAAAAAGACAACTGAGAACCATCAGCAATGTCATATATTTTGATGGCTGCATTTTTAAGACGATGGACTTGAAATCTTCATGTTGGATGAAATCGTGTTCACAGTTTATTGTTTTACCTTTGAAAAGATTGGATTTTGCACATGAAAGATTAGTGAAAAGAAAATATAGTAAAAGCTGGGAATAATAAAACAATGCAGATTAATTCCCTGACAGTGTGCGGAAACCAAAGACAATTTTAACCATGAGAAACATGTGGTCAACAAAATCTCTGCGTTTCTCAATATACAATCCATTCATCTCCTTCTACTCTTTAATCTCAGACCACTCCTTTCTCTTCAGTAAGTCAGTCAAGTTCATTTGCTCATGGCTGTATCCTACAATAGATATTCATGCGAACTTAGGCCAAAATCTTTTCACAGGCTCTTCTCTGTGTTCACATGGCAAACACATCTGTTAAAGTGAGCCTATAATTGGCTGTGATGGCCGCAAATCCCCACACAGGTTCAAAACCTGTTCACAGTGTAGTGTTTTACTTGGTCAAAACTTTGGACCTTCTCGAAAAGAGTAAAATAATATATACAGTATGTTATTAAAATGGGCCAAGACATTTGAAAATGGGACAACTAAATATGTTTGAGTCGAAATCTGTCTCAAGAATGAAATTAACGATTATGAAAACTTAAAGAAATATTACTAGATGTTTCCCATGATATTGATGACATCATTTGCAGATAATAGAAATCTATGTATTGATAGCTGGAAATCCTCTACACCAAATTTCTTTCAGCAATAAAATGTCAATTAAAGTATTTAAACTTGTTCCAAAAAGACAACTGAGAACCATCAGCAATGCCATATATTTTGATGGCTGCATTTTTAAGACGATGGACTTGAAATCTTCATGTTGGATGAAATCGTGTTCACAGTTTCTTGTTTTACCTTTGAAAAGATTGGATTTTGCACATGAAAGATTAGTGAAAAGAAAATATAGTAAAAGCTGGGGGCGTGGCCTGGATCTCACACAGGGAGGACGTGTCTTATGGCAGCTCCCGCTTCCAGCCACAAAACTACCTTATTTGGCCCGAACGAAAGTGGCTAAAACTAATTTTAGTGTGCCCCGGGCTTGGAGGAGAAGGTGAGGGGTGGTAGGGAGAAGAGAGGGGCTGCTGCTCTCCGCCGTGACACCGGAGCGCAGAGCGGCCTCGTGGAGGGTGCTGCAGCGCTGGAGAGAGATGGGCGCCATCTTTACATCCCCCTGAGCACAAGGCCTGGAAACCGGACTGCAGGAGGCCTTCGATAGAGGCGTGAGACCGCGGAACAAGGAGCGGTCTCGCCCGTTAGAGCAAACGGCGGTGAGAGGGAACCCCCGGTGATCTGTCTCTGGGGCCTGCGGGGAGAACTATCGTTATGTGCGGTGGAGGAGGGTGCTGGCTCTGGGCCAGACGAGGTGTTGACGGCCCCCTATTTTTACTGAGACATTTCCCAGGGTCTGAGTTGTTTTTGGATCGGGGGATATCGCTCTCCCCACATAGAGGTGCTGCTGTCTACAGATTTATGCGACATTGGTGAGGAGGACATTGTGTCTTTTCTGCAGCGCCGTGGTGGGGATTTGACGTTACCCTGTCCCTATCGGCTCCAGCAGATCCCCACGGATGTTTCCATATATTAACCCCTCGCCCTCCAAGTTGCATGGGGCTATTTTCATATAGAAAAATGCACTACTAGACTTTTCTGGATGCACGGGTGGTAAATTAAAGGCGCGCTTTAATTAAGCAAAATGGTCAAAACTAACAAAGAGCGTGCAAAACCGTTGGCTGCACAGGCGTATAGAAGCAAACAGGGTGAAATGGATAAATTTTTGAAAAATAAATCTGCTTCATCTAAGCCTAATGCTAAAAGGCTCCCTGCAGAGGTTGTGGAGGAGGAGCATGTCGAGGACTCAGACTCCAGTGATGATGCTTCAGGCAGCGATGTCACTCAATCAGATTCTGGGAAACTTTCTAGATCGTTTTTTAAAAAATTATTAGCACAAGCTATAAAACCATTAGTTAATGAGATATCTGGCATGAGAGCGGATTTGCTACACATTGGTAATAGAGTGGAGTCTTTGGAGTCCTCTCAGTCCTCTATCATTAGCCACTCCAATGCCATGAGAGAGCATCTGGACTACCACAGAACACAGCTTAACAACTCTTTTCTGGCTCTCGAGGATCAGGAAAATTGGAGTCGCAGGAAGAACATACGGATAAAAGGCTTGCCTGAAAGTGTTTCCACAGAAATATTAGAAAAATCTACAAAGGAGATCTTTGCCCTCTTAATCCCACAAGAAACATGTGATCGAATTATAATAGAGAGGGTGCATAGATCACTTAGACCAAAGCCGAAGCCAATGGAACCTCCGAGGGATGTGATTTGCGGCCTATTGAGCTATTTGGATACCAATGCTATTTTGTCTGCCTCAAGAGACATTAAAAATCTTTCTTATGAGGGATCTGCTATTCATCTTTATCAGGACGTTGCACCGTCAACCCTTGCAAAAAGAAGAGTCCTAAGGCCCCTCCTGGAGGTGTTGCGCTCATGTAAAATCTTATATAAATGGCTGTTTCCGTTTGGTATATCTATACAAGGAGATGGTAGGCAAATAATGGTTCGGACCCCTGAAGATTTACCCAAAATATGGGACGCTTTTGGCATTGCCCCTATGGATATTCCTTCCTGGCTACCTCTGGACATGGATCATCGCACAGCTCTCCCTGTCCATGCTTTTACTGGAGGGCAGGGTGACTGGGTCCTAGGAAAGAAACGCTCGACTCCTAAAAGAGGGAAATCTGGAATGGAAAAGGAGATACCCCCCTGAGCTTTCTTGTGCTTCTCTCGGTTGCATTTTTCCAATACTGGAGCCGGACCCCTCGATCCATTCGGACATGTTCTATCTTATTTTAGCTTGCTAAGTTTGACATTTACTCATGTGTTGTTATCATTCAATTGCCGTATAAGTTAACATGTGCCACTTGTGTGTCAGAAATGTTATTTCCTGCTCTGTTATGGGAGGTATGTTTGACCCCCTACCTCTGCTACAGGCAGGTAGTTGGTTCTTGTTATATTTCTCTTGTTTTATCTTAATAATTTTTAGGGTTTTTGTTATTTTTTTTATCTCTTTGTTTTTTTTTAATTTCGGTGGTTTGATGACAGAGGAATCTTTGTTATTACTTCCTTTACCAAACTATGGGTGATAAGGTGAACTTCGCCACTATGACAGTGGCTTCGTATAATGTAAAGGGCTTGCGATCCCCAAGTAAGAGAAGCCAAGTAATGAATCTTTTGCATTCAAAGAAGTCTAGTATAGTTTTCCTGCAGGAGACACATTTTAAAAAAGGGAGAGTCCCAGATATGTCTAGATCTCGCTACCCGACCTGGTATCACAGTACGGGTGGTTCAGCGTCGGGTGGAGTGAGTATTGCTATAAAGAAAAATGTTCCCTTTATTTTGAGTGATTGTTTATCGGATTCAGAAGGCAGGTACATTATAATTAAGGGCTTTTTGGCCAACACTAAGATTACCCTGTGTAATTTATATGCCCCAAATAGGAACCAGATAGGTTGGCTGTGTAAAACAATGAATGTTCTAGAACTTTTTACTGAGGGTCTGTTGTTGGTGGAAGGGGATTTTAATGTATCTTTGAACCCAATTTTAGATACTTCAACGGGCAGGTCGGCTCAAAGGGCGCTGAGAAGATTACACCTTTCATTACAAAAATTGCATCTGATAGACCCTTGGAGAACACTTTTTCCTTCGGGCAGAGATTACACTTTTTATTCCCATCCGAATAATAGCTATCACAGAATTGATTACCTATTGATACAAACAGCTAATCTCCAATTAGTTAAAAAAGCTAATATAGATATCATCTCTCTCTCAGACCACGCTCCCATTTTCCTTGACATAGAGATAAAAACTCTACCACGGCCGGCTGGGTCATGGTCACTGAATGAGACACTGTTGGACTCGGATTCCCACATTGAAAAACTGACAAACACTCTTGACTTCTTTTTTCAAAATAATTTGCACTCAGGCCCGCCCTTGCCTATGGTATGGGAATCACATAAAGCAGTAATGAGAGGGGAATTTATCGCCCTAGGCTCCTATTTGAAAAAAGAGCAAACAAAAAAGGTTGTGTCTATTCTACATCAAATAAGCTCCTACGAGAGACTACATAAGAGATCTCAGGTAAATAAAACATTATCTGAACTGACAGATCTGAGAACCTCATTGAAAAACCTTTTAAACATTCAATCAGCAAAAATCTACATGAGAAGTAAGCAGAAGTTTTATCTTCATGGCAATAAAAGTAGTAAGCTTATGACATCCCTACTTAAGAAACAAAAAGAAAAGACGTTTCTTAGACAACTCAGAGCTTTGGATGGCTCCTCAATTCTCGGGACTGCAGATATTGCCAGGGAGTTTAAAACCTTTTATGAAAATTTATACAATTTAAATACACCGGATAGCATGCAGGAGCCAGCCACAGCCTTGGCAAAAATAAAAGAATTCTTGACCTCACTACATCTCCCTAAAATAACTCTTGAAGGCCAGTCCTTGCTGACTGCTCCAGTTAGCCCCAAAGAAATTTTAGACACTCTTTCTACTATTCCGAACGGAAAGGCACCGGGTCCAGATGGTCTTCCCATTATCTATTATAAAAAGTTTATAAAAACACTGTTACCTCACCTAGTGTCTTTGTTTAATTCCTATCTGGAAGGCCAGCTCCCCCCTAGACAATCCTTAGAGGCATACATTACAGTCCTCCCTAAGGAGGGTAAAGACCCCAACCTGTGCGCTAGCTACAGACCAATATCACTGCTTAATGCAGATATTAAGATGTGGGCTAAAATATTAGCGGGCAGATTAAGCAATTTCTTACCTAAGCTAATTCATGCAGATCAAGTAGGTTTTGTAAGAGGCAGGGAAGGGAAGGACAATTCTACTAAAGTCATTCAGTCTATAATGTTTGCTAAGACTCGGGGTATACCTTTGATGCTTCTGTCGACGGATGCTGAGAAGGCTTTCGACAGAGTGAGCTGGAGGTTCATGGAACAAGTAATGCTTAGGTTTGGCTTCCCCCCAATATGTAACAGCGGTCCTCTCGCTTTATTCCCAACCGACGGCCAAAGTCAGAGTTAACGGCACCCTGTCAGATAGTTTTGGGATTAATAACGGGACTAGACAGGGTTGTCCCTTGTCGCCATCTTTGTTCATTTTAGTTGTAGAAACTTTGATACAAAGCATCAGACAAGACCAACGTATAGAGGGGTTGTCGGTGGGTCGAAGGTCACTTAAAACTCTAGCTTTCACAGATGATCTGCTTTTCCTTATCTCCAATCCATCCCGGGCATTCATCATCATTTTGGTCTCCTTTCTAATTTCAAAATTAATTTATCAAAATCTGAAGTGCTAAGCGTTGGTCTCCCTCACTCTCAGACCTCCACTATTCGTACGCAGATTCCATTTTCTTGGGCTACTAATTCTATTAGATATTTGGGAATAACGATAACTAGAGATCCCGCCAACCTATTCCACAATAATTACATTCCTTTAATTCAAAAGGTCAAAAGCCTGATGCAGAAGTATAGCCTACCCACTTTATCCTGGATGGGTCGTATTAAAGTGTTTAAGGCATATATAATGCCTATTATACTATATACCATGAACATGGTTCCGATTTGGATTCCCCTGACATTTTTTGGAACATTAAAATCCCTTATTGGAAAATTTATTTGGAAATCTAAAAGGGCTAGGTTGCCATATAAGTTTCTTTCTCGCCCTATCTCTTCTGGAGGATTGGGGGTCCCAGACCTTTTTTTATACTATAAGGCTATTCATCTCAGTAGATGGTTAAAGGTGGTGTCCTGTGCTGGAAGGGAGGAGGGGGATAGTGTTGACTGGGCTTTATTGGGCCCGAGGGGTTTGCCGTATCTTTGGACTAAGGCTAAACCGCCGGCCTCTCTTAGGTTGGATGACATAACTACAACTACATTGCGTATTAAAAGATTGGTAATGGGAGAGTTCCCGGAAGATACCTTCCCCTCAATATTGACACCGATCGGCTCAATTCCCTATTTGTTAGAGCTAGATTTTCAAGACCCATACAATTTATGGTCCAACATCCCTGGAGAAACGTTGAATAGTTTTTATGGTAAAGGCATCTTGCGGGAGGGGTCTTGGCCACAGGGCATGTCGACTCAACCAACAAATTTTCTCCAAAAACAACACATCAGATGTACACTTTTACAGTTCAGATGGAGATTCCCGTCTAAATCTAATTGGTCTTGGTTAGATATTATGGTTAAACTTCCATCCCCACGGCTAAAAATTATATCTCGCATTTACTCGCATCTCATCTCTCCGACTGTACATTCTAAACCCTCCTTTATACACTCTTGGGAAATGGAACTTAATACCACGTTTACAGAAGACCAAATATCTAAAATGCTGTCAAATGCCAGGGGTTTTTCTAGATGTGTACTTCTGCAGGAGAATTCTTATAAAATATTAACTAGGTGGCATTTAACTCCAGCTAAATTATTCCAGTTGGGCCTCGCGGATAATGATGAATGTTGGCGATGCCTCAATTCTAGAGGACATCATTCACATATATTCTGGGGCTGCCCTAGATTGCGGGTGTTTTGGGAGGGAGTTGAACTAGTTCTCAGAAAATTAAAACTAATAAAGGTTGATCTTAGAGCCACGGAGGCTCTCCTTTCATGCCCGTCTAAAGATTTTTTACCAAAAAAACATGGGCTTCTTCCACTGATGTTGAGTGCGGCGAGACAGTTGATAGCTGTCCATTGGAAGGATGCAGCTCCTCCCACGTTAGGAGAATGGTATACCAAAATAAATCAGATCTCTCGCTTAGAGGAGCTGTCTAGCTGGGAAATTTATAATCATAAAGCTTATGTGTTGACTTGGGCCCCTTGGAATAGGTATTTAGAAGACAATCCTCTTTAAAGGCATTTTAGAGTTTCTCAAGTTTAACTGAATTAGACGGCTTCTGTTCTGGGGTTTTTAGCCTCACTGCCCCAAACTAGATAGCCCAATTGTAATGTAGTGCGATGTGTTATTTTCCAAAGTGCACCCATTTAATGATTGTGCTTCTGTTGTCGACCACATGATGTTGATGTTAATGTTGTTGATACTGTATATGTATGTGTACCCTTTTTCCCTTTCCCTTTCTTTCTCCCTTTTCTCCCCTACCTATTTTTCCCTCATTTTTTCCTTCCTTCTCGCCTGAAACCAACCCTTGCTTAACATTTCGCTAACTGTACCTGAGAATTGGGGTTGGTTTTAATGGTGATGTGTAAAATTCAAAAATAAAGAATTTACAAAAAAAGAAAACATAGTAAAAGCTGGGAGAAATAAAACAATGCAGATTAATTCCCTGACAGTGTGCGGAAACCAAAGACAATTTTAACCATTAGAAACACGTGTTCAACAAAATCTCTGCGTTTCTCAATATACAATCCATTCATCTCCTTCTACTCTTTAATCTCAGACCACTCCTTTCTCTTCAGTAAGTCAGTCAAGTTCTCTTGCTCATGGCTGTATCCTACAATAGATATTCATGCGAATTTAGGACAAAATCTTTTCACAGGCTGTTCTCTGTTTTCACGTGGCTAACACATCTGATAAAGTGAGCCTATAATTGGCTGTGATGGCCGCAAATCCCCGCACAGGTTCAAATCCTGTTCACAGCGCAGTGTTTTACTTGGTCAAAACTTTGGACCTTCTCGAAAAGAGTAAAATAATATATACAGTATATTATTAAAACGGGCCAAGTGATATGAAAATGGGACAACTTAACATGTTTGACTCGAAATCTGCCTCAAGAATGAGATTTAGCAGTATGAAAACTCCAAGAAATATTACTCGATGTTTCCCATGATATTGATGACATCATTTGCAGATAATAGAAATCTATGTATTGGTTGCTGGAAATACTCTACACCAAATTTCTTTCAGCAATAAAAAGTCAATGAAAGTATTTAAACTGGTTCCAAAAAGACAACTGAGAACCATCAGCAATGCCATATATTTTGATGGCTGCATTTTTAAGACGATGGACTTGAAATCTTCATGTTGGATGAAATCGTGTTCACAGTTTATTGTTTTACCTTTGAAAAGATTGGATTTTGCACATGAAAGATTAGTAAAAGGAAAATATAGTAAAAGCTGGGAATAATAAAACAATACAGATTAATTCCCTGACAGTGTGCGGAAACCAAAGACAATTTTAACCATGAGAAACACGTGGTCAACAAAATCTCTGCATTTCTCAATATACAATCCACTCATCTCCTTCTACTCTTTAATCTCAGACCACTCCTTTCTATTCAGTAAGTCAGTCAAGTTCTCTTGCTCATGGCTGTATCCTACAGTAGATATTCATGTGAATTTAGGCCAAAATCTTTTCACAGGCTGTTCTCTGTGTTCACATGGCAAACACATCTGATAAGGTGAGCCTATAATTGGCTGTGATGGCCGCAAATCCCCACACAGGTTCAAATCCTGTTCACAGTGCAGTGTTTTACTTGGTCAAAACTTTGGACCTTCTCGAAAAGAGTAAAATAATATATACAGTATATTATTAAAATGGGCCAAGACATATGAAAATGGGACAATTAAATATATTTGAGTCGAAATCTGTCTCAAGAATGAAATTAACAAGTATGAAAACTTAAAGAAATATTACTAGATGTTTCCCATGATATTGATGACATCATTTGCAGGTAATAGAAATCTATGTATTGATAGCTGGAAATCCTCTACACCAAATTTCTTTCAGCAATAAAATGTAAATTAAAGTATTTAAACTGGTTCCAAAAAGACAACTGAGAACCATCAGCAATGCCATATATTTTGATGGCTGCATTTTTAAGACGATGGACTTGAAATCTTCATGTTGGATGAAATCATGTTCAGTTTATTGTATTAGTTTTGAAAAGATTGGATTTTGCTTATGAAAGATTAGTGAAAAGAAAATATAGTAAAAGTTGGGAATAATAAAAAAATGCAGATTAATTCCCTGGCAGTGCGCGGTGTCCAACCACAATTTTAAGCATGAGAAACATGTGGTCAACAAAATCACTGCGTTTCTTAATATACAATCCATTTATCTCCTTCTACTCTTTGATCTCAGACCACTTCTTTCTCTTCAGTAAGTCAGTCTAGTTTTCATGCTCATGGCTTTGTAGTTCAGTAGAGATTCAGGTGAACTTAGACCAAAATCTTCTCACAGGCTCTCCCTCTGTCCTCACATGGCAAAAACATCTAATGAATTCTTCAACAGTTGGCTGTGATGGTCGAGTGGTTAAGGCGTTCGACTCGAAATCCAATGGGGTATCCCTGCACAGGTTCAAATCCTGTTCACAGCGTAGTGTTTTACTTGGTCAAAACTTTGGACCTTCTCGAAAAGAGTAAAATAATATATACAGTATATTATTAAAACGGGCCAAGTGATATGAAAATGGGACAACTTAACATGTTTGACTCGAAATCTGCCTCAAGAATGAGATTTAGCAGTATGAAAACTCCAAGAAATATTACTCGATGTTTCCCATGATATTGATGACATCATTTGCAGATAATAGAAATCTATGTATTGGTTGCTGGAAATCCTCTACACCAAATTTCTTTCAGCAATAAAAAGTCAATGAAAGTATTTAAACTGGTTCCAAAAAGACAACTGAGAACCATCAGCAATGCCATATATTTTGATGGCTGCATTTTTAAGACGATGGACTTGAAATCTTCATGTTGGATGAAATCGTGTTCACAGTTTATTGTTTTACCTTTGCAAAGATTGGATTTTGCACATGAAAGATTAGTGAAAAGAAAATATAGTAGACGCTGGGAATAATAAAACAATGCAGATTAATTCCCTGACAGTGTGTGGAAACCAAAGACAATTTTAACCATGAGAAACATGTGGTCAACAAAATCTCTGCGTTTCTCAATATACAATCCATTCATCTCCTTCTACTCTTTGATCTCAGACCACTCCTTTCTCTTCAGTAAGTCAGTCAAGTTCTCTTGCTCATGGCTGTATCCTAAATAGATATTCATGCGAACTTAGGCCAAAATCTTCTCACAGGCTGTTCTCTGTGTTCACATGGCAAACACATCTGATAAAGTGAGCCTATAATAGGCTGTGATGGCTGCAAATCCACACACAGGTTCAAATCCTCATCACAGTGCAATGTTTTACTTGGTCAAAACTTTGGACCTTCTCGAAAAGAGTAAAATAATATATACAGTATATTATTAAAATGGGCCAAGACATATGAAAATGGGACAACTAAATATGTTTGAGTCGAAATCTGTCTCAAGAATGAAATTAACAAGTATGAAAACTTAAAGAAATATTACTAGATGTTTTCCATGATATTGATGACATCATTTGCAGACAATAGAAATCTATGTATTGATAGCTGGAAATCCTCTACACCAAATATCTTTCAGCAATAAAATGTCAATTAAAGTATTTAAACTGGTTCCAAAAAGACAACTGAGAACCATCAGCAATGCCATATATTTTGATGGCTGCATTTTTAAGACGATGGACTTGAAATCTTCATGTTGGATGAAATCATGTTCAGTTTATTGTATTAGTTTTGAAAAGATTGGATTTTGCTTATCACAGATTAGTGAAAAGAAAATATAGTAAAAGTTGGGAATAATAAAAAAAATGCAGATTAATTCCCTGGCAGTGCGCGGTGTCCAACCACAATTTTAACCATGAGAAACATGTGGTCAACAAAATCACTGCGTTTCTTAATATACAATCCATTTATCTCCTTCTACTCTTTGATCTCAGACCACTTCTTTCTCTTCAGTAAGTCAGTCTAGTTTTCATGCTCATGGCTTTGTAGTTCAGTAGAGATTCAGGTGAACTTAGACCAAAATCTTCTCACAGGCTCTCCCTCTGTGCTCACATGGCAAAAACATCTGATAGTTTATTCAACAGTTGGCTGTGATGGCAGAGTGGTTAAGGTGTTGGACTTGAAATCCAATGGGGTATCCCCGCACAGGTTCAAATCCTGTCCACAGTGCAGTGTTTTACTAGGTCAAAACTTTGGACCTTCTCGAAAAGAGTAAAATAATATATACAGTATATTATTAAAACGGGCCAAGTGATATGAAAATGGGACAACTTAACATGTTTGACTCGAAATCTGCCTCAAGAATGAGATTTAGCAGTATGAAAACTCCAAGAAATATTACTCGATGTTTCCCATGATATTGATGACATCATTTGCAGATAATAGAAATCTATGTATTGGTTGCTGGAAATCCTCTACACCAAATTTCTTTCAGCAATAAAAAGTCAATGAAAGTATTTAAACTGGTTCCAAAAAGACAACTGAGAACCATCAGCAATGCCATATATTTTGATGGCTGCATTTTTAAGACGATGGACTTGAAATCTTCATGTTGGATGAAATCGTGTTCACAGTTTATTGTTTTACCTTTGAAAAGATTGGATTTTGCACATGAAAGATTAGTGAAAAGAAAATATAGTAAAAGCTGGGAATAATAAAACAATACAGATTAATTCCGTGACAGTGTGCGGAAACCAAAGACAATTTTAACCATGAGAAACACGTGGTCAACAAAATCTCTGCATTTCTCAATATACAATCCACTCATCTCCTTCTACTCTTTAATCTCAGACCACTCCTTTCTATTCAGTAAGTCAGTAAAGTTCTCTTGCTCATGGCTGTATCCTACAATAGATATTCATGCGAATTTAGGCCAAAATCTTTTCACAGGCTGTTCTCTGTGTTCACATGGCAAACACATCTGATAAGGTGAGCCTATAATTGGCTGTGATGGCCGCAAATCCCCACACAGGTTCAAATCCTGTTCACAGTGCAGTGTTTTACTTGTTCAAAACTTTGGACCTTCTCGAAAAGAGTAAAATAATATATACAGTATATTATTAAAATGGGCCAAGACATATGAAAATGGGACAATTAAATATATTTGAGTCGAAATCTGTCTCAAGAATGAAATTAACAAGTATGAAAACTTAAAGAAATATTACTAGATGTTTCCCATGATATTGATGACATCATTTGCAGATAATAGAAATCTATGTATTGATAGCTGGAAATCCTCTACACCAAATTTCTTTCAGCAATAAAATGTCAATTAAAGTATTTAAACTGGTTCCAAAAAGACAACTGAGAACCATCAGCAATGCCATATATTTTGATGGCTGCATTTTTAAGACGATGGACTTGAAATCTTCATGTTGGATGAAATCATGTTCAGTTTATTGTATTAGTTTTGAAAAGATTGGATTTTGCTTATGAAAGATTAGTGAAAAGAAAATATAGTAAAAGTAGGGAATAATAAAAAAAAGCAGATTAATTCCCTGGCAGTGCGCGGTGTCCAACCACAATTTTAAGCATGAGAAACATGTGGTCAACAAAATCACTATTTTGATGGCTGCATTTTTAAGACGATGGACTTGAAATCTTCATGTTGGATGAAATCGTGTTCACAGTTTATTGTTTTACCTTTGAAAAGATTGGATTTTGCACATGAAAGATTAGTGAAAAGAAAATATAGTAGACGCTGGGAATAATAAAACAATGCAGATTAATTCCCTGACAGTGTGTGGAAACCAAAGACAATTTTAACCATGAGAAACATGTGGTCAACAAAATCTCTGCATTTCTCAATATACAATCCATTCATCTCCTTCTACTCTTTGATCTCAGGCCACTCGTTTCTCTTCAGTAAGTCAGTCAAGTTCTCTTGCTCATGGCTGTATCCTAAATAGATATTCATGCGAACTTAGGCCAAAATCTTCTCACAGGCTGTTCTCTGTGTTCACATGGCAAACACATCTGATAAAGTGAGCCTATAATTGGCTGTGATGGCCGCAAATCCCCACACATGTTCAAATCCTGATCACAGTGCAATAATTTACTTGGTCAAAACTTTGGACCTTCTCGAAAAGAGTAAAATAATATATACAGTATATTATTAAAATGGGACAAGACATATGAAAATGGGACAACTAAATATGTTTGAGTCGAAATCTGTCTCAAGAATGAAATTAACAAGTATGAAAACTTAAAGAAATATTACTAGATGTTTCCCATGATATTGATGACATCATTTGCAGATAATAGAAATCTATGTATTGATAGCTGGAAATCCTCTACAACAAATATCTTTCAGCAATAAAATGTCAATTAAAGTATTTAAACTGGTTCCAAAAAGACAACTGAGAACCATCAGCAATGCCATATATTTTGATGGCTGCATTTTTAAGACGATGGACTTGAAATCTTCATGTTGGATGAAATCATGTTCAGTTTATTGTATTAGTTTTGAAAAGATTGGATTTTGCTTATCAAAGATTAGTGAAAAGAAAATATAGTAAAAGTTGGGAATAATAAAAAAAATGCAGATTAATTCCCTGGCAGTGCGCGGTGTCCAACCACAATTTTAACCATGAGAAACATGTGGTCAACAAAATCACTGCGTTTCTTATTATACAATCCATTTATCTCCTTCTACTCTTTGATCTCAGACCAATTCTTTCTCTTCAGTAAGTCAGTCTAGTTTTCATGCACATGGCTTTGTAGTTCAGTAGACATTCAGGTGAACTTAGACCAAAATCTTCTCACAGGCTCTCCCTATGTGCTCACATGGCAAAAACATCTGATAGATTATGCAACAGTTGGCTGTGATGGCCGAGTGGTTAAGGTGTTGGACTTGAAATCCAATGGGGTATCCCCGCACAGGTTCAAATCCTGTTCACAGCACAGTGTTTTACTTGGTCAAAACTTTGGACCTTCTCTAAAAGAGTAAAATAATATATACAGTATATTATTAAAACGGGCCAAGTGATATGAAAATGAGACAACTTAACATGTTTGACTCGAAATCTGCCTCAAGAATGAGATTTAGCAGTATGAAAACTCCAAGAAATATTACTCGATGTCTCCCATGATATTGATGACATCATTTGCAGATAATAGAAATCTATGTATTGGTTGCTGGAAATCCTCTACACCAAATTTCTTTCAGCAATAAAAAGTCAATGAAAGTATTTAAACTGGTTCCAAAAAGACAACTGAGAACCATCAGCAATGCCATATATTTTGATGGCTGCATTTTTAAGACGATGGACATGAAATCTTCATGTTGAATGAAATCGTGTTCACAGTTTATTGTTTTACCTTTGAAAAGATTGGATTTTGCACATGAAAGATTAGTGAAAAGAAAATATAGTAAAAGCTGGGAATAATAAAACAATACAGATTAATTCCCTGACAGTGTGCGGAAACCAAAGACAATTTTAACCATGAGAAACACGTGGTCAACAAAATCTCTGCGTTTCTCAATATACAATCCACTCATCTCCTTCTACTCTTTAATCTCAGACCACTCCTTTCTATTCAGTAAGTCAGTCAAGTTCTCTTGCTCATGGCTGTATCCTACAATAGATATTCATGCGAATTTAGGCCAAAATCTTTTCACAGGCTGTTCTCTGTGTTCACATGGCAAACACATCTGATAAGGTGAGCCTATAATTGGCTGTGATGGCCGCAAATCCCCACACAGGTTCAAATCCTGTTCACAGTGCAGTGTTTTACTTGGTCAAAACTTTGGACCTTCTCGAAAAGAGTAAAATAATATATACAGTATATTATTAAAATGGGCCAAGACATATGAAAATGGGACAATTAAATATATTTGAGTCGAAATCTGTCTCAAGAATGAAATTAACAAGTATGAAAACTTAAAGAAATATTACTATATGTTTCCCATGATATTGATGACATCATTTGCAGATAATAGAAATCTATGTATTGATAGCTGGAAATCCTCTACACCAAATTTCTTTCAGCAATAAAATGTCAATTAAAGTATTTAAACTGGTTCCAAAAAGACAACTGAGAACCATCAGCAATGCCATATATTTTGATGGCTGCATTTTTAAGACGATGGACTTGAATCTTGATGTTGGATGAAATCATGTTCAGTTTATTGTATCAGTTTTGAAAAGATTGCATTTTGCTTATGAAAGATTAGTGAAAAGAAAATATAGTAAAAGTTGGGAATAATAAAAAAATGCAGATTAATTCCCTGGCAGTGCGCGGTGTCCAACCACAATTTTAAGCATGAGAAACATGTGGTCAACAAAATCACTATTTTGATGGCTGCATTTTTAAGACGATGGACTTGAAATCTTCATGTTGGATGAAATCGTGTTCACAGTTTATTGTTTTACCTTTGAAAAGATTGGATTTTGCACATGAAAGATTAGTGAAAAGAAAATATAGTAGACGCTGGGAATAATAAAACAATGCAGATTAATTCCCTGACAGTGTGTGGAAACCAAAGACAATTTTAACCATGAGAAACATGTGGTCAACAAAATCTCTGCGTTTCTCAATATACAATCCATTCATCTCCTTCTACTCTTTGATCTCAGACCACTCCTTTCTCTTCAGTAAGTCAGTCAAGTTCTCTTGCTCATGGCTGTATCCTAAATAGATATTCATGCGAACTTAGGCCAAAATCTTCTCACAGGCTGTTGTATGTGTTCACATGGCAAACACATCTGATAAAGTGAGCCTATAATTGGCTGTGATGGCCGCAAATCCCCACACACGTTCAAATCCTGATCAAAGTGCAATGTTTTACTTGGTCAAAACTTTGGACCTTCTCGAAAAGAGTAAAATAATATATACAGTATATTATTAAAATGGGCCAAGACATATGAAAATGGGACAACTAAATATGTTTGAGTCGAAATCTGTCTCAAGAATGAAATTAACAAGTATGAAAACTTAAAGAAATATTACTAGATGTTTACCATGATATTGATGACATCATTTGCAGATAATAGAAATCTATGTATTGATAGCTGGAAATCCTCTACACCAAATATCTTTCAGCAATAAAATGTCAATTAAAGTATTTAAACTGGTTCCAAAAAGACAACTGAGAACCATCAGCAATGCCATATATTTTGATGGCTGCATTTTTAAGACGATGGACTTGAAATCTTCATGTTGGATGAAATCATGTTCAGTTTATTGTATTAGTTTTGAAAAGATTGGATTTTGCTTATGAAAGATTAGTGAAAAGAAAATATAGTAAAAGTTGGGAATAATAAAAAAAATGCAGATTATTTCCCTGGCAGTGCGCGGTGTCCAACCACAATTTTAAGCATGAGAAACACGTGGTCAACAAAATCTCTGCGTTTCTCAATATACAATCCATTCATCTCCTTCTACTCTTTGATCTCAGACCACTTCTTTCTCTTCAGTAAGTCAGTCTAGTTTTCATGCTCATGGCTGTGTAGTTCAGTAGAGATTCAGGTGAACTTAGACCAAAATCTTCTCACTGGCTCTCCCTCTTTGCTCACATGGCAAAAACATCTGATAAATTATACAACAGATGGCTGTGATGGCCGAGTGGTTAAGGCGTTGGACTTGAAATCCAATGCACAGGTTCAAATCCTGTTCACAGCGCAGTGTTTTACTTGGTCAAAACTTTGGACCTTCTCGAAAAGAGTAAAATAATATATACAGTATATTATTAAAACGGGCCAAGTGATATGAAAATGGGACAACTTAACATGTTTGACTCGAAATCTGCCTCAAGAATGAGATTTATCAGTATGAAAACTCCAAGAAATGTTACTCGATGTTTCCCATGATATTGATGACATCATTTGCAGATAATAGAAATCTATGTATTGGTTGCTGGAAATCCCCTACACCAAATTTTTTTCAGCAATAAAAAGTCAATGAAAGTATTTAAACTGGTTCCAAAAAGACAACTGAGAACCATCAGCAATGCCATATATTTTGATGGCTGCATTTTTAAGACGATGGACTTGAAATCTTCATGTTGGATGAAATCGTGTTCACAGTTTATTGTTTTACCTTTGAAAAGATTGGATTTTGCAAATGAAAGATTAGTGAAAAGAAAATATAGTAGAAGCTGGGAATAATAAAACAATGCAGATTAATTCTCTGACAGTGTGCGGAAACCAAAGACAATTTTAACCATGAGAAACACGTGGTCAACAAAATCTCTGCGTTTCTCAATATACAATCCATTCATCTCCTTCTACTCTTTAATCTCAGACCACTACTTTCTCTTCAGTAAGTCAGTCAAGTTCTCTTGCTCATGGCTGTATCCTACAATAGATATTCATGCGAATTTAGGCCAAAATGTTTTCACAGGCTGTTCTCTGTGTTCACATGGCAAACACATCTGATAAAGTGAGCCTATAATTGGCTGTGATGGCCGCAAATCAACACACAGGTTCAAATCCTGTTCACAGTGCAGTGTTTTACTTGGTCAAAACTTTGGACCTTCTCGAAAAGAGTAAAATAATATATACAGTATATTATTAAAATGGGCCAAGACATATGAAAATGGGACAACTAAATATATTTGAGTCGAAATCTGTGTCAAGAATGAAATTAACAAGTATGAAAACTTAAAGAAATATTACTAGATGTTTCCCATGATATTGATGACATCATTTGCAGATAATAGAAATCTATGTATTGATAGCTGGAAATCCTCTACACCAAATTTCTTTCAGCAATAAAATGTCAATTAAAGTATTTAAACTGGTTCCAAAAAGACAGCTGAGAACCATCAGTAATGCCATATATTTTGATGGCTGCATTTTTAAGACGATGGACTTGAAATCTTCATGTTGGATGAAATCGTGTTCACAGTTTATTGTTTTACCTTTGAAAAGATTGGATTTTGCACATGAAAGATTAGTGAAAAGAAAATATAGTAAAAGCTGGGAATAATAAAACAATACAGATTAATTCCCTGACAGTGTGCGGAAACCAAAGACAATTTTAACCATGAGAAACACGTGGTCAACAAAATCTCTGCGTTTCTCAATATACAATCCACTCATCTCCTTCTACTCTTTAATCTCAGACCACTCCTTTCTATTCAGTAAGTCAGTCAAGTTCTCTTGCTCATGGCTGTATCCTACAATAGATATTCATGCGAATTTAGGCCAAAATCTTTTCACAGGCTGTTCTCTGTGTTCACATGGCAAACACATCTGATAAGGTGAGCCTATAATTGGCTGTGATGGCCGTAAATCCCCACACAGGTTCAAATCCTGTTCACTGTGCAGTGTTTTACTTGGTCAAAACTTTGGACCTTCTCGAAAAGAGTAAAATAATATATACAGTATATTATTAAAATGGGCCAAGACATATGAAAATGGGACAATTAAATATATTTGAGTCGAAATCTGTCTCAAGAATGAAATTAACAAGTATGAAGACTTAAAGAAATATTACTAGATGTTTCCCTTGATATTGATGACATCATTTGCAGATAATAGAAATCTATGTATTGATAGCTGGAAATCCTCTACACCAAATTTCTTTCAGCAATAAAATGTCAATTAAAGTATTTAAACTGGTTCCAAAAAGACAACTGAGAACCATCAGCAATGCCATATATTTTGATGGCTGCATTTTTAAGACGATGGACTTGAAATCTTGATGTTGGATGAAATCATGTTCAGTTTATTGTATCAGTTTTGAAAAGATTGGATTTTGCTTATGAAAGAATAGTGAAAAGAAAATATAGTAAAAGTTGGGAATAATAAAAAAAATGCAGATTAATTCCCTGGCAGTGCGCGGTGTCCAACCACAATTTTAAGCATGAGAAACATGTGGTCAACAAAATCACTATTTTGATGGCTGCATTTTTAAGACGATGGACTTGAAATCTTCATGTTGCATGAAATCGTGTTCACAGTTTATTGTTTTACCTTTGAAAAGATTGGATTTTGCACATGAAAGATTAGTGAAAAGAAAATATAGTAGACGCTGGGAATAATAAAACAATGCAGATTAATTCCCTGACAGTGTGTGGAAACCAAAGACAATTTTAACCATGAGAAACATGTGGTCAACAAAATCTCTGCGTTTCTCAATATACAATCCATTCATCTCCTTCTACTCTTTGATCTCAGACCACTCCTTTCTCTTCAGTAAGTCAGTCAAGTTCTCTTGCTCATGGCTGTATCCTAAATAGATATTCATGTGAACTTAGGCCAAAATCTTCTCACAGGCTGTTCTCTGTGTTCACATGGCAAACACATCTGATAAAGTGAGCCTATAATTGGCTGTGATGGCCGCAAATCCCCACACAGGTTCAAATCCTGATCACAGTGCAATGTTTTACTTGGTCAAAACTTTGGACCTTCTCGAAAAGAGTAAAATAATATATACAGTATATTATTAAAATGGGCCAAGACATATGAAAATGGGACAAATAAATATGATTGACTCGAAATCTGTCTCAAGAATTAAATTAACAAGTATGAAAACTTAAAGAAATATTACTAGATGTTTCCCATGATATTGATGACATCATTTGCAGATAATAGAAATCTATGTATTGATAGCTGGAAATCCTATACACCAAATATCTTTCAGCAATAAAATGTCAATTAAAGTATTTAAACTGGTTCCAAAAAGACAACTGAGAACCATCAGCAATGCCATATATTTTGATGGCTGCATTTTTAAGACGATGGACTTGAAATCTTCATGTTGGATGAAATCATGTTCAGTTTATTGTATTAGTTTTGAAAAGATTGGATTTTGCTTATGAAAGATTAGTGAAAAGAAAATATAGTAAAAGTTGGGAATAATAAAAAAAAATGCAGATTAATTCCCTGGCAGTGCGCGGTGTCCAACCACAATTTTAAGCATGAGAAACATGTGGTCAACAAAATCATTATTTTGATGGCTGCATTTTTAAGACGATGGACTTGAAATCTTCATGTTGGATGAAATCGTGTTCACAGTTTATTGTTTTACCTTTGAAAAGATTGGATTTTGCACATGAAAGATTAGTGAAAAGAAAATATAGTAGACGCTGGGAATAATAAAACAATGCAGATTAATTCCCTGACAGTGTGTGGAAACCAAAGACAATTTTAACCATGAGAAACATGTGGTCAACAAAATCTCTGCGTTTCTCAATATACAATCCATTCATCTCCTTCTACTCTTTAATCTCAGACCACTCCTTTCTATTCAGTAAGTCAGTCAAGTTCTCTTGCTCATGGCTGTATCCTACAATAGATATTCATGCGAATTTAGGCCAAAATCTTTTCACAGGCTGTTCTCTGTGTTCACATGGCAAACACATCTGATAAGGTGAGCCTATAATTGGCTGAGATGGCCGCAAATCCCCACACAGGTTCAAATCCTGTTCACAGTGCAGTATTTTACTTGGTCAAAACTTTGGACCTTCTCGAAAAGAGTAAAATAATATATACAGTATATTATTAAAATGGGCCAAGACATATGAAAATGGGACAATTAAATATATTTGAGTCGAAATCTGTCTCAAGAATGAAATTAACAAGTATGAAAGCTTAAAGAAATATTACTAGATGTTTCCCATGATATTGATTACATCATTTGCAGATAATAGAAATCTATGTATTAATAGCTGGAAATCCTCTACACCAAATTTCTTTCAGCAATAAAATGTCAATTAAAGTATTTAAACTGGTTCCAAAAAGACAACTGAGAACCATCAGCAATGCCATATATTTTGATGGCTGCATTTTTAAGACGATGAACTTGAAATCTTCATGTTGGATGAAATCATGTTCAGTTTATTGTATTAGTTTTGAAAAGATTGGATTTTGCTTATGAAAGATTAGTGAAAAGAAAATATAGTAAAAGTTGGGAATAATAAAATGCAGATTAATTCCCTGGCAGTGCGCGGTGTCCAACCACAATTTTAAGCATAAGAAACATGTGGTCAACAAAATCACTGCGTTTCTTAATATACAATCCATTTATCTCCTTCTCCTCTGTGCTCACATGGCAAAAACATCTGATAGATTATTCAACAGTTGGCTGTGATGGCCAAGTGGTTAAGGCGTTGGACTCGAAATCCAATGTGGTATCCCTGCACAGGTTCAAATCCTGTTCACAGCGCAGTGTTTTACTTGGTCAAAACTTTGGACCTTCTCAAAAAGAGTTAAATAATATATACAGTATATTATTAAAACGGGCCAAGTGATATGAAAATGGGACAACTTAACATGTTTGAATCGAAATCTGCCTCAAGAATGAGATTAAGTAGTATGAAAACGCCAAGAAATATTACTCGATGTTTCCCATGATATTGATGACATCATTTGCAGATAATAGAAATCTATGTATTGGTTGCTGGAAATCCTCTACACCAAATTTCTTTCAGCAATAAAAAGTCAATGAAAGTATTTAAACTGGTTCCAAAAAGACAACTGAGAACCATCAGCAATGACATATATTTTGATGGCTGCATTTTTAAGACGATGGACTTGAAATCTTCATGTTGGATGAAACGTGTTCACAGTTTATTGTTTTACCTTTGAAAAGATTGGATTTTGCACATGAAAGATAAGTGAAAAGAAAATATAGTAAAAGCTGGGAATAATAAAACAATACAGATTAATTCCCTGACAGTGTGCGGAAACCAAAGACAATTTTAACCATGAGAAACATGTGGTCAACAAAATCTCTGCATTTCTCAATATACAATCCATTCATCTCCTTCTACTCTTTAATCTCAGACCACTCCTTTCTATTCAGTAAGTCAGTCTAGTTTTCATGCTCATGGCTGTATCCTACAATAGATATTCATGCGAATTTAGGCCAAAATCTTTTCACAGGCTGTTCTCTGTGTTCACATGGCAAACACATCTGATAAGGTGAGCCTATAATTGGCTGAGATGGCCGCAAATCCCCACACAGGTTCAAATCCTGTTCACAGTGCAGTATTTTACTTGGTCAAAACTTTGGACCTTCTCGAAAAGAGTAAAATAATATATACAGTATATTATTTAAATGGGCCAAGACATATGAAAATGGGACAATTAAATATATTTGAGTCGAAATCTGTCTCAAGAATGAAATTAACAAGTATGAAAACTTAAAGAAATATTACTAGATGTTTCCCATGATATTGATGACATCATTTGCAGACAATAGAAATTTATGTATTGATAGCTGGAAATCCTCTACACCAAATTTCTTTCAGCAATAAAATGTCAATTAAAGTATTTAAACTGGTTCCAAAAAGACAACTGAGAACCATCAGCAATGCCATATATTTTGATGGCTGCATTTTTAAGACGATGGACTTGAAATCTTCATGTTGGATGAAATCATGTTCAGTTTATTGTATTAGTTTTGAAAAGATTGGATTTTGCTTATGAAAGATTAGTGAAAAGAAAATATAGTAAAAGTTGGGAATAATAAAAAAAATGCAGATTAATTCCCTGGCAGTGCGCGGTGTCCAACCACAATTTTAAGCATGAGAAACATGTGGTCAACAAAATCACTGCGTTTCTTAATATACAATCCATTTATCTCCTTCTACTCTTTGATCTCAGACCACTTCTTTCTCTTCAGTAAGTCAGTCTAGTTTTCATGCTCATGGCTTTGTAGTTCAGTAGAGATTCAGGTGAACTTAGAGCAAAATCTTCTCACAGGCTCTCCCTCTGTGCTCACATGGCAAAAACATCTGATAGATTATTCAACAGTTGGCTGTGATGGCCGATTGGTTAAGGCGTTGGACGCGAAATCCAATGGGGTATCCCCGCACAGGTGCAAATCCTGTTCACAGCGCAGTGTTTTACTTGGTCAAAACTTTGGACCTTCTCGAAAAGAGTAAAATAATATATACAGTATATTATTAAAACGGGCCAAGTGATATGAAAATGGGACAACTTAACATGTTTGAATCGAAATCTGCCTCAAGAATGAGATTTAGTAGTATGAAAACGCCAAGAAATATTACTCGATGTTTCCCATGATATTGATGACATCATTTGCAGATAATAGAAATCTATGTATTGGTTGCTGGAAATCCTCTACACCAAATTTCTTTCAGCAATAAAAAGTCAATGAAAGTATTTAAACTGGTTCCAAAAAGACAACTGAGAACCATCAGCAATGCCATATATTTTGATGGCTGCATTTTTAAGACGATGGACTTGAAATCTTCATGTTGGATGAAATCGTGTTCACAGTTTATTGTTTTACCTTTGAAAAGATTGGATTTTGCACATGAAAGATTAGTGAAAAGAAAATATAGTAAAAGCTGGGAATAATAAAACAATACAGATTAATTCCCTGACAGTGTGCGGAAACCAAAGACAATTTTAACCATGAGAAACACGTGGTCAACAAAATCTCTGCATTTCTCAATATACAATCCATTCATCTCCTTCTACTCTTTAATCTCAGACCACTCCTTTCTATTCAGTAAGTCAGTCAAGTTCTCTTGCTCATGGCTGTATCCTACAATAGATATTCATGCGAATTTAGGCCAAAATCTTTTCACAGGCTGTTCTCTGTGTTCACATGGCAAACACATCTGATAAGGTGAGCCTATAATTGGCTTTGATGGCCGCAAATCCCCACACAGGTTCAAATCCTGTTCACAGTGCAGTATTTTACTTGGTCAAATCTTTGGACCTTCTCGAAAAGAGTAAAATAATATATACAGTATATTATTAAAATGGGACAAGACATATGAAAATGGGACAACTAAATATATTTGAGTCGAAATCTGTCTCAAGAATGAAATTAACAAGTATGAAAGCTTAAAGAAATATTACTAGATGTTTCCCATGATATTGATGACATCATTTGCAGATAATAGAAATCTATGTATTGATAGCTGGAAATCCTCTACACCAAATTTCTTTCAGCAATAAAATGTCAATTAAAGTATTTAAACTGGTTCCAAAAAGACAACTGAGAACCATCAGCAATGCCATATATTTTGATGGCTGCATTTTTAAGACGATGGACTTGAAATCTTCATGTTGGATGAAATCATGTTCAGTTTATTGTATTAGTTTTGAAAAGATTGGATTTTGCTTATGAAAGATTAGTGAAAAGAAAATATAGTAAAAGTTGGGAATAATAAAAAAAATGCAGATTAATTCCCTGGCAGTGCGCGGTGTCCAACCACAATTTTAAGCATTATAAACATGTGGTCAACAAAATCACTGCGTTTCTTAATATACAATCCATTTATCTCCTTCTACTCTTTGATCTCAGACCACTTCTTTCTCTTCAGTAAGTCAGTCTAGTTTTCATGCTCATGGCTGTATCCTACAATAGATATTCATGCGAATTTAGGCCAAAATCTTTTCACAGGCTGTTCTCTGTGTTCACATGGCAAACGCATCTGATAAGGTGAGCCTATAATTGGCTGTGATGGCCGCAAATCCCCACACAGGTTCAAATCCTGTTCACAGTGCAGTATTTTACTTGGTCAAAACTTTGGACCTTCTCGAAAAGAGTAAAATAATATATACAGTATATTATTAAAATGGGCCAAGACATATGAAAATGGGACAACTAAATATATTTGAGTCGAAATCTGTCTCAAGAATGAAATCAACAAGTATGAAAACTTAAAGAAATATTACTAGATGTTTCCCATGATATTGATTACATCATTTGCAGATAATAGAAATCTATGTATTGATAGCTGGAAATCCTCTACACCAAATTTCTTTCAGCAATAAAATGTCAATTAAAGTATTTAAACTGGTTCCAAAAAGACAACTGAGAACCATCAGCAATGCCATATATTTTGATGGCTGCATTTTTAAGACGATGGACTTGAAATCTTCATGTTGGATGAAATCATGTTCAGTTTATTGTATTAGTTTTGAAAAGATTGGATTTTGCTTATGAAAGATTAGTGAAAAGAAAATATAGTAAAAGTTGGGAATAATAAAAAAAATGCAGATTAATTCCCTGGCAGTGCGCGGTGTCCAACCACAATTTTAAGCATGAGAAACATGTGGTCAACAAAATCACTGCGTTTCTTAATATACAATCCATTTATCTCCTTCTACTCTTTGATCTCAGACCACTTCTTTCTCTTCAGTAAGTCAGTCTAGTTTTCATGCTCATGGCTTTGTAGTTCAGTAGAGATTCAGGTGAACTTAGAGCAAAATCTTCTCACAGGCTCTCCCTCTGTGCTCACATGGCAAAAACATCTGATAGATTATTCAACAGTTGGCTGTGATGGCCGAGTGGTTAAGGCGTTGGACTCGAAATCCAATGGGGTATCCCCGCACAGGTTCAAATCCTGTTCACAGCGCAGTGTTTTACTTGGTCAAAACTTTGGACCTTCTCGAAAAGAGTAAAATAATATATACAGTATATTATTAAAACGGGCCAAGTGATATGAAAATGGGACAACTTAACATGTTTGAATCGAAATCTGCCTCAAGAATGACATTTAGCAGTATGAAAACGCCAAGAAATATTACTAGATGTTTCCCATGATATTGATGACATCATTTGCAGATAATAGAAATCTATGTATTGATAGCTGGAAATCCTCTACAACAAATTTCTTTCAGCAATAAAATGTCAATTAAAGTATTTAAACTGGTTCCAAAAAGACAACTGAGAACCATCAGCAATGCCATATATTTTGATGGCTGCATTTTTAAGACGATGGACTTGAAATCTTCATGTTGGATGAAATCATGTTCAGCTTATTGTATTAGTTTTGAAAAGATTGGATTTTGCTTATGAAAGATTAGTGAAAAGAAAATATAGTAAAAGTTGGGAATAATAAAAAAAATGCAGATTAATTCCCTGGCAGTGCGCGGTGTCCATCCACAATTTTAAGCATGAGAAACATGTGGTCAACAAAATCACTGCGTTTCTTAATATACAATCCATTTATCTCCTTCTACTCTTTGATCTCAGACCACTTCTTTCTCTTCAGTAAGTCAGTCTAGTTTTCATGCTCATGGCTTTGTAGTTCAGTAGAGATTCAGGTGAACTTAGACCAAAATCTTCTCACAGGCTCTCCCTCTGTGCTCACATGGCAAAAACATCTGATAGTTTATTCAACAGTTGGCTGTGATGGCCGAGTGGTTAAGGCGTTGGACTCGAAATCCAATGGGGTATCCCCGCACAGGTTCAAATCCTGTTCACAGCTCAGTGTTTTACTTGTTCAAAACTTTGGACCTTCTCGAAAACAGTAAAATAATATATACAGTATATTATTAAAATGGGCCAAGACATATGAAAATGGGACAACTAAATATATTTGAGTCGAAATCTGTCTCAAGAATGAAATCAACAAGTATGAAAACTTAAAGAAATATTACTAGATGTTTCCCATGATATTGATGACATCATTTGCAGATAACAGAAATCTATGTATTGATAGCTGGAAATCCTCTACACCAAATTTCTTTCAGCAATAAAATGTCAATTAAAGTATTTAAACTGGTTCCAAAAAGACAACTGAGAACCATCAGCAATGCCATATATTTTGATGGCTGCATTTTTAAGACGATGGACTTGAAATCTTCATGTTGGATGAAATCATGTTCAGTTTATTGTATTAGTTTTGAAAAGATTGGATTTTGCTTATGAAAGATTAGTGAAAAGAAAATATAGTAAAAGTTGGGAATAATAAAAAAAATGCAGGTTAATTCCCTGGCAGTGCACGGTGTCCAACCACAATTTTAAGCATGAGAAACATGTGGTCAACAAAATCACTGCGTTTCTTAATATACAATCCATTTATCTCCTTCTACTCTTTGATCTCAGACCACTTCTTTCTCTTCAGTAAGTCAGTCTAGTTTTCATGCTCATGGCTGTATCCTACAATAGATATTCATGCGAATTTAGGCCAAAATCTTTTCACAGGCTGTTCTCTGTGTTCACATAGCAAACACATCTGATAAGGTGAGCCTATAATTGGCTGTGATGGCCGCAAATCCCCACACAGGTTCAAATCCTGTTCACAGCGCAGTGTTTTACTTGGTCAAAACTTTGGACCTTCTTGAAAAGAGTAAAATAATATATACAGTATATTATTAAAATGGGCCAAGTGATATGAAAATGAGACAACTTAACATGTTTGACTCGAAATCTGCCTCAAGAATAAGATTTAGCAGTATGAAAACGCCAAGAAATATTACTCGATGTTTCCCATGATATTGATTACATCATTTGCAGATAATAGAAATCTATGTATTGGTTGCTGGAAATCCTCTACACCAAATTTCTTTCAGCAATAAAAAGTCAATGAAAGTATTTAAACTGGTTCCAAAAAGACAACTGAGAACCATCAGCAATGCCATATATTTTGATGGCTGCATTTTTAAGACGATGGACTTGAAATCTTCATGTTGGATGAAATCGTGTTCACAGTTTATTGTTTTACCTTTGAAAAGATTGGATTTTGCACATGAAAGATTAGTGAAAAGAAAATATAGTAAAAGCTGGGAATAATAAAACAATACAGATTAATTCCCTGACAGTGTGCGGAAACCAAAGACAATTTTAACCATGAGAAACACGTGGTCAACAAAATCTCTGCGTTTCTCAATATACAATCCATTCATCTCCTTCTATTCTTTGATCTCAGACCACTTCTTTCTCTTCAGTAAGTCAGTCTAGTTTTCATGCTCATGGCTGTGTAGTTCAGTAGAGATTCAGGTGAACTTAGACCAAAATCTTCTCACTGGCTCTCCCTCTTTGCTCACATGGCAAAAACATCTGAAAAATTATCCAACAGATGGCTGTGATGGCCGAGTGGTAAAGGCGTTGGACTTGAAATCCAATGCACAGGTTCAAATCCTGTTCACAGCGCAGTGTTTTACTTGGTCAAAACTTTGGACCTTCTCGAAAAGAGTAAAATAATATATACAGTATATTATTAAAACGGGCCAAGTGATATGAAAATGGGACAACTTAACATGTTTGACTCGAAATCTGCCTCAAGAATGAGATTTAGCAGTATGAAAACTCCAAGAAATCTTACTCGATGTTTCCCATGATATTGATGACATCATTTGCAGATAATAGAAATCTATGTATTGGTTGCTGGAAATCCCCTACACCAAATTTGTTTCAGCAATAAAAAGTCAATGAAAGTATTTAAACTGGTTCCAAAAAGACAACTGAGAACCATCAGCAATGCCATATATTTTGATGGCTGCATTTTTAAGACGATGGACTTGAAATCTTCATGTTGGATGAAATCGTGTTCACAGTTTATTGTTTTACCTTTGAAAAGATTGGATTTTGCACATGAAAGATTAGTGAAAAGAAAATATAGTAGAAGCTGGGAATAATAAAACAATGCAGATTAATTCTCTGACAGTGTGCGGAAACCAAAGACAATTTTAACCATGAGAAACACGTGGTCAACAAAATCTCTGCGTTTCTCAATATACAATCCATTCATCTCCTTCTACTCTTTAATCTCAGACCACTACTTTCTCTTCAGTAAGTCAGTCAAGTTCTCTTGCTCATGGCTGTATCCTACAATAGATATTCATGCGAATTTAGGCCAATATGTTTTCACAGGCTGTTCTCTGTGTTCACATGGCAAACACATCTGATAAAGTGAGCCTATAATTGGCTGTGATGGCCGCAAATCCACACACAGGTTCAAATCCTGTTCACAGTGCAGTGTTTTACTTGGTCAAAACTTTGGACCTTCTCAAAAAGAGTAAAATAATATATACAGTATATTATTAAAATGGGCCAAGACATATGAAAATGGGACAACTAAATATATTTGAGTCGAAATCTGTCTCAAGAATGAAATTAACAAGTATGAAAACTTAAAGAAATATTACTAGATGTTTCCCATGATATTGATGACATCATTTGCAGATAATAGAAATCTATGTATTGATAGCTGGAAATCCTCTACACCAAATTTCTTTCAGCAATAAAATGTCAATTGAAGTTTTTAAACTCGTTCCAAAAAGACAACTGAGAACCATCAGCAATGCCATATATTTTGATGGCTGCATTTTTAAGACGATGGACTTGAAATCTTCATGTTGGATGAAATCATGTTCAGTTTATTGTATTAGTTTTGAAAAGATTGGATTTTGCTTATGAAAGATTAGTGAAAAGAAAATATAGTAAAAGTTGGGAATAATAAAAAAAATGCAGATTAATTCCCTGGCAGTGCGCGGTGTCCAACCACAATTTTAAGCATGAGAAACATGTGGTCAACAAAATCACTGCGTTTCTTAATATACAATCCATTTATCTCCTTCTACTCTTTGATCTCAGACCACTTCTTTCTCTTCAGTAAGTCAGTCTAGTTTTCATGCTCATGGCTTTATAGTTCAGTAGAGATTCAGGTGAACTTAGACCAAAATCTTCTCACAGGCTCTCCCTCTGTGCTCACATGGCAAAAACATCTGATAAAGTATTCAACAGTTGGCTGTGATGGCCGAGTGGTTAAGGCATTGGACTCGAAATCCAATGGGGTATCCCCGCACAGGTTCAAATCCTGTTCACAGCGCAGTGTTTTACTTGGTCAAAACTTTGGACCTTCTCGAAAAGAGTAAAATAATATATACAGCATATTATTAAAACGGGCCAAGTGATATGAAAATGGGACAAATTAACATGTTTGACTCGAAATCTGCCTCAAGAATGAGATTGAGCAGTATGAAAACGCCAAGAAATATTACTCGATGTTTCCCATGATATTGATGACATCATTTGCAGATAATAGAAATCTATGTATTGGTTGCTGGAAATCCTCTACACCAAATTTCTTTCAGCAATAAAAAGTCAATGAAAGTATTTAAACTGGTTCCAAAAAGACAACTGAGAACCATCAGCAATGCCATATATTTTGATGGCTGCATTTTTAAGACGATGGACTTGAAATCTTCATGTTGGATGAAATCCTGTTCACAGTTTATTGTTTTACCTTTGAAAAGATTGGATTTTGCACATGAAAGATTAGTGAAAAGAAAATATAGTAAAAGCTGGGAATAATAAAACAATACAGATTAATTCCCTGACAGTGTGCGGAAACCAAAGACAATTTTAACCATGAGAAACACGTGGTCAACAAAATCTCTGCGTTTCTCAATATACAATCCATTCATCTCCTTCTACTCTTTAATCTCAGACCACTCCTTTCTATTCAGTAAGTCAGTCAAGTTCTCTTGCTCATGGCTGTATCCTACAATAGATATTCATGCGAATTTAGGCCAAAATCTTTTCACAGGCTGTTCTCTGTGTTCACATGGCAAACACATCTGATAAGGTGAGCCTATAATTGGCTGTGATGGCCGCAAATCCCCACACAGGTTCAAATCCTGTTCACAGTGCAGTATTTTACTTGGTCAAAACTTTGGACCTTCTCGAAAAGAGTAAAATAATATATACGGTATATTATTAAAATGGGCCAAGACATATGAAAATGGGACAACTAAATATATTTGAGTCGAAATCTGTCTCAAGAATGAAATCAAAAAGTATGAAAACTTAAAGAAATATTACTAGATGTTTCCCATGATATTGATGACATCATTTGCAGATAATAGAAATCTATGTATTGAAAGCTGGAAATCCTCTACACCAAATTTCTTTCAGCAATAAAATGTCAATTAAAGTATTTAAACTGGTTCCAAAAAGACAACTGAGAACCATCAGCAATGCCATATATTTTGATGGCTGCATTTTTAAGACGATGGACTTGAAATCTTCATGTTGGATGAAATCATGTTCAGTTTATTGTATTAGTTTTGAAAAGATTGGATTTTGCTTATGAAAGATTAGTGAAAAGAAAATATAGTAAAAGTTGGGAATAATAAAAAAATGCAGATTAATTCCCTGGCAGTGCGCGGTGTCCAAACACAATTTTAAGCATGAGAAACATGTGGTCAACAAAATCACTGCGTTTCTTAATATACAATCCATTTATCTCCTTCTACTCTTTGATCTCAGACCACTTCTTTCTCTTCAGTAAGTCAGTCTAGTTTTCATGCTCATGGCTTTGTAGTTCAGTAGAGATTCAGGTGAACTTAGACCAAAATCTTCTCACAGGCTCTCCCTCTGTGCTCACATGGCAAAAACATCTGATAGATTACTCGAAATCCAATAGGGTATCCCAGCACAGGTTCAAATCCTGTTCACAGCGCAGTGTTTTACTTGGTCAAAACTTTGGACCTTCTCGAAAAGAGTAAAATAATATATACAGTATATTATTAAAACGGGCCAAGTGATATGAAAATGGGACAACTTAACATGTTTGACTCGAAATCTGCCTCAAGAATGAGATTTAGCAGTATGAAAACGCCAAGAAATATTACTCAATGTTTCCCATGATATTGATGACATCATTTGCAGATAATAGAAATCTGTGTATTGGTTGCTGAAAATCCTCTACACCAAATTTCTTTCAGCAATAAAAAGTCAATGAAAGTATTTAAACTGGTTCCAAAAAGACAACTGAGAACCATCAGCAATGCCATATATTTTGATGGCTGCATTTTTAAGACGATGGACTTGAAATCTTCATGTTGGATGAAATCGTGTTCACAGTTTATTGTTTTACCTTTGAAAAGATTGGATTTTGCACATGAAAGATTAGTGAAAAGAAAATATAGTAAAAGCTGGGAATAATAAAACAATACAGATTAATTCCCTGACAGTGTGCGGAAACCAAAGACAATTTTAACCATGAGAAACACGTGGTCAACAAAATCTCTGCGTTTCTCAATATACAATCCATTCATCTCCTTCTATTCTTTGATCTCAGACCACTTCTTTCTCTTCAGTAAGTCAGTCTAGTTTTCATGCTCATGGCTGTGTAGTTCAGTAGAGATTCAGGTGAACTTAGACCAAAATCTTCTCACTGGCTCTCCCTCTTTGCTCACATGGCAAAAACATCTGATAAATTATCCAACAGATGGCTGTGATGGCCGAGTGGTTAACGCGTTGGACTTGAAATCCAATGCACAGGTTCAAATCCTGTTCACAGCGCAGTGTTTTACTTGGTCAAAACTTTGGACCTTCTCGAAAAGAGTAAAATAATATATACAGTATATTATTAAAACGGGCCAAGTGATATGAAAATGGGACAACTTAACATGTTTGACTCGAAATCTGCCTCAAGAATGAGATTTAGCAGTATGAAAACTCCAAGAAATCTTACTCGATGTTTCCCATGATATTGATGACATCATTTGCAGATAATAGAAATCTATGTATTGGTTGCTGGAAATCCCCTACACCAAATTTGTTTCAGCAATAAAAAGTCAATGAAAGTATTTAAACTGGTTCCAAAAAGACAACTGAGAACCATCAGCAATGCCATATATTTTGATGGCTGCATTTTTAAGATGATGGACTTGAAATCTTCATGTTGGATGAAATCGTGTTCACAGTTTATTGTTTTACCTTTGAAAAGATTGGATTTTGCACATGAAAGATTAGTGAAAAGAAAATATAGTAGAAGCTGGGAATAATAAAACAATGCAGATTAATTCTCTGACAGTGTGCGGAAACCAAAGACAATTTTAACCATGAGAAACACGTGGTCAACAAAATCTCTGCGTTTCTCAATATACAATCCATTCATCTCCTTCTACTCTTTAATCTCAGACCACTACTTTCTCTTCAGTAAGTCAGTCAAGTTCTCTTGCTCATGGCTGTATCCTACAATAGATATTCATGCGAATTTAGGCCAATATGTTTTCACAGCCTGTTCTCTGTGTTCACATGGCAAACACATCTGATAAGGTGAGCCTATAATTGGCTGTGATGGCCGCAAATCCACACACAGGTTCAAATCCTGTTCACAGTGCAGTATTTTACTTGGTCAAATCTTTGGACCTTCTCGAAAAGAGTAAAATAATATATACAGTATATTATTAAAATGGGACAAGACATATGAAAATGGGACAACTAAATATATTTGAGTCGAAATCTGTCTCAAGAATGAAATTAACAAGTATGAAAGCTTAAAGAAATATTACTAGATGTTTCCCATGATATTGATGACATCATTTGCAGATAATAGAAATCTATGTATTGATAGCTGGAAATCCTCTACACCAAATTTCTTTCAGCAATAAAATGTCAATTAAAGTATTTAAACTGGTTCCAAAAAGACAACTGAGAACCATCAGCAATGCCATATATTTTGATGGCTGCATTTTTAAGACGATGGACTTGAAATCTTCATGTTGGATGAAATCATGTTCAGTTTATTGTATTAGTTTTGAAAAGATTGGATTTTGCTTATGAAAGATTAGTGAAAAGAAAATATAGTAAAAGTTGGGAATAATAAAAAAAATGCAGATTAATTCCCTGGCAGTGCGCGGTGTCCAACCACAATTTTAAGCATTATAAACATGTGGTCAACAAAATCACTGCGTTTCTTAATATACAATCCATTTATCTCCTTCTACTCTTTGATCTCAGACCACTTCTTTCTCTTCAGTAAGTCAGTCTAGTTTTCATGCTCATGGCTGTATCCTACAATAGATATTCATGCGAATTTAGGCCAAAATCTTTTCACAGGCTGTTCTCTGTGTTCACATGGCAAACGCATCTGATAAGGTGAGCCTATAATTGGCTGTGATGGCCGCAAATCCCCACACAGGTTCAAATCCTGTTCACAGTGCAGTATTTTACTTGGTCAAAACTTTGGACCTTCTCGAAAAGAGTAAAATAATATATACAGTATATTATTAAAATGGGCCAAGACATATGAAAATGGGACAACTAAATATATTTGAGTCGAAATCTGTCTCAAGAATGAAATCAACAAGTATGAAAACTTAAAGAAATATTACTAGATGTTTCCCATGATATTGATTACATCATTTGCAGATAATAGAAATCTATGTATTGATAGCTGGAAATCCTCTACACCAAATTTCTTTCAGCAATAAAATGTCAATTAAAGTATTTAAACTGGTTCCAAAAAGACAACTGAGAACCATCAGCAATGCCATATATTTTGATGGCTGCATTTTTAAGACGATGGACTTGAAATCTTCATGTTGGATGAAATCATGTTCAGTTTATTGTATTAGTTTTGAAAAGATTGGATTTTGCTTATGAAAGATTAGTGAAAAGAAAATATAGTAAAAGTTGGGAATAATAAAAAAAATGCAGATTAATTCCCTGGCAGTGCGCGGTGTCCAACCACAATTTTAAGCATGAGAAACATGTGGTCAACAAAATCACTGCGTTTCTTAATATACAATCCATTTATCTCCTTCTACTCTTTGATCTCAGACCACTTCTTTCTCTTCAGTAAGTCAGTCTAGTTTTCATGCTCATGGCTTTGTAGTTCAGTAGAGATTCAGGTGAACTTAGAGCAAAATCTTCTCACAGGCTCTCCCTCTGTGCTCACATGGCAAAAACATCTGATAGATTATTCAACAGTTGGCTGTGATGGCCGAGTGGTTAAGGCGTTGGACTCGAAATCCAATGGGGTATCCCCGCACAGGTTCAAATCCTGTTCACAGCGCAGTGTTTTACTTGGTCAAAACTTTGGACCTTCTCGAAAAGAGTAAAATAATATATACAGTATATTATTAAAACGGGCCAAGTGATATGAAAATGGGACAACTTAACATGTTTGAATCGAAATCTGCCTCAAGAATGACATTTAGCAGTATGAAAACGCCAAGAAATATTACTAGATGTTTCCCATGATATTGATGACATCATTTGCAGATAATAGAAATCTATGTATTGATAGCTGGAAATCCTCTACAACAAATTTCTTTCAGCAATAAAATGTCAATTAAAGTATTTAAACTGGTTCCAAAAAGACAACTGAGAACCATCAGCAATGCCATATATTTTGATGGCTGCATTTTTAAGACGATGGACTTGAAATCTTCATGTTGGATGAAATCATGTTCAGCTTATTGTATTAGTTTTGAAAAGATTGGATTTTGCTTATGAAAGATTAGTGAAAAGAAAATATAGTAAAAGTTGGGAATAATAAAAAAAATGCAGATTAATTCCCTGGCAGTGCGCGGTGTCCATCCACAATTTTAAGCATGAGAAACATGTGGTCAACAAAATCACTGCGTTTCTTAATATACAATCCATTTATCTCCTTCTACTCTTTGATCTCAGACCACTTCTTTCTCTTCAGTAAGTCAGTCTAGTTTTCATGCTCATGGCTTTGTAGTTCAGTAGAGATTCAGGTGAACTTAGACCAAAATCTTCTCACAGGCTCTCCCTCTGTGCTCACATGGCAAAAACATCTGATAGTTTATTCAACAGTTGGCTGTGATGGCCGAGTGGTTAAGGCGTTGGACTCGAAATCCAATGGGGTATCCCCGCACAGGTTCAAATCCTGTTCACAGCTCAGTGTTTTACTTGTTCAAAACTTTGGACCTTCTCGAAAACAGTAAAATAATATATACAGTATATTATTAAAATGGGCCAAGACATATGAAAATGGGACAACTAAATATATTTGAGTCGAAATCTGTCTCAAGAATGAAATCAACAAGTATGAAAACTTAAAGAAATATTACTAGATGTTTCCCATGATATTGATGACATCATTTGCAGATAACAGAAATCTATGTATTGATAGCTGGAAATCCTCTACACCAAATTTCTTTCAGCAATAAAATGTCAATTAAAGTATTTAAACTGGTTCCAAAAAGACAACTGAGAACCATCAGCAATGCCATATATTTTGATGGCTGCATTTTTAAGACGATGGACTTGAAATCTTCATGTTGGATGAAATCATGTTCAGTTTATTGTATTAGTTTTGAAAAGATTGGATTTTGCTTATGAAAGATTAGTGAAAAGAAAATATAGTAAAAGTTGGGAATAATAAAAAAAATGCAGGTTAATTCCCTGGCAGTGCACGGTGTCCAACCACAATTTTAAGCATGAGAAACATGTGGTCAACAAAATCACTGCGTTTCTTAATATACAATCCATTTATCTCCTTCTACTCTTTGATCTCAGACCACTTCTTTCTCTTCAGTAAGTCAGTCTAGTTTTCATGCTCATGGCTGTATCCTACAATAGATATTCATGCGAATTTAGGCCAAAATCTTTTCACAGGCTGTTCTCTGTGTTCACATAGCAAACACATCTGATAAGGTGAGCCTATAATTGGCTGTGATGGCCGCAAATCCCCACACAGGTTCAAATCCTGTTCACAGCGCAGTGTTTTACTTGGTCAAAACTTTGGACCTTCTTGAAAAGAGTAAAATAATATATACAGTATATTATTAAAATGGGCCAAGTGATATGAAAATGAGACAACTTAACATGTTTGACTCGAAATCTGCCTCAAGAATAAGATTTAGCAGTATGAAAACGCCAAGAAATATTACTCGATGTTTCCCATGATATTGATTACATCATTTGCAGATAATAGAAATCTATGTATTGGTTGCTGGAAATCCTCTACACCAAATTTCTTTCAGCAATAAAAAGTCAATGAAAGTATTTAAACTGGTTCCAAAAAGACAACTGAGAACCATCAGCAATGCCATATATTTTGATGGCTGCATTTTTAAGACGATGGACTTGAAATCTTCATGTTGGATGAAATCGTGTTCACAGTTTATTGTTTTACCTTTGAAAAGATTGGATTTTGCACATGAAAGATTAGTGAAAAGAAAATATAGTAAAAGCTGGGAATAATAAAACAATACAGATTAATTCCCTGACAGTGTGCGGAAACCAAAGACAATTTTAACCATGAGAAACACGTGGTCAACAAAATCTCTGCGTTTCTCAATATACAATCCATTCATCTCCTTCTATTCTTTGATCTCAGACCACTTCTTTCTCTTCAGTAAGTCAGTCTAGTTTTCATGCTCATGGCTGTGTAGTTCAGTAGAGATTCAGGTGAACTTAGACCAAAATCTTCTCACTGGCTCTCCCTCTTTGCTCACATGGCAAAAACATCTGAAAAATTATCCAACAGATGGCTGTGATGGCCGAGTGGTAAAGGCGTTGGACTTGAAATCCAATGCACAGGTTCAAATCCTGTTCACAGCGCAGTGTTTTACTTGGTCAAAACTTTGGACCTTCTCGAAAAGAGTAAAATAATATATACAGTATATTATTAAAACGGGCCAAGTGATATGAAAATGGGACAACTTAACATGTTTGACTCGAAATCTGCCTCAAGAATGAGATTTAGCAGTATGAAAACTCCAAGAAATCTTACTCGATGTTTCCCATGATATTGATGACATCATTTGCAGATAATAGAAATCTATGTATTGGTTGCTGGAAATCCCCTACACCAAATTTGTTTCAGCAATAAAAAGTCAATGAAAGTATTTAAACTGGTTCCAAAAAGACAACTGAGAACCATCAGCAATGCCATATATTTTGATGGCTGCATTTTTAAGACGATGGACTTGAAATCTTCATGTTGGATGAAATCGTGTTCACAGTTTATTGTTTTACCTTTGAAAAGATTGGATTTTGCACATGAAAGATTAGTGAAAAGAAAATATAGTAGAAGCTGGGAATAATAAAACAATGCAGATTAATTCTCTGACAGTGTGCGGAAACCAAAGACAATTTTAACCATGAGAAACACGTGGTCAACAAAATCTCTGCGTTTCTCAATATACAATCCATTCATCTCCTTCTACTCTTTAATCTCAGACCACTACTTTCTCTTCAGTAAGTCAGTCAAGTTCTCTTGCTCATGGCTGTATCCTACAATAGATATTCATGCGAATTTAGGCCAATATGTTTTCACAGGCTGTTCTCTGTGTTCACATGGCAAACACATCTGATAAAGTGAGCCTATAATTGGCTGTGATGGCCACAAATCCACACACAGGTTCAAATCCTGTTCACAGTGCAGTGTTTTACTTGGTCAAAACTTTGGACCTTCTCAAAAAGAGTAAAATAATATATACAGTATATTATTAAAATGGGCCAAGACATATGAAAATGGGACAACTAAATATATTTGAGTCGAAATCTGTCTCAAGAATGAAATTAACAAGTATGAAAACTTAAAGAAATATTACTAGATGTTTCCCATGATATTGATGACATCATTTGCAGATAATAGAAATCTATGTATTGATAGCTGGAAATCCTCTACACCAAATTTCTTTCAGCAATAAAATGTCAATTGAAGTTTTTAAACTCGTTCCAAAAAGACAACTGAGAACCATCAGCAATGCCATATATTTTGATGGCTGCATTTTTAAGACGATGGACTTGAAATCTTCATGTTGGATGAAATCATGTTCAGTTTATTGTATTAGTTTTGAAAAGATTGGATTTTGCTTATGAAAGATTAGTGAAAAGAAAATATAGTAAAAGTTGGGAATAATAAAAAAAATGCAGATTAATTCCCTGGCAGTGCGCGGTGTCCAACCACAATTTTAAGCATGAGAAACATGTGGTCAACAAAATCACTGCGTTTCTTAATATACAATCCATTTATCTCCTTCTACTCTTTGATCTCAGACCACTTCTTTCTCTTCAGTAAGTCAGTCTAGTTTTCATGCTCATGGCTTTATAGTTCAGTAGAGATTCAGGTGAACTTAGACCAAAATCTTCTCACAGGCTCTCCCTCTGTGCTCACATGGCAAAAACATCTGATAAAGTATTCAACAGTTGGCTGTGATGGCCGAGTGGTTAAGGCATTGGACTCGAAATCCAATGGGGTATCCCCGCACAGGTTCAAATCCTGTTCACAGCGCAGTGTTTTACTTGGTCAAAACTTTGGACCTTCTCGAAAAGAGTAAAATAATATATACAGCATATTATTAAAACGGGCCAAGTGATATGAAAATGGGACAAATTAACATGTTTGACTCGAAATCTGCCTCAAGAATGAGATTGAGCAGTATGAAAACGCCAAGAAATATTACTCGATGTTTCCCATGATATTGATGACATCATTTGCAGATAATAGAAATCTATGTATTGGTTGCTGGAAATCCTCTACACCAAATTTCTTTCAGCAATAAAAAGTCAATGAAAGTATTTAAACTGGTTCCAAAAAGACAACTGAGAACCATCAGCAATGCCATATATTTTGATGGCTGCATTTTTAAGACGATGGACTTGAAATCTTCATGTTGGATGAAATCCTGTTCACAGTTTATTGTTTTACCTTTGAAAAGATTGGATTTTGCACATGAAAGATTAGTGAAAAGAAAATATAGTAAAAGCTGGGAATAATAAAACAATACAGATTAATTCCCTGACAGTGTGCGGAAACCAAAGACAATTTTAACCATGAGAAACACGTGGTCAACAAAATCTCTGCGTTTCTCAATATACAATCCATTCATCTCCTTCTACTCTTTAATCTCAGACCACTCCTTTCTATTCAGTAAGTCAGTCAAGTTCTCTTGCTCATGGCTGTATCCTACAATAGATATTCATGCGAATTTAGGCCAAAATCTTTTCACAGGCTGTTCTCTGTGTTCACATGGCAAACACATCTGATAAGGTGAGCCTATAATTGGCTGTGATGGCCGCAAATCCCCACACAGGTTCAAATCCTGTTCACAGTGCAGTATTTTACTTGGTCAAAACTTTGGACCTTCTCGAAAAGAGTAAAATAATATATACGGTATATTATTAAAATGGGCCAAGACATATGAAAATGTGACAACTAAATATATTTGAGTCGAAATCTGTCTCAAGAATGAAATCAAAAAGTATGAAAACTTAAAGAAATATTACTAGATGTTTCCCATGATATTGATGACATCATTTGCAGATAATAGAAATCTATGTATTGAAAGCTGGAAATCCTCTACACCAAATTTCTTTCAGCAATAAAATGTCAATTAAAGTATTTAAACTGGTTCCAAAAAGACAACTGAGAACCATCAGCAATGCCATATATTTTGATGGCTGCATTTTTAAGACGATGGACTTGAAATCTTCATGTTGGATGAAATCATGTTCAGTTTATTGTATTAGTTTTGAAAAGATTGGATTTTGCTTATGAAAGATTAGTGAAAAGAAAATATAGTAAAAGTTGGGAATAATAAAAAAATGCAGATTAATTCCCTGGCAGTGCGCGGTGTCCAAACACAATTTTAAGCATGAGAAACATGTGGTCAACAAAATCACTGCGTTTCTTAATATACAATCCATTTATCTCCTTCTACTCTTTGATCTCAGACCACTTCTTTCTCTTCAGTAAGTCAGTCTAGTTTTCATGCTCATGGCTTTGTAGTTCAGTAGAGATTCAGGTGAACTTAGACCAAAATCTTCTCACAGGCTCTCCCTCTGTGCTCACATGGCAAAAACATCTGATAGATTACTCGAAATCCAATAGGGTATCCCAGCACAGGTTCAAATCCTGTTCACAGCGCAGTGTTTTACTTGGTCAAAACTTTGGACCTTCTCGAAAAGAGTAAAATAATATATACAGTATATTATTAAAACGGGCCAAGTGATATGAAAATGGGACAACTTAACATGTTTGACTCGAAATCTGCCTCAAGAATGAGATTTAGCAGTATGAAAACGCCAAGAAATATTACTCAATGTTTCCCATGATATTGATGACATCATTTGCAGATAATAGAAATCTGTGTATTGGTTGCTGAAAATCCTCTACACCAAATTTCTTTCAGCAATAAAAAGTCAATGAAAGTATTTAAACTGGTTCCAAAAAGACAACTGAGAACCATCAGCAATGCCATATATTTTGATGGCTGCATTTTTAAGACGATGGACTTGAAATCTTCATGTTGGATGAAATCGTGTTCACAGTTTATTGTTTTACCTTTGAAAAGATTGGATTTTGCACATGAAAGATTAGTGAAAAGAAAATATAGTAAAAGCTGGGAATAATAAAACAATACAGATTAATTCCCTGACAGTGTGCGGAAACCAAAGACAATTTTAACCATGAGAAACACGTGGTCAACAAAATCTCTGCGTTTCTCAATATACAATCCATTCATCTCCTTCTATTCTTTGATCTCAGACCACTTCTTTCTCTTCAGTAAGTCAGTCTAGTTTTCATGCTCATGGCTGTGTAGTTCAGTAGAGATTCAGGTGAACTTAGACCAAAATCTTCTCACTGGCTCTCCCTCTTTGCTCACATGGCAAAAACATCTGATAAATTATCCAACAGATGGCTGTGATGGCCGAGTGGTTAACGCGTTGGACTTGAAATCCAATGCACAGGTTCAAATCCTGTTCACAGCGCAGTGTTTTACTTGGTCAAAACTTTGGACCTTCTCGAAAAGAGTAAAATAATATATACAGTATATTATTAAAACGGGCCAAGTGATATGAAAATGGGACAACTTAACATGTTTGACTCGAAATCTGCCTCAAGAATGAGATTTAGCAGTATGAAAACTCCAAGAAATCTTACTCGATGTTTCCCATGATATTGATGACATCATTTGCAGATAATAGAAATCTATGTATTGGTTGCTGGAAATCCCCTACACCAAATTTGTTTCAGCAATAAAAAGTCAATGAAAGTATTTAAACTGGTTCCAAAAAGACAACTGAGAACCATCAGCAATGCCATATATTTTGATGGCTGCATTTTTAAGATGATGGACTTGAAATCTTCATGTTGGATGAAATCGTGTTCACAGTTTATTGTTTTACCTTTGAAAAGATTGGATTTTGCACATGAAAGATTAGTGAAAAGAAAATATAGTAGAAGCTGGGAATAATAAAACAATGCAGATTAATTCTCTGACAGTGTGCGGAAACCAAAGACAATTTTAACCATGAGAAACACGTGGTCAACAAAATCTCTGCGTTTCTCAATATACAATCCATTCATCTCCTTCTACTCTTTAATCTCAGACCACTACTTTCTCTTCAGTAAGTCAGTCAAGTTCTCTTGCTCATGGCTGTATCCTACAATAGATATTCATGCGAATTTAGGCCAATATGTTTTCACAGGCTGTTCTCTGTGTTCACATGGCAAACACATCTGATAAGGTGAGCCTATAATTGGCTGTGATGGCCGCAAATCCACACACAGGTTCAAATCCTGTTCACAGTGCAGTATTTTACTTGGTCAAATCTTTGGACCTTCTCGAAAAGAGTAAAATAATATATACAGTATATTATTAAAATGGGACAAGACATATGAAAATGGGACAACTAAATATATTTGAGTCGAAATCTGTCTCAAGAATGAAATTAACAAGTATGAAAGCTTAAAGAAATATTACTAGATGTTTCCCATGATATTGATGACATCATTTGCAGATAATAGAAATCTATGTATTGATAGCTGGAAATCCTCTACACCAAATTTTTTTCAGCAATAAAATGTCAATTAAAGTATTTAAACTGGTTCCAAAAAGACAACTGAGAACCATCAGCAATGCCATATATTTTGATGGCTGCATTTTTAAGACGATGGACTTGAAATCTTCATGTTGGATGAAATCATGTTCAGTTTATTGTATTAGTTTTGAAAAGATTGGATTTTGCTTATGAAAGATTAGTGAAAAGAAAATATAGTAAAAGTTGGGAATAATAAAAAAAATGCAGATTAATTCCCTGGCAGTGCGCGGTGTCCAACCACAATTTTAAGCATTATAAACATGTGGTCAACAAAATCACTGCGTTTCTTAATATACAATCCATTTATCTCCTTCTACTCTTTGATCTCAGACCACTTCTTTCTCTTCAGTAAGTCAGTCTAGTTTTCATGCTCATGGCTGTATCCTACAATAGATATTCATGCGAATTTAGGCCAAAATCTTTTCACAGGCTGTTCTCTGTGTTCACATGGCAAACGCATCTGATAAGGTGAGCCTATAATTGGCTGTGATGGCCGCAAATCCCCACACAGGTTCAAATCCTGTTCACAGTGCAGTATTTTACTTGGTCAAAACTTTGGACCTTCTCGAAAAGAGTAAAATAATATATACAGTATATTATTAAAATGGGCCAAGACATATGAAAATGGGACAACTAAATATATTTGAGTCGAAATCTGTCTCAAGAATGAAATCAACAAGTATGAAAACTTAAAGAAATATTACTAGATGTTTCCCATGATATTGATTACATCATTTGCAGATAATAGAAATCTATGTATTGATAGCTGGAAATCCTCTACACCAAATTTCTTTCAGCAATAAAATGTCAATTAAAGTATTTAAACTGGTTCCAAAAAGACAACTGAGAACCATCAGCAATGCCATATATTTTGATGGCTGCATTTTTAAGACGATGGACTTGAAATCTTCATGTTGGATGAAATCATGTTCAGTTTATTGTATTAGTTTTGAAAAGATTGGATTTTGCTTATGAAAGATTAGTGAAAAGAAAATATAGTAAAAGTTGGGAATAATAAAAAAAATGCAGATTAATTCCCTGGCAGTGCGCGGTGTCCAACCACAATTTTAAGCATGAGAAACATGTGGTCAACAAAATCACTGCGTTTCTTAATATACAATCCATTTATCTCCTTCTACTCTTTGATCTCAGACCACTTCTTTCTCTTCAGTAAGTCAGTCTAGTTTTCATGCTCATGGCTTTGTAGTTCAGTAGAGATTCAGGTGAACTTAGAGCAAAATCTTCTCACAGGCTCTCCCTCTGTGCTCACATGGCAAAAACATCTGATAGATTATTCAACAGTTGGCTGTGATAGCCGAGTGGTTAAGGCGTTGGACTCGAAATCCAATGGGGTATCCCCGCACAGGTTCAAATCCTGTTCACAGCGCAGTGTTTTACTTGGTCAAAACTTTGGACCTTCTCGAAAAGAGTAAAATAATATATACAGTATATTATTAAAACGGGCCAAGTGATATGAAAATGGGACAACTTAACATGTTTGAATCGAAATCTGCCTCAAGAATGACATTTAGCAGTATGAAAACGCCAAGAAATATTACTAGATGTTTCCCATGATATTGATGACATCATTTGCAGATAATCGAAATCTATGTATTGATAGCTGGAAATCCTCTACAACAAATTTCTTTCAGCAATAAAATGTCAATTAAAGTATTTAAACTGGTTCCAAAAAGACAACTGAGAACCATCAGCAATGCCATATATTTTGATGGCTGCATTTTTAAGACGATGGACTTGAAATCTTCATGTTGGATGAAATCATGTTCAGCTTATTGTATTAGTTTTGAAAAGATTGGATTTTGCTTATGAAAGATTAGTGAAAAGAAAATATAGTAAAAGTTGGGAATAATAAAAAAAATGCAGATTAATTCCCTGGCAGTGCGCGGTGTCCATCCACAATTTTAAGCATGAGAAACATGTGGTCAACAAAATCACTGCGTTTCTTAATATACAATCCATTTATCTCCTTCTACTCTTTGATCTCAGACCACTTCTTTCTCTTCAGTAAGTCAGTCTAGTTTTCATGCTCATGGCTTTGTAGTTCAGTAGAGATTCAGGTGAACTTAGACCAAAATCTTCTCACAGGCTCTCCCTCTGTGCTCACATGGCAAAAACATCTGATAGTTTATTCAACAGTTGGCTGTGATGGCCGAGTGGTTAAGGCGTTGGACTCGAAATCCAATGGGGTATCCCCGCACAGGTTCAAATCCTGTTCACAGCTCAGTGTTTTACTTGTTCAAAACTTTGGACCTTCTCGAAAACAGTAAAATAATATATACAGTATATTATTAAAATGGGCCAAGACATATGAAAATGGGACAACTAAATATATTTGAGTCTAAATCTGTCTCAAGAATGAAATCAACAAGTATGAAAACTTAAAGAAATATTACTAGATGTTTCCCATGATATTGATGACATCATTTGCAGATAACAGAAATCTATGTATTGATAGCTGGAAATCCTCTACACCAAATTTCTTTCAGCAATAAAATGTCAATTAAAGTATTTAAACTGGTTCCAAAAAGACAACTGAGAACCATCAGCAATGCCATATATTTTGATGGCTGCATTTTTAAGACGATGGACTTGAAATCTTCATGTTGGATGAAATCATGTTCAGTTTATTGTATTAGTTTTGAAAAGATTGGATTTTGCTTATGAAAGATTAGTGAAAAGAAAATATAGTAAAAGTTTGGAATAATAAAAAAAATGCAGGTTAATTCCCTGGCAGTGCACGGTGTCCAACCACAATTTTAAGCATGAGAAACATGTGGTCAACAAAATCACTGCGTTTCTTAATATACAATCCATTTATCTCCTTCTACTCTTTGATCTCAGACCACTTCTTTCTCTTCAGTAAGTCAGTCTAGTTTTCATGCTCATGGCTGTATCCTACAATAGATATTCATGCGAATTTAGGCCAAAATCTTTTCACAGGCTGTTCTCTGTGTTCACATAGCAAACACATCTGATAAGGTGAGCCTATAATTGGCTGTGATGGCCGCAAATCCCCACACAGGTTCAAATCCTGTTCACAGCGCAGTGTTTTACTTGGTCAAAACTTTGGACCTTCTTGAAAAGAGTAAAATAATATATACAGTATATTATTAAAATGGGCCAAGTGATATGAAAATGAGACAACTTAACATGTTTGACTCGAAATCTGCCTCAAGAATGAGATTTAGCAGTATGAAAACGCCAAGAAATATTACTCGATGTTTCCCATGATATTGATTACATCATTTGCAGATAATAGAAATCTATGTATTGGTTGCTGGAAATCCTCTACACCAAATTTCTTTCAGCAATAAAAAGTCAATGAAAGTATTTAAACTGGTTCCAAAAAGACAACTGAGAACCATCAGCAATGCCATATATTTTGATGGCTGCATTTTTAAGACGATGGACTTGAAATCTTCATGTTGGATGAAATCGTGTTCACAGTTTATTGTTTTACCTTTGAAAAGATTGGATTTTGCACATGAAAGATTAGTGAAAAGAAAATATAGTAAAAGCTGGGAATAATAAAACAATACAGATTAATTCCCTGACAGTGTGCGGAAACCAAAGACAATTTTAACCATGAGAAACACGTGGTCAACAAAATCTCTGCGTTTCTCAATATACAATCCATTCATCTCCTTCTATTCTTTGATCTCAGACCACTTCTTTCTCTTCAGTAAGTCAGTCTAGTTTTCATGCTCATGGCTGTGTAGTTCAGTAGAGATTCAGGTGAACTTAGACCAAAATCTTCTCACTGGCTCTCCCTCTTTGCTCACATGGCAAAAACATCTGAAAAATTATCCAACAGATGGCTGTGATGGCCGAGTGGTAAAGGCGTTGGACTTGAAATCCAACGCACAGGTTCAAATCCTGTTCACAGCGCAGTGTTTTACTTGGTCAAAACTTTGGACCTTCTCGAAAAGAGTAAAATAATATATACAGTATATTATTAAAACGGGCCAAGTGATATGAAAATGGGACAACTTAACATGTTTGACTCGAAATCTGCCTCAAGAATGAGATTTAGCAGTATGAAAACTCCAAGAAATCTTACTCGATGTTTCCCATGATATTGATGACATCATTTGCAGATAATAGAAATCTATGTATTGGTTGCTGGAAATCCCCTACACCAAATTTGTTTCAGCAATAAAAAGTCAATGAAAGTATTTAAACTGGTTCCAAAAAGACAACTGAGAACCATCAGCAATGCCATATATTTTGATGGCTGCATTTTTAAGACGATGGACTTGAAATCTTCATGTTGGATGAAATCGTGTTCACAGTTTATTGTTTTACCTTTGAAAAGATTGGATTTTGCACATGAAAGATTAGTGAAAAGAAAATATAGTAGAAGCTGGGAATAATAAAACAATGCAGATTAATTCTCTGACAGTGTGCGGAAACCAAAGACAATTTTAACCATGAGAAACACGTGGTCAACAAAATCTCTGCGTTTCTCAATATACAATCCATTCATCTCCTTCTACTCTTTAATCTCAGACCACTACTTTCTCTTCAGTAAGTCAGTCAAGTTCTCTTGCTCATGGCTGTATCCTACAATAGATATTCATGCGAATTTAGGCCAATATGTTTTCACAGGCTGTTCTCTGTGTTCACATGGCAAACACATCTGATAAAGTGAGCCTATAATTGGCTGTGATGGCCGCAAATCCACACACAGGTTCAAATCCTGTTCACAGTGCAGTGTTTTACTTGGTCAAAACTTTGGACCTTCTCAAAAAGAGTAAAATAATATATACAGTATATTATTAAAATGGGCCAAGACATATGAAAATGGGACAACTAAATATATTTGAGTCGAAATCTGTCTCAAGAATGAAATTAACAAGTATGAAAACTTAAAGAAATATTACTAGATGTTTCCCATGATATTGATGACATCATTTGCAGATAATAGAAATCTATGTATTGATAGCTGGAAATCCTCTACACCAAATTTCTTTCAGCAATAAAATGTCAATTGAAGTTTTTAAACTCGTTCCAAAAAGACAACTGAGAACCATCAGCAATGCCATATATTTTGATGGCTGCATTTTTAAGACGATGGACTTGAAATCTTCATGTTGGATGAAATCATGTTCAGTTTATTGTATTAGTTTTGAAAAGATTGGATTTTGCTTATGAAAGATTAGTGAAAAGAAAATATAGTAAAAGTTGGGAATAATAAAAAAAATGCAGATTAATTCCCTGGCAGTGCGCGGTGTCCAACCACAATTTTAAGCATGAGAAACATGTGGTCAACAAAATCACTGCGTTTCTTAATATACAATCCATTTATCTCCTTCTACTCTTTGATCTCAGACCACTTCTTTCTCTTCAGTAAGTCAGTCTAGTTTTCATGCTCATGGCTTTATAGTTCAGTAGAGATTCAGGTGAACTTAGACCAAAATCTTCTCACAGGCTCTCCCTCTGTGCTCACATGGCAAAAACATCTGATAAAGTATTCAACAGTTGGCTGTGATGGCCGAGTGGTTAAGGCATTGGACTCGAAATCCAATGGGGTATCCCCGCACAGGTTCAAATCCTGTTCACAGCGCAGTGTTTTACTTGGTCAAAACTTTGGACCTTCTCGAAAAGAGTAAAATAATATATACAGCATATTATTAAAACGGGCCAAGTGATATGAAAATGGGACAAATTAACATGTTTGACTCGAAATCTGCCTCAAGAATGAGATTGAGCAGTATGAAAACGCCAAGAAATATTACTCGATGTTTCCCATGATATTGATGACATCATTTGCAGATAATAGAAATCTATGTATTGGTTGCTGGAAATCCTCTACACCAAATTTCTTTCAGCAATAAAAAGTCAATGAAAGTATTTAAACTGGTTCCAAAAAGACAACTGAGAACCATCAGCAATGCCATATATTTTGATGGCTGCATTTTTAAGACGATGGACTTGAAATCTTCATGTTGGATGAAATCCTGTTCACAGTTTATTGTTTTACCTTTGAAAAGATTGGATTTTGCACATGAAAGATTAGTGAAAAGAAAATATAGTAAAAGCTGGGAATAATAAAACAATACAGATTAATTCCCTGACAGTGTGCGGAAACCAAAGACAATTTTAACCATGAGAAACACGTGGTCAACAAAATCTCTGCGTTTCTCAATATACAATCCATTCATCTCCTTCTACTGTTTAATCTCAGACCACTCCTTTCTATTCAGTAAGTCAGTCAAGTTCTCTTGCTCATGGCTGTATCCTACGATAGATATTCATGCGAATTTAGGCCAAAATCTTTTCACAGGCTGTTCTCTGTGTTCACATGGCAAACACATCTGATAAGGTGAGCCTATAATTGGCTGTGATGGCCGCAAATCCCCACACAGGTTCAAATCCTGTTCACAGTGCAGTATTTTACTTGGTCAAAACTTTGGACCTTCTCGAAAAGAGTAAAATAATATATACGGTATATTATTAAAATGGGCCAAGACATATGAAAATGGGACAACTAAATATATTTGAGTCGAAATCTGTCTCAAGAATGAAATCAAAAAGTATGAAAACTTAAAGAAATATTACTAGATGTTTCCCATGATATTGATGACATCATTTGCAGATAATAGAAATCTATGTATTGAAAGCTGGAAATCCTCTACACCAAATTTCTTTCAGCAATAAAATGTCAATTAAAGTATTTAAACTGGTTCCAAAAAGACAACTGAGAACCATCAGCAATGCCATATATTTTGATGGCTGCATTTTTAAGACGATGGACTTGAAATCTTCATGTTGGATGAAATCATGTTCAGTTTATTGTATTAGTTTTGAAAAGATTGGATTTTGCTTATGAAAGATTAGTGAAAAGAAAATATAGTAAAAGTTGGGAATAATAAAAAAATGCAGATTAATTCCCTGGCAGTGCGCGGTGTCCAAACACAATTTTAAGCATGAGAAACATGTGGTCAACAAAATCACTGCGTTTCTTAATATACAATCCATTTATCTCCTTCTACTCTTCGATCTCAGACCACTTCTTTCTCTTCAGTAAGTCAGTCTAGTTTTCATGCTCATGGCTTTGTAGTTCAGTAGAGATTCAGGTGAACTTAGACCAAAATCTTCTCACAGGCTCTCCCTCTGTGCTCACATGGCAAAAACATCTGATAGATTACTCGAAATCCAATAGGGTATCCCAGCACAGGTTCAAATCCTGTTCACAGCGCAGTGTTTTACTTGGTCAAAACTTTGGACCTTCTCGAAAAGAGTAAAATAATATATACAGTATATTATTAAAACGGGCCAAGTGATATGAAAATGGGACAACTTAACATGTTTGACTCGAAATCTGCCTCAAGAATGAGATTTAGCAGTATGAAAACGCCAAGAAATATTACTCAATGTTTCCCATGATATTGATGACATCATTTGCAGATAATAGAAATCTGTGTATTGGTTGCTGAAAATCCTCTACACCAAATTTCTTTCAGCAATAAAAAGTCAATGAAAGTATTTAAACTGGTTCCAAAAAGACAACTGAGAACCATCAGCAATGCCATATATTTTGATGGCTGCATTTTTAAGACGATGGACTTGAAATCTTCATGTTGGATGAAATCGTGTTCACAGTTTATTGTTTTACCTTTGAAAAGATTGGATTTTGCACATGAAAGATTAGTGAAAAGAAAATATAGTAAAAGCTGGGAATAATAAAACAATACAGATTAATTCCCTGACAGTGTGCGGAAACCAAAGACAATTTTAACCATGAGAAACACGTGGTCAACAAAATCTCTGCGTTTCTCAATATACAATCCATTCATCTCCTTCTATTCTTTGATCTCAGACCACTTCTTTCTCTTCAGTAAGTCAGTCTAGTTTTCATGCTCATGGCTGTGTAGTTCAGTAGAGATTCAGGTGAACTTAGACCAAAATCTTCTCACTGGCTCTCCCTCTTTGCTCACATGGCAAAAACATCTGATAAATTATCCAACAGATGGCTGTGATGGCCGAGTGGTTAACGCGTTGGACTTGAAATCCAATGCACAGGTTCAAATCCTGTTCACAGCGCAGTGTTTTACTTGGTCAAAACTTTGGACCTTCTCGAAAAGAGTAAAATAATATATACAGTATATTATTAAAACGGGCCAAGTGATATGAAAATGGGACAACTTAACATGTTTGACTCGAAATCTGCCTCAAGAATGAGATTTAGCAGTATGAAAACTCCAAGAAATCTTACTCGATGTTTCCCATGATATTGATGACATCATTTGCAGATAATAGAAATCTATGTATTGGTTGCTGGAAATCCCCTACACCAAATTTGTTTCAGCAATAAAAAGTCAATGAAAGTATTTAAACTGGTTCCAAAAAGACAACTGAGAACCATCAGCAATGCCATATATTTTGATGGCTGCATTTTTAAGATGATGGACTTGAAATCTTCATGTTGGATGAAATCGTGTTCACAGTTTATTGTTTTACCTTTGAAAAGATTGGATTTTGCACATGAAAGATTAGTGAAAAGAAAATATAGTAGAAGCTGGGAATAATAAAACAATGCAGATTAATTCTCTGACAGTGTGCGGAAACCAAAGACAATTTTAACCATGAGAAACACGTGGTCAACAAAATCTCTGCGTTTCTCAATATACAGTCCATTCATCTCCTTCTACTCTTTAATCTCAGACCACTACTTTCTCTTCAGTAAGTCAGTCAAGTTCTCTTGCTCATGGCTGTATCCTACAATAGATATTCATGCGAATTTAGGCCAATATGTTTTCACAGGCTGTTCTCTGTGTTCACATGGCAAACACATCTGATAAAGTGAGCCTATAATTGGCTGTGATGGCCGCAAATCCACACACAGGTTCAAATCCTGTTCACAGTGCAGTGTTTTACTTGGTCAAAACTTTGGACCTTCTCAAAAAGAGTAAAATAATATATACAGTATATTATTAAAATGGGCCAAGACATATGACAATGCGACAACTAAATATATTTGAGTCGAAATCTGTCTCAAGAATGAAATTAACAAGTATGAAAACTTAAAGAAATATTACTAGATGTTTCCCATGATATTGATGACATCATTTGCAAATAATAGAAATCTATGTATTGATAGCTGGAAATCCTCTACACCAAATTTCTTTCAGCAATAAAATGTCAATTAAAGTATTTAAACTGGTTCCAAAAAGACAACTGAGAACCATCAGCAATGCCATATATTTTGATGGCTGCATTTTTAAGACGATGGACTTGAAATCTTCATGTTGGATGAAATCATGTTCAGTTTATTGTATTAGTTTTGAAAAGATTGGATTTTGCTTATGAAAGATTAGTGAAAAGAAAATATAGTAAAAGTTGGGAATAATAAAAAAATGCAAATTAATTCCCTGGCAGTGCGCGGTGTCCAACCACAATTTTAAGCATGAGAAAGATGTGGTCAACAAAATCACTGCGTTTATTAATATACAATCCATTTATCTCCTTCTACTCTTTGATCTCAGACCACTTCTTTCTCTTCAGTAAGTCAGTCTAGTTTTTATGCTCATGGCTGTGTAGTTCAGTAGAGATTCAGGTGAACCAAGACCAAAATCTTCTCACTGGCTCTCCCTCTGTGCTCACATGGCAAAAACATCTGATAGATAATTCAACAGTTGGCTGTGATGGCCGAGTGGTAAAGGCGTTGGACTCGAAATCCAATGGGGTATCCCCGCACAGGTTCAAATCCTGTTCACAGCGCAGTGTTTTACTTGGTCAAAACTTTGGACCTTCTCGAAAAGAGTAAAATAATATATACAGTATATTATTAAAACGGGCCAAGTGATATGAAAATGGGACAACTCGAAATGTTTGACTCAAAATCTGCCTCAAGAATGAAATTAAGCAGTATGAAAACTTCAAGAAATATTACTCCGTGTTTCCCATGATATTGATGACATCATTTGCAGATAATAGAAATCTATGTATTGGTTGCTGGAAATCCTCTACACCAAATTTCTTTCAGCAATAAAAAGACAATGAAAGCATTTAAACTGGTTCCAAAAAGACAACTGAGAACCATCAGCAATGCCATATATTTTGATGGCTGCATTTTTAAGACGATGGACTTGAAATCTTCATGTTGGATGAAATCGTGTTCACAGTTTCTTGTTTTACCTTTGAAATGATTGGATTTTGCACATGAAAGATTAGTGAAAAGAAAATATAGTAAAGGCTGGGAATAATAAAACAATACAGATTAATTCCCTGACAGTGTGCGGAAACCAAAGACAATTTTAACCATGAGAAACATGTGGTCAACAAAATCTCTGCATTACCAATGATATTGGTGACATCATTTGCAGATAATAGAAATCTATGTATCGGTTGCTGGAAATCCTCTACACCAAATTTCTTTCAGCAATAAAAAGTCAATGAAAGTATTTAAACTCGCTCCAAAAAGACAACTGAGAACCATCAGCAATGCCATATATTTTGATGGCTGCATTTTTAAGACGATGGACTTGAAATCTTCATGTTGGATGAAATCATGTTCAGTTTATTGTATTAGTTTTGAAAAGATTGGATTTTGCTTATGAAAGATTATTGAAAAGAAAATATAGTAAAAGTTGGGAATAATAAAAAAATGCAGATTAATTCCCTTGCAGTGCGCGGTGTCCAGCCACAATTTTAAGCATGAGAAACATGTGGTCAACAAAATCACTGCGTTTCTTAATATACAATCCATTTATCTCCTTCTGCTCTTTGATCTCAGACCACTTCTTTCTCTTCAGTAAGTCAGTCTAGTTTTCATGCTCATGGCTGTGTAGTTCAGTAGAGATTCAGGTGAACCTAGACCAAAATCTTCTCACTGGCTCTCCCTCTGTGCTCACATGGCAAAAACATCTGATCGATTATTCAACAGTTGGCTGTGATGGCCGAGTGGTTAAGGCGTTGGACTCGAAATCCAATGGGTTATCCCCACACAGGTTCAAATCCTGTTCACAGGGCAGTGTTTTACTTGGTCAAACCTTTGGACCTTCTCGAAAAGAGTAAAATAATATACACAGTATATTAATAAAACGGGCCAAGTGATATGAAAATGGGACAACTTAACATGTTTGACTCGAAATCTGCATCAAGAATGAGATTTAGCAGTATGAAAACTCCAAGAAATATTACTCGATGTTTCCCATGATATTGATGACATCATTTGCAGATAATAGAAATCTATGTATTGGTTGCTGGAAATCCCCTACACCAAATTTCTTTCAGCAATAAAAAGTCAATGAAAGTATTTAAACTGGTTCCAAAAAGACAACTGAGAACCATCAGCAATGCCATATATTTTGATGACTGCATTTTTAAGACGATGGACTTGAAATCTACATGTTGGATGAAATCGTGTTCACAGTTTATTGTTTTACCTTTGAAAAGATTGGAATTTGCACATGAAAGATTAGTGAAAAGAAAATATAGTAAAAGCTGGGAATAATAAAACAATGCAGATTAATTCCCTGACAGTGTGCGGAAACCAAAGACAATTTTAACCATGAGAAACACGTGGTCAAAAAAATCTCTGCGTTTCTCAATATACAATTCATTCATCTCCTTCTACTCTTTAATCTCAGACCACTCCTTTCTCTTCAGTAAGTCAGTCAAGTTCTCTTGCTCATGGCTGTATCATACAATAGATATTCATGCGAATTTAGGCCAAAATCTTTTTACAGGCTGTTCTCTGTGTTCACATGGCAAACACATCTGATAAAGTGAGCCTATAATTGGCTGTGATGGCCGCAAATCCCCACACAGGTTCAAATCCTGTTCACAGTGCAGTGTTTTACTTGGTCAAAACTTTGGACCTTCTCGAAAAGAGTAAAATAATATATACAGTATATTATTAAAATGGGCCAAGACATATAAAAATGGGACAACTAAATATATTTGAGTCAAAATCTGTCTCAAGAATGAAATTAATAAGTATGAAAACTTAAAGAAATATTACTAGATGTTTCCCATGATATTGATGACATCATTTGCAGATAATAGAAATCTATGTATTGATAGCTGGAAATCCTCTACACCAAATTTCTTTCAGCAATAAAATGTCAATTGAAGTTTTTAAACTCGTTCCAAAAAGACAACTGAGAACCATCAGCAATGCCATATATTTTGATGGCTGCATTTTTAAGACGATGGACTTGAAATCTTCATGTTGGATGAAATCATGTTCAGTTTATTGTATTAGTTTTGAAAAGATTGGATTTTGCTTATGAAAGATTATTGAAAAGAAAATATAGTAAAAGTTGGGAATAATAAAAAAATGCAGATTAATTCCCTGGCAGTGCGCGGTGTCCAGCCACAATTTTAAGCATGAGAAACATGTGGTCAACAAAATCACTGCGTTTCTTAATATACAATCCATTTATCTCCTTCTACTCTTTGATCTCAGACCACTTCTTTCTCTTCAGTAAGTCAGTCTAGTTTTCATGCTCATGGCTGTGTAGTTCAGTAGAGATTCAGGTGAACCTAGACCAAAATCTTCTCACTGGCTCTCCCTCTGTGCTCACATGGCAAAAACATCTGATAGATTATTCAACAGTTGGCTGTGATGGCCGAGTGGTTAAGGCGTTGGACTCGAAATCCAATGGGTTATCCCCGCACAGGTTCAAATCTTGTTCACAGGGCAGTGTTTTACTTGGTCAAAACTTTGGACCTTCTCGAAAAGAGTAAAATAATAAATACAGTATATTATTAAAACGGGCCAAGTGATATGAAAATGGGACAACTCCAAATGTTTGACTCAAAATCTGCCTCAAGAATGAAATTAAGCAGTATGAAAACTTCAAGAAATTACTCCATGTTTCCCATGATATTGATGACATCATTTGCAGATAATAGAAATCTATGTATTGGTTGCTGGAAATCCTCTACACCAAATTTCTTTCAGCAATAAAAAGTCAATGAAAGTATTTAAACTGGTTCCAAAAAGACAACTGAGAACCATCAGCAATGCCATATATTTTGATGGCTGCATTTTTAAGACGATGGACTTGAAATCTTCATGTTGGATGAAATCGTGTTCACAGTTTATTGTTTTATCTTTGAAAAGATTGGATTTTGCACATGAAAGATTAGTGAAAAGAAAATATAGTAAAGGCTGGGAATAATAAAACAATACAGATTAATTCCCTGACAGTGTGCGGAAACCAAAGACAATTTTAACCATGAGAAACACGTGGTCAACAAAATCTCTGCGTTTCTCAATATACAATCCATTCATCTCCTTCTACTCTTTAATCTCAGACCACTCCTTTCTCTTCAGTAAGTCAGTCAAGTTCTCTTGCTCATGGCTGTATCCTACAATAGATATTCATGCGAACTTAGGCCAAAATCTTCTCACAGGCTGTTCTCTGTGTTCACATGGCAAACACATCTTATAAAGTGAGTGTATAAGTGGCTGTGATTGCCGCAAATCCCTACACAGGTTCAAATCCTGTTCACAGTGCGGTGTTTTACTTGGTCAAAACTTTGGACCTTCTCGAAAAGAGTAAAATAATATATACAGTATATTATTAAAATGGGCCAAGACATATGAAAATGGGACAACTAAATATGTTTGACTCGAAATCTGTCTCAAGAATGAAATTAACAAGTATGAAAACTTAAAGAAATATTCCTAGTTGTTTCCCATGATATTGATTACATCATTTGCAGATAATAGAAATCTATGTATTGATAGCTGGAAATCCTCTACACCAAATTTCTTTCAGCAATAAAATGTCAATTAAAGTATTTAAACTGGTTCCAAAAAGATAACTGAACCATCAGCAATGCCATATATTTTGATGACTGCATTTTTAAGACGATGGACTTGAAATCTTCATGTTGGATGAAATCATGTTCAGTTTATTGTATTAGTTTTGAAAAGATTGGATTTTGCTCATGAAAGATTAGTGAAAAGAAAATATAGTAAAAGTTGGGAATAATAAAAAAATGCAGATTAATTCCCTGGCAGTGTGCGGTGTCCAACCACAATTTTAAGCATGAGAAACATGTGGTCAACAAAATTATTTATCTCCTTCTAATCTTTGATCACAGACCACTTCTTTCTCTTCAGTAAGTCAGTCTAGTTTTCATGCTCATGGCTGTGTATTTCAGTAGAGATTCAGGTGAACTTAGGCCGGGGTCACACTGGCGAGGAATACGTCCAAGTGAGAGGCGCTAAAAGCAAGCATTACACATGGACCAATGATTCTCTATGGGGTCCCTTGCACCAGCTGTATATTTCTCATCCGTATTCTAGGCTCCGTGCCAATCGCAGCATGCTGCGATTGTCAGCGTACTACGGCCGTAGTACGCCAATGCAAGTCTATGGGTGCGCAAAAAATACTGATTAAACACGGACCACACATGTAACTTGCGAGAAATATGCACCCGGTGTCTTTTAGCAAAGCCGGCAATTCAGTGGGCTATACAGTAAACTCACACTGACAGGTTTAATAAAGAAACGAAAGAATAGATATATACACATAGAATATATATATATATGTGCTTTCTATGTGTCTATATCTATTCTTTTGTTTGTGTTATAAACTCTGTCATAGGGCTCCATTATATGTCCATTTTGCAAGCCTGCGAGAAAATCTCGCCATACGGATGCCATACGGATGACATACGGATGCTCACATGCGCAAAATACGCGACCACACCTTGTTTACTTATGACATACGGAGCACTGTTTAGGGGCCATTCATCCGTATTATGCATGTAAAACACTGACCGTATTTTGCGTTGATTAGTGTGACCCCGACCTTAGACCAAAATCTTCTCACAGGCTCTCCCTCTGTACTCACATGGCAAAAACATCTGATAAGTTATTCAACAGTTGGCTGTTGAAAAGAGTAAAATAATATATACAGTATATTATTAAAATGGGACAACTCAACATGTTTGACTCAAAATCTGCCTCAAGAATGAAATTAAGCAGTATGAAAACTTCAAGAAATATTACTCGATGTTTCCCATGATATTGATGACATCATTTAGAAATCTATGTGTTGGTTGCTGGAAATCCTCTACACTAAATTTCTTTCAGCAATAAAAAGTCAATGAAAGTATTTAAACTGGTTCCAAAAAGACAACTGAGAACCATCAGCAATGCCATATATTTTGATGGCTGCATTTTTAAGACGATGGACTTGAAATCTTCATGTTGGATGAAATCGTGTTCACAGTTTATTGTTTTACCATTGAAAAGATTGGATTTTGCACATGAAAGATTAGTGAAAAGAAAATATAGTAAAAGTTTGGAATTATAAAAAAAATGCAGATTAATTCCCTGGCAGTGTGCGGAAACAAAAGACAATTTTAACCATGAGAAACATGTGGTCAACAAAATCTCTGCGTTTCTCAATATACAATCCATTCATCTCCTTCTACTCTTTGATCTCAGACCACTCCTTTCTCTTCAGTAAGTCAGTCAAGTTCTCTTGCTCATGGCTGTGTCCTACAATAGATATTCATGCGAACTTAGGCCAAAATCTTCTCACAGGCTGTTCTCTGTTTTCACATGGCAAACACACCTGATAAAGTGAGCCTATAATTGGCTGTGATGGCTCTGATGGCCGCAAATCCCCACACAAGTTCAAATCCTGTTCACAGTGCCGTGTTTTACTTGGTCAAAACTTTGGACCTTCTCGAAAAGAGTAAAAAAATATATACACTATATTATTAAAATGGGCCAAGAGATATGAAAATGGGACAACAAAATATGTTTGAGTCGAAATCTGTCTCAAGAATGAAATTAAGCAGTATGAAAACTTCAAGAAATATTACTAGATGTTTCCCATGATATTGATGACATCATTTGCAGATAAAAGAAATCTATGTATTGGTTGCTGGAAATCCTCTACACCAAATTTCTTTCAGCAATAAAAAGTCAATGAAAGTATTTAAACTGGTTCCAAAAAGAAAACTGAGAACCATCAGCAATGTCATATATTTTGTTGGCTGCCTTATTAAGACGATGGACTTGAAATCTTCATGTTGGATGAAATCATGTTCAGTTTATTGTATTAGATTCGAAAAGATTGGATTTTGCTCATGAAAGATTAGTGAAAAGAAAATATAGCAAAAGTTGGGAATAATAAAAAAATTCAGATTAATTCCCTGGCAGTGCGCGTTGTCCAACCACAATTTTAACCATGAAAAACATGTGGTCAACAAAATCTCTGTGTTTCTTTATATACAATACATTTATCTCCTTCTACTCTTTGATCTCAGACCACTCCTTTCTCTTCAATAAGTCAGTCAAGTTTTAATGCTCATGGCCGTGTATTTCAGTAGATATTCAGGTGAACTTAGACCAAAATCTTCTTACAGGCTCTTCTTCTGTGTTCACATGGCAAAAAAATCTGATAAGTCATTCAACGGTTGGCTGTGATGGCCGAGTGGTTAAGGCGTTGGACTTGAAATCCAATGAGGTATCCCCGCGCAAATCCTGTTCACAGCGCACTGTTTTACTTGGTCAAAACTTTGGACCTTCTCGAAAAGAGTAAAATAATATATACATTATATTATTAAAACTGGCCAAGTGATATGAAAATGGGACAACTAAACATGTTTGACTCGAAATCTGCCTCAAGAATGAAATTAAGCAGTATGAAAACTTCAAGAAATATTACTCGATGTTTCCCATGATATTGATGACATCATTTGCAGATAATAGAAATCTATGTATTGGTTGCTGGAAATCCTCTACACCAAATTTCTTTTAGCAATAAAAAGTCAATGAAAGTGTTTAAACTGGTTCCAAAAAGACAACTGCGTACAATCAGCAATGCCATATATTTTGATGGCTGCATTTTTTAAGATGATGGGCTTGAAATCTTCATGTTGGATGAAATCATGTTCACAGTTTATTGTTTAACCTTTGAAAAGATTGGATTTTGCTCATGAAAGATTAGTGAAAGCAAAATATAGAATAAGTTGGGAATAATTAGAAAATGCATATTCATACCCTGGCAGTGTGCGGTGACAAACCACAATTTTAACCATGAGAAACATATGGTCAACAACATAGTAACATAGTAACATAGTTATTAAGGTTGAAGGGAGACTTTAAGTCCATCTAGTTCAACCCATATCCTATCCAAACTTGCCCTAACATGTTGATCCAGAGGAAGGCAAAAAAAACCCATGTGGCAACAGTAAGCTTCACATTGGGGAAAAAAAACTCCTTCCCGACTCCACATACGGCAATCAGACTAGCTCCCTGGATCAACGCAATATTAAGGAGACTAGTGTATATACCCTGTAATATTATACTTTTCAAGAAAGGCATCCAGTCCCTTCTTAAATTTTAGTAGTGAATCACTCATTACAACATCATATGGCAGAGAGTTCCATAGTCTCACTGCTCTTACAGTAAAGAATCCGCGTCTGTGAGTATGCTTAAACCTTCTTTCCTCCAGACGTAGAGGATGCCCCCTTGTCCCCGTCACAGGTCTAAGAGTAAAAAGATCATTAGAAAGGTCTTTGTATTGTCCCCACATATATTTATACATTGTAATAAGATCACCCCTAAGCCTTCGATTCTCCAAGCTAAATAACCCCAAGTGTAATAACCTGTCTTGGTATTGCAGACCCCCTAGTTCCCTAATAACCTTGGTCGCTCTTCTCTGCACCCGCTCCAGTTCAGCTATGTCTTTCTTATACACCGGAGACCAGAACTGTACACAGTATTCTAAGTGTGGTCGCACTAGTGACTTATATAGAGGTAAAATTATGTTCTCCTCATGAGCATCTATGCCTCTTTTAATGCATCCCATTATTTTATTTGCCTTTGCAGCAGCTGCTTGACTCTGGCCACTAAATGTGAGTTTGTCGTCCACCCATACACCCAGGTCTTTTTCAGTGACTGTTTTGCCCAGTGTTTTACAATTAAGCACATAATTATGCAACTTGTTCGTTCTACCCAAGTGCATGACCTTACATTTATCCCCATTAAAGCTCATTTGCCATTTATCAGCCCAAGCTTCTAGTTTACATAAATCCTCCTGTAATATAAAATTGTCCTCCTCTGTATTAATTACCCTGCAGAGTTTAGTGTCATCTGCAAATATTGAAAATCTACTCTCTATGCCCCCTACAAGGTCATTAATAAATATGTTAAAAAGAAGCGGGCCCAAAACTGAACCCTGTGGTACCCCACTGCTAACCGTGACCCATTCCGAGTGTGCTCCATTAATAACCACCCTTTGTTTCCTATCCCTGAGCCAGCTCTTAACCCACCTACACATATTTTCCCCTATCCCCATTGTTCTCATTTTATGTATCAACCTTTTGTGTGGCACCGTATCAAAAGCTTTTGAAAAGTCCATGTACACCACGTCTACTGCATTCCCTTGGTCCAGTCCGGAACTTACCACTTCATAAAAGCTTATCAGATTAGTCTGACAGGAACGGTCTCTTGTAAAGCCATGTTGATATTGGGTCATAAGGTTATTCTTCTCCAGATACTCCAGTATAGTATCTCTTAGAAAACCCTCCAGGATTTTACCCACAGTTGAGGTTATACTTACTGGCCTATAATTTCCAAGTTCAGTTTTTGTCCCCTTTTTGAATATTGGCACCACATTTGCTATACGCCAGTCCTGTGGTACAGACCCTGTTATTATGGAATCTTTAAAGATTAAAAATAGTGGTCTATCTATGACTGTGCTTAATTCCTGCAGTACTCGGGGGTGTATCCCATCCAGGCCCGGGGATTTGTCAATTTTAGTGATTTGTACACGCCGCCGTACTTCCTGCTGGGTTAAGCAGGTGACATTTAATGGAGAATTTTTATCCCTGATCATGTTATCCGTCATGGGATTTTCTTGTATAAATACTGTTGAAAAAAAGTTATTTAGCATATTGGCTTTTTCCTCATCCTCATCCACCATTTCACCCAGACTATTTTTAAGGGGACCAACACTATCATTTTTTAGCTTCTTACTATTTATGTAGTTAAAGAATATTTTGGGATTATTTTTACTTTCTCTGGCAATGAGTCTCTCTGTCTCAATCTTTGCTGTCTTGATTTGCTTTTTACAGAATTTATTTAATCTTCTGTATTTATTTAATGCCTCATCACTACCTACTTGCTTTAATTCTCTAAATGCTTAATTTTTATCTCTTATTGCGCCCCTTACAGCTCTATTTAGCCATAGTGGTTTCCTCCTATTTCTCGCATGTTTATTCCCATACGGTATATATTGTGCACAGGTCCTATTCAGGATGCTAATAAACGTCTCCCATTTTCTTTGTGTATTTTTATGTCTCAGGATATCATCCCAGTTAATTGCACCAAGATCATCTCTCATCCGTTGGAAATTTGCCTTCCTGAAGTTTAGTGTCCTTGTAACCCCTCTACTACACATCTTATTAATGGATACATGAAAACTTATTAATTTGTGATCACTATTACCCAAGTGACCCTCAACCCTTACATTTGATATGCGGTCTGGCCTGTTGGTTAATATTAGGTCTAGCAGTGCCCCCCCCTCTTGTTGGGTCCTGAACCAGTTGTGAAAGGTAATTGTCTCTCATCGTTGTCAGAAACCTATTACCCTTGATGGAACTGCAGGTTTCGGTTCCCCAATGTATTTCAGGGTAGTTGAAGTCCCCCATAATAATGACTTCTCCTTGAGTCGCTGCTTCATCTATTTGCTTTATGAGGATATTCTCTGTAGCTTCCATTATTGTTGGAGATTTATAACAAACCCCTATCAGTAATTTATTATTTTTCCCCCCTCCCCTTATCTCTACCCACAGGGACTCTACATTTTCATTAGATTCATATATATTATCACGAAGGATGGGTTTTAAGGATGATTTTACATATAAACACACGCCTCCCCCTCGCTTATTTGTTCGGTCATTTCTGAACAGACTATAGCCCTGTAAATTAACAGCCCAGTCATGGCTCTCGTCCAGCCATGTCTCAGATATCCCCACCATGTCATAATTATGTTCCAACAACATTAACTTCAATTCCTCCATTTTGTTGGTGAGACTTCTGGCATTAGTATACATGCACTTTATGTATCTCTCTGTACCTCTATTCTTTCTTAAATTATTAACTGTTCTAACCCCTCCCCCCATGCCACCTCCACCCCCAATGTCATTATTTGTGCCCAGGTCTCTATCTGCACTGTCTTCCCCTCCTATAAAAGGAATACCCGCCCCCCATCCCTAGTTTAAACACTCCTCCAACCTTCTAGCCATTTTCTCCCCCAGCACAGCGGCACCCTCCCCATTGAGGTGCAGCCCGTCCCTAGCGTAGAACCTGTAACCAACTTAGAAGTCGGCCCAGTTCTGCAGGAACCCAAACCCCTCCTTCCTACACCAATTCCTGAGCCACTTATTAACCTCCCTAATCTCCCATTGCCTCTCTGGCGTGGCACGTGGTACAGGAAGTATTTCCAAAAATACCACCTTGGAGGTCCTTGCTTTAAGCTTACAGCCTAATTCCCTGAAATCATCTTTAAGGACCTTCCACCTACCTCTAACTTTGTTATTTGTGCCAATGTGCACCATGACCGCTGGATCCTCTCCAGCCCCTCCCAGTAATCTGTCAACCCGATCAGCGATGTGTCGGACTCGAGCGCCAGGTAGGCAGCACACCGTTCGACGATCCCTGTCTTTGTGACAGATTGCCCTATCTGTTCCCCTAATAATTGAGTCTCCCACTACCAGAACCTGTCTGGCCTGCCCTGCTCTCCTATTTCCCCCCTTACTGGAGCAGACACTCCTCCGGCTTTCAGAGGACATGCCTTGCTGCAGCAGTGCTACTCCTGCACTAACACTCCCCTCATCTGCCAACTTAGCAAACTTATTGGGGTGTGCCAGATCAGGACTAGCCTCCCTGGTGCTCTTCCCTCTACCCCGCCTTCTAACTGTCACCCAGCTAGCTGCTTCATTGTCCTGCAGCTCCAACCTAGCATCCCCCCTCATCTATCCCATAGAGCGTCTGCTCAGTGAGCAGAAGACTCCTTTCCATATTGTCTATGGATCTCAGTGTTGCCAGCTGCACATTTAGATCCAGTATCTGGGCTTCCAAATGCACAACGTGCTCACATCTTGCACAGCAGTATGCACCCTCGACCGGCTGTTCAAGGATTTCATACATGCGGCAAGACGTGCATTGGATGGCATTGGCAATAGTGGAGCACATCCTAATGGGGATTGCACCAGACAATAAGATAAGCAAAAATAAATTAAAAAAAAAAAAAAAGTATTAATATAACAGCAATTCAGTAAGACCTCCCTTGGAAACTCCCTGAATCTAAAGTCACTGAATTTCAAGTCACACACTTACCACAGTTCGCACTTACGCTCAGGTCACACTCAGCTCGTTCACACTCGCTCAGGAAGAAGATTTAAAAGGGTTTTTTTTTTTTGTTTTTTTTCCCCTTTTCCCAGCACACCACCTTGCTGCTCAATGCACTTCCAAAAGGAGTTGAGCCCCAACCAGCTGCCCCTTATAAACCCTTAATTACTGTATGAACTCCCACCCTTAATTAACCCCTTGTGAATATAGTTACACCTCAAGATTTAAATGCAATATAGATTACCCTTAAAAACACAGATAGTAAAATAAGAGATTAACCCTGAAGAGAGAAAATATAGGTTAAACAAGCCCCCAAAGCCCCGCAAAAATTGAACAGGTAGAAAGCACTCAGCAACTTACAATACAGCAACTCACACAGGTATTTGTTAAAGGTTTTCCAAATACCTCTTCACTGAATTTCAAGTCACACACTTACCACAGTTCGCACTTACGCTCAGGAAGAAGATTTAAAAGAGTATTTTTTTTTGTTTTTTTTTCCCCTTTTACCAGCACACCACCTTGCTGCTCAATGCACTTCCAAAAGGATTCCTCAACATAGAATCAATTCATATCCTTCTACTCTTAGATCTCAGACCACTCCTTTCTCTTCAGTAAGTAAGTCAAGTTTTAATGCTCATGGCTGTGTATTTCAGTAGATATTCATGTGAACTTAGACCAAAACCTTCTCACAGGCTCTTCCTCTGTGTTCACATGGCAAAAACATCTGATAAATTGTTCAACAGTTGGTTGTGATTGCAGAGTGGTTAAGGTGTTGGTCATGAAATCCTATGTGGTATCCTCACACAGGTTCAAATCCTGTTTACAGCGCAGTGTTTTACTTGGTCAAAACTTTGGACCTTCTCAAAAAGAGTAAAATAATATATACAGTATATTATTAAAACAGGTCAAGTGATATGAAAATGGGACAACTAAACATGTTTGAGTCAAAATCTGTCTCAAGAATGAAATTAACAAGTATGAAAACTTAAAGAAATGTTACTAGATGTTTCCCATGATATTGATGACATTATTTGCAGATAATAGAAATCTATGTATTGGTTGCTGGAAATACTTTACACCAAATTTCTTTCAGCAATAAAAAATCAATTAAAGTATATAAATTGGTTCAAAAAAGACATCGGAGAACCATCAGCATTGGCAAATACTTTGATGGCTGCATAGTTAAGATGATGGACTTGAAATCTTCATGTTGGATAAAATCATGTTCCCCGTTTATTGTTTTACCTTTGAAAGATTGGAATTTGCTAATAAAAGATTATTGAAAACAAAATATAGAATAAGTTGGGAGTAATTAAAAAATGCAGATTAATATCCTGGCAGTGTGCGGTGTCCTACCACAATTTTACCAATGAGAAACATGTGATCAACAAAATCCTTGGGTTCCTCAAAATACAATCAATTCATATCCTTCTACACTTTGATCTCAGACCACTCCTTTCTCTTCAGTAAGTCAGTGAAGTTTTCATGCTCATAGCTGTGTCTTTCAGTAGAGATTCAGGTGAATTTGGACCAAAATCTTCTCACAGGCTCTCCCTCTGTGTTCACATGGCAAAAACATCTGATGAACACCTCAACATTTGGCTGTGATATCTGAGTGTTTAAGGCGTTAGACTCGAAATCCATTGGGGTATCCCTGCACAGGTTCAAATCCTTTTCACAGCGCATTGTTTTATTTGGACAAAAACTTTGGACATTCTCTAAAAGTTTAAAATAATACAGTATATTAGTAAAATGTTCAAAGTGATATGAAAATGGGACAACTAAACATGTTCCAAATCTGTCTCATGAATGAAATTAAGCAGTATGAAAACTTAAAGAAATATTACTATATGTTTCTCATGACATTGATGACATCATTTGCAGATACTAGGAATCTCTGATCAGAATCTCTGTATCGGTTGCTGAAAATCCTCTACACCAAATTTCTTTCAGCAATAAAATGTCAATTAATGTATATAAATTGGTTCAAAAAAGACATCGGAGAAGTATCAGCATTGGCAAATACTTTGATGGCTGCATAGTTAAGATGATGGACTTGAAATCTTCATGTTGGATGAAATCATGTTCCCAGTTTATTGTTTTACCTTTGAAAAGACTGGATTTTGCTTATGAAAGATTACTGAAAACAAAATATAGAATTAGTTGGGAATAATTAAAAAATGCAGATTAATACTCTGGCAGTGTGTGGTGTCCAACCACAATTTTAACCATGAGAAACATATGGTCAACAAAATCCCTGCGTTCCTCAATATACAATCCATTCATATCCTTCAACACTTTGATCTCAGACCACTCCTTTCTCTTCAGTAAGTCAGTCCAGTTTTCTTGTTCATGGCTGTGTCTTTCAAAAGATATTCATGTGAACTTAGGCCAAAATCATCTCCAAAGCTCTCCTCTGTGTTCACATGGCAAACACATCTGATAAAGTGAGCCTAAAATTGGCTGTGATGGCCGAGTATCCCTGCACAGGTTCATAATCCTGTTCACAGTGCAATTTTATCTTGGACAAAAACTTTGAACCTTCTCAAATAGAGTAAGGAAATATATTTTACTAAAGTAGGCCAAGTGGTATGAAAATGGGACAACTATTCATGTTCCAATCTTTGAGTCTAAATCTGTCTCATAAATGAAATTAGTCAGAATGAAAACTTAAAGAAATATTACTAGATGTTTCTCATGACATTGATGACATCATTCGCAGATATTAGGAATCTCTGATCTGAATCTCTGTATCGGTTGCTGAAAATCCTCCACACCAAATTTCTTTCAATAATAAAAAGTCAAATAAAGTATATAAATTGGTTCAAAAAAGACATCGGCGAACCATCAGCAGTGGCAAATACTTTGATGGCTGCATAGTTAAGATGATGGACTTGAAATCTTCATGTTGGATCAAATTATGTTCCCATTTTATTGTTTTACCTTTGAAAAGATTGAATTCCCCTCATGAAAGATTATTGAAAACAAAATAAAGAATAAGTTGAGAATTATTAAAAAATGCAGATTAATACCCTGGCAGTGTGCGGTGTCCAACCACAATTTTAACCATGAGAAATATATGGTCAACAAAATACCTGCATTCCTCAATATACAATCCATTCATATCCTTCTGCACTTTAATCTCAGACCACTCCTTTCTCTTCAGTAAGTCAGTCAAGCTTTCATGCTCATGGCTGTTTCTTTCAGTAGAGATTCAGGTGAACTAAGACCAAAATCTTCTCACAGGCTCTTCCTCTGTGTTCACATGGCAGAAACATCTGATGAATAACTCAACATTTGGCTGCGATGGCTGTGTGTTTAATGCATTGAACTTGAAATCCAATGGTGTATACCCACACAGGTTCAAATCCTGTTCACAGCGCCTTGTTTTACTTGGACAAAAACTTTGGTCCTTCTCGAAAAGACTGTAAGCTTGCGAGCAGGGCCCTCATTCCTCTTGGTATTTGTTATAATCTACTGTATGTGATTATTGTTATGCTGTAATGTCTATTGTCTGTACAAATCCCTTCTGAAATGTAAAGTGCTGCGGAATATGTCGGCGCTATAAAAATAAAATTTATTATTTATTATTATTATTCTCAAAAAGAGTAAAATAATAAATATAGTACAATAAATACAGTAAATTAGTATATTAGTAAAATGGGCAAAGTGATATGAAAATGAGACAACTGTACATTTTCCAATCTTTGAGTCTAAATCTGTCTCATGAATGAAATTAAGGAGTATGAAAACTAAAAGAAATATTACTAGATGTTTCTCATGACATTGAAGGCATATTAAGAATCTGTGTATCGGTTGCTGAAAATCCTCTACATCAAATTTCTTTCAGCAATAAAAATTCAATTAAAGTATAAATTGGTTCAAAAAAAGACATCGGAGAACCATCAGCATTGGCAAATATTTTGATGGCTGCATTTTTAAGACGATGGACTTGAAATCTTCATGATGGATGAAATAATGTTGCCAGTTTATTGTTTTACCTTTGAAAAGATTGGATTTTGCTCATGGAAGATTACTGAAACAAAATATAGAATAAGTTGGGAATATTTAAAAACGCAGATTAATACCTTGGCAGTGTGCGGTGTCCAACCACAATTTTAACCATGAGAAACATATGGTTAACAAAATCCCAGCATTCCTCAATATACAATCCATTCATATCCTTCTACTCTTTGATCTCAGACCACTCCTTTCTCTTCAGTAAGTCAGTCAAGATTTCATGCTAATGGCTGTGTCTTTCAGTAGAGATTCAGGTGAATTTGGACAAAAATCTTCTCACAGGTTCTCCATCTGTGTTCACATGGCAAAAGCGTCTGATGAATAGCTCAACATTTGGCTGTGATCCTGAGTGTTTAAGGCGTTCGATTCGAAATCCAATGGGGTATCCTTGTACAGTTTCAAATCCTGTTGGCAGCGCAGTGTTTTACTTCGACAAGTACATTGGACCTTATCAAAAAGAATAAAGTAATTTATATCGGTAAAATAGGCCAAATGGTATGAAAATAGAAACATAATTCATGTTCCAATCTTTGAGTCTGAATCTGTCTCAAAATTAAAATTAAGCAGCATGGAAACTTAAGAAAATAATACTGGATGTTTCCTATGAAATTTATATAATTCGCAGATTTCAGGAACCTCTGATCAGACATGTATCGGTTGCCGAAAATGCTCTACACCAAATTTCTTTCTGCCATCAAAAGTCAATTAAAGTATATAAACTGGTTCCAAAAAGACAACAGAAAACCATGAGCATACCCATATATTTTGATGGCTGCATTTTTAAGTTGATGGACTTGAAATCTTTATGATGGATGAAATCATGTTGCCAGTTTATTGTTTTACCTTTGAAAAGATTGGATTTTGCTCATGAAAGATTAGTGAAAAGAAAATATAGTAAAAGTTGGGAATAATAAAAAAATGCAGATTAATTCCCTGGCAGTGTGCAGTGTCTAAACACAATTTTAACCTTGAGAAACATGTGGTCAACAAAATCTCTGCATTTCTCAATAAACAATCCATTCATCTCCTTCTACTCTTTGATCTCAGACCACTCCTTTCTCTTCAGTAAGTCAGTCAAGTTCTCTTGCTCATGGCTGTGTCTTTCAATAGATATTCATGCAAACTTAGGCCAGAATCTTCTCACAGGCTGTCCTCTGTGTTCACATGGCAAACACATCTGATAAAGTGAGCCTATAATTGGCTGTGATGGCTGTGATAACTGAGAATCCCGGCACAGTTTCTTAGTCCTGTTCACAGTGCAGTGTTTTACTTGGACAAAAACTTTAAACTTTCTCGAAAAGAGTAAAGTAATGTAATTTAGTAACGTAGGCCAAGTGGTATGAAAATGGAAAAATAATTCGTGTTCCAAGCTTTGAGTATATATCTGTCTCAAAAATGAAATTAAGCAGTATCAAAACTTAAGGAAATATTACTGAATGTTTCCCATGACATTGATATCATTCACAGATGCCAGTCACCTCTGATAAGACTTGTATCGGTTGACGATAATGCTATACAACAAGTTTCTTTAAGCAATCAAAAGTCAATTAAAGTTTATAAACCGGTTCCAAAAAGACATCAGAGAACTATGAGCATTGGCAAATATTTTGATGGCTTCATAGTCAAGACGATGGACTTGAAATCTTCATGATGGATGAAATCATGTTCCCAGTTTATTGTTTTACTTTTGAAAAGATTGGATTTTGCTCATGAAAGATTAGTGAAAACAAAATATAGAATAAGTGCGGAATAATTAAACATGCAAATTAATACCCTGGCAGTGTGCTGTGTCCAACCACAATTTTAGCCATCAGAAACATGTGGTCAACAAAATCCCTGCGTTCCTCAATATACAATCCATTCATGTCCTTCTACACTTTGATCTCAGAGCACTCCTTTCTCTTTAGTAAGTCAGTCAAGTTTTCAGGCTCATGGCTGTGTCTTTCAGAAGATAGTCAGGTGAATTTGGACCAAAATCTTCTCACAGGCTCTCCCTCTGTGTTCACATGGCAAAAACATCTGATAAATAACTCAACATTTGGCTGTGATGGCCGAGTGGTTAAGGCGTTGGACTCAAAATCCAATGTGGTATGTAAACTGGTTTCAAAAAGACATCAGAGAACCATGAGCATAGCCATATATTTTGATGGCTGCATTTTTAAGACGATAGACTTGAAATCTTCATATTGGGGGCGTGGCTTGGGCTCTGAGCATGTAGGCAGCAAGAGCTCTTAACTCCCACAGTCACATTCTAAAGCTGCAAAATAAGCGTGCACAGGGTTAGCCAAAATAACCTTGCTGGACCCTATTTTATTTATGAAGTTTGGGTGTCCATTTTGAGACAAAAAACAGGACTCTGGTCCAAAGAGGACTGAAGAGATAAGCTTTTACAAGTCTGGATGGCTGCGGTGCAGCAGAAGCTGAGGGACATCACCCCACATCATCTTCCCTCCTTTGAAGAGACCAGAGTGCCACTGCAGGCTTTACTGAAGCCAGGATTGATCTGGAGGATCACTATTGGCACTGAGGACTTTATTTGGATCCCCCAGTAAGGCACAATGTAAATCCAGCTGTCTGCACGGCTTTCTGTCTGTTGTGTGTGGAGGATAACAGTGTTGCTGTGGTGGAGGGATACAGTCTCCTGCATGTTCATCCCTGCTGATTACACCTGAATGCTGCTGAATTCTGACTGCTGTAACATCAGGGTGAGGTTAGCGGGGACAGAGGACCTTCCCTTGACATATTCTAGCATGGCACGCTGAACAGGAAAGCAAATACACCGGCGGGGACTCTTTCTTTGCCAAGGAGCTGAAGGGCGGAGGGATACCACCGGACTTCTAGGACCAGACCCCGGAATCAGCCAAGAACAGCGCTATACAGCCTGATAAAGGACTGGATCAGAGGCGACTAGCACCGGGGGAGCCACTAAAAACTGCTGAGGTGAGGCACAACTGAAATCCGGTCACTAGAACTGGACGCTGCACACTGATCACAGCTGCAATAGAGCTCAATGGGAAGTAGTTCTGGCTGTGTCCAGCCTGTCAGCATTGCAGAAACCTGACATCACAGGCCCTGCAGCACACAGCAAGTGGCTCTCAGTACTACAGGCTCAGCTATACCCCAGAACTGTGTGGCGCAGCAGGTAGTCATCCCCAAGAGTACTGAGGAGAAGGATATAGATTGCGGGGAGGGCCCTCACTATCCCCACACAATAAAGGAATACTGACTATTCTGCACTTACCAGCAGCGCAGACTTATAACACAATAGTGACCGCAGTTTCTGGATGGTGGCCCCGGTGCCCTATACTCATCTGTGCAGCGCACCATAATAGAGGATTATCCACTCTTCAAGCAAGGATCAGAGCTACAGTGGACTGCTTGCATTATTATTGAGGAATTGTGTGACTTTTGGCGCTCTTACTGAGGGTTTCTCAGCTGACTCCTTTTCTGAAACTTGTTTTTAGACCATTTTACTTAACTTGTCTGATTGATCAAGCTAAAAGGGTCATAAATCTGAGGCCAGGGAAGGCTGCGTGGCAAATTAAGATTCAGTCAGGCAGGGGCAGAATTAATAATAGCTCACACAGGGTGACGAGGCACAATTTGGGGGCATATTCAAAATCCTATAAGGATATCCCTAATGTGTTAAGCCCCACAAAATCTAAGTCACCTTTGAAAAGAAGTGAGCCCAAAACGCCTTATATAAAACAATCCCATAACCCTGCACCTGTGAAAGCTGCAAAAGGGGGATCAGGTATCAATAACCCATTGACCAAAACACTGCCTAAAACACAACCTGAAACACTTCAAAAAAAGAAAAATTTGGGGGGACACATTAAAACTCCTGCAAATCAGCTACTCATGGAGGAAATGGACACTTCAAAATCAAACAAAAGGAAGGGCCCAGACGATCAGGAAAACTCAGAGAGTCTTTCTTCTGAGAACTCCGACAGCGTCTCAGCTGACTATACTCCAAACACAAGCTCTGAAAGGCAGAGGCCTAGAAGGGACACTGGAGGTCCATTTCCTTCATTTGAGGTACCTCCACCATCCATCAACCTGGGGGAATACAAGGGGTCCAATAAACAAGCCACCGAAGGATTCATGGCGGATCTCTTCCAGTCTTTCAGTGATGCCCTAAAAATAGGGTTTGAGACTCAGGCTAAGGCCCTACAGGAAACTTGCAGGTATCTTAGCCAAAAGGTTGAGAAATATGAGGTAAAGATGGTACGGGCAGAGAGGGACATAGTCTACCTCTCAAAGGAAAATTCTCTACTCAAAACTGAGGTTATTTCCCTTAAAAACAAATTAACGGATCTGGAGGACCGAAGCAGGAGAAATAACTTAAAAATACGAGGTATTCCTGAGTCTGTCTCCCAGGCAGATCTTTCAGATTTCACTAAAAATTTATTCAAAAAATTATCGCCAAAATTTACAGAATAAGAAGTAAATATTGATCATATACACTGCCTCCCACGTCCAAAAGTGGTCCCACAGGAAAAGCCTAGGGACACTATCCTCAGAGTCCATTTGTTTGAAACAAAGGAGAAGGTTCTAAAATCTCTGAAAGAGAGGTTCACCTCCAGAGCCATATAAAGATTTAAAGATTTTCCAAGACTTCTCCAAAGAAACAATGGACGCAAGAAGGTCCTTCAGAGATTTAACCTCTAAACTTAGAGAGCTCAGACTGTCATATAGGGTTTCCCTACTAAGCTATTAGTCTGGTATAATGACAAAAACTACCCCATCTGCACTCCACACGAGGGTCAGAAGTTCCATAAATTTCTGATGGATGACCCAGCATTTAGGGATAGGGATTAGGACTGATTTGAATCTTATGTTCGAATTTACATGGTGTATAATATTAATTTACTTTTCATGAATATGAATATCTTATGACCTGTATTTACGGTTTATTGATGTCACTGTGGGAACTTGCCACTTAATTTTTTCTCACTTTTTCCCCCACACTAAGGTGAGACACCAACCGGTTTGGAGTCCTCCAGGAGAACGCTCAAGTTCCTAATTTTTTTTCTGTATTTCACTGTTTTGCTTGTTTCCATTTTTCTGTTTTGATATTGCACTCTAATGATGAAAATCTTATCATACAATGTTAGGGGGCTCAACAGTCCAAATAAGAGGTATGCGGTATGAAAGGAGATCAACCAAATCCGTGCCGAATTGGTATGCCTCCAGGAGGTTAATCTGGCCTCAGGTGAACACCCGATCTTCCAGCACAAGAACTTTCCACACATGTACAAGTCACTTTCCGCAAAGAAAAAGGCTGGGGTCATTACACTGGTAGGTGGCACCGTTCCTTTTCAGCTCATCAAAAAGATACCACACTTGTTGGGCAGGTTTCATATACACATATGCTTACTCAATGAAAGGCCATGCACAATATTGAATGTATACGCACCTAACAAGGGACACATTCGATTCTTGAACAAGCTAATCAAAAAAATAGACAAAGTCAAAACAGGTGATCTGATCTTACTAGGCAATTTTAATATTGTCCCAGATAGTAGCATGGATTCATCCTCGTTAGTTCGCCACAAGGTTCCAGCTTTGAAAAACTGGTTAATTCAAAATGAGCTTTATGTTGCTTTTCGTTGCTTGAACACATCGTCTCGTGAGTATTCTCACTTTTCAGATGTATGTTAGACAGCATCTAGAATCGATCTACTACTTACTAATATATTTACTTTAACTAGTGTTGAGCGATACCATCCGATACTTAAAAGTATCGGATCGGATGGTATCGGCCGATCTAAAAAAAAATATTGGGTATCGCCGTTTCCGATACCGGAAGTCCCATTCAAGTCTATGTGACTTCCGGTATCGGAATAAGAAAAACCCTATTTTTGCCTTGTACAGCCTCTCTGTGGTCTGTACGGGCCTTTCGGGGGGCTGTGCAGGCTCCGGTGGTCTGTGCCAGCCTGCCGGGGGGCTGTGCCGGCCTGCCGGTGGTCTGTGCAGGCTCTGGTGGTCTGTGCCGGCCTGCCGGGGGGCTGTGCCGGCCTGCCGGTGGTCTGTGCAGATTCCGGTGGTCTGTGCCGGCCTGCCGGGGGGCTGTGCCAGCCTGCCGGGAGTCTGTGCAGGCTCCGGTGGTCTGTGCCGGCCTGCCGGGGGGCTGTGCCGGCCTGCCGGTGGTCTGTGCAGGCTCTGGTGGTCTGTGCCGGCCTGCCGGGGGGCTGTGCCGGCCTGCCGGTGGTCTGTGCAGGCTCCGGGGGGCTGTGCCGGCCTGCCGGGGGGCTGTGCCGGCCTGCCGGTGGTCTGTGCAGGCTCTGGTAGTCTGTGCAGGCATCGTCCGATGGGACTACAAGTCCCATCGGGCAATGCCTGCTACCATGACAGTGATTGACACATTAGCCAATGATGGGACAGTAGTAGTCCCATCATCCGGCTAATGTGTTGAATGTTAAAAAAAAAAAAAAAATTACATGCTACATACATGCTACATACATGCTACATACATGTAACATACATACTACATACATGCTACATACTACATGCATGCTACATACTACATACATGCTACATACATACTACATACATAATACATATATACTACATGCATGCAACATACATACAACATATATACTACATGCATGCAACATGCACTCTATATATATTTATTATATATACTACATGTAACATACATACATACTACATATATACTACATGCAACATGCATACTACATACATGCTACATACATGCTACATACATACTACATACATAATACAATATACTACATGCATGCAGCATACATACAACATATATACTACATGCATGCAACATGCATACTACATATATACTATATATACTACATGTAACATACATACTACATATATACTACATGCTACATACATGCAACATACACACTACATGCTACATGCAACATACTACATGCATACTACATACATACTACATACATGCTCCATACATGCTACATACATACAACATGCATACTACATATATACTACATGTAACATACATACTACATACATGCTACATACTACATGCATGCTACATACTACATACATGCTACATACATACTACATACATAATACATATATACTACATGCATGCAACATACATACAACATATATACTACATGCATGCAACATGCATACTATATATATACTATATATACTACATGTAACATACATACTACATATATACTACATGCAACATGCATACTACATACATGCTACATACATGCTACATACATACTACATACATAATACATATATACTACATGCTTGCAACATACATACAACATATATACTACATGCATGCAACATGCATACTACATATATACTATATATACTACATGTAACGTACATACTACATATATACTACATGCATACTACATACATACTACATACATGCTACATACATACTACATACATACGCTACATGCATGCAACATACATACTACATATATACCACATGCATGCAACATGCATACTACATATATACTACATGCATGCAACATACATATATACTACATACAATACATACATATAGACATACAGTACATATAACATAGAGTACATACTCACCATCACTTGTCACTTTGATCCCCGAAGCCATTGTCGCCTGAGGAATAAATATCAAAATAAAAAAACACCAATATACTTACCCCGATCCGCAGAAGTCCACGAGGGTCCCACGTCCATCTTGCGTGGAGAACAGCAGCATCAGCTGATGCTACCGTTCTCTACCAGCTCCAGGAATACAATGACGGAAGGTAGGTATCCTTCCGCACTGTATTCCTCCACCACTTTAAAAAAAAAAAGTCCCTAGTCTCACTTTATGCCATTGCTGCGTGGGAAATTCCCATGCAGCAATGGCATAAAGTGAGACTAGGGACTTTTTTTTTTACAGTGGTGGAGGAATACAGTGCGGAAGGATACCTACCTTCCGTCATTGTATTCCTGGAGCTGGTAGAGAGCGGTAGCATCAGCTGATGCTGCTGTTCTCCACGCAAGATGGACATGGGACCCTCGTGGACTTCTGCGGATCGGGGTAAGTATATTGTTGTTTTTTTATTTTGATATTTATTCCTCAGGCGACAATGGCTTCGGGGATCAAAGTGACAAGTGACGGTGAGTATGTACTCTATGTTATATGTACTGTATGTCTATATGTATTTATTGTATGTAGTATATATGTATGTTGCATGTATGTAGTATACAGTGGGGAAAAAAGTATTTAGTCAGTCAGCAATAGTGCAAGTTCCACCACTTAAAAAGATGAGAGACGTCTGTAATTTACATCATAGGTAGACCTCAACTATGGGAGACAAACTGAGAAAAAAAAATCCAGAAAATCACATTGTCTGTTTTTTTTTTCATTTTATTTGCATATTATGGTGGAAAATAAGTATTTGGTCAGAAACAAGCAATCAAGATTTCTGTCTCTCACAGACCTGTAACTTCTTCTTTAAGAGTCTCCTCTTTCCTCCACTCATTACCTGTAGTAATGGCACCTGTTTAAATTTGTTATCAGTATAAAAAGACACCTGTGCATACCCTCAAACAGTCTGACTCCAAACTCCACTATGGTGAAGACCAAAGAGCTGTCAAAGGACACCAGAAACAAAATTGTAGCCCTGCACCAGGCTGGGAAGACTGAATCTGCAATAGCCAACCAGCTTGGAGTGAAGAAATCAACTGTGGGAGCAATAATTAGAAAATGGAAGACATACAAGACCACTGATAATCTCCCTCGATCTGGTGCTCCACGCAAAATCCCACCCCGTGGGGTCAGAATGATCACAAGAACGGTGAGCAAAAATCCCAGAACCACGCGGGGGGACCTAGTGAATGAACTGCAGAGAGCTGGGACCAATGTAACAAGGCCTACCATAAGTAACACACTACGCCACCATGGACTCAGATCCTGCAGTGCCAGACGTGTCCCACTGCTTAAGCCTGTACATGTCCGGGCCCGTCTGAAGTTTGCTAGAGAGCATTTGGATGATCCAGAGGAGTTTTGGGAGAATGTCCTATGGTTTGATGAAACCAAATTGGAACTGTTTGGTAGAAACACAATTTGTCGTGTTTGGAGGAAAAAGAATACTGAGTTGCATCCATCAAACACCATACCTACTGTAAAGCATGGTGGTGGAAACATCATGCTTTGGGGCTGTTTCTCTGCAAAGGGGCCAGGACGACTGATCCGGGTACATGAAAGAATGAATGGGGCCATGTATCGTGAGATTTTGAGTGCAAACCTCCTTTCATCAGCAAGGGCATTGAAGATGAAACGTGGCTGGGTCTTTCAACATGACAATGATCCAAAGCACACCACCAGGGCAACGAAGGAGTGGCTTCGTAAGAAGCATTTCAAGGTCCTGGAGTGGCCTAGCCAGTCTCCAGATCTCAACCCTATAGAAAACCTTTGGAGGGAGTTGAAAGTCCGTGTTGCCAAGCGAAAAGCCAAAAACATCACTGCTCTAGAGGAGATCTGCATGGAGGAATGGGCCAACATACCAACAACAGTGTGTGGCAACCTTGTGAAGACTTACAGAAAACGTTTGACCTCTGTCATTGCCAACAAAGGATATATCACAAAGTATTGAGATGAAATTTTGTTTCTGACCAAATACTTATTTTCCACCATAATATGCAAATAAAATGAAAAAAAAACAGACAATGTGATTTTCTGGATTCTTTTTTCTCAGTTTGTCTCCCATAGTTGAGGTCTACCTATGATGTAAATTACAGACGCCTCTCATCTTTTTAAGTGGTGGAACTTGCACTATTGCTGACTGACTAAATACTTTTTTTCCCCACTGTATATGCAGTATATATGTAGTATGCATGTTGCATGCATGTAGTGTATGTATGTAGTATGTATGTAGCATGTATGTAGTATGTATGTAGTATGCATGTAGTATATATGTAGTATGTATGTTACATGTAGTATATATAGTATATATGTAGTATGCATGTTGCATGCATGTAGTATATATGTTGTAAGTATGTTGCATGCATGTAGTATATATGTAGTATGTATGTAGCATGTATGTAGCATGTATGTAGTATGCATGTTGCATGTAGTATATATAGTATATATATAGTATGCATATTGCATGCATGTAGTATATATGTTGTATGTATGTTGCATGCGTGTAGTATATATGTATTATGTATGTAGTATGTATGTAGCATGTATGTAGTATGTAGCATGCATGTAGTATGTAGCATGTATGTTACATGTAGTATATATGTAGTATGCATGTTGTATGTATGTAGCATGTATGTAGCATGTAATTTTTTTTTTTTACATTCAACACATTAGCGGGATGATGGGACTACTACTGTCCCATCATTGGCTAATGTGTCAATCACTGTCATGGTAGCAGGCATCGCCCGATGGGACTTGTAGTCCCATCGGACGATGCCTGCACAGACCCCCGGAGCCTGCACAGACCACCGGCAGGCCGGCACAGCCCCCCGGCAGGCTGGCACAGACCACCGGAGCCTGCACAGACCACCGGCAGGCCGGCACAGACCCCCGGAGCCTGCACAGACCACCGGCAGGCCGGCACAGCCCCCCGGCAGGCCGGCACAGACCACCGGAGCCTGCACAGACCACCGGCAGGCCAGCACAGCCCCCCGGCAGGCCAGCACAGACCACCGGAGTCTGCACAGACCACCGGCAGGCCGGTACAGACCCCCGGACAGTCGGCACAGCCCCCCCGAAGGCCCGAACTGACGGCGCATCATGATGCGCACAGACAGCGCATCATGATGACGTCATTTCGGCAGCCAATCAGAGCCACAAAAGTGGCTCATTGCATTTTGGACTTCCGATTCCGGTATCCGATACGAAAAAAGTATCGGTACTCGGTATCGGAATTCCGATACGGCAAATATCGGCCGATACCCGATACTTGCGGTATCGGAAAGCTCAGCACTAACTTTAACTAAAATTAAAGATATACGGTTCATGCAAAAGACCATCTCGGATCATACCCCGGTTCTCGCTGAGTTCCTTGTGGGTCTTCCCTCTGACAAGCCATTCTGCTGGAGACTTAACCCAGCCTTGTTATATATGCCAGAGTACAAGCAAGAGATAGAAAACGTTCTCTTAAACTTCTTCAAGGAAAATGTGTCTGGTGAAGTAGATCAGTTCGCAGTCTGGAATGCCCATAAGGCGGTCCTGAGGGGATGCCTTATGCAGATCCTCTCTAAACATAAGAAGAGAAATAGGGAAAAATTACAAACCTACAGGCCCAAATTAATGATCTAGAAAAAAACAAACCAACTTGAAAGTTCCTTCCCAAACCATCCAGGCTGAGATTTTGAGACTCAGACAGAGTCTGAGATCTGAAATCTACCAGGAATGCGATGCAGCCATCAAAGCACCTAGGTATAAATCGTATACATCTCTCAACAAGCCTACCAAGTTTATGAGGAAATTAAAAAGAGAAAGAATCAAAAACAGGATAATTAAGATTGTATCTCCCTCGGGTGATCCCAAAATTCACCCTAGGGACATTGTCAACTCGTTTGCAGATTTCTTTAAAAATCTTTATAACCTGAAAGATGACCCCCAAACACCGGTGGTTAACTCGAATTTTGTGGATTCTTTTCTACAGAGTATCGATTCACCAAGAGTTGATGAGCTGGACTTAAATTATGTCAATAGCCCTTTCACAAAGAGTGAAATAGCTGACGTTATCAAGAAACTGTGGTCCCAAAAATCACCAGGGCCGGATGGATTCTATGGGGAATACTATAAATCCTTTTCAAAAATTCTGGCTCCACAGTTGGCTTCTGTCTTTGGTCTGGCATCCCCTCAGGGTTCCTTCAAAAAGGAGATGTTTGAGGCAACAATTGTCATGATTCCAAAGGAGGAGGGAGACCCCGAGAGGATACAGAACTATAGGCCAATCTCGCTCATAAACAGCGATATTAAAATCTACTCAAAGATCACCGCAAACCAACTAAAAACATCCTTCCACGCCTGTTGGTGGATGATCAAATAGGGTTCACAGAGGGCCGCCAGGCCTCAGATGGGACTAGAAGGGTGTTGAACCCATCAGATTTGAGGCCGCCTTGACGTTGGCTGGTGGGCAGATAATATTTCGTCAAATTTTATGCTAAGAGTCTCATATATTTTTTCAATAATTCTAAAGCTGTATTGCAACTCTAATTACACATATTCCACATTGACATGCCTTAGCATGAGAGGGTGCAACCAATCTTTGTATATAATATCTTTCAGTAGAGATTCAGGTGAACTTAGACCAAAATCTTCTCACAGGCTGTCCCTCTGTGTTCACATGGCAAAAACATCTGATAAATGGTTCAACAATTGGCTGTGATGGCCGAGCAGTTAAAGCATTGGACTTGAAATCCAATGGGGTATCCCCACACAGGTTTAAATCCTGTTCAAAGTCCAGTGTTTTACTTGGACAAAAACTTTGGACCATCTCGAAAAGAGTAAAATAATTTAGGCAGTATACTAGTAAAATGGGCCAAGTGATATGAAAATGGGACAACTAAACATGTGTGAGTCTAAATCTGTCTCATGAATGAAATTAAGAAGTATGAAAACTTAAAGAAATATTACTAGATGATTCACATGATATTGATGATATCATTTGCAGATATTAGGAATCTATGTATTGGTTGCTGAAAATCCTCTACACCAAATTTCTTTCAGCAATAAAAAGTCAATTAAAGTATTTAAACTGGTTCCAAAAAGACAACTTAGAACCAGCAGCATTGCCATATATTTTGATGGCTGCATTTTTAAGACAATGGACTTGAAATCTTAAAAAGACATAAGAGAACCATGAGCATTGGCAAATATTTTGATGGCTGCATAGTTAAGACGATGGACTTGAAATCTTCATGATGGATGAAATCTTGTTTCCAGTTGATTGTTTTACCATTGAAACGATTGGATTTTGCTCATGAAAGATTAGTGAAAACAAAATTTAGAATAAGTTGGGAAAAATTAAAAAATGCAGATTAATACCCTGGCAGTGTGCTGTGTCCAACCACAATTTTAACCATGAGAAACATATGGTCAACAAAATCCCTGCATTCCTCAATATACAATCCATTCATCTCCTTCTACTCTTTGATCTCAGACCACTCATTTCTCTTCAGTAAGGGTGTGTGCAGACGCTGCGGAATCCGCTGCGGATTAATCCGCACAGATTTTGCAAAAACCGCAGATAAAACCGCAGGTCAAAAGACCTGCGGATTATCTTCCTTTTAGCCTGCGGTTTGGTCCTGTGGATTCACCATCTCCACAATGGTGGAGATAGGAACCCGTTGCGGATTCCGCAGAAATAATTGACATGTCAATTCTTTCTGCGGTTTCAAAACCGCAGGAAATCCGCGCGGATTTATCCGCACCGTCTACACAGTGGTTTTTGTTTACCATTCATTTGAATGGTACTCTACACCGCAGCTAAAATTGCTGCGGGTCCGCAGCGGCCAAAACCGCTGCGGAACCGCAGCGGAATCTGCAGCGTGTGCACATGCCCTAAGGCCGGTTTCACGTTTGCACTTTATAGCGCAGCGATGGCCTGCGCACGACTGCCGCTAAGCCCCGCCCCCTGCCGGCTCTCTGCCCGCCCCATCCGGTCATCGCCGCCTACTAGCGCACATGGACGCTTGCGATCTGCGCACCCTATCTTTAGCATAGGGTGTGCAGATCGTGAGCTGGCTGTGCGCTAGCAGGATTTTGCCATGTGCTACGCACTTTTGAAGGTGCGCCGTGCGCACCAAAATGCAACATGCTACGTTCGGCGCACACGGGCGCACTTTCAAAAGTGCACAGCACACGGCAAAATCCTGCTAGCGCACGGCCAGCGCACGATCTGCGCACCCTATGCTAAAGATAGGTTGCGCAGATCGCAAGCGTCCATGTGCGCCAGTAGGCGGCGATGACCGGATGGGGTAGTCAGGGAGCCGGCAGGGGGCGGGGCTTAGCGGAAGCCGTGCGCAGGCCGTCGCTGCGCTATAAAGCGCAAATGTGAAACCGGCCTTAGTCAGTGAAGTTTTCTTGCTCATGGCTGTGTCTTTCAATAGAAATTTATGTGAACATGGCCAAAATCTTCTCACTGGCTCACCTCTGTGTTCACATGGCAAACACATCTGATAAAGTGAGCCTATAATTGGCTGTGATGGCTGTAATGACTAGAGTTGAGCAAAACGGGTCGAAAAAATTCAAAAGTCGCCGACTTTTGGCAAAGTCGGGTTTCATGAAACGAAACCCGACCCTAGGATGAGGTCGGCCACGAGGTCGGCGACTTACGCGCCAAAGTCGCGTTTCAAAAGTTTGTTTTGCGCTCTTTTTCAGCCAATCAGGATCCACGGACACTGTGGGCAATGTGATGACTAGAGTTGAGCGATACCGTCCGATACTTCAAAGTATCAGATCGGAATGGATCGGCCGATCTTAAAAAAAAGTATCGGTATCGCCGATTCCGATACCGGAAGTCCCATTCAAGTCTATGGGACTTCCGGTATCGGAATAAGAAAAATCCTGTTTTTCCCTTGTACAGCCTCTCTGGGGTCTGTACGGGCCTTTCGGGGGGCTGTGCCGGCCTGCCAGGGGGTCTGTGCAGGCTCCGGTGGTCTGTGCCGGCCTGCCGGGGGGCTGTGCAGGCTCCGGTGGGCTGTGCCGGCCTGCCGAGGGGCTGTGCCGGCCTGCCGGGGGGCTGTGCCGGCCTGCCGGGGGGCTGTGCAGGCTCCGGGGGGCTGTGCCGGCCTGCCGGGGGGCTGTCCCGGCCTGCCGGGGGGCTGTGCAGGCTTCGGGGGTCTGTGCAGGCATCGTCCGATGGGACTACAAGTCCCATCGGGCGATGCCTGCTACCATGACAGTGATTGACACATTAGCCAATGATGGGACAGTAGTAGTCCCATCATCCGGTTAATGTGTTGAATGTAAAAAAAAAAAAAAAAAAATTACATGCTACATACATGCTACATACATACAACATGCATACTACATACATGCTACTTTCATACTACATACTACATACATGCTACATTCATACTACGTATATACTACATGCAACATACATACTACATATATACTACATGCATGCAACATGCATACTACATATATACTACATGCAACATACATACTACATATATACTACATGCATGCAACATGCATACTACATATATACTACATGCATGCAACATGCATACTACATATATACTACATGCTACATATATACTACATATATACTACATACATACTGCATGCTACATACATACTACATGCTACATACATACCACATACATACTACATACATACTACATACATACTACATGCATGCTACATACATACTACATGCTACATGCATACTAAATATATACTACATGCATGCTACATACATACTACATGCTACATACATACTACATATATACTACATGCATGCTACATACATACTACATGCTACATACATACTACATATATACTACATGCATGCTACATACATACTACATGCTACATACATACTACATATATACTACATACATGCTACATACATACTACATGCTACATACATACCACATACATACTACATACATACTACATGCTACATACATACTACATATATACTACATGCATGCTACATACATACTGCATGCTACATGCATGCTACATACATACTACATACATACTACATGCTACATACATACCACATATATACTACATACATACTACATACAATACATTCATACAATACATACATAGACATACAGTACATATAACATAGAGTAACATACTTACCAATACTTGTCACATTGTTCCCCGAAGCCATTGTCTTTTACGGAATAAATATTAACATAACAAACCACAAAAATACTCACCCACGATCCGAAGCAGTCCACGAGTGTGTCCCACGACGATCTTGGGTAGAGAACTGCAGCATCAGCTGTTGCTGCCGTTCTCTACGGGCTGCAGGAATCCAATGACGGAAGGTAGGTATCCTTCCGCACTGTATTCCTCCGCCACTTAAAAAAAAAAAAGTCCCTAGTCTCACTTTATGCCATTGCTGTGTGGGAATTTTTTTTTTAAGTGGCGGAGGAATACAGTGCGGAAGGATACCTACCTTCCGTCATTGGATTCCTGCAGCCCGTAGAGAAAGGCAGCAACAGCTGATGCTGCAGTTCTCTACCCAAGATCGTCGTGGGACACACTCGTGGACTGCTTCGGATCGTGGGCGAGTATTTTTGTGGTTTGTTATGTTAATATTTATTCCGTAAAAGACAATGGCTTCGGGGAACAATGTGACAAGTATTGGTAAGTATGTTACTCTATGTTATATGTACTGTATGTCTATGTATGTATTGTATGAATGTATTGTATGTAGTATGTATGTAGTATATATGTGGTATGTATGTAGCATGTAGTATGTATGTAGTATGTATGTAGTATGTATGTGGTATGTATGTAGTATGTATGTAGCATGTAGTATGTATGTAGCATGCATGTAGTATGTATGTAGTATTTTTTTTTTTTTTTTTTTTTTTTTTAAACATTTAACACATTAGCCGGATGATGGGACTACTACTGTCCCATCATTGGCTAATGTGTCAATCACTGTCATTTTAGCAGGCATCGCCAGATGGGACTTGTAGTCCCATCGGACGATGCTTGCACAGACCCCCGGACATCAGCACAGCCCCCCGGCAGGCCGGCACAGCCCCCCGGCAGGCCGGTACAGACCCCCACAGGGTGCACAGACCACCGGCAGGCCGGCACAGCCCCCCGGCAGGCCGGTACAGACCCCCACAGGGTGCACAGACCACCGGCAGGCCGGCACAGCCCCCCGGCAGGCCGGTACAGACCCCGGGCAGTCCACACAGCCCCCCGGCAGGCCGGCAGAGACCCCCGGAAGGCCCAAAATGACGGCGCATCATGATGCGCACACACCGCGCATCATGATGACGTCAGGCTGTCAATCAACTTTGAACTTCCGATTCCGATGCCGACTTCCGATATTGAAAAAATATCGGAAGTCGGTATCGGAATTCCGATACAGCAAGTATCGGCCGATACCCGATACTTGCGGTATCGGAATGCTCAACACTAGTGATGACATAGGCACGGGTCACCACCATCTTTCAGAAGGGCATGCAAGCGATTGGCTTGCTTTGGTGGGCGTCACAGGGGGTATAAAAGGGCGTGCACGCCGATGCCATCTTACTTCTGCCGATCTTAGTATAGGGAGAGGTTGCTGCTGATTCTGTAGGGAGAGCGTTAGGCAGGGAAGAAGACAAAAAAACTGCTTCTGCTGCTAGCAATTTGGCCTGCACAACACACCAGTCACTGTGTGTGCAGTGCAAGGGGAGGCTATATAGTGGTGTATCAGTGGTGTTGGTTGTTGGGCTGCCTTCTAAGGCTTCCTGACATTCCTGCATTGCTGTTTACCCACTGCTCCGCAAACTGCTTTTTTAAAAGCAATCCCAATTTTTTTTTTGTCCTGCTGAGAAGAAAAAAAAACTGCTTCTGCTGCTAGCAATTTGGCCTGCACAACACACCAGTCACTGTGTGTGCAGTGCAAGGGGAGGCTATATAGTGGTGTATCAGTGGTGTTGGTTGTTGGGCTGCCTTCTAAGGCTTCCTGACATTCCTGCATTGCTGTTTACCCACTGCTCCGCAAACTGCTATTTTAAAAGCAATGCAATCTCCCTTATCCTCTAGTCACTTTTGTCACAGCTGTGCCATCGAGCCTGTCACATAGCGCTCAGATATTCATTGGGCCTCACACAATCCAAAATTGTCCAGTGTCCAAAAGTGTGTGCAGAGATTCAAAATCTCCCTTATCCTCTAGTCACTTTGGTCACAGCTGTGCCATCGAGCCTGTCACATAGCGCTCAGATATCAGTGGGCCTCACACAATCCAAAAGTGTCCAGTGTCCAAAAGTGTGTGCAGAGATTCAAAATCTCCCTTATCCTCTAGTCACTTTGGTCACAGCTGTGCCATCGAGCCTGTCACATAGCGCTCAGATATCAGTGGGCCTCACACAATCCAAAAGTGTCCAGTGTCCAAAAGTGTGTGCAGAGATTCAAAATCTCCCTTATCCTCTAGTCACTTTGGTCACAGCTGTGCCATCGAGCCTGTCACATAGCGCCCAGATATCAGTGGGCCTCACACAATCCAAAAGTGTACATCCAGTGTCCAAAAGTGTGTGCAGAGATTCAAAATCTCCCTTATCCTCTAGTCACTTTTGTCACAGCTGTGCCATCGAGCCTGTCACATAGCGCTCAGATATTCATTGGGCCTCACACAATCCAAAAGTGTCCAGTGTCCAAAAGTGTGTGCAGAGATTCAAAATCTCCCTTATCCTCTAGTCACTTTGGTCACAGCTGTGCCATCGAGCCTGTCACATAGCGCTCAGATATCAGTGGGCCTCACACAATCCAAAAGTGTCCAGTGTCCAAAAGTGTGTGCAGAGATTCAAAATCTCCCTTATCCTCTAGTCACTTTGGTCACAGCTGTGCCAACGAGCCTGTCACATAGCGCTCAGATATCAGTGGGCCTCACACAATCCAAAAGTGTCCAGTGTCCAAAAGTGTGTGCAGAGATTCAAAATCTCCCTTATCCTCTAGTCACTTTTGTCACAGCTGTGCCATCGAGCCTGTCACATAGCGCTCAGATATTCATTGGGCCTCACACAATCCAAAAGTGTCCAGTGTCCAAAAGTGTGTGCAGAGATTCAAAATCTCCCTTATCCTCTAGTCACTTTGGTCACAGCTGTGCCATCGAGCCTGTCACATAGCGCACAGATATCAGTGGGCCTCACACAATCCAAAAGTGTCCAGTGTCCAAAAGTGTGTGCAGAGATTCAAAATCTCCCTTATCCTCTAGTCACTTTGGTCACAGCTGTGCCATCGATCCTGTCACATAGCGCTCAGATATCAGTGGGCTTCACACAATCCAAAAGTGTCCAGTGTCCAAAAGTGTGTGCAGAGATTCAAAATCTCCCTTATCCTCTAGTCACTTTTGTCACAGCTGTGCCATCGAGCCTGTCACATAGCGCTCAGATATTCATTGGGCCTCACACAATCCAAAAGTGTCCAGTGTCCAAAAGTGTGTGCAGAGATTCAAAATCTCCCTTATCCTCTAGTCACTTTGGTCACAGCTGTGCCATCGAGCCTGTCACACAGCGCTCAGATATCAGTGGGCCTCACACAATCCAAAAGTGTCCAGTGTCCAAAAGTGTGTGCAGAGATTCAAAATCTCCCTTATCCTCTAGTCACTTTGGTCACAGCTGTGCCATCGAGCCTGTCACATAGCGCTCAGATATCAGTGGGCCTCACACAATCCAAAAGTGTCCATCCAGTGTCCAAAAGTGTGTGCAGAGATTCAAAATCTCCCTTATCCTCTAGTCACTTTGGTCACAGCTGTGCCATCGAGCCTGTCACATAGCGCTCAGATATCAGTGGGCCTCACACAATCCAAAAGTGTCCAGTGTCCAAAAGTGTGTGCAGAGATTCAAAATCTCCCTTATCCTCTAGTCACTTTGGTCACAGCTGTGCCATCGAGCCTGTCACATAGCGCTCAGATATCAGTGGGCCTCACACAATCCAAAAGTGTCCAGTGTCCAAAAGTGTGTGCAGAGATTCAAAATCTCCCTTATCCTCTAGTCACTTTGGTCACAGCTGTGCCATCGAGCCTGTCACATAGCGCCCAGATATCAGTGGGCCTCACACAATCCAAAAGTGTACATCCAGTGTCCAAAAGTGTGTGCAGAGATTCAAAATCTCCCTTATCCTCTAGTCACTTTTGTCACAGCTGTGCCATCGAGCCTGTCACATAGCGCTCAGATATTCATTGGGCCTCACACAATCCAAAAGTGTCCAGTGTCCAAAAGTGTGTGCAGAGATTCAAAATCTCCCTTATCCTCTAGTCACTTTGGTCACAGCTGTGCCATCGAGCCTGTCACATAGCGCTCAGATATCAGTGGGCCTCACACAATCCAAAAGTGTCCAGTGTCCAAAAGTGTGTGCAGAGATTCAAAATCTCCCTTATCCTCTAGTCACTTTGGTCACAGCTGTGCCAACGAGCCTGTCATATAGCGCTCAGATATCAGTGGGCCTCACACAATCCAAAAGTGTCCAGTGTCCAAAAGTGTGTGCAGAGATTCAAAATCTCCCTTATCCTCTAGTCACTTTTGTCACAGCTGTGCCATCGAGCCTGTCACATAGCGCTCAGATATTCATTGGGCCTCACACAATCCAAAAGTGTCCAGTGTCCAAAAGTGTGTGCAGAGATTCAAAATCTCCCTTATCCTCTAGTCACTTTGGTCACAGCTGTGCCATCGAGCCTGTCACATAGCGCTCAGATATTCATTGGGCCTCACACAATCCAAAAGTGTCCAGTGTCCAAAAGTGTGTGCAGAGATTCAAAATCTCCCTTATCCTCTAGTCACTTTGGTCACAGCTGTGCCATCGATCCTGTCACATAGCGCTCAGATATCAGTGGGCCTCACACAATCCAAAAGTGTCCAGTGTCCAAAAGTGTGTGCAGAGATTCAAAATCTCCCTTATCCTCTAGTCACTTTTGTCACAGCTGTGCCATCGAGCCTGTCACATAGCGCTCAGATATTCATTGGGCCTCACACAATCCAAAAGTGTCCAGTGTCCAAAAGTGTGTGCAGAGATTCAAAATCTCCCTTATCCTCTAGTCACTTTGGTCACAGCTGTGCCATCGAGCCTGTCACACAGCGCTCAGAGATCAGTGGGCCTCACACAATCCAAAAGTGTCCAGTGTCCAAAAGTGTGTGCAGAGATTCAAAATCTCCCTTATCCTCTAGTCACTTTGGTCACAGCTGTGCCATCGAGCCTGTCACATAGCGCTCAGATATCAGTGGGCCTCACACAATCCAAAAGTGTCCATCCAGTGTCCAAAAGTGTGTGCAGAGATTCAAAATCTCCCTTATCCTCTAGTCACTTTTGTCACAGCTGTGCCATCGAGCCTGTCACATAGCGCTCAGATATTCATTGGGCCTCACACAATCCAAAAGTGTCCAGTGTCCAAAAGTGTGTGCAGAGATTCAAAATCTCCCTTATCCTCTAGTCACTTTGGTCACAGCTGTGCCATCGAGCCTGTCACATAGCGCTCAGATATCAGTGGGCCTCACACAATCCAAAAGTGTCCAGTGTCCACAAGTGTCTGCAGAAATTCAAAATCTCCCCTGTCCTATAGACACCTTGTACCTTGTTTTACATTACTATATATTTTGTTGGATTTTGTCTACATTTCTACCAAAAATGAGGAAGGCTGGTGGAAGAGGCCGTGGAATTGGACGGGGGTTGGCAGCTGGTAATGATGGTGTTGGTGGTGGATCTGATGGTAGTGGCAAGAGCAAAATAGGACCGAATGCAGGAGGTGCTGACCCGGCGTCATCGTCTGGCTACATAAGGCCTCGAACGCTTAGTTTTCTAGGAGTTGGCAAACCGCTTTTAAAGCCAGAGCATCAGGAAAAAGTTTTGTCTTACATTGCTGACTCAGCCTCCAGCTCTATCGCCTCCTCTTCTTCAGTTGTAAAAAGTAAAAGCACTGAGTCGTCATTGGAGGCTCATGTTCATGAACCACACCTTTCCTTGTGTCCTTCACCCCAACCAAGATTGAAGGATGACGCAGGCCATACTACTGATTACTCCATGGATCTGTTTTCACATACCATGCCTGGATTATCAAGTGAAATGGTGAATTACCCAGGCCAAGATGAATCTGACATGGAGTGCACTGATGCACAGCCGCTGATGGATGATTCTGCTGGTACATTCACTCAGAGCACTACATTGTCCTCGCAGTGTACAGAGCCAGATTCTGACCCTGATGAGACTCAGGTGCCCCTTCCCGCACACTATACCACCATACACGGTGACACAGAGGAAGGTGCACATGACATAGAAGAGGAGGTGATGGATGACCCAGTTGTTGACCCAGATTGGCATCCATTGGGGGAAGAGGGTGCTGCTTCCAATAGCTCAGATGAGGAGCATCCACAGCAGACATCGACATCGCAACAGCTGTTATCTGGCAGGCCCGGAGCACTCCAAAGACAGGTTCCAAACATCAAAAGAGTTGCTGGACAGCTTGTCCAGAGGGTCAAAAGATCACAGCGTGCTAGGCCGCAAAATGTCTGCCAAAGTAGGAAGAGTGCAGTGTGGCACTTTTTTGACCAAAATCCTCATGATCAGGCCAAGGTTATCTGTAAGAAGTGCGCAAAGACCTTTAGCCAAGGGAAAAATCTGAAAAATTTGAATACCAGTTGCATGCTTAGACATTTAACCAGCATGCACTTGCAAGCGTGGACACAACACCAAACCTCAAGTGCCACATGTGCAACTGATCACAACGAAGGTAGTCAGCAACGCTACATTGTTTCCCCCACTGTAAGCCCACCGGTTAGCACAGCAGCAAATGTTGAGGTGTCGTTGCAAGACCACAGCAGTCAGGGAATCCCACTGTTATATCAACGAAAGACTGATTCTAGGCCATCAGAAAGAACACCAACTCCATCACCATCATCAACCCTCTCTCAGTCCGCCCTGTCCACCGCTACTTCCACCATATGCAGCTCTCAAGTCCAGCTCACCCTCCCAGACACTATGAGTAGGTCAAGAAAGTACTCAGTCTCTCATCCGCGTACACTGGGTTTGAACGCAAATAATTGCCAAACTAATCTCGTTTGAGATGATGCCCTTTCGGTTGGTGGAAAGCACAGCTTTCCGCGAACTCATGGCCTATGCAGTACCACGCTATGACCTACCCAGTCGCCACTTCTTCTCTCGCAAAGCCATCCCAGCCCTCCACCTCATGTGAAAGACCGCATTGTCCATACACTCAAGCAGTCAGTGAGCGGAAAGGTGCACCTCACAACTGATGCATGGTCCAGTCGGCATGGCCAGGGCCGTTACGTGTCCATCACTGCACACTGGGTTAATGTGGTGGATGCAGGGTCCACAGGGGACAGCGGTGGTGGGACAGTGCTGCCTAGCCCACGGTATAGGAAACAGTTGGCTATAGGCGTTCGACCCTCCTCCTCCTCCAGAAGCGAAAGCTCGTCCACAGAGCGCAGTCGTACGAGCACTCCATCTGCAGCTGCCACTGTTGCACACGATGTGTCCCCCTATCGAGCAGCTAGTGGAAAGCGTCAGCAGGCTGTGTTGCAGATGATGTGTTTGGGCGACAGACACACCGCCGAGGTGCTGGCCGAGTACTTTCAGCGACAAACTGAGTCATGGCTGGGCAGTGTACATCTTGAGGCAGGCAAGGTAGTTAGTGATAACGGCCGTAATTTTGTGGCAGCCATAGCCCTTTCAAAACTCAGCCACATACCTTGCTTGGCTCACACCTTGAACCTGGTGGTGCAGTGCTTCCTCAAAAATTATCCGGAGTTAACAGCCCTGCTCCAGAAGGTGCGAAGACTGTGCGCGCACATCCGCCGGTCCCCTGTACACTCCATTTGTATGCAGAAGCTGCAGCGATTGCTCCACCTTCCCAACCACCGCCTCATTATCGACATTGCAACAAGGTGGAACTCCACCCTGCACATGGTGGAGCGGCTGTGCGAGCAGAGGCAGGCCATAATACATTTGTGGGAGGATACAAGGCCAGGCACTTTGAGAGGAGACATGGAGTTGACAGGTGTGCAGTGGTCGATGCTGAAAGACCTTTGTAAAGTCCTTCAGTGTTTTGAGGAATGCACACGGCTGGTAAGCGCAGACGACGCCATCCTAAGCATGAGCATCCCACTTATGCGTCTGCTCATGCAAACTTTGACGCACCTTAAGGAGCAGGCTTCTGCAGCCAATGTTGATGAGGAGGAAGAGGAGGAGGGAATCCTTGATGACATTCAGCCATTGTCTGCTCAGGGACCTCTCCTGGACGAGGTGGAGGAAGAAGAGGAGGAGGAGGATGATGATGGGGATGATTACTTAGGGGAGGAGGATGCATCTCGTGGGGCAAGTGAAAATATTGGCGTGGCAAGGTCTGGTACAGGGTTTGTGCGTGACTGGAGGGATGTGGATTCCCCTTTGACTATTGGGCCACTAAACTGGACAACTGGCCTGAATTGGCCCAATATGCCTTACAGGAGCTCGCTTGCCCAGCTGCAAGTGTGCTAGCGGAAAGAGTCTTCAGTGCAGCTGGATCAATCCTGACAGAAAAAAGGACCCGTCTGTCAACCCAAAATGTGGATGATCTAACCTTCATTAAAATGAACCACGCATGGGTTTCCAAGGATTTTGTCCCACCTTCCCCTGATGACACATAGGGTGACAGAAAAATGGCTTGCTTTGGTCCACCTCTTCCTGGTACTTCACATATTTTGCCTTTTGCATCAGCTGAATGTCCAACATCAACATATGCCACTTTCTAAAACTCCCTAACTGTGCTGCCTCCCCCCCATGGCCGGGGTCACCACCTAGCGCACGACACCGTGCGAGTGCCGTTGCCCTGGACAGGTGGGTAGGCCGACTCTAGGGCGCGGGCACTGGCACAGGGTCCCTCATAGTGCAATCAAGTGTCTCTGACGGTGGTGGTGCACACCCGCCGTCAGACACACTGCTGTACTATGAGGGGCCCAGTGCCAGTACCGACACCCACGAGTGGGCCCCCCTTGCTTGGGCAGGGCCCCAGCATTTGCAATCTTTACCTCTCCCTGCTCCACCGCTGTGTAATCTGGGTCGTCAAATCCATACTGTGCCTGACACCGTCTGAGCCTGCCTCCTGATGTATAGATATATATTTTGAATGTGTACGCTATCCATACATGTTATCCGGGGAAACGGTACCCTTTCTAACCTTTGTGCAATCACGTGCAATCCATACTGGGCCTAACACCGTCTGAGCCTGCCTCCTGAGACATATATTTTGAATGTGTACGCTATCCATACATGTTATCTGGGGATACGGTACCCTTTCTAACCTTTGTGCAATCACGTGCAATCCATACTGGGCATTACACCGTCTGAGCCTGCCTCCTGAGACATATATTTTGAATGTGTACGCTATCCATACATGTTATCCGGGGATACGGTACCCTTTCAAACCTTTGTGCAATCACGTGCAATCCATACTGGGCCTAACACCGTCTGAGCCTGCCTCCTGAGACATATATTTTGAATGTGTATGCTATCCATACATGTTATCTGGGGATACGGTACCCTTTCTAACCTTTGTGCAATCACGTGCAATCCATACTGGGCCTAACACCGTCTGAGCCTGCCTCCTGAGACATATATTTTGAATGTGTACGCTATCCATACATGTTATCTGGGGATAAGGTACCCTTTCTAACCTTTGTGCAATCACGTGCAATCCATACTGGGCCTAACACCGTCTGAGCCTGCCTCCTGAGACATATATTTTGAATGTGTACGCTATCCATACATGTTATCTGGGGATACGGTACCCTTTCTAACCTTTGTGCAATCACGTGCAATCCATACTGGGCCTGACACCGTCTAAGCCTGCCTCCTGAGACATATATTTTGAATGTGTACGCTATCCATACATGTTATCTGGGGATACGGTACCCTTTCTAACCTTTGTGCAATCACGTGCAATCCATACTGGGCCTAACACCGTCTGAGCCTGCCTCCTGAGACATATATTTTGAATGTGTACGCTATCCATACATGTTATCCGGGGATTCGTTACCCTTTCTAACCTTTGTGCAATCACGTGCAATCCACACTGGGCCTAACACCGTCTGAGCCTGCCTCCTGAGACATATATTTTGAATGTGTACGCTATCCATACATGTTATCCGGGGATACGGTACCCTTTCTAACCTTTGTGCAATCACGTGCAATCCATACTGGGCCTAACACCGTCTGAGCCTGCCTCCTGAGACATATATTTTGAATGTGTACGCTATCCATACATGTTATCTGGGGATACGGTACCCTTTCTAACCTTTGTGCAATCACGTGCAATCCATACTGGGCCTAACACCGTCTGAGCCTGCCTCTTGAGACATATTTTGAATGTGTACGCTATCCATACATGTTATCTGGGGATACGGTACCCTTTCTAACCTTTGTGCAATCACGTGCAATCCATACTGGGCCTAACACCGTCTGAGCCTGCCTCCTGAGACATATATTTTGAATGTGTACGCTATCCATACATGTTATCTGGGGATACGGTACCCTTTCTAACCTTTGTGCAATCACGTGCAATCCATACTGGGCCTGACACCGTCTGAGCCTGCCTCCTGAGACATATATTTTGAATGTGTACGCTATCCATACATGTTATCTGGGGATACGGTACCCTTTCTAACCTTTGTGCAATCACGTGCAATCCATACTGGGCCTGACACCGTCTGAGCCTGCCTCCTGAGACATATATTTTGAATGTGTACGCTATCCATACATGTTATCTGGGGATACGGTACCCTTTCTAACCTTTGTGCAATCACGTGCAATCCATACTGGGCCTGACACCGTCTGAGCCTGCCTCTTGAGACATATTTTGAATGTGTACACTATCCATACATGTTATCTGGGGATACGGTACCCTTTCTAACCTTTGTGCAATCACGTGCAATCCATACTGGGCCTAACACCGTCTGAGCCTGCCTCCTGAGACATATATTTTGAATGTGTACGCTATCCATACATGTTATCTGGGGATACGGTACCCTTTCTAACCTTTGTGCAATCACGTGCAATCCATACTGGGCCTGACACCGTCTGAGCCTGCCTCCTGAGACATATATTTTGAATGTGTACGCTATCCATACATGTTATCTGGGGATACGGTACCCTTTCTAACCTTTGTGCAATCACGTGCAATCCATACTGGGCCTAACACCGTCTGAGCCTGCCTCCTGAGACATATATTTTGAATGTGTACGCTATCCATACATGCTATCCGGGGATACGGTACCCTTTCAAACCTTTGTGCAATCACGTGCAATCCATACTGGGCCTAACACCGTCTGAGCCTGCCTCCTGAGACATATATTTTGAATGTGTATGCTATCCATACATGTTATCTGGGGATACGGTACCCTTTCTAACCTTTGTTCAATCACGTGCAATCCATACTGGGCCTAACACCGTCTGAGCCTGCCTCCTGAGACATATATTTTGAATGTGTACGCTATCCATACATGTTATCTGGGGATAAGGTACCCTTTCTAACCTTTGTGCAATCACGTGCAATCCATACTGGGCCTAACACCGTCTGAGCCTGCCTCCTGAGACATATATTTTGAATGTGTACGCTATCCATACATGTTATCTGGGGATACGGTACCCTTTCTAACCTTTGTGCAATCACGTGCAATCCATACTGGGCCTGACACCGTCTAAGCCTGCCTCCTGAGACATATATTTTGAATGTGTACGCTATCCATACATGTTATCTGGGGATACGGTACCCTTTCTAACCTTTGTGCAATCACGTGCAATCCATACTGGGCCTAACACCGTCTGAGCCTGCCTCCTGAGACATATATTTTGAATGTGTACGCTATCCATACATGTTATCCGGGGATTCGGTACCCTTTCTAACCTTTGTGCAATCACGTGCAATCCATACTGGGCCTAACACCGTCTGAGCCTGCCTCCTGAGACATATATTTTGAATGTGTACGCTATCCATACATGTTATCCGGGGATACGGTACCCTTTCTAACCTTTGTGCAATCACGTGCAATCCATACTGGGCCTAACACCGTCTGAGCCTGCCTCCTGAGACATATATTTTGAATGTGTACGCTATCCATACATGTTATCTGGGGATACGGTACCCTTTCTAACCTTTGTGCAATCACGTGCAATCCATACTGGGCCTAACACCGTCTGAGCCTGCCTCTTGAGACATATTTTGAATGTGTACGCTATCCATACATGTTATCTGGGGATACGGTACCCTTTCTAACCTTTGTGCAATCACGTGCAATCCATACTGGGCCTAACACCGTCTGAGCCTGCCTCCTGAGACATATATTTTGAATGTGTACGCTATCCATACATGTTATCCGGGGATACGGTACCCTTTCTAACCTTTGTGCAATCACGTGCAATCCATACTGGGCCTGACACCGTCTGAGCCTGCCTCCTGAGACATATATTTTGAATGTGTACGCTATCAATACATGTTATCTGGGGATACGGTACCTTTTCTAACCTTTGTGCAATCACGTGCAATCCATACTGGGCCTAACACCATCTGAGCCTGCCTCCTGAGACATATATTTTGAATGTGTACGCTATCCATACATGTTATCTGGGGATACGGTACCCTTTCTAACCTTTGTGCAATCACGTGCAATCCATACTGGGCCTGACACCGTCTGAGCCTGCCTCCTGAGACATATATTTTGAATGTGTACGCTATCCATACATGTTATCCGGGGATACGGTACCCTTTCTAACCTTTGTGCAATCACGTGTAATCCATACTGGGCGTGAGAACGGCTGGCGAGCTGTTAAGCAAGCTACAGCACCTGTGGTTTGCACACGTAAGTTTTTAATTTTTTCAGGAATGACGGTTAGGCCTAATTCCGGAACTGCGGTTGACCTGCACTTACTGGGAAATCATTGTTCGCGGGTAATAATTGTAATCAGTGATCCCCATCACTAACGTTGTTCAGCGGGTTATCTGCACCTGTAAGTGACAAACGCTGGCCTTTTCAGTGTAGCGCACATGCAGCCACGGACATGTAAGGGCATGACACACCAGTTATTGGCCAATCTCATGTGCCAGAGCCTCACGTGTCCCTCTAGTAAGCCGGACTCGGACCGCGGGGCATGACGGAGTCTCGTTCGTTAACGAAATTAAGCTTGCAATGTGTGCATCTGTTCTGTAGCTGGCATGGTTGAGGTTTCCCAGGTGGAGTCGAATTTAACCGTAGGCTCCACTCCTGGTGGTGCCCTTCTGGACATTCCTTTAAGGTTCAGCTTTGCAACCATACTGCCCATGTAAAACAAACACTTTGCCTTCATGAACGCTGTTTGGAGGGTCATGACTCGTGGGAATAACGCCGCCCTATCAGTTAACCTGCTAGAGAGATCCTTCGTTGCTCCCAAGCATGACATCACACTGCCTAGGAAGAAGGTAATGCCACTGTGGCGACCGTACTCCTGGGGGCGACACAAGTGCACTGATGCCCAGCCACTGCTCGATGAATCTGCTGGTACATTGACCCAGACCAATACATTCCCCTCGCACGCTACACGACCTGAATCTGACCCTGATGAAACTCAGGTTACCCTTCCCATATACAGTTCCATCTTACACGGTGACAAAGAGGAAGCTGCAGATGAAAGTGCAGGTTCGGCCCACCCGCCATCAGACACACCACCATACTATCAGGGGCCCTGTGCCAGTGCCGTTGCCAACGAGTGGGCCCCCCCTGCTTGCCCAGGATCACAGCACTTGCAAAGTTGAAATACTGTGCAGTGAGATGGAAGATGGGGACGACGAGGAGTCCAGACAAGTACAGGGATTCCCTAGCGAGGAGACTTATTTGATTTTTTTCAATGTTGGGACAGCAATTTTTGGGGAGCACTATACTCTGGAGAATGATAGATGGGGCCCACCATACACTGGAACATTCCAAAGGTGGACATCAGACACTGGAGCAGCATTTACAGGGCCCATTATACACTAGAGCATTAGAAATGGGGCCCATTATGTTTGGAGCATTATTTGGGCCCATAAGACAGTGGAGCTTCTTCCATGGGGACCAACATATCCTGTAGCATTATGTGGAGCTCATCATATACTGTTTCAAACATTATATGGGACCAATGATTCTGTATGGAGAAATAGATGGGCCTCGTCATGAGATGTAAAAACTGAGGTATTTTTCATTGTACTATACCACTATTTCTCTGCCGTATCGGAGCATGATGAGTTGTGGTATGTGTTAAAGGGGCACTCCTTCGCCCAGGGCACATGAAAACCTGCAGCCAGCCCTCCCCCCCACAGTCTGTAGCCAAATAACCCCCATTTTTCAGTGCGTAACTTGTATTATGAAGTTAATTAAGGTTGACAAGCTTAAGTAAGAAGAATTGATGCTTTTGGCATTCAAATGGGCACTGTTGGTGTGTTTCCTGTCCTCCTCTCACTGCCGACTTTTATTCCCCATTGACTTACATTGGGTTTCGTGTTTCGGGACGACCCCGACTTTTCCCTATAATCGGACGATCTTGCTCGACCCGACTTTTGGAAAAGTCGGGTTTCACGAAATGAAACGCGACCCTAAAAAAACAAAAGTCGCTCAACTCTAGTAATGACCAAGAATCCCTGCACAGGTTCATAGTCCTGTTCACAGCGCAGTGTTTTACTTGGACAAAAACTTTGAACCTTCTTGAAAAGGGTAAAGTAATATATATTAGCAAAGTAGGCCAAGTGGTATAAAAATGGGACAACTATTCATGTTTCAATCTTTGAGCCGAAACCTGTCTCAAAAATGAAATTAAGCAGTATGAAAACTTAAGGAAATATTACTGGATGTTTCCCATGATATTGATATCTGTTATGATTGAGTCACCGTAGGAGGCAAAAATAGAAATGCTAGCTAAGTCCAGAAAACCAGAGAAAGTTGGCAGCTATCGGATTGCAGACCCCTGAACCTATCAACACAACTAGCAGTAGCCGTGGGGGACTCCTACGATGCCCTAGGCCCCCTCGATCACAGCCGGAGGACTACATAGCCTAAAGACAGAAAGGGAAATCTAAACTGCCCCAGAGCAGACCCCAAAGCAAAAGGCAGCCCCCCACATATAATGACGGTGAAGCAAGAAGAAAGAACAAAACACAGACAGAAAGATAGACTGAGCAAAGATTGGGCCCGAGCTAACTAGGATAGGAAAGGACAGGAAGGCTGCTGTCTGCAATCCGTGAAAAACCCTATGAAAATAAGAGCCAACAAACTGACAGTAAAAAAAGCCCTGAAGACGCTAGGCTTCATAAAAGGCTATGTCAGTACTCAGGAATATTCTGAAGACAGAGCAACAGGCAAAAGGAGATTCAGCTCACCCCAGCAGGGAATGGCAGAATCCAGAAAAGCAAGAAAAACAAAACACTAATGCAAAAAGGCAAAAAAAATATCTTAGCTTTAGATGAGCAGGAATCAGACTGGTTTCCTAGAAGTCCACAGAGAAATCACCCGCAGGCCAGAAGGGAGTCGGCAGCCTTATATCCAGTCATTAACTCCACTCAGCCAGTCATCATCATCAGCCCCAGGTGTTTGACAATCAGGCTCACTACCTATCTTCACCAGAAGAGGGAGTTCGTCGGGCCTCAGTAGTGAAGGGGAAAATGAACTCACAACAGATATCATTCTCTGAATTTAGGAACCTCTGATCAGACTTGTATCGGTTGCCTATAATGCTCTACACCAAATTTCTTTCAGCAATCAAAAGTCAGTTAAACTCATACCACAAGATATGGCATTCCCAAAACCCTGTCTGATGACAAATGCACATATAGCACATATACACTCACTGGCCACTTTATTAGGTACACCTGTCCAACTGTGTGTTAAGACTTAATTTCTAATCAGCCAATCACATGGCGGCAACTCAGTGCATTTAGGCATGTAGACATGGTCAAGACAATCTCCTGCAGTTCAAACCGAGCATCAGTATGGGGAAGAAAGGTGATTTGAGTGCCTTTGAACATGGCATGATTGTTGGTGCCAGAAGGGCTGGTCTGAGAATTTCAGAAACTGCTGATCTACTGGGATTTTCACGCACAACCATCTCTAGGGTTTACAGAGAATGGTCCGAAAAAGAAAAAAAAACCAGTGAGCGGCAGTTCTGTGGCCGGAAATGCCTTGTTGATGCCAGAGGTCAGAGGAGAATGGGCAGACTGGTTTGAGCTGATAGAAAGGCAACAGTGACTCAAATTGCCACCCGTTACAACCAAGGTAGGCAGAAGAGCATCTCTGAACGCACAGTGCGTCGAACTTTGAGGCAGATGGGCTACAGCAGCAGAAGACCACACTGGGTACCACTCCTCTCAGCTAAGAACAGGAAACTGAGGCTACAATTTGCACAAGCTCATCGAAATTGGACAGTAGAAGATTGGAAAAACGTTGCCTGGTCTGATGAGTCTCGATTTCTGCTGCGACATTCGGATGGTAGGGTCAGAATTTGGCGTAAACAACATGAAAGCATGGATCCATCCTGCCTTGTATCAACGGTTCAGGCTGGTGGTGGTGGTGTCATGGTGTGGGGAATTTTTTCTTGGCACTCTTTGGGCCCCTTGGTACCAATTGAGCATCGTTGCAACGCCACAGCCTACCTGAGTATTGTTGCTGACCATGTCCATCCCTTTATGACCACAATGTACCCAACATCTGATGGCTACTTTCAGCAGGATAATGCGCCATGTCATAAAGCTCGAATCATCTCAGATTGGTTTCTTGAACATGACAATGAGTTCACTGTACTCAAATGGCCTCCTCAGTCACCAGATCTCAATCCAATAGAGCATCTTTGGGATGAGGTGGAACGGGAGATTCGCATCAGGGATGTGCAGCCGACAAATCTGCGCCAACTGTGTGATGCCATCATGTCAATATGGTCCAAAATCTCTGAGGAATGCTTCCAGCACCTTGTTGAATCTCTGCCACGAAGAATTGAGGCAGTTCTGAAGGCAAAAGGGGGTCCAACCCCTTACTAGCATGGTGTACCTAATAAAGTGGCCAGTGAGTGTAGCAGGATGCAGCAGGCCTGAAATAATAAAGCAAGGAGCAGCAAAGGTGCAAACAACTGATAAAACAACCTCCCCACACCTACGAGACCATGGAGGGGTTGGTTGCCTAGTAGAAAAAATGCACATAGATAAGGCTTGCATAGGATGCCAGTCACACAGGCAAGTGTGATGCAAAGTGTCTGGCTTGCAACCTATTAATGATGCCCATAGTATTATCAGGCGGCTTGCTCCAGCACTATAATATGCAACACACATTGACAAACACCCAAATAGACCAAGCCAACAGAAAGAGGCCCGGCTGCATCCTGCAAAAACTGATATGGTAAGTGCAAAAATTAATGCATACAATGAGTACATTAAATGAGGTATTGGTTAATATTTTGGCCAAAATAGATTGAGCCTGCAAGCCATGTCAAGGCTCCTCATATTAGCAGGTCCCTAACACTAATATCAAAACAGCTAACACAGAAAAAATTCAAAAAAACTCATACCACAAGATATAGCCTTCCCAAAACCCTGTCTGATGACAAATGCACATATAGCAGGATGCAGCAGGCCTCCTCTAATAAAGACAAGGAGCAGCACAGGTGCAAACTACTGATAAAACAACCACCCCACACCAACTAGACAATGGAGGGGTTGGTTGCCTAGTAGAAAAAATGCACATAGCTAAGGCTTGCATAGGACTCCAGTCACACAGGCAAGTGTGATACAAAGTGTCTGGCTTGCAACCTATTAATGACGCCCATAGTATTATCAGGCGGGCTGCTCCAGCACTATAAAATGCAACACACAGTGACAAACGCCCAAATAGACCAAGCCAACAAAAAGAGGCCTGGCTGCATCCTGCAAAAACTGATAAAAGTGTGTTGTGAGTTCATTTTCCCCTTCACCGTCGATGTCTGATGAACTACCTCTTCTGCTGAAGTAAGGTAGTGAGGCTGATTACCAAACACCTGATCTTGTAGATGATGACTGGGTAACAGGAACTTCTGACTGGATATAAGGCAGCCGACGCCCTTCTGAGTCGCTGGTGATTTCTCTGCTCGATTCTTAGAGACCAAACTGATTCCTGCTTCCCAAAGATAAGTTTTTGCTCCGCTGTTGAACATATTAGTTTTGTTTTGTTTACCTTGTTTTTTGGAGTTCAGCCATCCCCGGTCGGGGGTGTGCTGAGTTCCATTTTTGTCTCTGATCAGTTTGTCTCTTTGCTCTGTCTTCAGAATTTACCTGAGTGCTGATATAGTCATTTTGAAGTCCTAGCGACTTCAGGGCCTGATTTTCCTATCAGACGGTTGGGATATGTTTTGGTAGGGTTTTTTACGGATTGCAGACAGCAGCTTTTCTATCCTGTCCTTTTTAGTTAGCTTGGGCCCCATCGTTTGCTACACCTATATTTCTATCTGTGTTAGTGTTTTCATCTTGCTTCATCGTCATTATTTGTTGGGGGCTGCCTATTGCTTTGAGGTCTGCTCTGGGGCAGTTTAGATTTCCCCTTTCTTTCTTTAGGCCTATTTAGTTCTCCGGCTGTGATCGAGGGGTCTAGGGTATCGTAGGAACCCCCCACGGCTACTGTTAGTTGTTGTGGATAGAATCAGGGGTCTGCAATCCGATAGCTACCAACCTCTCCGGTTTTCTGGACTTAGCTTGTATTTTTGTTTTTTCCTCCTTCGGTGACTCATTCATAACAGAATCACCAGCCATACCGCAGATCCTAGGGTACTCTGTTGTGAGTTCATTTTCCCCTTCGTCACTGAGGTCTTGTGAACTCCCTATTCTGGTAAAGGAAAGTAATGAGCCTGATTATCAGGCACCTGAGTCTAATGAGGATGACTGGCTGAGTGGAGTCACGGACTGGATATAAGGCTGCCGACGCCCTTCTGCCCTGCGGGTGATTTCTCTGTGGACTTCTAGGACACCAGTCTGATTCCTGCTCCCCTAAAGCTAAGTTTTTTGCTTTGCCTGTTGCATTTGTGTTTTGTTTTTGTTTTCCTTGCTTTTCTGGATTCTGCCATTCCCTGCTGGGGTGAGCTGAATCTCCTTTTGCCTGTTGCTCTGTCTTCAGAATATTCCTGAGTACTGACATAGCTTTTTGAAGCCTAGCGTCTTCAGGGCCTTTTTCACTGTCAGTCTGTTGGCTCTTATTTTCATAGGGTTTTTCACGGATTGCAGACAGCAGCCTTCCTGTCCTTTCCTATGTAGTTAGCTTGGGCCCCGCCTTTGCTCAGTCTATCTTTCTGTCTGTGTTAGTGTTTTCATCTTGCTTCACAGTCATTATATGTTGGGGGCTGCCTATTGCTTTGGGGTCTGCTCTGGGGCAGTTTAGATTTCCCCTTTCTTTCTTTAGGCCTATTTAATTCTCCGGCTGTGATCGAGGGGTCTAGGGCATCGTAGGAACCCCCCACGGCTACTGCTAGTTGTGTTGATAAGTTCAGGGGTCTGCAATCCGATAGCTGCCAACTTCTCTTGTTTTCTGGACTTAGCTAGCATTTCTGTTTTTGCCCCCCACGGTGACTCAATCATAACAGTACTCAACAGGAAGGAATTGTAAAAAAAAAAGCCTAACTCGTCGGGGAGCTCCGCGCAGCAGGCTAAAATTGTCATCTCTTTGCTGCCCGGCGATCCCCAGGATTGGGCGTTTTCTTTGAAACCTGATGATCCTATTCTTACTAATGTAAATGCATTTTTTCAAGCCTTGGGGTTGTTGTATGATGAACCTAATGCTATTGATCAGGCTGAAAAGGCCCTGTTGGCATTGAGCCAGGGTCGGGATTCTGCAGAGTTGTACTGTCAAAAATTCCGAAAGTGGGCGGTCCTTACTACCTGGAATGATGGTGCCTTGGCAGCTCTCTTTCAGAAGGGTTTGTCAGAAACCGTAAAAGATACTATGGTGGGATTTCCTGTTCCCTCTGGTCTTGACGATTCTATGTCATTAGCCATTCAGGTTGATCGGCATTTGCGTGAACGCAAAACCGCACGAGAGGTGTTGCCACCTGTTGAACAAATGTCTGAACCTATGCAATGTGATAGAGTTTTGTCTAGGGTGCAACGTCAGGAGTTCAGAAGGCCTAATAAGCTGTGTTTCTTCTGTGGTGATGCCTCGCATATTATTTCTGTCTGCCCTAAATGAGAGAAACGTTTTGCACACACATTTGCTGTGGGTGGTGTTCAACCTAAGTTTCTTCTGGCAATTGCTCTGATCTGCTCCCTGTCCACATTTTCCGCTAAAACTTTTGTGGATTCGGGAGCAGCTCTGAACCTGATAGACTTGGATTTTACTAAATGTTGTGGACTTCCTATGACACCTCTGCGGATGCCTATCCCTTTGAGGGGTATTGATGCTACTCCTTTGGCGAAGAATAAACCTCAGTTTTGGACCCAGGTGGTAATGCGGGTCGCCCCAGACCATCAAGAGAATTGCAGATTTTTGGTGTTGCATAATTTGCATGATACCATTGTTCTGGGGTTTCCCTGGTTGCAAATCCATAATCCAGTTTTGGATTGGAAATCTGTGTCTGTGGTGAGTTGGGGTTGTCGGTGTGCCCTTAGTGATACTCCTGTTTTCTCCACCTCTCCCCAGTCGCATGATGTTCCTGACTATTTGGCTGATTTTTGTGATGTATTTAGTGAGAATGAGTCTGCGTCTTTGCCTCCTCATAGGAGTTATGACTGTGCAATTGTGCTGAGCCCTGGGTGTAAATTTTCCAAGGGTCGACTTTTCAATTTATCTGTACCCAAGCATGAGGCTATACGATCCTATATTAAGGAGTCGTTGGAGAAGGGTCATATTAGATCATTCTCTTCTCCCTTAGGTGCTGGGGGTTTTTACGTGGCTAATAAAGTAGGGTCATTAAGGCCTTGTATTGACTATCGTTCCCTCAACAAAATTACTGTTAAATATCAGTATCCTTTACCCCTGATTTCGGATCTATTCTCCAGAGTTAAAGGTGCTTGCTGTTTTGCAAAGCTTGACCTCAGGGGGGCATATAATCTTATTCGCATTAAGAATGGGGATGAATGGAAGACGGCATTTAATACTCCGGAGAGACATTTTGAGTACCTGGTGATGCCTTTTGGGCTCACTAATGCCCCTTCTTTCTTCCAGTGCTTCATGAATGATATTTTCCAAGACTTGGTGGATAAATTTTTGATCATCTATCTGGATGATATTTTGATCTTTTCCAAGGATTGGGACTCTCATGTGGAACATGTTCGGACGGTGTTCTGGATTTTGAGGGAGAATTCCCTGTATGTCAAGGGATCGAAATGCCTTTTTGGTGTACAGAGGATTTCATTTTTGGGATTTATTTTGTCTCTGTCAACTATTGAAATGGACCCGGCCAAGGTACAGGCCATTTATGATTGGGTTCAGCCCACTTCTTTGAAGGCCCTCCAGAAGTTTTTGGGTTTTGCTAATTTTTATCGTAAATTTATAGCTAATTTTTCTGGTATTACCAAACCATTGACTGATTTGAATAAGAAGGGTGCTGATGTGCTGAATTGGTCTCCGGAGGCTGTTTCTTCCTTTCAGGAGCTGAAGCCAAGGTTCACTTCTGCTCCGGTTTTGCGGCAACCTGATGTCTCACTCCCGTTTCAGGTAGAGGTGGACGCTTCTGAGATTGGTGCAGGAGCTGTTTTGTCCCAAAAAGATCCTGTAACATCTAAAATGAATCCCTGTGCTTTCTTTTCCCGAAAGTTCTCCCCATCCGAACGTAACTATGATGTGGGGGATCGGGAACTGTTAGCCATGAAATGGGCATTTGAGGAGTGGAGACATTGGTTTGAGGGGGCTAAATAGCAAGTCATGGTCCTAACTGACTACAAGAATTTGATTTACCTGGAGTCGGCCAAACGCTTGAATTCTAGACAGGCTAGGTGGGCCTTGTTTTTCGCACGTTTTGATTTTGTGATCTCTTTTCTTCTGGGCACTAAGAATGTCAAGGCAGACGCCCTCTCTAGGAGTTTCTTTGCTGATTCTCCTGTTGTGACCAAGCCTGCTATCATCCTAGGTGAGGAGGTAGTTCTTTCTGCCATCTCGCCCGATTTGACACGTGCTCTGGAAGAGTTTCAGGAGGACAAACCTGAGCGTTGTCCCATTGGAAAATTCTATGTTCCTGACCAGTGGAGGAAGAGAGTGATGTCTGAAGTTCATTGCTCTGCATTGGCTGGTCATCCAGGTATTTTTGGTACTAGAGATTTAGTGAGTCGGTCATTTTGGTGGCCCGCCTTGGCTCGTGATGTCAGGAATTTTCTGCAGTCCTGTGGGACTTGCTCTCGGTCTAAACCTTGCTCTCGCTCTAGTTGGTTGTTGATGCCTTTGCCGGTGCCCAGGAGGCTATGGACCTATATTTCAATGGATTTTATCTCTGATATGCCTGTCTATCAGAGAATGACTGTTATTTGGGTGATTTGTGATAGATTCTTTAAGATTGTCCATCTTGTACCACTCCCTAAGTTGCCATCTTCCTCAGACTTGGTGCCCTTGTTTTTGCAACAGGTGGTTGGCTTGCACGGGATTCCTGAGAACATTGTATCTGACAGAGGAATTCAGTTTGTGTCTAGATTTTGGAGGACTTTCTGTTCCAAGCTGGGAATTCAGTTGTCCTTCTCCTCTGCGTTTCACCCTCAGACCAATGGGCAGACGGAGAGAACAAACCAGACTTTGGAGTCGTATTTGAGATGTTTTATTTCTGCTGATCAGGATGATTGGGTTTCATTTTTGCCCTATGCCGAATTTGCTTTAAATAATAGAGCTAGTTCTGCCACTTTGATGTCACCTTTTTTTGTAACTTTGGGTTTCATCCTCGATTCTCTTCAGGGCAGGTGGAGCCTTCTGCCTGCCCAGGTGTTGACACTGTGGTGGAGAGAATGCACAAGATCTGGGACCAAGTGGTGGATAAGTTGTCTGTCTCCCAGGAAAAGGCCCAGCGGTTTTCCAACCGGCATAGGACCATTGGTCCCCAGTTTAAGGTGGGTGATATGGTTTGGTTGTCATCAAAGAATATCGCTATGACGGTGGCTTGTCCAAAGTTTAAACCTAGATTTATTGGAGCTTACAAGATTTTGGAGATTCTTAATCCAGTCTCTTTTCGATTGGCTCTTCCTGTTACATTTAAGATCCATAACGTGTTTCATAAGTCTCTGTTAAAGAGGTTTGTTGAGCCAGTAGTTCCTGTGGTGGCACCTCCTGACCCGGTATTGGTTGAAGGTAATGTGGAATATGAGGTTGAGAAGATACTGGATTCTCGCGTGGCTAGACGTAGACTCCAGTATTTGGTTAAATGGAAGGGTTATGGCCAGGAGGATAATTCTTGGGTCCCTGCACCCGATATTCCTGCTGAAAGATTGGTTTGTGCCTTTCATCGGGCCCATCCTGATCGCCCTGGTGGTGTGGATGAGGGTTCGGTGACCCCTCCTGAAGGGGGCTTACTGTTGTGAGTTCATTTTACCCTTCACGTCAATGTCTGATGAACTCCCTCTTCTGGTGAAGGAAGGTAGTGAGGCTGATTACCAAACACCTGATCTTGTAGATGATGACTGGGTAACAGGAACTTCTGACTGGATATAAGGCAGCCGACGCCCTTCTGAGTAGCTGGTGATTTCTTTGCTGGATTCTTGGAGACCAGTCTGATTCCTGCTTCCCAAAGATAAGTTTTTGCTCTGCTATTGAACTTATTAGTTTTGTTTTGTTTACCTTGTTTTTTGGAGTTCAGCCATCCCCGGTCGGGGGTGTGCTGAGTTCCATTTTTGTCTCTGATAAGTTTGTCTCTTTGCTCTGTCTTCAGAATTTACCTGAGTGCTGATATAGTCATTTTGAAGTCCTAGCGACTTCAGGGCCTGTTTTTCCTATCAGACAGTTGGGACATTTTTTGGTAGGGTTTTTTACGGATTGCAGACAGCAGCTTTTCTATCCTGTCCTTTTTAGTTAGCTTGGGCCCCATCGTTTGCTCAACCTATCTTTCTATCTGTGTGAGTGTTTTCTGTTATGATTGAGTAACCGTAGGAGGCAAAAACAGAAATGCTAGCTAAGTCCAGAAAACCAGAGAGGTTGGCAGCTATCGGATTGCAGACCCCTGAACCTATCAACACAACTAGCAGTAGCTGTGGGGGGTTCCTACGATGCCCTAGACCCCTCGATCACAGCCGGAGAATTAAATAGCCTAAAGACAGAAAGGGAAATCTAAACTGCCCCAGAGCAGACCCCAAAGCAAAAGGCAGCCCCCCACATATAATGACGGTGAAGCAAGAAGAAAGAACACAACACAGACAGAAAGATAGACTGAGCAAAGACGGGGCCCAAGCTAACTAGATAGGAAAGGACAGGAAGGCTGCTGTCTGCAATCCGTGAAAAACCCTATGAAAATAAGAGTCAACAGACTGACAGTGAAAAAGACCCTGAAGACGCTAGGCTTCAAAAAGACTATGTCAGTACTCAGGAATATTCTGAAGACAGAGCAACCGGCAAAAGGAGAATCCGCTCACCCCAGCAGGGAATGGCAGAATCCAGAAAAGCAAGGCAAACAAAAACAAAACACAAATGCTAAAAGGCAAAGCAGAAAACTTAGCTTTAGAGGAGCAGGAATCAGACTGGTTTCCTAGAAGTCCACAGAGAAATCACCCGCAGGGCAGAAAGGCGTCGGCAGCCTTATATCCAGTCCGTGACTTCACTCAGCCAGTCATCATCATTAGGCTCAGGTGCCTGATAATCAGGCTCATTACCTTCCTTTACCAGAATAGGGAGTTCACCAGACCTCAGTGACAAAGGGGAAATGAACTCACAACAGTACCTCCCCCTTGAGGAGGGGTCACCGAACCCTCAACCATGCCACCAGGGCGATCAGGGTGAGCCCGATGAAAGGCACGCACCAATCTTTTGGCATGAATATCAGAGGCAGAGACCCAGGAATTATCCTCCTGACCATAACCCTTCCACTTAACCAAATACTGGAGTCTCCGTCTAGCCAGACGGGAATCCAGTATTTTCTCTACCTCATATTCCATGTTACCTTCAACCAATACAGGGTCCGGAGGTGCCACCCCAGGAACAACTGGTTCAACAAACCTCTTCAACAAGGACTTATGGAACACATTATGGATTTTAAATGTGACAAGGAGAGCCAAACGAAAAGAGACCGGATTAATAATCTCCAAAATCTTGTAAGGTCCAATAAATCTAGGCTTAAACTTAGGAGAAGCCACCTTCATAGCAATATTTTTTGATGATAACCACACCATATCACCAATCTTAAACTGGGGACCAATGGTCCTATGTCGATTGGAAAACCGCTGGGCCTTTTCCTGGGAGAGGTAACTTATCCACCACTTGGTCCCAGATTTGGTGCATTCTCTCCACCACAGTGTCAACACCTGGGCAGGCAGAAGGCTCCACCTGCCCTGAAGAAAATTGAGGATGAAACCCAAAGTTCCAAAAAAAGGTGACATCAAAGTGGCAGAACTAGCTCTATTATTTAAAGCAAATTCGGCCAAGGGCAAAAATGAAACCCAATCATCCTGATCAGCGGAAATAAAACATCTCAAATACGACTCCAAGGTCTGGTTTCTTCTCTCTGTCTGCCCATTGGTCTGAGGGTGAAAAGCAGAGGAGAAGGACAACTGAATTCCCAGCTTGGAACAGAAAGTCCTCCAAAATCTAGACACAAACTGAACTCCTCTGTCAGATACAATGTTCTCAGGAATCCCGTGCAAGCGAACCACCTGTTGCAAAAACAGGGGCACCAACTCAGAGGAAGACGGCAACTTAGGGAGTGGTACAAGATGAACCATCTTAGAGAACCTATCACAAATCACCCAAATGACAGTCATTCTTTGAGAGACCGGCATATCAGAGATGAAATCCATTGAAATATGGGTCCATGGCCTCCTGGGGACCGGCAAAGGCATCAACAACCCACTAGAGCAAGAACAAGATTTAGACCGGGAGCAAGTCCCACAGGACTGCACAAAATTCCTGACATCATGCAACAAGGTGGGCCACCAAAAAGAGCGACTCACCAGATCTCTAGTACCAAAAATACCTGGATGACCAGCCAATGCAGAGCAATGAACTTCAGACATCACTCTCTTCTTCCACTGGTCAGGAACATACAACTTTCCACTGGGACAACGCTCAGGTTTGTCCTCTTGGAACTCTTGCAGAGCAAGTCTCAAATCGGGCGAGATGGCAGAAAGAACTACCCCTTCGCCTAAGATGGTAGCAGGCTTGGTCAACACAGGAGAATCAGCAAAGAAGCTCCTAGAGAGGGCGTCTGCCTTGACATTCTTAGTTCCAGGAAGAAAAGAGACCACAAAATCAAAACGTTTAAAAAACAAGGCCCACCTAGCCTGTCTAGGGTTCAAGCGTTTAGCCGACTCTAGGTAAATCAAATTCTTGTGGTCAGTGAGGACCACAACTTGATGTTTAGCTCCCTCCAACCAATGTCTCCACTCCTCAAATGCCCATTTCATGGCCAACAGTTCCCGATTCCCCACATCATAGTTACGTTCAGATGGAGAGAACTTTCGGGAAAAGAAAGCACAGGGATTCATTTTAGATGTTACAGGATCCTTTTGGGACAAAACAGCTCCTGCACCAATCTCAGAAGCATCCACCTCCACCTGGAACGGGAGTGAGACATCAGGTTGCCGTAAAACCGGGGCGGAGGTAAATCTTCGCTTCAGCTCCTGAAAGGAAGCAACAGCCTCCGGAGACCAATTCAACACATCAGCACCCTTCTTAGTCAGATCAGCCAATGGCTTGGCAATACTAGAAAATTTTGCTATAAATTTCCGATAAAAATTAGCAAAACCCAAAAACTTCTGGATGGCCTTCAAAGAAGTGGGCTGAACCCAATCATAAATGGCCTGTACCTTGGCCGGGTCCATTTCAATAGTTAATGGAGACAAAATAAATCCCAAAAATGAAATCCTCTGTACTCCAAAAAGGCATTTTGATCCTTTGACATACAGGGAATTCTCCCTCAAGATCTGGAACACAGTCCGAATATGTTCCACATGAGAATCCAAATCCTTGGAGAAGATCAAAATATCATCCAGATAGATAATCAAAAATTTATCGACAAAGACTCGGAAAATATCGTTCATGAAGCACTGGAAGACAGAAGGGGCATTAGTGACCCCAAAAGGCATCACCAGGTACTCAAAATGTCCCTCCGGAGTATTAAACGCCGTCTTCCATTCATCCCCCTGCTTAATGCGGATAAGATTATACGCCCCCTGAGGTCAAGCTTGGTAAACCAGCAAGCACCTTTAACTCTAGAGAATAGATCCGAAATCAGGGGTAACGGATACTGATATTTAATAGTAATTTTGTTGAGGTCACGATAATCAATACAAGGCATTAAAGAACCATCCTTTTTGGCCACAAAAAAAAACCCAGCACCTAAGGGTGAAGAGGATGATCTAATATGACCCTTCTCCAATGACTCCTTAATATAGGATCGTATAGCCTCGTGCTCGGGTACAGATAAATTGAAGAGCCGACCCTTGGGAAATTTACACCCCGGGCTCAGTTCAATTGCACAGTCATAACTCCTATGAGGAGGCAAGGACGCAGACTCATTCTCACTAAATACATCATAAAAGTCGGCTAAATAGTCAGGAACATCATGCGACTGAGGAGCGGTGGAAAAAACCGGAGCCTCACTACAGGCACACCGACAACCCCAGCTCACCACAGACACAGATTTCCAATCCAAGACTGGATTATGAATTTGCAACCAGGGAAACCCCAGAACAATGGCATCATGCAGACCATGTAACACCAAAAATCTGCAATTTTCTTGATGGTCTGGGGCGACCCGCATGACCACCTGGGTCCAAAACTGAGGTTTATTTTTCGCCAAAGGAGTAGCATCAATCCCCCTCCAAGGGATAGGCGTCTTCAGAGGTGTCATCGGAAATCCACAACGTTTAGCAAAATCCAAGTTCATTAGGTTTAGCTCTGCTCCCGAATCCACAAAAGCCTTGGCGGAAAATGTGGACAGGGAGCAGATCAGAGTAATTGCCAGAAGAAACTTAGGTTGAACACCACCAGCAGAAAACGTGTGTGCCAAGCGTTTCTCTCGTTTAGGACAAACAGAAATAATATGCGAGGCATCTCCACAGAAAAACACAGCTTATTACGCCTTCTGAACTCCTGACGTTGTGCCTTAGACAAAACTCTATCACATTGCATAGGTTCAGACGTCTGTTCTACCGGTCGCAACACCTCTCGTGCAATCCTGCGTTCACGTAAACGCCGATCAACCTGAATGGCTAATGACATAGAATCGTCCAGACCAGAGGGAACAGGAAATCTCACCATAGTATCTTTTACGGCTTCTGACAAACCCTTCCGAAAGAGAGCAGCCAAGGCATTATCATTCCAGGTAGTAAGGACCGCCCACTTTTGGAACTTTTGACAGTACAACTCTGCAGAATCTCGACCCTGGTTCAATACCAACAGGGTCTTTTCAGCCTGATCAATAGCATTAGGCTCGTCATACAACAACCCCAAGGCTTGAAAGAATGCGTTCACATTAGTCAGAATAGGATCATCTATTTTCAAAGAAAACGCCCAATCCTGGGGATCGCCACGCAGCAAAGAGATGACAATTTTAACCAGCTGCGCGGAGCTCCCTGACGAGTTAGGCTTCAAGGCAAAAAATAATTTACAATTATTTTTGAAACTCAAAAATTTAGATCGATCCCCAAAAAATACGTCAGGTGTAGGGATCTTTGGTTCAACAGCATGCGAACGAGCAAGGTAGGCGGAAATTCCCCGCACTTCCGCAGCGAGCTGCTCCACACAATTAGACAATTGCTTTATCTCCATTGAGAGCAAAAAAAATTCCCCCTACAGCCTCAGAGATATGCTATTGAGTACCCTAGGATCTGCGGTATGGCGGTTGATTCTGTTATGATTGAGTAACCGTAGGAGGCAAAAACAGAAATGCTAGCTAAGTCCAGAAAACCAGAGAGGTTGGCAGCTATCGGATTGCAGACCCCTGAACCTATCAACACAACTAGCAGTAGCCATGGGGGGTTCCTACGATGCCCTAGACCCCTCGATCACAGCTGGAGAATTAAATAGCCTAAAGACAGAAAGGGAAATCTAAACTGTCCCAGAGCAGACCCCAAAGCAAAAGGCAGCCCCCCACATATAATGACGGTGAAGCAAGAAGAAAGAACACAACACAGACAGAAAGATAGACTGAGCAAAGACGGGGCCCAAGCTAACTAGATAGGAAAGGACAGGAAGGCTGCTGTCTGCAATCCGTGAAAAACCCTATGAAAATAAGAGCCAACAGACTGACAGTGAAAAAGACCCTGAAGACGCTAGGCTTCAAAAAGACTATGTCAGTACTCAGGAATATTCTGAAGACAGAGCAACCGGCAAAAGGAGAATCAGCTCACCCCAGCAGGGAATGGCAGAATCCAGAAAAGCAAGGCAAACAAAAACAAAACACAAATGCTAAAAGGCAAAGCAGAAAACTTAGCTTTAGAGGAGCAGGAATCAGACTGGTTTCCTAGAAGTCCACAGAGAAATCACCCGCAGGGCAGAAGGGCGTCGGCAGCCTTATATCCAGTCCGTGACTCCACTCAGCCAGTCATCATCATTAGGCTCAGGTGCCTGATAATCAGGCTCATTACCTTCCTTTACCAGAATAGGGAGTTCACCAGACCTCAGTGACAAAGGGGAAAATGAACTCACAACAGTTTTCATCTTGCTTCACCGTCATTATTTGTTGGGGGCTGCCTATTGCTTTGTGGTCTGCTCTGGGGCAGTTTAGATTTCCCCTTTCCTTCTTTAGGCCTATTTAGTTCTCCGGCTGTGATCGAGGGGTCTAGGGCATCGTAGGAACCCCCCACTGCTACTGTTAGTTGTTGTGGATAGAATCAAGGGTCTGCAATCCGATAGTTACCAACCTCTTCGGTTTTCTGGACTTATCTTGTATTTTTGTTTTTTCCTCCTTCGTTGACTCATTCATAACATAAGTGCAAAAAATTAATGCATACAATGAGTACATTAAATGAGTTATTGGTTAATATTTTGGCCAAAGTAGATCGAGCATGCAAGCCACATCAAGGCTCCTCATATTTGCAGGTCCCTAGCACTAATATCAAAACAGCTAACACAGAAAAAAATAAAAAAAAACTCATACCACAAGATATGGCCTTCCCAAAACCCTGTCTGATGACAATTGCACATATAGCAGGATGCAGCAGGCCTCCACTAATAAAGGCAAGGAGCAGCACAGGTGCAAACTACTGATAAAAACAACCACCCCACACCTACCAGATCATGGATGTGTTGGTTGCCTAGTAGAAAAAAATGCACATAGAAAAGGCTTGCATAGGATGCCAGTCACACAGGAAAGTGTGATGCAAAGTGTCTGGCATGCAACCTATTAATGACACCCATAGTATTATCGGGCAGGCTGCTCCAGCAGCATAATATGCAACACACAGTGACAGACGCCCAAATAGATCAAGCCAACAGAAAGAGGCCCGGCTGCATCCTGCAAAAACTAATATGATAAGATGATAAGTGCAGAAAATTAATGCATACAATGAGTATATTAAAGTATATAAACTGGAAGGGACCTCCTGGGCCATCTGGTCCAACCCCCTGCTCAATGATGAAAACCATCAGCATTGGCAAATATTTTGATGGCTGCATAGTTAAGACGATGGACTTAAAATCTTCATGTTGGATCAAATTATGTTCCCAGTTTATTGTTTTACCTTTGAAAAGATTGAATTTCCCTTATGAAAGATTAGTGAAAACAAAATATAGAATAAGTTGGGAATAAATAAAAAATGCAGATTAATACCCTGGCAGTGTGCGGTGTCCAAACACAATTTTAACCATGAGAAACATGTGGTCAATAAAATCCCTGCATTCCTCAATATACAATCCATTCATTTCCTTCTACTCTTTGATCTCAGAGCACTCCTTTCTCTTCAGTAAGTCAGTCAAGTTTTCTTGCTCATGGCTGTGTCTTTCAGTAAAGATTCAGGTGAACTTAGACAAAATCTTCTCACATGCTCTCCCTCTGTGTTCACATGGCAAAAACATCTGATAGCTATTTCAACAGAGTTCTGTGATAGTCGAGTGGTTAAGGAGGTGGACTTGAAATCCAATGGGGTAACCCTGCACTGGTTGAAATCCTGTTCACAGTGCAGTGTTTTACTTGGACGAAAACTTTGGACATTCTGGAAAAGAGTAAAATAATACATGTTAGTAAAATAGGCCAAGTGACATGAAAATGAGACAACTAATCATGTTCCGATCTTTGAGTCGTTATTTCTCTGGTAAGCCAATAAAGGTATCACTGCTTGAATACTTTTCTCAATTTTTAGGGGGGCATAAGAATTTACATCTATTTTTCTGGCTAACACGGTACCACAATATTATTTTGTATTGTACATCGTAATCTTTGAGTCTAAATCTGTCTCATAAATTAATTTAAGCAGTATGAAAACCTCAAGAAATATTATTGGATGCTTCCAATGACATTGATGATCTCATTCGCAGATCTTAGGAATCTCTGATCAGACTTATATTGGTTGCTGAACATTCTCTCCACCAAATTTCTTTCAGCACTCAAAAGTCAATTATAGTATATAAAATGGTTCCAGAAAGACATCTGAGAACCATGGCTGTGTCTTTCAATAAAAATTCAGGTGAACTTTGACCAAAATCTTCACACAGGCTCTCTTTTGTGTTCACATGTCAAACACATCTGATAAAGTGAGCCTATAGTTGGCTGTGATGGCCGAGTGGTTAAGGCGCTGAACTTGAAATCCAATGGGGTTTCCCATACAGATTCAAATCCTGTTCACCGGTGCTTTACTTGGACAAAAACTTTAGCCTTCTCGAAAAGAGTAAAGTAATATATATTATTAAAGTAGGTCAAGTAGTATGAAAATGGGACAATAATTCATGTTCCAATCATTAAGTCTAAATCAGTCTCAAAAATGAAATTAAGCAGTATGATACTGGATGTTTCTTATGACATTGATATCATTCACAGATTCAGGAAGCTCTTATCAGACTTGTATCGGTTGCCGATAATGCTCTACAACAAATTTCTTTCAGCAATCAAAAGTCAATTAAAGTATATAAACTGGTTCCAAAAAGACATCGGAGAACCTTCAGCATTGGCAAACATTTTGAATGCTGCATAGTTAAGACGATGGACTTGAAATCTTCATGTTCGATGAAATCATGTTCCCAGTTTATTGTTTTACCTTTGACAGGTTTGAATTTTGCTCATGATAGATTAATGATAAAAAATACTGTAAAAGCTGGGAATGATTAAAAAAATGCAGATTAATTGTCTTGCAGTGTGCTGTTATGATTGAGTCACCGTAGGAGGCAAAAACAGAAATGCTAGCTAAGTCCAGAAAACCAGAGAAGTTGGCAGCTATCGGATTGCAGACCCCTGAACCTATCAACACAACTAGCAGTAGCCGTGGGGGGTTCCTACGATGCCCTAGACCCCTCGATCACAGCCGGAGAAATAGCTAGGCCTAAAGAAAGAAAGGGGAAAACTAAACTGCCCCAGAGCAGACCCCAAAGCAATAGGCAGCCCCCAACATATAATGATGGTAAAGCAAGATGAAAACACTAACACAGGCAGAAAGATAGACTGAGCAAAGTCGGGGCCCAATCTAGCTAGATAGAAAAGGACAGGAAGGCTGCTGTCTGCAATCCGTGAAAAACCCTATGAAAATAAGAGCCAACAGACTGACAGTGAAAAAGGCCCTGAAGACGCTAGGCTTCAAAAAAGCTATGTCAGTACTCAGGAATATTCTGAAGACAGAGCTACAGGCAAAAGGAGATTCAGCTCACCCCAGCAGGGAATGGCAGAATCCAGAAAAGCAAGGAAAACAAAAACAAAACACTAATGCAAACAGGCAAAGCAGAAAAACTTAGCTTAGAGGAGCAGGAATCAGACTGGTGTCCTAGAAGTCCACAGAGAAATCACCCGCAGGGCAGAAGGGCGTCGGCAGCCTTATATCCAGTCCGTGACTCCACTCAGCCAGTCATCCTCATCAGGTTCAGGTGCCTGATAATCAGGCTCATTACTTTCCTTCACCAGAATAGGGAGTTCACCAGACCTCAGTGACGAAGGGGAAAATGAACTCACAACAGTACCTTCCCCTTGAGGAGGGGTCACCGAACCCTCAACCATGCCACCAGGGCGATCAGGGTGAGCCCGATGAAAGGCACGCACCAATCTTTTGGCATGAATATCAGAGGCAGAGACCCAGGAACTGTCCTCCTGACCATAACCCTTCCACATAACCAAATACTGGAGTCTCCGTATAGCCAGATGGGAATCCAGTATTTCCTCTACCTCATATTCCATGTTACCTTCAACCAATACAGGGTCCGGAGGTGCCACCCCAGGAACAACTGGTTCAACAAACCTCTTCAACAAGGACTTATGGAACACATTATGGATTTTAAATGTGACAGGAAGAGCCAAACGGAAAGAGACCGGATTAATAATCTCCAAAATCTTGTAAGGTCCAATAAATTTAGGCTTAAACTTAGGAGAAGCCACCTTCATAGCAATATTTTTTGATGATAACCACACCATATCACCAATCTTAAACTGGGGACCAATGGTCCTATGTCGATTGGAAAACCGCTGGGCCTTTTCCTGGGAGAGAGATAACTTATCCACCACTTGGTCCCAGATCTGGTGCATTCTCTCCACCACAGTGTCAACACCTGGGCAGGCAGAAGGCTCCACCTGCCCTGAAGAAAATCGAGGATGAAACCCAAAGTTTCAAAAAAAAAGGTGACATCAAAGTGGCAGAACTAGCTCTATTATTTAAAGCAAATTCGGCCAAGGGCAAAAATGAAACCCAATCATCCTGATCAGCGGAAATAAAACATCTCAAATACAACTCCAAGGTCTGGTTTGTTCTCTCTGTCTGCCCATTGGTCTGAGGGTGAAAAGCAGAGGAGAAGGACAGCTGAATTCCCAGCTTGGAACAGAAAGTCCTCCAAAATCTAGACACAAACTGAACTCCTCTGTCAGATACAATGTTCTCAGGAATCCCGTGTAAGCGAACCGCCTGTTGCAAAAACAGGGGCACCAACTCAGAGGAAGATGGCAACTTAGGGAGTGGTACAAGATGAACCATCTTAGAGAACCTATCACAAATCACCCAAATAACAGTCATTCTTTGAGAGACCGGCATATCAGAGATGAAATCCATTGAAATATGGGTCCATGGCCTCCTGGGGACAGGCAAAGGCATCAACAACCCACTAGAACGAGAACAAGATTCCTGACATCATGAGACAAGGTGGGCCACCAAAAAGAGCGACACACCAGATCTCTAGTACCAAAAATACCTGGATGACCAGCCAATGCAGAGCAATGAACTTCAGACATCACTCTCTTCTTCCACTGGTCAGGAACATACAACTTTCCACTGGGACAACGCTCAGGTTTGTCCTCCTGGAACTCTTGCAGAGCAAGTCTCAAATCGGGCGAGATGGCAGAAAGAACTACCCCTTCACCTAAGATGGTAGCAGGCTTGGTCACCACAGGAGAATCAGCAAAGAAACTCCTAGAGAGGGTGTCTGCCTTGACATTCTTAGTTCCAGGAAGAAAAGAGACCACAAAATCAAAACGTGTAAAAAACAAGGCCCACCTAGTTTGTCTAGGGTTCAAGCGTTTAGCCGACTCTAGATAAATCAAATTCTTGTGGTCAGTGAGGGCCACAACTTGATGTTTAGCTCCCTCCAACCAATGTCTCCACTCCTCAAATGCCCATTTCATGGCCAACAGTTCCCGATTCCCCACATCATAGTTACGTTCAGATGGAGAGAACTTTCGGGAAAAGAAAGCACAGGGATTCATTTTAGCTGTTACAGGATCCTTTTGGGACAAAACAGCTCCTGCACCAATCTCAGAAGCATCAACCTCTACCTGGAACGGGAGTGAGACATCAGGTTGCCGCAAAACCGGGGAGGAGGTAAATCTTCGCTTCAGCTCCTGAAAGGAAGCAACAGCCTCCGGAGACCAATTCAACACATCAGCACCCTTCTTAGTCAGATCAATCAATGGCTTGGCAATACTAGAAAATTTTGCTATAAACTTCCAATAAAAATTAGCAAAACCCAAAAACTTCTGCAGGGCCTTCAAAGAAGTGGGTTGAACCCAATCATAAATGGCCTGTACCTTGGCCGGGTCCATTTCAATAGTTGACGGAGACAAAATAAATCCCAAAAATGAAATCCTCTGTACTCCAAAAAGGCATTTCGATGTCCAGAAAACCAGCGAAGTTGGCAGCTATCGGATTGCTGACCCCTGAACCTATCAACACAACTAGCAGTAGCCATGGGGGGGTTCCTACGATGCCCTAGACCCCTCGATCACAGCTGGAGAAATAGCTAGGCCTAAAGAAAGAAAGGGGAAAACTAAACTGCCCCAGAGCAGACCCCAAAGCAATAGGCAGCCCCCAACATATAATGACGGTGAAGCAAGATGAAAACACTAACACAGGCAGAAAGATAGACTGAGCAAAGCCGGGGCCTAATCTAGCTAGATAGAAAAGGACAGGAAGGCTGCTGTCTGCAATCCGTGAAAAACCCTATGAAAATAAGAGCCAACAAACTGACAGTAAAAAGGCCCTGAAGACGCTAGGCTTCAAAAAAGCTATGTCAGTACTCAGGAATATTCTGAAGACAGAGCTACAGGCAAAAGGAGTTTCAGCTCAACCCAGCAGGGAATGGCAGAATCCAGAAAAGCAAGGAAAACAAAAACAAAACACTAATGCAAACAGGCAAAGCAGAAAAACTTAGCTTAGAGGAGCAGGAATCAAACTGGTGTCCTAGAAGTCCACAGAGAAATCACCCGCAGGGCAGAAAGGCGTCGGCAGCCTTATATCCAGTCCGTGACTCCACTCAGCCAGTCATCCTCATCAGGATCAGGTGCCTGATAATCAGGCTCATTACCTTCCTTCACCAGAATAGGGAGTTCACCAGACCTCAGTGACGAAGGGGAAAATGAACTCACAACAGTGTGCGGTGTCTAACCACAATTTTAACCATGAAAAACATGTGGTCAACAAAATCCCAGCTTTCCTCAACATACAATCCTTTCATCTCCTTCTACTCTTTGATCTCAGACCACTCCTTTCTCTTCAGTAAGTCAGTCAAGTTCTCTTGCTCATGGCTGTGTCTTTCAATAGAGATTCAGGTGAACGTAGACAAAAATCTTCTCACATGCTCTCCTCTGTGTTCACATGGCAAAAACATCTAATAAAGTGAACCTATAATTTGCTGTGATGGCCGAGTGTTTAAGGTGTTGAACTCGAAATCCAATGGGGTATCCCTGCTCAGGTTTAAATCCTGTTCACAGCACAGTGTTTTCCTTGGAAAAAAAAATTGGACTTTCTCGAAAAGAGGAAAGTAATATGTATATTGGTAAAGTAGGCCAAGTGGTATGAAAATGGGACAACTGTTCATTTTCCAGTCTTTGAGTCTAAATCTGTCTCAAAAATGAAATTAAGCAGTAGGGAAACTTAAAGAAATATTACTGGATGTTTCCCACATCTCAGGAACCTCTGATCAGACTTGCAGCGGTTGCTGAAAATGCTGTAGACCAAATTTCTTTCAGCAATCAAATATCAATTAAAGTATATAAACTGGTTTCAAAAAGATATCGGAGAACCATCAGCATTGGCAAACATTTTGATGGCTGCATAGTTAAGACAATGGACTTGAATTATTCATGATGGATGAAATCATGCTCCCAGTTTATTGTTTTACCTTTGAAAAGATTGGATTTTGCTCATGAAAGATTAGTGAAAACAAAATATAGAATAAGTTGGGAATAATAAAAAATGCAGATTAATACCCTGGCAGTGTCTAACCACAATTTTAACCATGAAAAACATGTGGTCAACAAATTCACTGCATTCCTCAATATACAATTCATTCATCTCCTTCTACTCTTTGACCTCAGATTACACCTTTCTCTTTCAGTCAGTCAGTCAAGTTTTTTTGCTCATGAATGTGTTTTTCAAAAGAAAACCTTTTCACAGGTTCTCCCTCTGTGTTCACATCATTCACAGACCTCAGTACCCTCTGATCAGACTTGTTTTGGTTGCTGGAAATCCTCTACATCAAATTTCTTTCAGCAATCAAAAGTCAATTAAAGTATATAAACTGGTTCCAAAAAGACATCAGAGAACCATCAGCAATGGCATACACCTTGATGGCTGCATAGTTAAGACGATGGACTTGAAATCTTCATGTGGGATGAAATAATGTTCTCAGTACATTGTTTTACTTTTGAAAAGATTGGATTTTGCTCATGAAAGATTAGTGAAAACAAAATATAGAAAAAGTTCGGAATAATAAAAAAGCATATGTGCAAGAAGGTGATTTCAGCTCACCCCTATCAGTTTTCCATGAGATATATTTTCAATAAAACTTTACTATTTTATTCCTTGAGCTGGACTTTTTTTGGACATTTCTTACGTTTAATAAAAAAAATGCAGATTAATTCCCAGGCAGTCATCGGTTACCAACCACAATTTGAACCATGAGAAGCATGTGGTCAACAAAATCCTTGTGTTCCTCTATATACAAGGAATTCATCTCCTTCTACTTGATGATCTCAGATCACACCTTTCTCTTTCAGTAAGTCAGTCAAGTTTTCTTGCTCATGGCTGTGTCTTTCAATAGAGATTCAGGTGAACTAATACCATAATCTTCGCACAGGCTCTCCCTCTGCATGCACATGGCAAAAACAACTGATAAAATGATGCTATAGTTGGCTGTGATGGCCGATCAGTAAAGGTGTTGGACTTGGTTCAACCCAGAGCCATGCATCTAGCGGCATCATGAACGATATTCCTGAGAGCCATGTATTTAAGGCCCATCATTCGTGATGCATGCCAAAGTTTTATATATAATCCCATCATGCCTGATATGCCCTAAAATCATGCATCTAATCCCATCATGTATGCTATGCCTAAGAGATGTGTGTATGATCCCATCATGCATGATATGACAAAGAGCTGTGTATCTATTGTAAATCATGTGTGATACGGCCAAGAGCCATGTATCAAATGTCCGTTGTTGTGAATTCGCTTTCTGGCCTACCTCTGGTTACTGCTGAAGGTGGTGGAGCTGGTCAGGTTGACGGAGGGGTTGCGAGTAGTGTTGAGCGATACCACCCGATATTGAAAAATATCGGATCGGATTGTATCGGCCGATATCCAAAAAATATCGGGTATCGCCGATTCCGATCCCGGAAGTCCTATTCAAGTCAATGGAACAGAAATATCGGAATTAAAAAAACCCTTTCTTTCCTTGTAGGTTAATTCTACATGAAGAAAAACAGCTAATAATAATGTAGAATGTATTGAGGGAGGTGTAAGAGACATTAAAGCCATAGAGGTTTAGCCCAATCAAATGGAATAGCAGGAATTAAATTACAAAGATATTGACTATGTTAACCTCTTTTATATTTTGTCAGATATGTATGTTTCACTACTTCCATGCTCTTCGCCTTCTTTTTTACTTCAACCACACTTTCTCGTTCATCATCCTCAGCAGCAGCATCTTTTTCATCAACTTCTTCTTCACCTTATTCATCTTCTTCTTCACCTTCTTCCTATTATTCTTTTTTTTTACATTCTTCATATTCTTCTTATTCAGCTATTATTCTTCTTCATATTCTACTTCTTCATCTTCTTCCTATTCTTCTTCTTCATCATATTCTTATTTGTGACAGGCATTCCAGTAGTTGTTATCTATAAAAGTTTGAAGATTACTCCTTCCGTTCTGCCTGTCACAAAAGATTTACAACAGGATTTGTCCATGTTCAGTTTGGCCTGCAGCAGGCATTTTCCAGGGGCACCATGAGGAGGAACAGACTCACCCCCATACACAGCTTAGTCTTCTTCTGCTTATAATTTAGATAATATCATTTGCTCTGATTTTTAGTCTTATGCTTAATGTTCTTCTGCTTTTGGTTTTTCAGCTTCTTGGTCTTCTGTCTCTTGTTGTTATGCATCTTGGTGGTTGTCTTCATGTTCTTTGTCCTCTTGGTCATCTTCTTCAGGGTCATCTTTTTGGTCTTCTTCGGTGTGGTCTTCAGGGTCGTCGTCTTCAGGGTCATGATCAGGGAGATCCAGAGTGAGAACCAAAAACCATTTCCACAAGCTCGAACTTGGAAAAGTAGCAGAAGGTACAAGAAGGCTGAGGAACTGCTGAGTACCAACTGACGGTACTGGAACCCAGATGGTTAGCAGAAGGAACAAGAGCAAATGGAACTAACGAGGACCAGCTGACAGTGCTGAAACCCGGAGGCGCAGCATAAGGAACAAGAGCCTATGGAAAAACTGTGGACCAGCTGACGGTGCTGGAACACGGTTACTAAGCAGAAGGTACCTGTGCTACAAAGCACTACCAAGGACCAGCAGACGTTGCTAGAACTCAGATACCGAGAAGGAGGCACCTTGGCCAAAGGCACTGCTGAGAACCACCTGACGGTGCTGGAACCCGGATGGGTAGCAGAAGGTACCCATAATAAACAAAGTTGCAAAGCCGCGAGCAGGCCGCTGTTACCGAAACCCACAGTCAAACAGGGGGTACTAGTCCTATTGGCACTATGGAACCAGCCTTTATTACCAGAACCTGCAGCCCACATAGGAAGCACCTAAACTGCAGGCACCATAGACTTGGCTAACCCAACCGCAGCACGACTGGACAACGAGTCGGGTGCAAAGTGACGTTGACACTCCCCGGAAACAACAGGTGTGCTGGATCCAGGCTGGGCAGGAGGGAGTACCCATGCCAAAGACACTGCAGAGAACCAGCTGACGGTGCTGGAAACTGGATGGGTAGCAGAAGCTATAAGAGTCAATGGAACTACCGAGAACCAGCTGACAGTGCTGGAACCCAGAGTAGCAGCAGAAGGAACAAGAGCCAATGGCACAACCGTGGACCAGCTGACGGTGCTGGAACATGGTTTCAAAGCAGGAGGTACCTGTGCTAAAAAGCACTACCAAGAACCAGCAGATGTTGCTGGAACTCGGATACCGAGAAGGAGGCACCTCGGCCAAAGGCACTGTTGAGAACCATCTGACGGTGCTGCAACCCGGATGGATAGCAGAAGGTACCCATAATAATCAAAGCTGCAAAGCCGCGAGCAGGCCGCAGTTACCGAAACCCACAGTCCAACAGGGGGTGCTAGTCCTATTGGCACTATGGAATCAGCCTTTATTACCAGAACCCGCAGCCCACATAGGAAGCACCTAAACTGCAGGCACCATAGACTCGGCTAACCCGACCGCAGCATGACCGGACAACGAGTCGGTGGCAAAGTGACGTTGACACTACACGAAACAGCAGGCGTGCTGGAACCAGGATGGGCAGGAGGGAGTACTCATGCCAAAGACACTTCTGAGCAGCAACTGGCGATGTTGGAGCCCAGGTTCAATCATGCAGCAGGCTGAGGCCTACTTGGAGCAAGTATAAAATAAGATGTAGTGTGATTTTGGAGGCAGCAGGAGACTTTGTCATCCACACAGCAGGGGAGCAGCTGCCGTTACTGAACCCCACTAACACTGGAGCATGTGTTTTTCTCTGTGCAGACGGCACTTCCGAGCAACAACTGGCTGTGTTGAAGCCCAGGATCAATCATGGAGCAGGCTGAGGCCTACTTGAAGCAAGTTTTATATCGGTTGTACACAACTACTGATTGTAACCGTGCTCCACTTAGGCCTCTGGCTCCACTGTCTCTAGTATTTCCCCTGGCCTCCAACCCCGCCAGTTACAGCTCTGAATTGGCATCTGCACAATCCACACTTGTTCCTGTGTTCCTGGGACCATTCACGTCAGTTGATCCCCTGATGTGTGTCCGGCAATGTCTCTTGCTCTGTCCACATTCCTGTGGACAGAGCAGGAGACATTGCCGGACACACATCAGGGGTTCAACTGACGTGAATGGGCCCCACTAACACAGGAACAAGTGTGGATTGTGCAGATGCCAATTCAGAGCTGTAACTGGCGGGGTTGGAGGCCAGGGGAAATACTAGAGACAGTGGAGCCAGAGGCCTAAGTGGAGCACGGTTAAAAATCAGTAGTAGTGTGACTGTGTAGGCAGCAGGAGACATTGCCATCCACACAGCAGGGGAACAGCTGACGTTACTGAATCCCACTAATACAGGAGCTAGTGTGTTTTTCTCTGTGAAGACGGCACTTCTGAGCACCAACTGGTGTTGCTGGAGCTCAGGATCAAGCATGGAGCAGGCTGAGGCCTGATGGTTTTTGAATGTGGAGGCAGCAGTAGACATTGCCGTCCACACAGCAGGGGAACAGCTGACGTTACTGAACCCCACTAACACAGGAGCTAGTGTGTTTTTCTCTGTGAAGACGGCACTTCTGAACACCAACTGACGTTGTTGGAGCCCAGGATCAAGCATGGAGCAGGCTGAGGCCTGATGGTTTTTGAATGTGCAGGCAGCAGTAGACATTGCCGTCCACACAGCAGAGGAACAGCTGACGTTACTGAACCCCACTAACACAGGAGCTAGTGTTTTTCTCTGTGCGGACAGCACTTCCGAGCGACAACTGGCTGTGTTGAAGCCCAGGATCAATCATGCAGCAGGCGGAGGCCAACTTGCAGCAAGTTTTATATAGGTTGTAGACTACTACTAATTGTAACCATGCTCCACTATGGCCTCTGGCTCCACTGACTCTAGTATTTCCCCCGGCCTCCAACCCTGCCAGTTACTGCTCTGAAGTGGCATCTGCACAATCCACACTTGTTCCTGTGTTACTGGGGCTCAGTCACGTCAGTTGATCCCCTGATGTGTGTCCGGCAAGGTCTTCTGCTCTGTCAATATTCCCACTACTAGTAATGCGAATGTGGACAGAGCAGGAGACATTGCCGGACACACATGAGGGGATCAACTGACGTGACTGAGCCCCAGTAACACAGGAACAAGTGTGGATTGTGCAGACGCCACTTCAGAGGAGCAACTGGCGGGGTTGGAGGCCAGGGAAGATACTGGAGACAGTGGAGCCAGAGGCCTAAGTGGAGCACGGTTAAAAATCATTAGTAGTTCGATTGTGGAGGGAGGAGGAGACTTTGCCGTCCACACAGCAGGGGAGCAGCTGGCGTTACTGAACCCCACTAACACATGAGCTAGTGTTTTTCTCTGTGCAGATGGCACTTCTGAGCAACAACTGGCTGTGTTGAAGCTCAGGGATTACAGTTCAGGTGGAGAAATATGAACACAACAGGAGACCTGGATACTGTTGCCAACCAATTATTTATTCTGGAAGAGGACTGGCAAATTCTGGCGAGATCCAAGCCTTGTTCATTTTCAGAAAAGTAAGCCGGTCAACGTTATCGGAGGATAGTCGCGTGCGATGGTCTGTTAGTACACCACCTGCGGCACTAATGTCGCGTTCCGATAATACACTGGCAGCAGGGCAAGCCAGCACCTCCAATGCATACTGGCTTAGCTCTGGCCATGTATCCATCTTACAGACCCAAAACTTGAAGGGGGAAGAGCCATCTGGGAGTACAGTGACAGGGCAAGACATGTAGTCTGTCACCATCTGACGGAAATGTTGCCTACTGCTGACTGGAGCCGTCTGTGATGGTGTAGACATTTGTGGCGGACACACAAAACTTTGCCACATTTGGGCCATAGTGGTCTTGCCTTGTGCTGAGGCGCTGCCTCTTCTCCCTCTTTGTGCAGAGCTTCCTATACTGCCTCGACGCACAGAGCTGCTTTGTAAAGCACTAGCAGCACTGCTGTCGGGTGGAATGGAGAACATAATGGACTGCACAAGTGTGTCTTGGTAGTCCCGCATTTTTATGCTCCCAGTTCAACGGTGGTATGAGGCTTTGTAAGTTGTCCTGGTAGCGAGGATCTAGGAGGGTGTACACCCAATAATCAGCCGTGTTGAGAATGTGGGCGATGCGGCAGTTGTTTCTCAGGCACTGCAGCATGAAATCAACCATGTGCTGCAGACTCCCAACTGCCAAAGAAACGCTGCCCCTGCTTGAGTCGCCATCTCTGCCTGCTCTGCATCACCCCACCCTCGCTGTACATACTGAATAGAGCATTGTGTACCTCCCTCCTCTGGAGAGATGTCTTCCTCCTCCATTAACTCCTCCTCATCCTCCTCACAAAGTGTCCCCCGCCTAGGCCTTTGTGAGGAACCACGTAGCGCAGACTGTCCAGAAGCAGATGGCATTTGGGACTCTTCATCCTCCACCTCTTCCAAAACCTCCTCCCTTAGTGCTTGCAGTGTTTTTTGAAGCAGGCAGATAAGGGGGACAGTCATGCTGACTAGTGCATCATCTGCACTCGCCATCCGCGTTGAATCATCGAAGGCATGCAAAACGAGGCAGATGTCCTTCATGGAGTCCCACTCAGTGGTGCTGAAGTGTGACCGGCGCACAGTGCGACTTGTTTGCGCCTGAGGCAGCTGGTACTCCATGACTGCTGCCTGCTGCTCACACAACCGCTCCAACATATGTAACGTTGAATTCCACCTGGTGGGTAGGTCACATAGGATGCGATGTTCCAGAAGGCGTAATCGACGCTGCAGAGCAGCAAGGTGCGATCTTGCCGTGCTGGAACGCCGCAAGTGAGCGCACTCTATGCGCACCTTGTGCAGTTTGCCAAATATGGCCACCTTTTATCCCATGCCTGTGCTACCGATGGCTGTAGATTGGCCTGGGAGTGTGAAGATGACTGGGAACATGGTGCTGTGGGTGGAATGTCACTGGGTCTCCGGACAACAGTGCCAGAGGTTCTTCCTTGGCGATCCTGTGAGGAAGCCGAACCAGCTGTGTGTGAGCTGGGGGAAAAGGCCCCAACATGAGCTGAAGATGTGGTAGGTGGTGCTGTACGTTGGCCTACGTCTTCAGTGTGTCTGTGTTACTCCACCTCGTGCTTGGTCCGCACATGTTTCCACATATTTGTGGTATTGAGGTTGCTGACATTTTTCCCTCTTTTGACTTTCTGATGACACAGCTTGCATTTGACAAAGCAAATGTCATCTGCAACTGTGTCAAAAAAGGACCACGCACTGCAAGCCTTGGGAGCGCCCGTTTTGGCTATTGGAAGAGGAATGCTCCTAACGGGTGCCGAAGTGGAGGCTACAGGCAATCAAGTCTGCCCCCTCCCTCTCCCTCCTGTTTTGGCCGTTGGGCGAATCTCTTCCTCAGAGCTGCTCCCACCACCTTCCTGTTCCTCACGCCATGATGGGTCTAGGACCTCATCATCTACACTCCCCTCTTCAAACACCTGCTTCTCCTGGGTTGTCTCGCCAGCACTGCACGCACCAGAAAGTGGCACCTGAGTCTCGTCATCATCTGATGCGTACTGAGGTGTGCTGACCATAGGCACTGGCCCACCCGCCTCTTCAGATTCCGAGGGACAAAGAAGTTGCGCATCACTGCATACTCCCTCTTCTTCACATTCTTGAATGCTGCTTGGCTGGCCCCCTCTTTCCAAGCCAACAGATTCAGAGAACAGAAGTAGAGACTGTGATGGCTCCTGTCCAGGGCTCTCTGACTGCCTGGGCACTTTGGCAGGTGGAGAAGAGACAGGTGGTTGCTCTTCAGTGCTCTGGCCCTGAGATGATGTGGAAGTCATTGACTTCGATGCGTTAGCTGCCATCCATCCGACAATGGCTTCAATTTGTTCCTCCCGCAGCAGTGGGGTACGGTGATGTCCTACAAAGCTGCGCATGAAGGACTGTTGCCTGCTAAAACTGGGGGATACTGACTCACTGGTGCCTGCAGCAGGCACAGAATCCCCACGTCCTCTCCCTGCAGAATCCCCACATCCTCTCCCTGCAGAATCCCCATGTCCTCTCCCTGCTGAAACTCCACACCCCCGCCCACGTGCCTTACTCCCTGCCTTCTTCATCTTGGTAAACTGATAAAGATAGGCAGAAAAGTACAAAGAGGGGCTTAGTGTGCTTATTCCTGAACAGCTGGTAACAGGTATAAGAAACACTAATTTTATGAAGTGTGTGTGTGGACTACACTTTAATAGGAGCTAATGTGGCCTACACAAATGGAGTGTTTGGTGAACTTTATTTTGTTTTTTGTTTTTGAAAAAAAACTAAAAGGATGTGACCAAAGATTTGAAAGTGATAGTATCACAAACTTTTTGGAGCTATTACAGTGCAGGAAGGTAACCTACAATGCATAAAATGAGGCTCCAAAAATTAGGGTAATACTAATCTGGCTGCAGCTGAAGGGCACAAGCCAGAAAAAAGGCTCCTCTATCTACTCCTATATAGTGTTTGCAACCAACCAATGTTGATGGATGCGGATGGATGCACACTAATAGGAGAATAAAAAATGAGCTGCAAAAAAAGAAAAATATGTGTGAGGCAGTGACGCACGCTGAGCAGCCTACAACCAGACGTAGGTGCAGGACACACTACTCAACATGAGCTGCACTCACACACAGAGACCTCTCAGACAGCTGTGAACAGTGCAGATAAGTGGACACTAGCACTGAAAGGCTGCAGAGAGGCTCCCTGTCTACTCCTATAGTGTTTGCAACCAACGTATATAGATACGGATGGATGCACATTGCACACTAATAGGAGAATGAAAAATGAGCATCAAAAAAAGAAAAATATGTATGAGGGAGTGACACATGCTGAGTGGCCTACAACCAGACGTGGCTGCAGGACACACTACTCAGCGTGAGCTGCACTCACACAGACCTTGCAGACAGCTGTGAACACTGCTGCAAGGCAAAAGAAAGCTACAGTGGTTTTTTTATGTAGTCTAGGTAAAGCACACTCTGATTGTGAAAATTGCTATCTCTAACTGTCCCTCACAGTCTTGAACAGCAGCCTGTCCCTAACTGAATTCACAGCAGCGTGAACCAGAAATGGCGGCGGCGGCTTTTATAGTGCATCATGACATAATTTCAGCAGCCAATCACAGCCATGCCATTAGTTAACATGCCTACATGCCTAACAGGATGTGCCCACACTTCTGAGGATTGTCATTGGCTGAATCAAATCAAACTGGCTCATAGCATTATGGGAGCTTCCGATTCCGGTATTCGATATGCTAAAAGTATCGGAACTCAGTATCGGAATTCCGATACAGTGAATATCGGCCTATACCCGATACTTGCGGTATCGGAATGCTCAACACTAGTTGCGAGTTCTCTTTCTGGGCTCCCTCTGGTGGTTACTGGAGATAATGGAGCTGATCTGATCAACAGAGACTAGCCACCTGATAATGAGGATGATGATTGGAGATCTGGGGTTTCAGACTGGATTTAAGACAGCCGACTCCCTCTATCCCTGCTGCTATTCTGTTCACATTTGATGTGGTTTTGTCTATTTCAGTCTTGTGTGGGTCAGCCAGCTCCGGCTGGGGCTGTGCTGAATCACCATCCATATGTTACTGCTTGTGCCAGTTTGTTTTTATCCCTTATTAGATTGGCTCTGCTTTCAGAATATACCAGATGGCTGATATAGCGGGCGAAGTTGTGCGACTTCAATATTTTTGCATCAGACGTGTTGGACCTTTTTGCAGGGTTTTTTACGTGATTGCAGACAATGTCTTTCCTTTCCTGTCCTGTCTAGTCAGTGTGGGCCCCATCATTTGCTCAGTCTATTTTCCTACCTGTGTTTGTGTTTTCATCTTGTCTCACCGACAATATATGTTTGGTAGCTATCTATTCCTTTGGGGTCTGCTCTGGGGCAGTTTAGATTTCCCCTTTCTTGCCTGTGCCGAGGCATCTAGGATCATCGTAGGCATGCTCCACGGCTACTGCTAGCTGTGTGGATAGGATCAGGGGGTCTGCAATGTGCTTAGTTACCAACTTCTCTGGTTTTCTGTGGCTTAGCTTGGGCTCTTCTCTTCAGTGACCCAATCATAACAGTCTGCCATACGTGATACACCCCAGAGCTGTGTATCTATTGACATCATGCGTGATAAGCCCAATAGTCGTGTAAATAATGACAATCATATGTGGTACTGCCAGAGCCTTGTTTTTAATGCCATCATATTACACCATTGCTCCCACAGAAGATGATGGAGTGGGGCCACTCATTACACCACTGCTCCCATAGAAGTGGACAGATCGGGGTCAAATATTACACCGCTGTTTCTATAAATGTGAATGGAGTAGGGTCACACATTACACTACTGCTCCCATAGAAGTGGATAGAGTAGTTATAAACATTACATACATTAGATACTGTGTAATATATTTCCATTCTTTGTGATATAGTCTATGGAGCCCTATATCTAATCCAATTATGTGACACACTCCGCAAATCTAATCTCAGCATGTGTCACACTCCGCGCTGTTTAACTTCAATGCATGAAACGGTGAGCAGCACCAACTAACAGAATCCACTTTTGCAGCCATCCTCAGTGACACTGTCCATATAACTTTGCAGTCACCAACAAAATGGCTTCTCACTGTGATCCTAAGCTTCATCCTCCCTTGTCCTTTTGCAAACCCCCAGAAGGGGAGATGACATCAGACACGTGAGCAGAATGCACGCACATTTACTGCAACCAAAATACCATCTAACTTTTTTAATTGTTTTTTATCTTTTACTCCTTTAAAAAGTAATGATACTATTTTAAAAAATTAAAACATTAATAAATTAAATTTTTCCAATTGTTGAATTTTTTTATGGCAACTTTCCTTTAACCCCTTTCTGACATCGAACGGGATAGTATGTCTGATGTCAGCATCTCCCGCTTTGAGTTGGGCTCCAGTAGTGAGCCCACCTCAAACCCGGAACATGTCAGCTGTTTTCAACAGCTGAGATATGCCCGCAATAGGTGCGGGCAGAATCGCAATCTGCCCACGCCTATTAACTAGTTAAATGCCGCTGTCAACTTCTGATGGCGGCATTTAACGCGTGCTTCTGGCCATTAGGCTGGAAATACTCGCACCGCTGACCCGTCAGGTGATCAGGGGTCATCGGTGCATCGGCATAACAACCAGAGGTTGAGACCTCTTTGGTAGTTGATGCCAGATTGCTATGAGCGAAACTCTGTGGTCGGCGCTCATAGCAATGCAGTAATTCTACTACATACAGGCGATCTGAGCATCGCCTGTATGTAGCAGAGGTGATCAAGTTATGGCAGCTTATAGCCTCCCATGGAGGCTATTGAAGCATGCCAAAAGTAAAAAAAATAGTTTTAAAAATAAAAAAAATAAAAATAAAAGTTTAAATCATCCCTCTTTCGCCCCATTCAAAATAAAACAATAACAAAAATTAAACATACACATATTAGGCATCACTGCATTCAGAATTGCCTTATCTATCAATAAAAAAACCTGATCGCTAAACGGTGTAGCGAGAAAAAAAATCAAAACGCCAGAATTACGTTTTTTTGGTAGCTGTGACATTGCATGAAAACGCAATAATGGGCGATCAAAAGAACGTATCTGCACAAGCATGGTGTCCTTAAAAATTTCAGCTTGCACACAAAAAAATAAGCCCTCACCCAACCTGAGATCACGAAAAATGGAGACGTTAAGAGTCTCGGAAAATGTTGCAATTTTTTTTTTTTAGCAAACTTTGGAATTTTTTTCACCACTTAGCTAAAAAAGAACCTAGACATGTTTGGTGTCTATGAACCTGGAGAATCATAATGGCAGGTCAGTTTTAGCATTTACAGAACCTAGCAAAAAAAGCCAAACAAAAAACAAGTGTGGGATTGCACTTTTTTGCTATTTGACGGCACTTGGAATTTTTTTACCATTTTCTTTTACACGACATGATAAAACCCATGGTATTGTTCAAAAGTACAACTCGTCCCACAAGAAATTTTGCTGCCATTTTGGATCCGGCGACCTGCAGGGAAGGAGACCCCCACAGCAGCGCTGCACATCGCGCTACTGCAAAAGTCACAGGGAAGCACGGAGGGAGCCCCCTCCCTGACGATGCTTCTCTAGACCCCCGGTACACTGCGATTGTGTTTGGTCACAGTGTGCCAGGGGTTAACATGTCAGGTGGGTCCGTGACCACCCCTGACACATAGTGCCGGGTGTCAGCTGTGATAATCAGCTGACACCCGGCCACGATCAGCGACGCTCCCCCTGTGAGCTCCGCTGATCACTATGACGTACTATCCCTTCTATGGGCATAGGGGCCCAGGATCCATGGACGGGATAGTACGTTAGATGTCAGGAAGGGATTAAGGGGTGAAAAAGGCACTTTTTAATTCTCTTTTTTTATTTTGCCTTGATTACATTATATAGTCAATATTTAATTTTTTCATGCAAAATCCATTTTATCTTTGGATTTGTGTTTTTTTTCAATCTGTAAAGTGGAGTAATACTCTGACAGCATTGTTCCCAGCAGTGACCTGGGAGTCAGAGATGCTTCCAGGGGTCATCCCCATGCTGTCCCCATTCCATTTGAGCGCTGTTTCCATTTCAGTGATTTTCCTGCCCCTTCGCCCTCCTGTTAAGGACTTCGGGGAAAATGGTTGAGTTCCCATTGACTTCCATTATAGTCGGTGCTCGAGTTGAGCCTGTCCCAGCGTCCGACCTGCTCGATTACAGTACTGACCACTCGAGCATTTTAGTGCTCGATCATCACTAGAGGTCATCAATAAAAGAATATTCATATGTCAATCTGCCCCCAACATTTATGAAATCCTTATGGGGCACAAGGTGTGGACTCAATGAAACACTAAATAAATAGCAGAATCCAAAATAGAAAATGAAGCACAAAAAATATAAATATAAAAAAAAAATTAAAACAAGGAGATACTGCCAGTGTAAATCGCTGTTTCTAGTCTCGGTCAGGTTGAAAAAAATATGTTCACTATCTAAAAATATATTTTTTTAATGGATAAAGAGATAAAGCAATTTAAAAGTTTTCTAGACTTCTTTAGTGGTCATGAAATAAAAATAAAAATGTTAAATAATGAGAAAATAGATAATATTTATTTATCTTTACATTTTTATTTGAATAAGTTTTATATTTAAGTGAGGAAGAAACTCTTTATTTATGGTTGTAAAAAAAATATATCATGGCCTATACAGGGATCAAACCCACAACCTTGGTGTTATTAGCAGCGCACCACGCTCAAACCAACCGAGTTAACTGGCCATGTAAGATGTTCCTGTTGCAGTGTTTTGTGGATGTGGGTTTGAATCCCTCTGCTGTCAGAAGACTATGTTGAGCTGCTTTTTTTTTCTTTTTACAGTACATTGTGGTCTCTCGTGATATATTTAGCATCACCATCATCAAGTACATCCCCCCAAAAATATATAAATTGGCAGCAGATGGTAATTCAACTCCTTGGAAATCTCGGCCAGACTACCCGATAAGTTTCCACAATATTTCATTTGCTAAAGGTGTTGCCCTGCATGCGAAAAATTGCATATTGGCTAAAGTCATTGAAAAACACATAAGTGCAAAAGATGATTAAGAAAAATGACAAACATTCCATCACTTTCTTACGCTCTACTTTATGTCCTTGAACTTCTGTCATCCTTTTCCTTCTTGACACAGAAAACTCTTTCTAGTCCTTTCCATATCAAAATGTCATCCTACTAGTTGACCAAATGGGTTAAAGCTTTTTCTTCTCTTTTCTATATCGAGATGTCATCCCATTAGCTGACTAAAACAGTTTGCATGAGGAAACAGGAGAAAGATCATCTGGGGATCATGTGATAACTCCATTGATCACTTATTCGGAAGACATTTTGACACTAAAGGGTGGAAGGATACTTTCCACCCCATCATTATAGCAAAGGACAAGAAAATCAAAGAAGGACTCAAATAGTAATGGCACTTACAGTTCTTAAGCAAATATTCCATAAAATGATTAACAAATGAAGAACCAGCAGGTGGCATCACATCACAAGAAACAGAAAGAGCAGGAGGTAAGGAAAAAACTCACTTCGCAATAATAATTCCAAACATGGGAAATAAGAAGCAAAATTCAATATTATGTCAGATGAACAATAAAAATATGATACCATTAGGATGGCAGATTATATAAATAGAATATGAATCAGTGTCTTATTTAAACAAAAAAGCGCAAAAAATGTATTGATAGGATATAAGCATGCAAGGGGTTATAATATGGTAAGAACCCTACTGCATACAATATATAGTATGACAGACAGAGTCCAAAATAGCAGAGAGAGCCAGGCAAATTAATAACAAAGTGCTGAGATTAAAAATAGAGTAACAGAATAGACATCACCACCTGCAGAATGTGGTGCGAAACCCCGACGCACGTTTAGTAGAAAAACCTTCATCTGGGGGTTATATCAAGCCTTCAGAGGAGACTCTTTATGTGCACAGCTGACCAGTCATAAACGATGAAAGTGATTGTGTAACAGTGTGTACCTAAACTAAAAATCATGAGTGAATGTGAGAAAGAAAATCAATCTAAATCAATATGTGATAAATATAGTAAAATATAAATACATACGAATATGTCAACAGATATGAAAAAAATAAATAAGATGCTGTGAAGGAGCGTGAAAACACAAAACATTAATGTCTGAGCAAATTAGATAAATAAACTAATGAAATTAGTGAAAATATGAGAAAAATACATAAATAAATATGGATAGTTCCATATATAGATATGATATGTGAACGTATTATCACAAAACATACACACGTAGACATAACCATAAATGGCATCATGAAAGGTATCAAATAAGTGGTTCCATGGTGTAATGGTTAGCACTCTGGACTTTGAATCCAGCAATCCGAGTTGAAATCTTGGTGGGACCTGTGTGTTTTGCTTAACTTTAAAATTTTTTGATTTTTTTATTCACAAATCTCAGTAATACAAACTGGTAATACTCAGAAGTAGGGAAAATGTCATCATTTTGTCAGTTTTTAAGATTTCTGATGAAATATGAATAAATGAGAATTTCAGCAAATGTATTTTAATGGCAAAACACACATTACATTCCAAATCTTACAGAAAAGACTTTGCCCACAAACAGCAACCTTGCACACCTTCAGAATCCTCCTGGATGGAGAATGAAAAATGTTGTAAAGAAGAAACGGAGATTGGTGGTCATGGGGGATTCCCTGTTGAGAGGAACAGAGGCCGCTATCTGCAGACCGGATATAACTTCAAGAGAAATGTGCTGTCTTCCAGATGCAAAAATTAAAAATGTGTCTGACAGGATATCAGGACTCTTCAGACCTACAGATGACTACCCATTCCTGATAATACATGTGGGGACAAATGACACAGCAAGAAACGACCTGGAAAGCAACTACAGTGACTTTGCAGTGACTCCCAATGGATGGCCATGGAACAAGGAGGTGGAATAAGATTATGCAGGTGAACAACTGGCTACGTCGATGGTGCCGTCAGCAACGATTTGGATTTCAGGATCACGGAGTGCATTACTTATACGATGGACTACTTGCTAGAGATGGGGTGCACCTTGCGAAGACTGGAAAACATGTATTTGGAGGTCGCCTTGCTACACTTGTAAGGAGAGCTTTAAACTAGAACAATGTGGGAAGGGAAGCAAAAGGCCAGAAAAAGCCATACACCTGACAAATGCTATTGAGAACTTTGCTATTAGAAGTGGAAAGGAAGAACAAAGACAAAAGAATCTAAATAATAAAAATATTGAAGAAAGAGAAACCAATCACAAATTAACATGTTTGTATACTAATGCACAAAGCATGGGCAACAAACAAGGAGAATTGGAACTACTAACACAGGAAAAGAAATATGATGTCATTGGAATCACTGAAACTTGGTGGGACAATACACATGATTGGAATACAAGGCTAGAAGGATACAACTTATTTGCAAGAAACAGACTTGAAAAACAAGAAGGTGTCGCATTGTATGTTAGAAACGCGTATATCTGCACAGAGATTGAAGCTTCAGAGACTTGGAGTTCTGTGGAAACTGTTTGGGTAAGAATACAAGAACATAACAATGGAAAGGACACCATTATTGGCATTTACTACAGGCCGCCTGTGCAAGCTGAAGATATGGATGAACTCTTCATGCATCAAATGGCCAAGTTCTCCAAAAATTATGACATAGTTGTCATGGGAGATTTCAACTATCCTGACATTTGTTGGGAATCTCTCTCAGGCAAAACTATCAGGTCAAGGAAATTCTTATCCTCTCTTGCTGACAACTTTATCTTCCAAAAGGTAGGGGAGAAAACAAGGGGATCTGCTACCTTGGATCTATTCCTTATAAACAGGGAGGAAATGGTTGAGGAGGTAAAAGTGGCTGGGACCCTAGGAGGTAGCGACCATGCTATTGAAGAATTTTGGACAACTAGAGAAGGAAGACCTGTGAAGACTCAGACGTCAAGGTTAGATTTCAGAAAGGCAGATTTTAAGGGATTCAGAAAGAGAATTGGAGGGATCCAATAGCTGGATATCCTTTAGGACAAAAATGTCCAGGAAGGATGGGAAATCTTGAAAAATGAAATTCTCAAAGCACAATTGTTAACAATTCCAAAAAGAGGGAAGAATAGGAAGCATTTAAGGAAACCAGGATGGATGAACACAGAACTTAAGCACATGCTAAAAAGGAAGAAAGAATATAAATAAATATGTAGAGATGCATATATTGATGTATGTGAACGCGTTAACGCAATATAGTCTCACATGTAAGGAAAAACATATATAAATGATATCAAGAGGAGGTCTGGTGAAATGGTTCCATGGTGTAATGGTTAGCACTCTGAACTCTGAATCCAGTGTCTCAGTATTACCTTCATGCTTTGGATAATCTGTTAACTTTAGAATTTCTACATTTTTAATTCACAAGTCTCAGCAATACAAACTGGCACTGTAATACATAGAAGCAGGGAAAATTGCATCATTTTGCCACTTTTAAGATTTCTGGTGAAATATGAATAAACAAGAATTTTAGTAAACATATTTTCACTGCCAATAATGTCTGCAAAGCGCTGTGGAATTAATGGCGCAATATAAATGAGTAAAAAAGTAAATAAAATAAATGGCAAAACACACATTACTTTAGGAATTAGTAATAGAATTGATGAGTCTGTAAAATAATACATGGGAGGTCATAGTGATAAAGCATAAAAAGGAATGCAATTTAAGTAGTTTTGTAGCAGTTGTTTGTGGTCATAAAATTAAAAATAATAAATAAAATAATGTGAAAATAGATATTTATTTTTGCATTTTTATAATAATAAGTTTTATATTTAAGTGAAGAAGAAAAACTGGGAGGAAAACACACATAAATTACCAATTCGAAATGATTGATGACAGTGGTAAATAAATCAGGATGATGATATTGAAAAGAAGTAGAGTTAACCCCTTTACCCCCAAGGGTGGTTTGCACGTTCATGACCAGGCCAATTTTTACAATTCTGACCACTGTCCATTTATGAGGTAATAACTCGAAAAAGCTTCCATGGATTCTGGTGATTCTGACACTGGTTTCTCGTGACATATTGTACTTCATGTTAGTGGTAAAATTTCATTCATATAACTTACATTTATTTGTGAAAAAAATGGAAATTTGGCAAAAATTTTGAAAATTTTGCAATTTTCCAAAGTGGAATTTTTATGCCCTTACATCACAGAAATATAGCCCACAAAAAACTTTGTAAGTAACATTTCCCACATGTTTACTTTACATCAGCACAATTTTGGAACCCAAATTTTTTTTGTTAGGAAGTTATAATGGTTAAAATTTGACCAGCGTTTTATCATTTTTACAACACCATTTTATTTTTACCGACCACATCACATTTGAAGTCACTTTGAGGGGTCTATATGATAGAAAATACCCAAAAGTGACACCATTCTAAAAACTGCACCCCCCCAACGTGCTCAAAACCACATTCAAGAAGTTTATTAACCCTTCAAGTGCTTCACAGGAATTTTTTGAATATTTAAAAAAAATGAACATTTAACTTTTTTTCACAAAAAAATTTTCAGGTTCAATTTTTTTTTATTTTACCAAGGGTAAAAGGAGAAATTGGACTGGAAAAGTTATTGTGCAATTTGTCCTAAGTAAGCTGATACCTGATATATGGGGGGAACCATTGTTTTGACGCATGGCAGAGCTCAGAAGGGAAGGAGCGCCGTTTGACTTTTTCAATGCAAAATTGGCTGGAATTCTGATCGGACGCCATGTCACGTTTGGAGAGCCCCTGATGTACCTAAACAATGGAAACCCCCCACAAGTGACCCCATTTTGGAAACTAGACCCCGCCAAGGAACTTATCTAGATATGTGGTGAGAACTTTGAACCCACAAGGGCTTCACAGAAGTTTATAACATACAGCGGTACAATTAAAAAATCATATTTTTTCCAAATAAATGATCTTTTCACCCTTTATTCTTACTTTCCCAAGGGTAACAGGACCCTAAAAGTTATTGTGCAATTTGTCCTGAGTACACTGATATCCCATATGTGGGTGTAAACGACTATTTGGGCGCATGGCAGAGCTCGGAAGGGAAGCAGCGCTATTTGACTTTTTTGGCTGGAATTGAGATCGGACATCATGTCGCATTTAGAAAGCCCCTGATGTACCAAAACAGTGGAAACCCCCCACAAATGACACCATTTTGGAAACTAGCCCCCCAAGGAACTTATCTAGATGTTTGGTGAGAACTTTGAATCCCCAAGGGCTTCACAGAAGTTTATAACGTACAGCCGTACAATTGTAAAATCATATTTTTTCCACAAAAATGATCTTTTCACCCTCAATTCTTAACTTCCCAATGGTAACAGGACCCTAAAAGTTATTGTGCAATTTGTCCTGAGTGCGCTGATACCCCATATGTGGGGTTAAACCACTAATTGGGCGCATGGCAGAGCTCGGAAGGGAAGCAGCGCCATTTGACGTTTTGGGCTGCAATTGAGATTGGACACCATGTCGCATTTGGAAAGCCCCTGATGTACCAAAACAGTGGAAACCCCCCACAATTGACACCATTTTGGAAACTACACCCCTCAAGGAACTTATATAGATGTTTGGTGAGCACTTTGAACCCCCAAGGACTTCACAGAGGTTTATAACTTACAGCCGTACAATTATAAAATCATATTTTTTCCAAAAAAATGATCTTTTCACCCTGTATTCTTACTTTCCCCAGGGTAACAGGACCCTAAAAGTTATTGTGCAATTTGTCCTGAGTACGCTGATACCCCAGAAGACTGGAGAAGGGCAAATGTTGCTCCTATCTTCAAAAAGGGGAAGAAGGTGGACCCAAGATTGGTAAATGGCGTAATGAGGAAAAAACTAAAAGCCAGAATTGTAATTTTGCAAGAGGCAATTAAAGCATTGTATCTACCCCATAATGGCAGATATGGGGGTAAATGCACTTTTATCACTATTCGGCCTCACTTGGAATTTTATTTATAGTTTCTAGCACTGCATGATAAAATGAACGGTGTCCTTCAAAAGTACAACTCGCCGTGCAAAATAAACCCTCACATGGGTATATCAACAGAAAAAATCAAAAGTTATGGCTCTTGAAAGAAGAGTTGGTGAAAAGAAAATTACAAAATGGAAAATTGCCATAATGAGAAGGGGTTAAATACTGTTGCAGTAGCCAACCCAAGTGAAAGGCAACATTGTATCAGGATTTGGACTCAGTCTCCTGTTATACTATTATTTATAACCTTGGTGTTGTCTAGCACTGCGGCTTAGCAGGTTAAAGTTCCTGTCTAGTAAACAATAGATCCTGAGATCAAATCCCAGCAGTGCCTTTTCTTTTTCTTCACTTTGGCTTCAAACAATTAGATTGTGGCCACCCATATCATCATTTGGATACTTGGCCTCTGTAATCTATACAAACTAAATTTTAAAGAAATATTCACATCGCATTCTTTATAATCAGAACATCAAAAAAAAAATCTTGCCTATTCCCTGTTGTTAGGTGAATTGTAAGATAAATGTGCAGGTGATTTTAGGAATGTAAGCCTTCACTGCAGAACCATGAATATCTAAGGGTGTATGCACAAGCTGCAGATTCTGCTGCGTATTTGGCCCTGCAGATCCGTAGCAGTTTCTGCTGCAGTGTACAGTACCATTATTCCCTATGGGAATAAAAAACCGCTGTGCACATGCTGCGGAATTTTCAGCGTGGATTGTGCTGCGGTTTCAAATCCGCAGAAAGAATTGCATGTCAATTTTTTCTGCGGTTTCCGCAGTGGTTTGCCATCTCCTCTAATGTGGAGAAGAAAAACCGCAGGCCAATCCGCAGATAAACCACAGGTCTTTTGACCTGCGGATTTTTCTGCGGATTTTGCAAAATGAATCCGCAGCAGATTCCGCAGCGTGTGCACGTACCCTTTGTCTTTGAGTAGACTGCTTTTGTGGCAACTGTGGGACACATTCACTCTGGAGATAGACACCCAGCTCAGTTGTATGACAGTTTAAAGGTTAACTCTCACTAGTGTATAATAAATCGATACCATTGTCACCCAGAAGATTGGAACAACGGTATCGATTGCCGATAATGCTCTACAACAAATTTCTTTCAGCAATCAAAAGTCAATTAAAGTATATAAACAGGTTCCAAAAAGACAACTGAGAACCATCAGCAATGCCATATATTTTGACGGCTGCATTTTTAAGATGATGGACTTGAAATCTTCATGTTGGATGAAATCGTGTTCCCAGTTTATTGTTTTACCTTTGAAAAGATTGGATTTTGCTCATGAAAGATTAGTGAAAAGAAAATATAGTAAAAGTTAGGAATAATTAAAAAAAATTCAGATTAATTCCCTGGCAGTGTGCGGTGTCCAAACACAATTTTAACCATGAGAAACATGTGGTCAACAAAATCTCTGCGTTTCTCAATACACAATCCATTCATCTCCTTCTACTGTTTGATCTCAGACCACTCCTTTCTCTTCAGTAAGTCAGTCAAGTTCTCTTGCTCATGGCTGTATCCTACAATAGATATTCATGTGAACTTAGGCCAAAATCTTCTCACAGGCTGTCCTCTGTGTTCACATGGCAAACATATCTGATAAAGTGAGCCTATAATTGGCTGTGATGGCCGAGAATCCCCACACAGGTTCATAATCCTGTTCACAGTGCAGTGTTTTACTTGACCAAAAAACTTTGAACCTTCTCGAAAATAGTAAAGTAATATATATTAGTAAAGTAGGCCAAGTGGCATGAAAAATGGGACAACTATTCATGTTCCAATCTTTGTCTAAATCTGTCTCAAAAATGAAATTAAGCAGTATGAAAACTTAAGGAAATATTACTGTATGTTTCCCATGACATTGATATCATTCACAGATTTCAGGAACCTCTGATCAGACTTGTATCTGTTGCCGATAATGCTCTACACCAAATTTCTTTCAGCAATCAAAAGTCAATTAAAGGGGATCTGTCACGCTTTTTATCCCCAATTAGCTGCCGGCATTGACATTAGGGGCTTATCTACAGCATGCTGTAGATAAGCCTCCGATGTAACCTGAAAGAGAAGAAAAACACGTTATATTATAATCACCGAGGTGGGTGGTCCGGTCCGATGGGTGTTGCGGTCTGGTCCGGCGCCTCCCTTCTTCATGCGATGACGTCCTCTTCTCCCGTCCTGAAATGGCTCCGGCTCAGAGCAGTGCGCCTGCGCCGGAGCCATTACAGGATGGGAGAAGAGGATGCCATCGCATGAAGAAGGGAGGCGCCGGACGGGATGGCGACACCCATCGGACCAGACTGCCCTCCTCGGTGAGTATAATATAACGTGTTTTTCTTCTCTTTCAGATTATATCAGAGGCTTATCTACAGCATTACAGAATGCTCCAGGTGCGCCGAACGTCTGTGGAGAAAATCCAATCTACACAAAGATTTTATCCATTTTAAGTTTATACTTAGAACATACAACACTGCCCTTCACCTCTCCAAACAAGCCTATTTCAACACCCTCATCACCTCACTGTCCAATAACCCGAAACATCTCTTTGACACTTTTCATTCTCTACTCAACCCAAGAGTGCAGGCCCCAACCACGGAGCTCCGAGCTGACGATCTGGCCAGTTACTACAAAGAAAAAATTGACCAGATTCGACAGGAAATTATCTCCCAATCACCTCATACCATGCACTGTCCTCCCTCCCCCACTGCATCTAGCTCACTCTCTGATTTTGAACCAGTCACAGAAGAAGTAAGCAGGCTCCTTGCATCTTCTCGCCCAACCACTTGCACCAGTGACCCATTTCCGTCACATCTCCTCCAGTCCCTTTCCCCTGCTGTCACCCCTCACCTAACTAAAATATTTAACCTCTCTTTTTTCTCCTCTGGTATTTTTCCCTCCTCATTTAGGCATGCCATCATACATCCACTACTTAAAAAACCATCCCTCGACCAAAACTGTGCCGCTTACTATAGACCTGTCTATAATCTTCCCTTCATCTCTAAACTCCTGGAACACCTGGTCCACTCCCGTCTTATCCGCTATCTCTCAGAAAACTCTCTTCTCGACCCTCTCCAATCCCGTTTCCGCTCTTTACACTCCACTGAAACTGCCCTCACTAAAGTCTCTAATGATCTGCTAACAGCTAAATCAAATGGTCATTACTCCATGCTAATTCTCTTGGATCTCTCTGCAGCATTCGACACTGTGGATCATCAGCTCCTCCTCACTATGCTCCGTTCCATTGGCCTCAAGGACACCTTTCTCTCATGGTTCTCCTCCTATCTCTCCGACCGCTCCTTTACTGCATCTTTTGCCGGTTCCTCCTCCTCTCACCTTCCCCTTACTGTTGGGGTCCCTCAAGGATCAGTTCTAGGCCCCCTCCTCTTCTCCTTGCACACTGCCCCTATTGGTCAAACAATCAGTAGATTTGGTTTCCAGTACCATCTCTATGCTGATGACACCCAATTATGCGCTTCTTCTCCTGACATCATGCCAGCTTTTCTAGAAAACACCGGCGATTGTCTAAACGCTGTGTCTAAACTCATGTCCTCACTATATCTGAAACTGAACCTGTCAAAGACTGAACTCCTGGTGTTTCCTACCTCTGCTAATATACCTATACCCGACATTGCCATTTCTGTGTGTGGTTCCACTATTACTCCCCAGCAACAGGCCCGCTGTCTTGGGGTCATACTTGATTCCAAGCTTTGCTTTGCCCCCCACATTCGAGCACTGGCTCGTTCTTGTCATCTGCACCTCAAAAACATTTCTAGAATTCGACTTTTTCTTACTTTTGACTCTGCAAAACTCTTACTGTTTCTCTTATTCATTCTCGTCTCGACTATTGTAACTCTCTTCTAATCTGTCTCCCTCTTACCAAACTCTCCCCTCTCCAATCTGTCTTGAATGCTGCAGCCAGGATCATATTCCTCACCAATAGTTACACCGATGCCTTCATTACACTGGCTACCCATCCACTCCAGAATTCAGTATAAACTTATTACCCTCACCCACAAAGCCCTCCATAGCTCAGCACCACCTTACATCTCCTCTCTTGTTTCAGTATACCACCCTACCCGCACCCTCCGTTCTGCTGATGACCTGAGTCTAGCATCCTCAATAGTCAGAACCTCCCACTTCCGTGTCCAAGACTTTACACGTGCCGCGCCAATTTTTTGGAATGCACTTCCCAGGTTAATACGATTAGTCCCCAATCCCCACAATATTAAGCGTGCCCTGAAAATGCATTTATTCAGACTGGCCTATCGCATCAACACATTAACCTAATCTATCCCTGTGTGGCACAGCCAAAAGTTTTACAATAACCAGATTTCCCACATCATGTTCCCACATGCTTTATGCATCCATTAGCCCTCTGTGTTTGTACTGTTACACACTTAACATTATGGCTGGTCCATACAATCAGGGCAACTGTTACCACCCACCTTTCATGTCTACCTCTTTCCTCATAGACTGTAAGCTTGCGAGCAGGGCCCTCTTTCCTCTTGGTATTTGTTATAATCTACTGTATGTGATTATTGTTATGCTGTAATGTCTATTGTCTGTACAAATCCCCTCTGAAATGTAAAAAGTGCTGCGGAATATGTCGGCGCTATAAAAATAAAATTTATTATTATTATTAAGCCCCCGATGTCTATGCCAGCAGCTGCAAAGCCAAAAAAAGGGTGACAGATTCCCCTTAAATTATATAAACTGGTTCCAAAAAGACATCAGAGAACAATGAGCATTTGCAAATATTTTGATGGCTGCATAGTTAAGATGATAGACATGACATCTTGATGATGGATGAAATCATGTTCCCAGTTTATTGTTTTACTTTTGAAAAGATTTGATTTTGCTCATGAAAGATTAGTGAAAACAAAATATAGAATACGTTGGGAATCATTAAAAAATGCAAATTAATACCCTGGCAGTGTGCAGTGTCCAAATACAATTTTAGCCATGACAAACATGTGTTCAACAAAATCCCTGCGTTCCTCAATATACAATCCATTCATCTCCTTCTACTCTTTGATCTCAGACCACTCCTTTCTCTTCAGTAAGTCAATCTAGTCTCCATGCTCATGGCTGTGTCTTTCAGTAAAGATTCAGGTGAATTTGGACCAAAATCTTCTCACAGGCTCTCCCTCTTTGTTCACATGGCAAAAACATCTGACGAATATTTCTACAGTTGGCTGTGATGGCAGAGTGGTTAAGGCTGTGATGGCTGTGAATCCCCACACAGGTTCAAATCCTGTTCACAGTGCAGTGTTTTACTTGGTCAAAACTTTGGACCTTCTCGAAAAGAGTAAAATAATATATACAGTATATTAATAAAACGGGCCAAGTGATATGAAAATGGCACAACTAAACATGTTTGAGTCGAAATCTGTCTCATGAATGAAATTAAGAAGTATGAAAACTTAAAGAAATATTACTAGATGTTTCTCATGACATTGATGACATCATTTGCAGATATTAGGAATCTCTGTATCGGTTGCTAAAAATCCTCTACACCAAATTTCTTTCAGCAATAAAAAGTCAATAAAAGTATATAAACTGGCTCCAAAAAAGACATCAGAGAACCATCAGCATTGACAAATATTTTGATGGCTGCATAGTTAAGACGCTGGACTTGAAATCTTCATGCTGGATGAAATCATGTTCCGAGTTTATTGTTTTACCTTTGAAAAGTTTGGATTTTGCTCATGAAAGATTAGTGAAAAGAAAATATAATAAAAGTAGGGAATAATAAAAAAATGCATACTAATTTCCTGGCAGTGTGCGGTGTCAAACCACAATTCTAGCCATGAGAAACATGTGGTCAACAAAATCCCTGCGTTTCTCTATATACAATCCATTCATCTCCTTCTACTCTTTGATCTCAGACCACTCCTTTCTCTTCAGTAAGTCAGTCAAGTTCTCTTGCTCATGGCTGTGTCTTTCAATAGATAGTCATGTGAACTTAGGCCAAAATCTTCTCATAGGCTGTTCTCTGTGTTCACATGGCAAACACATCTGATAAAGTGAGCCTATAATTGGCTGTGATGGCCGAAAATCCCCACAAAGGTTCAAATCCTGTTCACAGTGCAGTGTTTTACTTGGACAAAAACTTTGAACCTTCTCGAAAAGAGTAAAGTAATATGTATTATTAAAGTAGGCCAAGTGGTATGAAAATGGGACAACTATTCACGCTCCAATCTTTGAGTTTAAATCTGTCTCAAAAATGAAATTAAGCAGTAAGAAAACTTAAGGAAATAATACTGTATGTTTCCCATGACATTGATATCATTCACAGATTTCAGGAACCTCTGATCAGACTTTTATCGGTTGCCGATAATCCTCTACACCAAATTTCTTTCAGCAATCAAAAGTCAATTAAAGTATATAAACTGGTTCCAAAAAGACATCAGAGATCCATCAGCATTGGCAAATATTTTGATGGCTGCATAGTTAAGACGATGGACATGACATCTTGATGATGGATGAAATCATGCTCCCAGTTTATTGTTTTACTTTTGAAAAGATTGGATTTTGCTCAAGAAAGATTAGTGAAAACAAAATATAGAATAAGTAGGGAATAATAAAAAAATGCAGATTAATTCCCTGGCAGTGTGTGGTGTTCAAATACAATTTTAGCCATGAGAAACATGTTCAACAAAATCCCTGCTTTCCTCAGTATACAATCCATTCATCTCCTTCTACTCTTTGATCTCAGACCACTCCTTTCTCTTCAGTAAGTCAGTCTAAGGCCGGGGTCACACTAACCGACGCTAAATACGGTCCGTAGTTTACATGCGTAATACGGGTGAATGACCCCTAAATAGTGCTCCGTATGTCATTCGTAAGCAAGGTGTGGTCGCGTATTTTGCGTATGTCAGCATCCGTATGTAATCAGTATGGCATCCGTATGCTGAGATTTTCTCGCCAGCTTGCAAAATGGACATATAATGGAGCCCTATGACAGGGTTTCTAACAGAAACAAAAGAATAGATATAGACATATAGAATGCATATATATATATATATATATATAAACAAACACAAGTCATTGAGACAAACATACTGTATATATATATATATTTATATTTCATAGAGTTCTTCATAGCAGAATAGCCGCTAATTCAATTGCCGGCATCTGTCAAATCATTCCCCAACCCGACATGAAATGACAAATGGTTTACATTCAGTACACCATTTCATTTCATGTTTTTTTATATGTCCCTGACTAATAATTAGATAAGGGTTTGTGTGCAAAATTTTGGAGGTGTAGTTGTTATTTTAATGTGCTAATTCGTTGTAAAAAAATGCGTGGGCTTCCAATGTAATTTGTCAACCAGAGAGGTTAAGCAGGTGAGTGAGGGCAGATTTTAATAGCCATGAAAGGGACCACTGTTTTTGGCACCCACCCGCTACAAAAATCTGCCCCCAGACACCCCAGAAATGGCGCATCTATAAGATGTGCCAACTCTGGCACTTAGCGTCTCTATTCCCATTGCCCTGCAGTGGTGGCGAATGGGTTAATAACACAAAGGGTTAATGTCACCATTCGATTGTAAGGTGACATTAAGCCGATTAATAATGGAGAGGTGTCATTAAGACACGGATCCATTATTAACCCTATACTATGAAAGGGTTAAAAACAACACACAGACATTAATTAAAAAGTCATTTAATGAAATAAATACCCCAAGTTTTTGACAATTTTTTATTAGTCTGGTAATCCCAAAAAAACCATGACCTGCAAAAAAAAAAAAAAAAAATCACCAGTATCCTTACCTCTCTGTTGTGAGTTCATTTTCCCCTTCACTACTGAGGCCCGAGGAACTCCCTCTTCTGGTAAAGAAAGGTAGTGTGCCTGATTATCAAACACCTGAGTCTGATGATGATGACTGGCTGAGTGGAGTTACTGACTGGATATAAGGCTGCCGACGCCCTTCTGCCCTGCGGGTGATTTCTCTGTGGGATCCTTGGAGACCAGTCTGAATTCCTGCTCCTCTAAAGCTAAGTTTTCTGCTCGGCCTTTTGCATTTGTGCTTAGACTTTGTTTTGCTTTGTTTTTCTGGATTTCTGCCATTCCCTGCTGGGGTATGCTGAATTCCTTTAGCTCTGTCTTCTGAAAATACCTGAGTGCTGATTTAGTTTTTGAAGCCTAGCTGCTTCAGGGTCTTTTTCAGTCATGTCCCACGCTGCAATCCATCAGAAGGGGTTAAATAGTATACAATGTAATGCGACCAGCCCCACTATAAACTACTAAATGAATTGATTCAGCTCTGCGCAGCCTCAATGGCTGCCTGTAGATGATCTAATTACTGTGGGAAAGTTTCTGACTTTTTTCCCACGGTCATTAGTCCATTCACAGATCAGCCGGGGGACTCCCGCTGATGTCACTGAGGCGTAGTATGCTGACAATCGCAGCATGCTGCGATTGGCACAAACCATAGAATATGGATGAGAAATATACGGCTGTTGGGAGCTGCCCCACAGAGAATCATTTGTCCGTGTGTAATGCGTGCTTTTGACGCCTCTCACTCGTCCGTATTCCTCTCTAGTGTGACCCCGGCCTAATTTTCATGCTCATGGCTGTGTATTTCAGTAGAGATTCAAGTGAACTTAGACCAAAATCTTCTCACAGGCTCTTCCTCTGTGTTCACATGGCAAAAACATTTGATTACTAATTCAACAGTTTTCTGTGATGGTTGAGTGGTTAAGGAGTTGGACTTGAAATCCTATGGGGCATCCCTACACAGGTTCAAATCCTGTTTACAGCGCAGTCTTTTACTTGGACAAAATCTTTGGACCTTCTTGAAAAGTTACTCTTTTCAATATATACAGTACATTAGTAAAATTAGTACATTATTAGTAAAATTGGCTAAGTGATATGAAAATGAGACAACTAAACATGCTCCTATGTTAGAGTCTAAATCTGTCTCATGAATGAAGTTAGGCAGTCTGAAAACTTAAAGAAATATTACTACATGTTTCTCATGACATTGATGACATCATTTGCAGATATTAGGAATCTCTGTATCGGTTGCTGAAAACTCTATACCAAATTTGTTTCAGCAAAAAAAGGTCAATAAATTATATAAACTGGTTCCAAAGAGACATCGGAGAACCATCAGCATTGGCAAATATTTTGATGGCTGCATAGTTAAGACAATGGACTTGAAATCTTCATGTTGGATGAAATCATGTTCTCAGTTTATTGATTTACCTTTGAAAAGATTGGATTTTGCTCATGAAAGGTTAGTGAAAACAAATTATAGAATTAGTTGGGAATAATTAAAAATTGCAGATTAATACCCTGGCAGTGTGCGGTGTCCAACCACAATTTTAGCCATGAGAAACATGTGGTTAACAAAATCCCAGCATTCCTCAGTATACAATCCATTCATCTCCTTCTACTCTTTGATCTCAGACCACTCCTTTCTCTTCAGTAAGTCAGTCTAGGGCCGGGGTCACACTAACCGACGCAAAATACGGTCCGTAGTTTACATGCGTAATACGGATGAATGGCCCCTAAACAGTGCTCTGTATGTCATCCGTAATCAAGGTGGTCGCGTATTTTGCGCATGTAAGCATCCGTATGTAATCCGTATGGTATCCGTATGGCGAGATTTTCTCACAGGCTTGCAAAATGGACATATAATGGAGCCCTATGACAGGGTTTCTAACAGAAACCAAAGAATAGATATAGACACATAGAATGCATATATATATATATATATATATATATATATATATAATATGTATTCTATGTGTCTATATCTATTCTTTCGTTTCTTTATTAAACCTGTCAGTGTGAGTTTACTGTATAGTGCACTGAATTGCCGACTTTGCTAAAAGACACCGGGTGCGTATTTCTCGCAAGTCACATATGTGGTCCGTGTGTAATCTGTATTTTTTGCGCACCCATAGACTTGCATTGGTGTACTACGGCCGTAGTACGCTGACAATCGCAGCATGCTGCGATTGGCACTGAGCGTAGAATACGGATGAGAAATATATACGGCTGGTGCGAGGGAGCCCATAGAGAATTATTGGTCAGTGTCTAATGCGTGCTTTTAGCGCCTCTCACTCGGCCGTATTCCTCGCCAGTGTGACCCCGGCCTTGTTTACATTCTCATGACTGTGTATTTCTGTAGATTCAGGTGAACTTAAACCCAAATCTAAACACAGGCTCTTCCTCTGTGTTCACATGGCAAAAACATCTGATTAATAATTCAACAGTTTGCTGTGATGGCAGAGTGGTTAAGGCATTGGACTTGAAATCCAATGGGGTATCCCCGCCTGTCACATAGCGCTCAGATATCAGTGGGCCTCACACAATCCACAAGTGTCCAGTGTCCAAAAGTGTGCGCAGAGATTCAAAATCTCCATTATCCTCTCGTCACTTTGGTCACAGGCAGCTGTGCCATCGAGCCTGTCACATAGCGCTCAGATATCAGTGGGCCTCACACAATCCACAAGTGTCCAGTGTCCAAAAGTGTGCGCAGAGATTCAAAATCTCCATTATCCTCTCGTCACTTTGGTCACAGGCAGCTGTGCCATTGAGCGTGTCACATATTGCTCAGATATCAGTGGGCCTCACACAATCCACAAGTGTCCAGTGTCCAAAAGTGTGCGCAGAGATTCAAAATCTCCATTATCCTCTCGTCACTTTGGTCACAGGCAGCTGTGCCATCGAGCGTGTCACATAGCGCTCAGATATCAGTGGGCCTCACACAATCCACAAGTGTCCAGTGTCCAAAAGTGTGCGCAGAGATTCAAAATCTCCATTATCCTCTCGTCACTTTGGTCACAGGCAGCTGTGCCATCGAGCGTGTCACATAGCGCTCAGATATCAGTGGGCCTCACACAATCCACAAGTGTCCAGTGTCCAAAAGTGTGCGCAGAGATTCAAAATCTCCATTATCCTCTCGTCACTTTGGTCACAGGCAGCTGTGCCATTGAGCGTGTCACATAGCGCTCAGATATCAGTGGGCCTCACACAATCCACAAGTGTCCAGTGTCCAAAAGTGTGCGCAGAGATTCAAAATCTCCATTATCCTCTTGTCACTTTGGTCACAGGCAGCTGTGCCATCGAGTCTGTCACATAGCGCTCAGATATCAGTGGGCCTCACACAATCCACAAGTGTCCAGTGTCCAAAAGTGTGCACAGAGATTCAAAATCTCCATTATCCTCTCGTCACTTTGGTCACAGGCAGCTGTGCCATCGAGCCTGTCACATAGCGCTCAGATATCAGTGGGCCTCACACAATCCACAAGTGTCCAGTGTCCAAAAGTGTGCGCAGAGATTCAAAATCTCCATTATCCTCTCGTCACTTTGGTCACAGGCAGCTGTGCCATCGAGCCTGTCACATAGCGCTCAGATATCAGTGGGCCTCACACAATCCAAAAGTGTCCACTGTCCACAAGTGTGTGCAGAAATTCTAAATCTCCCCTGTCCTATAGACACCTTGTACCTTGTTTTACATTACTATATAGTTTGTTGGATTTTGTCTACATTTCTACCAAAAATGAGGAAGGCTGGTGGAAGAGGCCGTGGAATTGGGCGGGGGTTGGCAGCTGGTAATGATGGTGTTGGTGGTGGATCTGATGGTAGTGGCAAGAGCAAAATAGGACCGAATGCAGGAGGTGCTGACCCTGCGTCATCGTCTGGCTACATAAGGCCTCGAACACTTAGTTTTCTAGGAGTTGGCAAACCGCTTTTAAAGGCAGAGCATCAGGAAAAAGTTTTGTCTTACATTGCTGACTCAGACTCCAGCTCTATCGCCTCCTCTTCTTCAGTTGTAAAAAGTAAAAGCACTGAGTCGTCATTGGAGGCTCATGTTCATGAACCACACCTTTCCTTGTGTCCTTCACCCCAACCAAGATTGAAGGATGATGCAGGCCATACTACTGATTACTCCATGGAGCTGTTTTCACATACCATGCCTGGATTATCAAGTGAAATGGTGAATTACCCAGGCCAAGATGAATCTGACATGGAGTGCACTGATGCACAGCCGCTGATGGATGATTCTGCTGGTACATTCACTCAGAGCACTACATTGTCCTCGCAGTGTACAGAGCCAGATTTTGACCCTGATGAGACTCAGGTGCCCCTTCCCGCACACTATACCACCATACACGGTGACACAGAGAAAGGTGCACATGACATAGAAGAGGAGGTGATGGATGACCCAGTTGTTGACCCAGATTGTCATCCATTGGGGGAAGAGGGTGCTGCTTCCAATAGCTCAGATGAGGAGCATCCACAGCAGACATCGACATCGCAACAGCTGTTATCTGGCAGGCCCGGAGCACTCCAAAGACAGGTTCCAAACATCAAAAGAGTTGCTGGACAGCTTGTCCAGAGGGTCAAAAGATCACAGCGTGCTAGGCCGCAAAATGTCTGCCAAAGTAGGAAGAGTGCAGTGTGGCACTTTTTTGAACAAAATCCTCATGATCAGGCCAAGGTTATCTGTAAGAAGTGCGCAAAGACCTTTAGCCGAGGGAAAAATCTGAAAAATTTGAATACCAGTTGCATGCTTAAACATTTAACCAGCATGCACTTGCAAGCGTGGACACAACACCAAACCTCAAGTGCCACATGTGCAACTGATCACAACGAAGGTAGTCAGCAACGCTACATTGTTTCCCCCACTGTAAGCCCACCAGTTAGCACAGCAGCAAATGTTGAGGTGTCGTTGCAAGACCACAGCAGTCAGGGAATCCCACTGTTATATCAACGAAAGACTGATTCTAGGCCATCAAAAAGAACACCAACTCCATCACCATCATCAACCCTCTCTCAGTCCGCCCTGTCCACCGCTACTTCCACCATATGCAGCTCTCAAGTCCAGCTCACCCTCCCAGACACTATGAGTAGGTCAAGAAAGTACTCAGCCTCTCATCCGCGTACACTGGGTTTGAACGCCCACATTGCCAAACTAATCTCGTTTGAGATCATGCCCTTTCGGTTGGTGGAAAGCACAGCTTTCCGCGAACTCATGGCCTATGCAGTACCACGCTATGACCTACCCAGTCGCCACTTCTTCTCTCGCAAAGCCATCCCAGCCCTCCACCATCATGTGAAAGACCGGATTGTCCATACACTCAAGCAGTCAGTGAGCGGAAAGGTGCACCTCACAACTGATGCATGGTCCAGTCGGCATGGCCAGGGCCGTTACATGTCCATCACTGCGCACTGGGTTAATGTGGTGGATGCAGGGTCCACAGGGGACAGCGGTGGTGGGACAGTGCTGCCTAGCCCACGGTATAGGAAACAGTTGGCTGTAGGCGTTCGACCCTCCTCCTCCTCCTCCTCCTCCTCCAGAAGCGAAAGCTCGTCCACAGAGCGCAGTCGTACGAGCACTCCATCTGCAGCTGCCACTGTTGCACATGATGTGTCCCCCTATCGAGCAGCTAGTGGAAAGCGTCAGCAGGCTGTGTTGCAGATGATGTGTTTGGGCGACAGACACACCGCCGAGGTGCTGGCCGAGTACTTGAAGCGACAAACTGAGTCATGGCTGGGCAGTGTACATCTTGAGGCAGGCAAGGTAGTTAGTGATAACGGCCGTAATTTTGTGGCAGCCATAGCCCTTTCAAAACTCAGCCACATACCTTGCTTGGCTCACACCTTGAACCTGGTGGTGCAGTGCTTCCTCAAAAATTATCCGGAGTTAACAGCCCTGCTCCAGAAGGTGCGAAGACTGTGCGCGCACATCCGCCGGTCGCCTGTACACTCCGTTCGTATGCAGAAGCTGCAGCGATTGCTCCACCTTCCCAACCACCGCCTCATTATCGACATTGCAACAAGGTGGAACTCCACCCTGCACATGGTGGAGCGGCTGTGCGAGCAGAGGCAGGCCATAATGCATTTGTGGGAGGATACACGGCCAGGCACTTTGAGAGCAGACATGGAGTTGACAGGCGTGCAGTGGTCGAAGCTGAAAGACCTTTGTAAAGTCCTTCAGTGTTTTGAGGAATGCACACGGCTGGTAAGCGCAGACGACGCCATCCTAAGCATGAGCATCCCACTTATGCGTCTGCTCATGCAAACTTTGACGCACCTTAAGGAGCAGGCGTCTGCAGCCAATGTTGATGAGGAGGAAGAGGAGGAGGGAATCCTTGATGACATTCAGCCATTGTCTGCTCAGGGACCTCTCCTGGACGAGGTGGAGGAAGAAGAGGAGGAGGAGGAGGATGATGGGGATGATTACTTAGGGGAGGAGGATGCATCTCGTGGGGCAAGTGAAAATGTTGGCGTGGCAAGGTCTGGTACAGGGTTTGTGCGTGACTGGAGGGATGTGGATTTGCCAGAAAGTGCTCCTCCACCCAGCACTCGCAGTGCATCATTGACACCGGGAACATTGGCCCACATGTCAGATTATGCCTTGCGGATCCTAAAAAGGGACCCCCGCATTGCCAAAATGATGAACGATGATGACTACTGGTTGGCCAGCATCCTGGATCCACGCTATAAAGGCAAATTACAAAACATCATGCCACAGGAGAACCTTGACCTAATATTGGCTAATAAACAAGCAACTCTGGTAAATCGGTTGCTTGAGGCATTCCCAGCACACAGCAGCGGTGATGGTTCTCACACGAGCCGTACGGGCCGGGGGCAGCTTGGCAGAGGTGTTCGTGGTGCACACAGCAGAAGTGGCGTTGGAGACAGGGGTTTCATGACAATGTTGTGGACTGATTTTTCAAATACCGCTCACACAACTGGTAATACTGCATCGATGGAAAGTGACGGGAGACAGCAGTTGTCAACTATGGTTACAAACTACTTTTCCTCCCATATCGATGTTCTCCCACACAGGTCATTCCCCTTTGACTATTGGGCCGCTAAACTGGACACCTGGCCTGAATTGGCCCAATATGCCTTACAGGAGCGCGCTTGCCCAGCTGCAAGTGTGCTATCGGAAAGAGTCTTCAGTGCAGCTGGATCAATCCTGACAGAAAAAAGGACCCGTCTGTCAACCCAAAATGTGGATGGGTTTCCAAGGATTTTGTCCCACCTTCCCCTGATGACACATAGGGTGACAGAAAAATGGCTTGCTTTGGTCCACCTCTTCCTGGTACTTCACCTATTTCGCCTTTTGCATCAGCTGAATGTCCAACATCAACATATGCCACTTTCTAAAACTCCATAACTGTGCTGCCTCCCCCCCATGGCCGGGGTCACCACCTACCGCACGACACCGTGCGAGTGCCGTTGCCCTGGACAGGTGGGTAGGCCGACTCTTGGGCGCGGGCACTGGCACAGGGTCCCTCATAGTGCAATCAAGTGTCTCTGACGGTGGTGGTGCACACCCACCGTCAGACACACTGCTGTACTATGAGGGGCCCAGTGCCAGTACCGACGCCCACGAGTGGGCCCCCCTTCCTTGGGCAGGGCCCCAGCATTTGCAATCTTTACCTCTCCCTGCTCCTCCGCTGTGTAATCTGGGCCGTCAAATCCATACTGGGCCTAACACCGTCTGAGCCTGCCTCCTGAGACATATATTTTGAATGTGTACGCTATCCATACATGTTATCCGGGGATACGGTACCCTTTCTAACCTTTGTGCAATCACGTGCAATCCATACTGTGCCTGACACCGTCTGAGCCTGCCTCCTGAGACATATATTTTGAATGTGTACGCTATCCATACATGTTATCCAGGGATACGGTACCCTTTCTAACCTTTGTGCAATCACGTGCAATCCATACTGGGCCTGACACCGTCTGAGCCTGCCTCCTGAGACATATATTTTGAATGTGTACGCTATCCATACATGTTATCCAGGGATACGGTACCCTTTCTAACCTTTGTGCAATCACGTGCAATCCATACTGGGCGTGAGAACGGCTGGCGAGCTGTTAAGCAAGCTACAGCACCTGTCCAGACAAGTACAGGGATTCCCTAGCGAGGAGACTTATTTGATTGTTTTCAATGTTGGGACAGCAATTTTTGGGAAGCACTATACTCTGGAGAATGATAGATGGGGCCCACCATACACTGGAACATTCCAAAGGTGGACATCAGACACTTGAGCAGCATTTACAGGGCCCATTATACACTAGAGCATTAGAAATGGAGCCCATTATGTTTGGAGCATTATTTGGGCCCATAAGACAGTGGAGCTTCATCCATGGGGACCAACATATACTGTAGCATTATGTGGAGCTCATCATATACTGTTTCAAACATTATATGGGACCAATGATTCTGTATGGAGAAATAGATGGGCCTCGTCATGAGATGTAAAAAGTGAGGTATTTTTCTTTGTACTATACCGCTATTTATCTGCCGTATCGGAGCATGATGAGTTGTGGTATGTGTTAAAGGGGCGCTCTTTCGCCCAGGGCACATGAAAACCTGCAGCCAGCCCTCCCCCCCCACAACTTTAGCCAAATAACCCCCATTTTTCATTGCGTAACTTGTATTATGAAGTTAATTAAGGTTGACAAGCTTAAGTAAGAAGAATTGATGCTTTTGGCATTCAAATGGGCACTGTAGGTGTGTTTCCTGTCCTCCTCTCACTGCCGACTTTTATTCCCCATTGACTTACATTGGGTTTCGTGTTTCGGGACGACCCCGACTTTTCCCTATAATCGGACGATCTTGCTCGACCCGACTTTTGGAAAAGTCGGGTTTCACAAAACGAAACGCGACCCTAAAAAAACAAAAGTCGCTCAACTCTACTCTTCACCAAATTTATTTCAGCAATCAAATGTCAATTAAAGTATATAAACTGGTTCCAAAAAGACATCACAGAACCATCAGCATTGGCAAACATTTTGATGGCTACATAGTTAAGACGATGGACTTGAAATCTTCTTGATGGATGAAATCATGTTCCCGATTTATTGTTTTACCTTTGAAAAGATTGGATTTTGCTCATAAAAGATTAGTGAAAAGAAAATAAAGAATAAGTTGGGAATAATAAAAAAATGCAGATTAATACCCTGGCAGTGTCCAACCACAATTTTAACCATGAAAAATATGTGGTCACACTGCGTTCCTCAATAAACAATCCATTCATCTCCTTCTGCTCTTTCATGTCAGATAACACCTTTCTCTTTCAGTAAGTCAGTCAAGTTTTCGTGCTCATGAATGTGTCTTTCAATAGAGATTCAGGTGAACTTAGACCAAAATCTTTTCACAGGTTCTCCCTCTGTGTTCACATCATTCACAGACCTCAGTAAACTCTGATCAGACTTGTATTGGTTGCAGAAAATTCTCTACATCAAATTTCTTTCAGCAATCAAAAGTCAATTAAAGTATATAAACTGGTTCCAAAAAGACATTGGAGAACCATCAGCAATGGCATACACCTTGAAGGCTGCATAGTTAAGATGATGGACTTGAAATCTTCATGTTGGATGAAATAATGTTCTCAGTACATTGTTTTACCTTTGAAAAGATTGGATTTTGCTCATGAAAGATTAGTGAAAACAAAATACAGAAAAAGTTAAGAATAATAAAAAAACATATGTGCAAGAAGGTGATTTCAGCTCACCCCCATCAGTTTTCCATGGGATATATTTTCAATAAAACTTTAATATTTTATTCCTTGAGCTGGACTTTAACTTTTTTGGACATTTCTTACATTTAATAAAAAAAAATGCAGATTAATTCCCAGGCAGTCTGTGGTTACCAACCACAATTTGAACCATGAGAAACATGTGGTCAACAAAATCCTTGTGTTCCTCTATATTCAAGGAATTCATCTCCTTCTACTTGATTATTTCAGATCACACCTTTCTCATTCATTAAGTCAGTCAAGTTTTCTTGCTCATGACTGTGTCTTTCAATAGAGATTCAGGTGAACTAATACCATAATCTTCGCACAGGCTCTCCCTCTGCATGCACATGACAAAAACAACTGATAAAATGATGCTATAGTTGGCTGTGATGGCCGATCGGTAAAGGTCTTGGACTTGGTTCAACCCAGAGCCGTGTATCTAATGGCATCATGAACGATATCCCTGAGAGCCATGTATTTAAGGCCCATCATTCATGATACGTACCAAAGTTTTGCATCTAATCCCATCACATATGCTATGCCTAAGAGACGTGTATCTGATCACATCATGCATGATATGACTAAGAACTGTGTATCTATTGTAAATTATGTGTGATACGGCCAAGAGCCAAGTATCAAATGTCCGTCATACGTGATACACCCCAGAGCTGTGTATCTATTCACATCATGTGCGATAAGCTCAATAGTCGTGTAAATAATGCGAATCATATGTGGTACGGCTAGAGCCATGTTTTTAATACCATCATATTACACCACTGCTCCCATAGAAGTGGACAGATTGGGGTCACATATTACACCGCTGTTTCTATAGATTTGAATGGAGTGGGGTCACACATTACACTACTGCTCCCATAGAAGTGGATAGAGTAGTGATAAACATTTCATACATTAGATACTGTGTAATATATTCCCATTCTTTGTGATACAGTCCAAGGAGCCCTATATCTAATCCAATTATGTGATACAGTCCGCAAATCTAATCCCAGTATGTGTCACTCTCCGCGCTGTTTAACTTCAATGCATGAAACGGTGAGCAGCACCAAATGACAGAATCTGCTCTTGCAGCCATCCTCAGTGACACTGTCCGTATAACTTTGCAGTCACCAACAAAATGGCTTCTCACTGTGATCCTAAGATTCATCCTCCCTTATCCTTTTGCAAACCCCCAGAAGGGGAGATGACATCAGTCACGTGCGCAGAATCCACGCACATTTACTGCAGCCAAAATACCATCAAACTTTTTAAATTATTTTTTATCTTTTACACCTTTAAAAAGTAATGATATTATTTTAATAAATTAAAACATTAATAAATTAAATTTTTCCAATTGTTGAATTTTTTTTATGGCACCTTTCCTTTAACCCATTTATGACATCGGACGGGATAATATGTCTGATGTCAGTATTCCCCGCTTTGAGTTGGGTTCTAGTGGTGAGCCCACTTCAAACACTGAAAATGTCAGCTGCTTTCAACAGCTGACATATGCCCGCAATAGGTGCTGGCAGAATCGCAATCTGCCCACGCCTATTAACTAGCTAAATGCCGCTGTCAAATTCTGACGGCATTATTTAACGCGCACTTCCAGCCATCGGGCTGGAAATACTCGCACCGCTGACCCGTCACGTGAACGTGGGTCATCGGTGCATCGGCAAAACAACCTGAGGTCTCATTGAGAACTCTTTGGTAGTTGATGCCAGATTGCTATGAGCGACACTCTGTGGTCAGCGCTCATAGCAATGCAGTAATTCTACTACATACAGGCGATCTGAGCATCACCTGTATGTAGCAGAGGTGATCAAGTTATGGCAGCTTAAAGCCTCCCATGGAGGCTAATAAAGCATGCCAAAAGTAAAAAAATAGTTTTAAAAATTGAAAAAAGTATGAATAAAAGTTTAAATCATCCCTCTTTCACCCCATTCAAAATAAAACAATAACACAAATCAAGAATACACATATTAGGTATCACTGCATTCAGAATCGCCCGATCTATCAAAAAAAAAGTTTAACCTGATCGCTAAACAGTGTAGCAAGAAAAAGAATTGAAATGCCAGAATTACATTTTTTTGGTAGCTGTGACATTGCATGAAAATGCAATAATGGGCTATCAAAAGAATGTATCTGCACAAGCATGGTATAATTAAAAATTTCAGCTTGGCACACAAAAAAATAAGCCCTCACCCAACCCGAGATCACGAAAAATGGAGACGCTAAGAGTCTCGGAAAATGTTGCAATTTTTTTTTAGCAAACTTTGGAATTTTTTTCACCACTTAGCTAAAAAAAGAACATAAACATGTTTGGTGTCTATGAATCTCGAGAATCATAATGGCAGGTCAGTTTTAGCATTTTACAGAACCTTGCAAAAAAAGCCAAGCAAAAAACAAGTGTGGGATTGCACTTTTTTGCTATTTGACGGCACTTGGAATTTTTTAGACAAAGATAGAGGTAGGTGGAAGGTCCTTTAAAGATGATTTCAGGGAATTAGGCTGTAAGCTTAAAGCAAGGACCTCCAAGGTGGTGTTTTCGGAAATACTTCCTGTACCACGTGCCACACCAGAGAGGCAACGGGAGATTAAGGAGGTTAATAAGTGGCTCAGGAATTGGTGTAGGAAGGAGGGGTTTGGGTTCCTGCAGAACTGGGCCGACTTCTCAGTTGGCTACAGGTTCTACGCTAGGGACGGGCTGCACCTCAATGGGGAGGGTGCAGCTGTGCTGGGGGAGAAAATGGCTAGAAGGTTGGAGGAGTGTTTAAACTAGGGACAGGGAGGGTATTCCTTTTATAGGAGGGGAAGACAGTGCAGATAGAGACCTGGGCACAAATAATGAAATTGGGGGTGGGATTAGAACAGTTAATAATTTAAGAAGGAATAGAGGTACAGAGAGATACATAAAGTGCATGTATACTAATGCCAGAAGCCTCACCAACAAAATGGAGGAATTGGAGTTAATGTTTTTGGAACATAATTATGACATGGTGGGGATATCTGGGACATGGCTGGACGAGAGCCACGACTGGGCGGTTAATTTACAGGGCTATAGTCTGTTCAGAAATGACCGTACCACTAAGTGAGGGGGAGGCGTGTGTTTACATGTGAAATCATCCTTAAAACCCATCCTTCGTGATAACATATATGAATCTAATGAAAATGTAGAGTCCCTCTGGGTAGAGATAAGGGGAAAGGGGAAAAATAATAAATTACTGATAGGGGTTTGTTATAAGTCTCCAAAAATAATGGAAGCAACAGAGAATATCCTCATTAAGCAAATAGATGAAGCTGCGACTCAAAGAAGTCATTATTATGGGGGACTTCAACAACCCTGAAATACATTGAGGAACCGAAACCTGCAGTTCCAGCAAAGGTAATAGGTTTTTGACAACTATGAGAGACAATTGCCTTTCACAACTGGTTCAGGACCCAACAAGAGGGGGGGCACTGCTAGACCTAATATTAACCAACAGGCCAGACCGCATATCAAATGTAGGGGTTGAAGGTCACTTGGGTAATAGTGATCACAAATTAATAAGTTTTCATGTATCCTTTAATAAGATGTGTAGTAGAGGGGTTACAAGGACACTAAACTTCAGGAAGGCAAATTTCCAACGGATGAGAGATGATCTTGGTGCAATTAACTGGGACGATATCCTGAGACATAAAAATACACAAAGAAAATGGGAGACATTTGTTAGCATCCTGAATAGGACCTGTGCACAATGTATACCGTGTGGGAATAAACATGCGAGAAATAGGAGGAAACCACTATGGCTAAATAGAGCTGTAAGGGGAGCAATAAGAGATAAAAATAAAGCATTTAGAGAATTAAAGCAAGTAGGTAGTGATGAGGCATTAAATAAAGACAGAAAATTAAATAAATTCTGTAAAAAGCAAATCAAGACAGCAAAGATTGAGACAGAGAGACTCATTGCCAGAGAAAGTAAAAATAATCCCAAAATATTCTTTAACTACATAAATAGTAAGAAGCTAAAAAATGATAGTATTGGCCCCCTTAAAAATAGTCTGGGTGAAATGGTGGATGAGGATGAGGAAAAAGCCAATATGCTAAATGACTTTTTTTCAACAGTATTTACACAAGAAAATCCCATGATGGATAACATGATCAGGGATAAAAATTCTCCATTAAATGTCACCTGCTTAACCCAACAGGAAGTACAGCAGCGACAAAAATCACTAAAATTGACAAATCCCCGGGCCCGGATGGGATACACCCCCGAGTACCGCAGGAATTAAGCACAGTCATAGACAGACCATTATTTTTAATCTTTAAAGATTTCATAATAACAGGGTCTGTACCACAGGACTGGTGTATAGCAAATGTGGTGCCAATATTCAAAAAGGAGACAAAAACTGAACTTGGAAATTATAGGCCAGTAAGTTTAACCTCAACTGGGGGTAAAATCCTGGAGGGTTTTCTAAGAGACACTACACTGGAGTATCTGAAGAAGAATAACCTCATGACCCAATATCAACATGGGTTTACAAGGACTGTTCCTGTCAGACTAATTTGATAAGCTTTTATGAAGAGGTAAGTTCCGGACTGGACCAAAGGAATGCAGTGGACATGGTGCCACTTTTCAAAAGCTTTTGATACGGTGCCACACAAAAGGTTGATACATATAATGAGAACAATGGGGATAGGGAAAAATATATGTAGGTGGGATAAGAGCTGGCTCAGGGATAGGAAACAAAGGGTGGTTATCAATGGAGCACACTTGGACTGGGTCACGGTTAGCAGTGGGGTACCAGAGGGGTAAGTTTTGGGCCTGCTTCTTTTTAACATATTTATTAACCCCTTCCTGCCATCCGACGTACTATCCCGTCCACGGTACCCGGGCCCGTATGACCGGGGACGGGATAGTACGTCGGCGCGATCAGCGGCGCCCACGTGGTGAGCGCCGCTGATCGCGGCCGGGTGTCAGCTGATTATCACAGCTGACACCCGGCACAATGTGTCAGGGGCGGTCACGGACCACCCCCGACACGTTAACCCCTTGCACACCGCGATCAAACACGATCGCGGTGTACCGGGGGTTAAAGGGAAGCATCGGCAGGGAGGGGGCTCCCTCCGTGCTTCCCTGAGCCCCCCACGGCAGCGCAATGTGCAGCGCTGCTGCGGGGGACTCCCTTCCTCCAGGCCCCCGAATCCAAGATGGCGACGGGGGCCTTCGGGGGCCTGCGGAAGCTGGCTTCCTCAGTGCCTGCAAAGCGCAGGCATGAGGAAGCCTTCTGCAGTGCCTGTGTCAGATCGCTGATCTGTCACAGTGATCTGTGATGTGACAGATCAGCGATCTGTCACAGGACAGTGATGTCCCACCTGGGACTATTTAATAAAGTAAAAAAAAATCAAAAAAAGTGTAAAAATAATAAAAAAAAAATCGCCAAATAAATTAGAAAAAAAAAAAATATTCCCCCAATAAATCCATTTTTTGGAAATAATAAAAAAAAAAACAATAAAAGTACACATATTAGGTATCGCCGCGTCCGTAACGACCCGCCCTATAAAACTGTCCCATTAGTTAACCCCTTTAGCGAACCTCTTAAAAAATAAAAATAAAAAACTAAGCAAAAAATAATGATTTATTATCATACCGCCAAACAAAAAGTGTAATAACGCGCGATCAAAAAGACGCATATAAATAGCCATGGTACCGGTGAAAACGTCATCTTGTCCCGCAAAAAATGAGCTGCCACACAGCATAATCAGCGAAAAAATAAAAAAGTTATAGCTCGCTGAATAAAGCGATGCAAAAATAATTATTTTTTATATAAAGTAGTTTTCATTGCATAAAACCGACAAAAACATAAAAAACGACCTAAATGAGGTATCGCTGTAACCGTACTGACCCGAAGAATAAAACCGCTTTATCAATTTTACCGCAGGCGGAACGGTGTAAACGCACCCCCCCAAAGAAATTCATGAAACGCTGGTTTTTGTTCATTCTGCGTCCCAAAAATCGGAATAAAAAGCGATCAAAAAATTTCACGTGCCCGAAAATGGTACCAATAAAAACGTCAACTTGTCCCGCAAAAAATAAGACCTCACATGACTCGGTGGGTCAAAATACGGAAAAATGATAGCTCTCAATATGTGGTGATGCAAAAACTATTTTTACAATAAAAAGCGTCTTTTAGCGTGCGACAGCCGCCAAACATAAAAACCGCCATAAATAGTAAATCAAACCCCCTGTTATCACCCCCTTAGTTAGGGAAAAATAATAAAATTAAAAAAATGTAATTATTTCCATTTTTCCATTAGGGTTAGGGCTAGGGTTAGGGCTAGGGGTGTGTTGGGGTAGGGTTAGGGTTAGGGTAGGGTTAGGGTTAGGGCTAGGGCTAGGGTTAGGGTTAGGGCTAGGGTTAGGGTTAGGGCTAGGGTTAGGGTTAGGGGCGTGTTGGGGTTCGGGTTGGAGTTAGAATTGGGAGTTTCCACATCAGGGGCTCTCCAAATGCAACATGGCGTCTGATCTCAATTCCAGCCAATTCTGAGTTGAAAAAGTCAAATGGTGCTCCTTCCCTTCCAAGCTCTGCTATGCGCCCAAACAGTGTTTTACCCCCACATGTAGGGTATCAGCCTACTCGGGACAAATTGCAAAACAATTTTTGGGGTCCAATTTCTCCTGTTACCCTTAGGAAAATAAAAAATTGGGGGCAAAAATATCATTTTTGTGGAAAAAAATGATTTTTTTATTTTCACGTCCGAGTGTTATAAACTTCTGTGAAGCACTTGGGGGTTCAAAGTGCTCACCACACATCTAGATAAGTTCCGTGGGGGGGTCTAGTGTCCAAAATGGGGTCACTTGTGGGGAGTTTCAATAGTTTAGGTACATCAGGGGCTCTCCAAACGCACATGACACCCGCAGACCATCAAAGTCTGCATTCCAAAACATCACTGCTTCCCTTCCGAGCCCCGACGTGTGTCCATACAGTAGTTTTCTCCCACATATGGGGTGTCAGCATACTCAGGACAAATTGGACAACAACTTTTGGGGTCCAATTTCTCCTGTTACCCTTGGGAAAATGAAAAAATTGGGGACTAATTGATCATGTTTGTGGAAAAAATACGATTTTTTTATTTTCATGCCCTGGCATTATAAACTTCTGTGAAGCCCTTGGGGGTTCAAAGTGCTCACCTCACATCTAGATACGTTCCTTAGTGGGTCTAGTTTTCAAAATGGGGTCATTTGTGGGGGGTTTCCACTGTTTAGGTACATTAGGGGCTCTCCAAAGGCAACATGACACCCGTAGACCATTCCATCAAAGTCTGCATTCCAAAACGTCACTACTTCCCTTCCAAGCCCCGACGTGTGCCCATACAGTAGTTTTCTCCCACATATGGGGTATCAGCATACTCAGGACAAATTGGACAACAACTTTTGGGGTCCAATTTCTCCTGGTACCCTTGGGAAAATAAAAAAATGGTGACTAAAAGATCATGTTTGTGGAAAAAATATGAATTTTTTATTTTCACGCCCGGGCGTTGTAAACTTCTGTGAAGCACTGGGGGGTTCAAAGTGCTCACCACACATCTAGATAAGTTCCTTGGGGGGTCTAGTATACAAAATGGTGTCAATTGTGGGGGGTTTCCACTGTTTAGGTACATTAGGGGCTCTCCCAAGGCAACATGACACCCGCAGACCATTCCATCAAAGTCTGCATTCCAAAACGTCACTACTTCCCTTCCGAGCCCCGACATGTGCCCATACAGTAGTTTTCTCCCACATATGGGGTATCAGCATACTCAGGACAAATTGGACAACAACTTTTGGGGTCCAATTTCTCCTGGTACCCTTGGGAAAATAAAAAAATGGTGATTAAAAGATCATGTTTGTGGAAAAAATACGAATTTTTTATTTTCATGCCTGGGTGTTATAAACTTCTGTGAAGCACTGGGGGGTTCAAAGTGCTCACCACACATCTAGATAAGTTCCTTAGGGGGTCTAGTTTCCAAAATGGTGTCATTTGTGTGGGGGTTCCACTGTTTTGGTACATCAGGAGTTTTCCAAACGCGACATGGTGTCCGATCTCTATTTCAGCCCAAAACGTCAAATGGCGCTGCTTCCCTTCCGAGCTCTGCCATGCGCCCAAATAGTGGTTTACCCCCACATGTGGGGTATCAGCGTACTCAGGACAAATTGCACAATAACTTTTAGGGTCCTGTTACCCTTGGAAAAATAAGAATTGAGGGTGAAAAGATCATTTTTGTGGAAAAAATATGATTTTTTAATTGTATGGCTTTATGTTATAAACTTCTGTGAAGCCCATGGGGGTTCAAAGTTCTCACCACACATCTAGATAAGTTCCTTAGGGGGTCTAGTTTCCAAAATGGTGTCATTTGTGGGGGGTTTCCACTGTTTTGGTATATCAGGGGTTTTCCAAACGCGACATCGTGTCCGATCTCAATTCCAGCCCAAAACGTCAAATGGCGCTGCTTCCCTTCCGAGCTCTGCCATGCACCCAAATAGTGGTTTACCCCCACATGTGGGGTATCAGCGTACTCAGGACAAATTGCACAATAACTTTTAGGATCCTGTTACCCTTGGAAAAATAAGAATTGAGGGTGAAAAGATCATTTTTGTGGAAAAAATATGATTTTTTAATTGTATGGCTTTATGTTATAAACTTCTGTGAAGCCCATGGGGGTTCAAAGTTCTCACCACACATCTAGATAAGTTCCTTAGGGGGTCTAGTTTCCAAAATGGTGTCATTTGTGGGGGGTTTCCACTGTTTTGGTACATCAGGGGTTTTCCAAACGCGACATCGTGTCCGATCTCAATTCCAGCCAAAAACGTCAAATGGCGCTGCTTCCCTTCCGAGCTCTGCCATGCGCCCAAATAGTGGTTTACCCCCACATGTGGGGTATCAGCGTACTCAGGACAAATTGCACAATAACTTTTAGGGTCCTGTTACCCTTGGGAAAATAAGAATTGGGGTGAAAAGATCATTTTTGTGGAAAAAATATGATTTTTTAATTGTACCGCTGTACGTTATAAACTTCTGTAAAGCCCTTGTGGGTTCAAAGTTCTCACCACATATCTAGATAAGTTCCTTGGGGGGTCTAGTTTCCAAAATGGGGTCACTTGTAGGGGGTTTCCACTGTTTAGGTACATCAGGGACTCTCCAAACGTGACATGGCGTCCAATCTGAATTCCAGCCAATTTTGCATTGAAAAAGTCAAACGGCGCTCCTTCCATTCTGAGCTCTGCCATGCGCCGAAACAGTCGTTCCCCCCAACATGTGGGGTATCAGTGTACTCAGGACAAATTGCACAATAACTTTTGCAGTTCAATTTCTCCTGTTACCCTTGGTAAAATAAAAAAAATTGAACCTGAATTATTTTTTTTATGAAAAAAAGTTAGATGTTAATTTTTTTTTAAATAGTCAAAAATATTCCTGTGACGCACCTAAAGGGTTAATAAACTTCTTGAATGTGGTTTTGAGCACCTTAAGGGGTGCAGTTTTTAGAATGGTGTCACTTTTGCGTATTTTCTATCATATAGACCCCTCAAAGTGGCTTCAAATGTGATGTGGTCCTAAAAATAAAATGGTGTTGTAAAAATGAGAAATCGCTGGTCAACTTTTAACCCTTATAACTTCCTAACAAAAAAAAATTTTGGTTCCAAAATTGTGCTGATGTAAAGTAAACATGTGGGAAATGTTAGTTATCAAGTTTTTTGTGTGCCGTATCTCTGTGATTTAAGGGCATAAAAATTCAAAGTTGGAAAATCGCGAAATTTTCAAAATTTTCACCAAATTTCCGTTTTTCTCACAAATAAACGCAAGTTATTTGAATGAAATTTTACCACTAACATGAAGTACAATATGTCACGAGAAAACATTGTCAGAATCACCGGGATCCATGGAAGCGTTCCAGAGTTATGACCTCATAAAGGTACAGTGGTCAGAATTGTAAAAATTGGCCCGGTCATGAACGTGCAAACCACCCTTGGGGTGAAGGGGTTAATGACCTTGTAGGGGGCATAGAGAGTAGAATTTCAATATTTGCAGATGACACTGAACTCTGCAGGGTAATCAATACAGAGGAGGACAATTTTATATTACAGGAGGATTTATGTAAACAAGAAGCTTAGGCTGATAAATGGCAAATGAGCTTTAATGGGGATAAATGTAAGGTCATGCACTTGGGTAGAACGAACAAGATGTATAATTATGTGCTTAATTGTAAAACACTGGGCAAAACTGTCACTGAAAAAGACCTGGGTGTATGGGTGGACGACAAACTCACATTTAGTGGCCAGTGTCAGGCAGTTGCTGCAAAGGCAAATAAAATAATGGGATGCATTAAAAGAGGCATAGATGCTCATGAGGAGAACATAATTTTACCTCTATATAAGTCACTAGTGCGACCACACTTAGAATACTGTGTACAGTTCTGATCTCCAGTGTATAAGAAAGACATAGCTGAACTGGAGCGGGTGCAGAGAAGAGCAACCAAGGTTATTAGGGAACTAGGGGGTCTGCAATACCAAGACAGGTTATTACACTTGGGGTTATTTAGTTTGGAAAATCGAAGGCTTAGGGGTGAACTTATTACAATGTATAAATATATGCGGGGACGATACAAAGACCTTTCTAATCTTTTTACTCTTAGACCTGTGACGGGGACAAGGGGGCATCATCTACATCTGGAGGAAAGAAGGTTTACGCATACTCACAGACGCGGATTCTTTACTGTAAGAGCAGTGAGACTATGGAACTCTCTGCCATATGATGTTGTAATGAGTGATTCCCTACTAAAATTTAAGAAGGGACTGGATGCCTTTCTTGAAAAGTATAATATTACAGGGTATATACACTAGTTTCCTTAATATTGCGTTGATCCTGGGATTAGTCTGATTGCCGTATGTGGAGTCGGGAAGGAATTTTTTTCCCCAATGTGAAGCTTACTGTTTGCTACATGGGGGATCAGCATGTTAGGGCAAGTTAGGATAGGATATGGATTGAACTAGATGGACTTAAAGTCTCCCTTCAACCTTAATGACTATGTCCTTCTTGAAATAATATTGTACCGCATTGTTACTTTTTCTATTATTTCTGAATTGCATTGCTTTTCGTTATTTATATGACTGTTAATCTTTAACAATTGATGAATCATCTGTAGGATAAGTCATGAATATGAGAGCGTTGCCAGACCACCCCCCAGCACTCACACCACTCAGAGCTAAGCGACGTACGGGAAGGATCACAGCAGCTCCATAGTTTCTCAGTGGCCTCTGCCAAGTTCTACTCTTTACCTCCCTTTTGGGTCATTTGGGATCATTATCTGGCCCTTTTACACAGGGCAATAAATTCTGTATTTGAAGAATGATCATTAGGATGATAGTTCTGCGCACATACATCATCTTCTTATCAACAGAAAATCGTTGATTTACATGGAATGATGCACTGCGATAATAATCACTGTTATTTGCACTAAACAATGGGCTCAGTTGTTAATTGAGTATTTTGCTAATTAATCAGGTAATTGAATATAGCCCAATGTGTGGAAGACAATTTTTATCTCTTATTTATTTTGCTAGTCAAATCCATTTTAACCTCTTAATGACCGGAGCTTTTTTTTGTTTTTTCGTATTTGTTTTTCGCTTCCCTTCTTTCCAGAGCCATAACTTTTTTTATTTTTCCATCTATATGGCCATGTGAGGGCTTATTTTTTGCGGGATGAGTTGTACTTTTAAATGACACCATTAGTTTTACGATGTCGTGTACTCGAAAATGGGAAAAAAATTCCAAGTGCGGTGAAGTTGCAAAAAAAGTGCAATCCCACACTTGTTTTTTGCTTGGCTTTTTTGTTAGGTTCACTAGATGCTAAATCTGACCTGCCATTATGATTCTCCAGGTCATTACGAGTTCATAGACACCAAACATGTCTATGTCCTCTTTAGGGTCTCCATTTTTCATGATCTGGGGTCGGGTGAGGGCTTATTTTTTTCGCGCCGGGCTGACGTTTTTATTGATACCGCGTTTGTGCAGATACGTTCTTTTGATCGCCCATTATTGCATTTTAATGCAATGTCTTGGCAACCAAAAGAACGTAATTCTGGCATTTTGAATTTTTTTCTCGCTACGCCGTTTAGCGATCGGGTTAATGCTTTTTTTATTGATAGATTGGGCGATTCTGAACGCAGCGATACCTAATATATGCATGTGGGATTTTTTTTTTACTGCTTTATTTTGATTGGGGCGAAAGGGGGGTGATTTGAACTTTTATTTTTATTCAATTTTTTTTATTTTTAAACATATTTTTGTACTTTTGGCATGCTTCAATAGCCTCCATAGGAGGCTAGAAGCATGTGCAACCCGATCGGCTCTGCTACATATGGGCGATGAGCAGATCGCCCATATGTAGCAAATTTACTCCTGTGCTTTCAGCGCCGACCACCGGGTGGCGCTGATAGCAATATGCCTGGAACAACCATAGGTTGTCCAGGTAACATGACGCTGACCCCCGATCTCATGACAGGGGGTCGGCGATGAGGTCATTTCCGGCCCAGCAGCCGGAAATGCTATTTAAATGCCCACTGTCAACTTTGACAGCGGGATTTAACTAGTTAATAGGCGCGGGCAGATGGCGATTCCGCTCGTGCCTATTGCGAGTACATGTCAGCTGTTCATAACAGCTGACATGTCCCGGCTTTGATGCGGGCTCAGCGCTGGAGCCCTCATCAAAGCAGGGGATATGTCTAATAATGGACTGTGTCCGTCATTGGACATTAAGGGGTTAACTGAGGTTTTGTGTTTTATTGTCAGTCCCTAAAAGTGGCGTAATACTGTGACAACATTGTTCTAAGCATTCACCTGGGATTCAGAGATGCTTCCAGGAGTCTTCCCCATGCTGTATCTGAAATACAGTGACAGTGACACAGAGCAAAGGGGTAACAGGGGAAAACAATTACCGTATTTTGCGGATTATAAGACGCACCCCAAATTTTGAGGAGAAAAATAGGAAAAGAAACCTTTTTTAATAAAATGATGGTGCCTCTTATAATCCATGCATCTTATTGCTTACTCACTGCTGGAGATGGCAAAAGTGGCACGTTGCTGCAGGCTGGGATGAGTGGGTGTTCTGATGTGCGCCACTGTGAGTGAAAATGGCTGCAGTGCTCTGTGGTGTGAGGGCTCCGCCGGCATTTTGTGAAAGCCTGGAACCCCTCCCCGCACATCCATTACTGTATTGCATTGGCCTCCAGGAAAATGGCAGTGGGGCAGTGCATGCTCAGATTGAGAGCTCGACAATGTGATCTCTGGTGCTGAGATCTTGTCTCCTGAGGGGGCGGTGCATGCTCATATTGAGATCTTGGCAACTTTTTTCTTAGTTTCTAACACAGCATGATAAAATGAATGGTGTCATTCAAAAATACAACTCACTGTGCAAAATAAGCCCTCGCATGGGTATATCAACAGAAAAAATAAAATGCTATGGCTCTTGAAAGATGGGTTGGTGAAAAGAAAATTGCAAAATGGAAAACTGTCATAATGAAAAGGGGTTAAATACTGTTGCAGTAGCCAACCCAAGTGAAAAGCAATGGGGTACCGAGATTTGAATTTACAGACTCCTGTTAAACAATTATTTACAACTATGGCAGTGTTTGGCGCTGTGGCTTAGTTGGTTAAAGCGCCTGTCTTGTAAACGGAGTTCAAATCTCAGCAGTGCCTTGTCCTTTTCTTCTCTTAGATTGTGGCCACCCCTATCATCAGTCAGATGCTTCACCTCTGTAATCTATAGCAACTCAATTTTAAAGAAATATTCTCTTCTCACTCTTATTAATCAAAAGTTCAAAAAAATCTTTCCTTCTCTCTGTTATTAGATGATTTGTAAGATAAATGTACATGTGATTTTAGGAATGTAAGCCTTCACTGCAGAACCATGAACATCTTAGGCTTGGAGCAGACTGCATTCGTGGCAACTGTGGGACACATACACTCTGGAGATAGACACCAGCTCAGTTGTATGACAGTTTTAAAGTTCACTCACACCAGTGTATAATAAATCGATACCATTGTCTCCCAGAAGATTGGGACATTTTTGTCCAGTTGTCATCCATGTCCTGTCTGTATGTGACCCGGTTCTTGACTCACGAGTAGAGTTGAGCGAAACGGGTCAGTAAAATTCAAAAATAGCCGACTTTCGCTAAAGTCGGGTATCGCCGATCGAAACCTGACCATAGCGTGAGGTCGGCCATGAGGTCGCCGAGCCGAGCGCCAAAGTCACATTTCAAAAAATGATTCCAGTGCCTTTTCTCAGCCAATGATAGAGAACGCACACTGTGGGCATCGAGATGACATGCGCAGCGGCCACCACCATCTTAGAGAAGGGCATTGAAGTGATTGGCTGGCTTTGTGTGGCGTCATAGTGGGTATAAAAGGCCGTGACCGCCGACCGCCATCTTACTTCTGCTGATCTTACAATAGGGAGAGGTGCTGCTGCTGATTCTGAATAGGGAGAGCGTTAGGCAGGGAAGAAGAAAAAAAACTGCTTCTGCTGTTAGCGCTTTTCACTGTACAGTTAAGGGCCCGTTACACACAGCGATCTCGCTGGTGAGATCGCTGATTTTGTGACACATCAGCGATCTCTCCAGTGAGATCGCTGTGTGTGACATCCAGCAGTGATCGGCCCCCCTGCGGGGTATCGCTGATCGTGCTGGATCGTCCTGGGCCATTTTTTCATCGCTGGTCTCCCGCTGGCCAGCGCGCATTGCTGCGTGTGGCAGCGGGAGCCAGCGAAGAGCGACACTGCAGGCTGGTTACCAATGTAAACATCAGGTTTCTAAGGGCTGCAGGGCCCTTAGGAACCCGATGTTTACCCTAGATACCAGCGTGCACTGCAGGCAGGGCGGAAGGTGGAGGCAGAGTGGCACACAGACCGGAGTAGCTCTGCTATTTTCTACTCCAGTCTGTCAGACCGGAGTAGCAGATAGCAGAGCTACGCCGGTCTGTCTGTGCGCCGCTCTGCCTCCACCTTCTGCCCTGCCTGCAGTGCACGCTGGTATCTAGGGTAAACATCGGGTTCTTAAGGGCACACTTTTCAAACAGTTTCGTATATCTGCTGTTTGATCATGGTCAAAACTAGACAGAGACAGCGTGTGTCAGTCCGTATACATATAGACGGAGATTGACAATTTTCCATACACACACCGCATAGTGGTGTACGCTCCTCACACACTACCATGTACCGGCTGGTATCATGGACAAATGGAAGCTATGTGGGTGTGACTCTGGAAAAACAAGCCGAGGAGTTTTTCCATTTTTACAGACCTACACCTTATAGAGTTGTCCGCTTTTCAAACAGTTTCCTGTTATGAAAGAGTCACCGTAGGAGGCAAAAACAGAAATACTAGCTAAGTCCAGAAAACCAGAGAAGTTGGCAGCTATCGGATTACAGACCCCTGAACCTATCAACAACAACTAGCAGTAGCCGTGGGGGGTTCCTACAGTGCCCTAGACCTCTCGATCACAGCCGGAGAACTACATAGCCTAAAGACAGAAAGGGAAATCTAAACTGCCCCAGAGCAGACCCCAAAACCCTATCAAAACAAGAGCTAACAGCTGATAGGGAAAAAAGCCCTGAAGACGCTAGGCTTCAAAAAGACTATATCAGTACTCAGGTGTTTTCTGAAGACAGAGCAAAAAGGAATTCAGCACACCCCAGCAGGGAATGGCAGAAATCCAGAATAGCAAGGAAAAACAAAACCAAAACACAAATGCAAAGAACAGAGCAGAAAATGTAGCTTTTGAGGAGCAGGAATCAGACTGGTCTCCTAAAATCCCTCAGAGAGATCACCAGCAAGGCAGAAGGGCGTCGGATGCCTTATATCCAGTCAGAGATCCCCGTCACCCAGTCATCATCATCCTGCCCAGATGCTTGGTAATCAGCCTCACTACCTTCCTTCACCAGAAGAGCGAGTTCATCAGACCTCAATGGTGAAGGGGAAAATGAACTCACAACAGTACCTCCCCCTTGAGGAGGGGTCACCGAACCCTCATCCACGCCACCAGGGCGATCAGGGTGAGCCCGATGAAAGGCATGCACCAATCTTTTGGCATGAATATCAGAGGCAGAGACCCAGGAATTATCCTCCTGACCATAACCCTTCCACTTAACCAAATACTGGAGTCTTCGTCTAGCCAGACGGGAATCCAGTATCTTCTCTACCTCATATTCCATGTTACCTTCGACCAATACAGGGTCCGGAGGTGCCACCCCAGGAACTACTGGTTCAGCAAACCTCTTCAACAAGGACTTATGAAACACATTATGGGTTTTAAATGTGACAGGAAGAGCCAAACGAAAAGAGACCAGATTAATAATCTCCAAAATCTTGTAAGGTCCAATAAATCTAGGCTTAAACTTAGGAGAAGCCACCTTCATAGCGATATTTTTTGATGATAACCAAACCATATCACCAACCTTAAACTGGGGACCAATGGTCCTATGTCGGTTGGAAAACCGCTGGGCCTTTTCTTGGGAGAGAGATAACTTATCCACTACTTGGTCCAAGATCTGCTGCATTCTCTCCACCACAGTGTCAACACCTGGGCAGGCAGAAGGCTCCACCTGCCCTGAAGAAAATCGAGGATGAAAACCAAAGTTACAAAAAAAAGGTGACATCAAAGTGGCAGAACTAGCTCTATTATTTAAAGCAAATTCGGCCAAGGGCAAAAATGAAACCCAATCATCCTGATCAGCGGAAATAAAACATCTCAAATACGACTCCAAGGTCTGGTTTGTTCTCTCCGTCTGCCCATTGGTCTGAGGGTGAAAAGCAGAGGAGAAGTATAACTGAATTCCCAGCTTGGAACAGAAAGTCCTCCAAAATCCTGACACAAACTGAACTCCTCTGTCAGATACAATGTTCTCAGGAATCCTGTTGCAAAAACAGGGGCACCAACTCAGAGGAAGATGACAACTTAGGGAGTGGTACAAGATGAACCATCTTTGAGAACCTATCACAAATCACCCAAATAACAGTCATTCTCTGAGAGACAGGCATATCAGAGATGAAATCCATTGAAATATGGGTCCATGGCCTCCTGGGGACCGGCAAAGCCATCAACAGCCCACTAGAGCGAGAACAAGGTTTAGACCGGGAGCAAGTCCCACAGGACTGCACAAAATTCCTGACATCACGAGACAAGGCGGGCCACCAAAAAGACCGACTCACCAGATCTCTAGTACCAAAAATACCTGGATGACCAGCCAATGCAGAGCAATGAACTTCAGACATCACTCTCTTCTTCCACTGGTCAGGAACATGCAACTTCCCACTGGGACAACGCTCAGGTTTGTCCTCCTGGAACTCTTCCAGAGCACGTCTCAAATCGGGCGAGATGGCAGAAAGAACTACCCCTTCGCATAAGATGGTAGCAGGCTTGGTCACCACAGGAGAATCAGCAAAGAACCTCCTAGAGAGAGCGTCAGCCTTGACATTCTTAGTGCCAGGAAGAAAAGAGACCACAAAATCAAAACGTGTAAAAAAACAAGGCCCAACTAGCCTGTCTAGGGTTCAAGCGTTTGGCCGCCTCCAGGTAAATCAAATTCTTGTGGTCAGTGAGGACCACGACTTGATGCTTAGCTCCCTCCAACCAATGTCTCCACTCCTCAAATGCCCATTTCATGGCTAACAGTTCCCGATTCCCCACATCATAGTTACGTTCAGATGGAGAGAAATTTCGGGAAAAGAAAGCACAGGGATTCATTTTAGATGTTACAGGATCCTTTTGGGACAAAACAGCTCCTGCACCAATCTCAGAAGCGTCCAACTCTACCTGGAATGGGAGTGAGACATCAGGTTGCCGCAAAACCGGGGCAGAAGTGAATCTTTGCTTCAGCTCCTGAAAGGAAGAAACAGCCTCTGGAGACCAATTCAACACATCAGCACCCTTCTTAGTCAGATCAGTCAATGGCTTGGCAATACTAGAAAATTTTGCTATAAATTTCCGATAAAAATTAGCAAAACCCAAAAACTTCTGGAGGGCCTTCAAAGGTCGAGATTCTGCAGAATCTTGACCCTGGCTCAATGCCAACAGGGTCTTTTCAGCCTGATCAATAGCATTAGGTTCGTCATACAACAACCCCAAGGCTTGAAAAAATGCGTTCACATTAGTCAGAATAGGATCATCTGGTTTCAAAGAAAATGCCCAATCCTGGGGATCGCCACGCAGCAAAGAGATGACAATTTTAACCTTCTGCGCGGAGCTCCCTGACGAGTTAGGCTTGAAGGCAAAAAATAATTTACAATTATTTTTGAAATTCAAAAATTTAGACCGGTCCCCAAAAAACACATCAGGAGTAGGGATCTTTGGTTCAGCAGCATGTGAATGAGCAAGGTAGGCGGAAATTCCCCGCACTTCCGCAGCGAGCTGCTCCACACGATCAGACAATTGCTTTATCTCCATTGAGAGAGAAAAAAAAAATTCCCCCTATGGCCTCAGAGATATAGAGGAAAAAATATACACACTCTTCTTTTTTTTTTTATACAATTCTTTCCTGCTATTGAGTACCCTAGGATCTGCCGTATGGCTGGTGATTCTGTTATGAATGAGTCACCGTAGGAGGAAAAAACACAAATACTAGCTAAGTCCAGAAAACCAGAGAAGTTGGCAGCTATCGGATTACAGACCCCTGAACCTATCAACAACAACTAGCAGTAGCCGTGGGGGGTTTCTATGGTGCCCTAGACCCCTCGATCACAGCCGGAGAACTACATAGCCTAAAGACAGAAAGGGAAATCTAAACTGCCCCAGAGCAGACCCCAAAGCATTAGGCAGCCCCCAACATATGACGGTGAAGCAAGATGAAAAAACACTCACACAGATAGAAAGATAGGCTGAGCAAACGATGGGGCCCAAGCTAACTACATAGGACAGGATAGAAAAGCTGCTGTCTGTAATCCGCCAAAACCCTATTAAAACAAGAGCCAACAGCTGATAGGGAAAAAAGCCCTGAAGACGCTAGGCTTCAAAAAGACTATATCAGTACTCAGGTATTTTCTGAAGACAGAGCAAAAAGGAATTCAGCACACCCCAGCAGGGAATGGCAGAAATCCAGAAAAGCAAGGAAAAACAAAACCAAAACACAAATGCAAAAAACAGAGCAGAAAACGTAGCTTTTGAGGAGCAGGAATCATACTGGTCTCCTAGAATCCCTCAGAGAGATCACCAGCAAGGCAGAAGGGCGTCGGATGCCTTATATCCAGACAGCAACTCCCGTCACCCAGTCATCATCATCCTGCCCAGATGCTTGGTAATCAGCCTCACTACCTTCCTTCACCAGAAGAGGGAGTTCATCAGACCTCAATGGTGAAGGGGAAAATGAACTCACAACAGTTTCCTATATCTGCTGTTTTATCACGGTCAAAACTAGACAGACAGCGTGTGTCAGTCCATATAAAAATAGACAGAGATTGACAATTTTCCATACACACACCGTATAGAGCTGTCCGATTCTCAAACAGTATTGTATATCTGCTGTTCGCATTACAGTTACATCTATACAGAGTCAGCGAGTGTGTGTGACACTCCGTAAATACATATACGGAGATTGTTAGTTACACAAAAAACATATACAGCTGTACACTTCTGATACAGTTCCGTATATCTGCTTGTTGGATTACGGTCAAATACATACCTTGAGAGCGTCTGTGACTAACAAAATATATCCGTAGATTTAATTTTTTGAATACACCTTACACAGGTGGACGCTCCTCATACAGTACCATCTCTCTGCTGGTATTTTTGGTACATTTTCCCAAACATGAGGAAGTATGGTGTAAGAGGCCATGGACATGGGCAAGGGGGTGCAGCTGGTACTGATGGTGGTGGTGCATCGGCTGGTTCTGGCAAAAGCACAATAGCAGCTAAGGCAGGAGGTGTTGAGCCTGCGTCATCATCTGGCCCAAGAAGACCTGTAAGTTTACCTTTTCTTTGAGTAGGAATATTGCTTTTAAATCCGGAGCATCAGGAACAGGTTTTGGCGTACATTGCCGAAACAGCCACCAGCTCTATTGCCTCCTCTTCTGAACGTTCCAAACCTGCAAGCACGGAATCGTCAGTGCAGGGTTCTGGTCAGGAAAAACACATTTCCTTGTGTCCTTCACCCCCACCAAAAGTTAAGGATGTGGCAGCCCACACTTCAGATTACTCTATGGAGCTCTTTTCACATACCATGCCTGGGTTATCCAGTCAAATCCTGAATTCCCCAGTCCAAAAAGAATCTGACATGGAGTGCACTGATGCACAGCCACTGCTAGATGATTCTGCTGGTACATTGACCCAGAGCACTACATTGCCCTCGCAGTCTATTGAGCCAGAATCTGACCCTGATAAAACTCAGGTGCCCCTTCCCGCGTACTATACCACCTTACACGGTGACACAGAGGAAGGTAAAGAGGAAGGTGCAGATGACTTTGAAGAGGAGGTGATGGATGACCCAGTTCTTGACCCGGATTGGCATCCATTGGGGGAGGAGGGTGGCGCTTGCAATAGTTCAGATAAGGAGAAGGATCTGCAGCAGGCATTGACATCACAGCAGCAGTTATCTGGCAGGCCCGTAGCTGTCCAAAAATGTGGAGCAAAAACTAAAAGAGTTGCAGGACAGCTTGGCCAGACGGTCAACTTAGCACAGCGTGCAAGGCCAGAAAATGTATACCATAGTAGGAAGAGTGCAGTGTGGCACTTCTTTGTCCAAGATCCTACTGATGAGGCAAAGGTTACCTGTAAGAAGTGCGGAAGGACCTTTAGCCGAGGTAAACCAACTCAGAAATTTGAATACCAGTTGCATGCTTAGACATTTAATCAACATACACTTGCAAGTGTGGATGGACTACAAAACCTCAGGTAGCACATGTGCACCTGCACCGACTGCAGGTAGCCAGCAACGCTCCATCGCTTCCCCCACTGTAAGACCACCACCACCATTAAGCACACCACCAGCACTAAATGTGGAGGGGTCGTTGCAAGGCCAAAGCACTCAGGGAATCACAATGGCTTAGCAACAAAACACTGAATCTAGGCCATCACCACCAATACCATCACCAACCCCCTCTCACTCCGTCCGGTCTACCGCTACTTCCCCCATATGCAGCTCTCCAGTCCAGCTCACCCTACCAGAAACTGAGTAGAACAAGAAAGTACTCATCCTCTCATCTGCATACACTGTGTTTGAATGCCAACATTGCAAAACTAATCTAATTAGAGATGATGCCCTACAGTTTGGTTGAAAGTGAAGCTGTCCGCGACCTCATGGCCTATGCTGTCCCATGCTATGACCTACCCAGTCTGCACTTCTTTTCTCAAAAAGCCATCCCTGCCCTCCACCGGCATGTGAAAGACCGCATTGTCCATGCACTAAAACAGTCAGTGAGTGGAAAGGTGCACCTCACAACAGATGCATAGACCAGTAGGCATGGCCAGGGCCGTTACATCTCCATCACTGCGCACTGGGTTAATGTGGTGGATGCTGGCTCCACAGAGGACAGCGGCAGTGTAACAGTGCTGCCTAGCCCACGTTATAGGAAACAGTTGGCTGTAGGCTTTCGACCCTCCTCCTCCATCAGCAAAAGCTCGTCCACAGACCGCAGTCGCACGAGCACTCCATCTGCAGCTGGCAGTGTTGCAAACGAGGTGTCCCACTATCGAACAGCTAGTGGTAAGCGTCAGCAGGCTGTGTTAAAAATGATGTCTTTGGGAGACAACAGACACACCGTGGAGGTACTGGCCGACTACTTGCAGCGAGAAACTGAGTCATGCCTGGGCAGTCTACATCTTGAGGTAGGCAAGGTAGTCAGTGATAACGGCCGTAATTTTGTGGCAGCCATAGCCCGTGCAAAACTCACATGCATACCTTGCCTGGCTCACACTTTGAACTTGGTGATTGTTATGAGCTCATTTTCTGCTCCACCAGCTGGGAGTTCTTCCGTTCTCCCTCTGGTAGTGACAGGATGTAGTGAGGTTAGTTTAATTGGTAATGGTCTGCCACCTGACGAGGAGGATAGTGATTGGATCTCTGGAGTATCAGACTGGATATAAGACAGCCAACGCCCTATCCTGTTGCTGGTGATTCAGTCTGTTTCTCAGGTCTTGGGCTTCAGCTCTGCTCCAGTTAAGTTTGCTTTTTGCTAATGTTCACACTTACTCTTGTTGGTCAACTCAGTTTTTGTGTGGTCAGCCAGCCCGGCTGGGCTGTGCTGAATTTCCACTCTTATCTGTATTTGCCAATTTGCCTTTTTGTCCTTTATTAGATTGACCTCTTTTTGCTCTGTCTCAGAATATTCCAGAGTGCTGATATAGTGGGAGAAGTCTAGTGACTTCAGGGTTAATTTTGTTATCAGAAGCGTTGGACATTATTTTTGGTAGTGTTTTTTGGAAGATTGCAGACAGTATCTTTCCTTTCCTGTCCTTTCAAGTTAGTTTGGCCCCATCATTTGCTCAGCCTATTTTTCTGCCTTTGTTTGTGTTTTCATCTTGCTTCACCGTCAATACATGTGGGGGGGCTGTCTTTCCTTTGGGGTCTGCTCTGGGGAGTTAGTTTTCCTCTTTTCTTACTTTAGGCTTATTTAGCTCTCTGGTTGTGAGGAGGCATCCGGGACCACCATAGGCACGCTCCATGACTGCTTCTAGTTGTGTGATAAGATCAAGGCTCTGCAGTCTGCATAGTTACCAACCTCTCTGGTTTTCTGAGACTTAGCATGTGTTGCTTTTTTCCTCCTCGGTGACCCATTCATAACAGGTGATGCAGTGCTTCCTTAATAATTATCCGGAGTTAACATCCCTGCTACATAAGGTGCGAAGACTGTGCTCGCACATCTGTCGCTCAAACGTCCACTCCACTCGAATGCAGAAGCTGCAGCGATTGGCTGGTAAGCGCAGACGACACCATCATAAGGATGAGCATTGGCTAACAAACAAGCAACTCTAGTAAACCGTTTGTTTGAGACTTTCCCAGCACACAGCAGCAGTGCTGGTTCTCCCACGAGGCCATAGTGGCCACAATGGAAGAGGTGTTCATGGTGCACACAGCCAAAGTGGTGTTGGAGACAGGGGTTTAATGACCATGTTGTGGAATGATTTCTCAAGTACCACTCACACGACTGCTAATACTGTATCAATTAAAAGCGACAGGAGACAGCAGTTGTCAACTCATGAAATATATACGGAGATTTACTGTTATCCGTAGACTGTATAGAGCTGTACGCTTCTGATACAGTACCATATATCTGCTGGTATTTTGGGTCCATTTTCCAAAACATGAGGAAGTATGGTGGAAGAGGACGCGGACATGGGGGACCCCTGGTACTGATAGTGGTGGTGGTGCATCTGCTGGTAGTGCCAAAAACACAATAGCAGCTAAGGCAGGAGGTGTTGAGCCTGCGTTAAGGTGTAGCTCTGGAAGGCCTGTAAGGCTCCGTTTTCTGGGAGTAGGTAGACTGCTTTTTAAGCCAGAGCATCAGGAACTGTTTTTGGGTTACATTGCTGAAACAGCCTCCAGCTCTATTGCCTCCTCTTCTGAAGTTTAAAAAAATGCAAGCACTGAGTCAATAAGTGCAGGCTTATGGTCAGGAGCAACCCCTTTCCTTGTGTCCTTCACCCACACCAAAAGTGAAGGATGCAGCAGCCCACACTTCAGATTATTCCATGGAGCTCTTTTCACATACCAAGCCTGGGTTAGTTAAAAATGGGGCCCATCATATACTGGAGCATTCCAAATGGGGGACATCAGACACTGGAGCAGCATTTATGGGGCCCATTATACACTGGAGCATTAGAAAAAGGGCCCATTTTATATGGAGCATTATTAGGGCCCATCATACGCTGGAGCTTCATCCATGAGGCCCATCATATACTGGATCATTATAAATAGGGGCAGATCAGACACTGGAGCAGCATCTATGGGGCATATGATACACTGGAGCATTAGAAATGGGGCTCATTATATGGAGCATTATTAGGGCCCATCATACACTGGAGCATCATCCATGAGGCCCATCATATACTTGAGCATTATAAATGGGGCAGATCAGACACTGGAGCAGCATCTCTGGGGCACATGATACACTGGAGCATTAGAAATGGGGCCCATTATATATGGAGCATTATTAGGGCCCATCATACACTGGAGCATCATCCATGAGACCCATCATATACTTGAGCATTATAAATGGGGCAGATCAGACATTGGAGCAGCATCTATGGGGCACAAGATACATTGGAGCATTAGAAATGGGGCACATTATATATGGAGCATTATTAGGGCCCATCATACACTGGAGCATCATCCATGAGGCACATCATATACTGGAGCATTCCAAATGGGGCAGATCAGACACTGGAGCAGCATCTATGGGGGACATTATACACTGGAGCATTAGAAATGGGGCCCATTATATATGGAGCATTATTTGGGCCCATAACACACTGGAGCATCGTCCATGGGGACCATCATATACTGTAGCATTATGTGGAGCTCATCATATACTGTATGGAACATTATATGTGACCAATTATTCTGTATGGAGAAATATATGGGGCTCATTATTCTGTATGACGCACAATATGGTGGCCATAATACTTTATGGAGTAATATACTGTCCTTTTTATGAGCTATTGTACAATTTAAAATAGATCAGTCATGTGACGTCATGTAAGTCAAGTATTTGTCATTGTATTGTACTATACCTATATTTCTTTGGCCCTGGGCACCCGAAAACCTGGAGCCAGCCCTACCCCCCAGAACTTTAGCCAAATAAGCCCCAGTTTTCAATGCATAACTATTATTATGAAGTAAATTAAGGGTGACAAGCTTCAGTAATAAGAATTGATGTTTTTGGCATTGAAATGGGCACTGTAGGTGTGTTTACTGTCCTCCACTCCCTGCCGACTTTGCTTCCCCATTGACTTGCATTGGGTTTCGTGTTTCAGTCAGCCTCCGACTTTTCCCTATAATCGGCCGATTTCGTTCCACCCGACTTTTGCGAATGTCGGGTTTCATGAAACCCGACTCGGCCATAAAAAAGGCAAAGTCTCTCATCTCTACTCACCAGATGATCTGTTTGCATGTGATTTTTTTTCTTGCAATGTAGTGATTTTAGAGTGAAATTGCATCATTCCAAATACAGCTGAGAAAAATTATGCAGATTTGCACTGCCCCATTGAATAACATTGTTCCGAGTGCAATCTGATTTTTTGCTGGATAGCACTTGTCTAATTTATACGCAAGGGTGAGCGAGCCCTTATACATGTTTCAGGAACTAAAAATGTCCTGTAATTGCACACTGGTTTAGAAAAAGAAAAAGAGAGAAAAAGTGAGAGGAACAGTGAGTGTGTAACCCACACCAATACAGGGATAAAAGCCTTAAATAATTATGCATAGGTGAAGACTATAAACATTCTCTATTTACTCTGTAGTAACATTCTAAAATGTAAATGCAGTGTAAGTAAATAGTATGGGGATGGGGAGATGACTGTCGGACACAGCCAGACTCCTCACATAAAACATAGAAATAAAAAATAAAATGAGACACTGCCAGTTTGACTCTCTTTTTCTGGCTTTGCCCATGTCGATCAAAATATGTCCAATATATAAAAATAATTTTAATGTAAAAGGGAATGCAATTTAAAATGTTTTTAAGCAGTCCTTTGTGGTCATAAAATATTTTTTTAATTGAAAAATAGACAATATTTATCTTTGCATTTACATATAAATAAGATATAAAAATTAAGTGTGATAAAAAAGCAAAAATTATTTGAATATCCAAGCAAATGCATTATTTATCAAAGTTAAAAGCTCATGAATGATGAAACTCAAAAATGTGCCTGGTCAAAAACAGGGTAAAATTGTCCAGTACTGAAATAGTTAAAATGTACCTGTAAAATTAAATACCTTGTAAAAATCCTTGACCTGCATTGATTCTGTCTTTCTTTTTTATTTTGCACAGCAACACTCCATTACAGAGATATCCATATTTGTTGTTGAAGTGCAGTATGTGAAATCTCTGCTCTGCTTGCAGTTCAAAATGGCTTTTCTTCAGACTATTCTATGGTAGTGTGCAATCTTCACCCCTCTCTCCCAGATACTGTCAATCACACAAGGGACAGGTTCTCTTTATTCCAGTGCATTAGATCTCTTATCATAGTCTAATTGAGGAAGAAATGTTGAGACTATACCTCCGATTCACCAGTTTCTACCAAAATTCTGTATTAAAACTTTATGAAAAGTCACAAAATGTTTCTGCAAGATGAAGTTCGTGACTCTTGTCATTTTTATACCATTCAAATTTTTGAAAAGTGGTTATCGCTTTGCTGGGATATCATTGTGGATCACAGACAGCAATTTTAAGGAGGAAGGATCGTTTCCAACCCTTCATTATGCAAAGAGCTACAGAACCAGCGAAGGGGTCAAAAATTATTTGATTCCTCATTGAGCTTGCCGTTGGACTTCTTTTGAAAATTTGGAGAATGGTTGGAGTTTTCAGGGTTCACAGGATGGGAAGAAAATTTAGTGATGGGCGAACCATTGGATGTTCAGGTCTGGAAGGTTCAACTGAATATCTAAAAGAAATTTGGTTGAGGTACCAGAATGGTGCCCCAAACCAAACCCTTACCCAATTTAGATGAATGTGGAACCCAAACATCTGATGGTAAAAAGGTTTCTTCTGGTCAGAGGCATCAGCTGAAGAAAGAGTATTACTCCCATCAGCCTACGCCTGCTGTCACTGATAACAGTGAGAGCAGGCACCGCTGATGGGAATAATAATCAGCCAGCACCTGTGCTATAGATAATTAAAATAAAAACTTGAAATTTGGTCTCTTCTATTTTTGATAACTAACGCAGGCAAAATTGACAGCTGTGGGCTGCAACCCTCAGTTGTCAACTTCATCATGGCTGATTGACAAGAATAGAAGGGTCCCCAAACCATTTTTTTAATAATTTAAATAATTAAAAAAACTGATTTGGGATCCCCCCATTTTTGACAACCAATCAAGCTAAAGGAAACAAAAGGGGACTGGCATTCTCAGTCCAGTAAGGGGCCATGGATATTTGTCCCGCAGTATAAAAATAGCAGCTCACAATCACCCCAGAAAAGGCACATCTATTAGATGTGCCAATTCAGGTGCTTTGTCTGGCTCTTCCCACTTACCCTGGTGAGGGTACAAATGGGATAATGGTTGTGGGGTTGATGTCAGCTGTTTTATGGAAACAGACATGAAACTCACAGGTTAGTAATGGAGAGGCATCTATAAGACGCCCCCATTGCTAACCACATAGACAGACAGATTGTAAAAAAGACACAGCCGGAATAAAATCCTTTAATTGAAAGAAAGACACTGACACATTTATTTGAAAAAAAAATTAAAAATCATTTATACTCACTTCACGTCTAATCCATTAAAGCCATTGTCACCTGTAAAAAAACAGAAAATAATAGACAACCACATTACTCATCTGACATCAAATCCATTGAACCCTTGTCCCCTGTAAAAAAAAGAAAAATAATAAGTAGAGTTGAGCGACACCGTCCGATACTTCAAAGTATCGGATCGGAATAGATCGGCCGATCTTAAAAAAAAGTATCGGTATCGCCGATTCCGATACCGGAAGTCCCATTCAAGTCTATGGGACTTCCGGTATCGGAATAAGAAAAACCCTGTTTTTGCCTTGTACAGCCTCTCTGGGGTCTGTACGGGCCTTTCGGGGGGCTGTGCCGGCCTGCCAGGGGGTCTGTGCAGGCTCCGGTGGTCTGTGCCGGCCTGCCGGGGGGCTGTGCCGGCCTGCCGGGGGGGCTGTGCAGGCTCCGGGGGGCTGTGCCGGCCTGCCGGGGGGCTGTGCCGGCCTGCCGGTGGTCTGTGCAGGCTCCGGTGGGCTGTGCCGGCCTGCCGGGGGGCTGTGCCGGCCTGCCGGGGGTCTGTGCAGGCTTCGGGGGTCTGTGCAGGCATCGTCCGATGGGACTACAAGTCCCATCTGGCGATGCCTGCTACCATGACAGTGATTGACACATTAGCCAATGATGGGACAGTAGTAGTCCCATCATCCGGCTAATGTGTTGAATGTAAAAAAAATAATAAAAAAATAAAAAAAAATTACATGCTACATACATGCTACATTCATACTACATACTACATACATGCTACATTCATACTACATATATACTACATGCAACATACATACTACATATATACTACATGCATGCAACATGCATACTACATATATACTACATGCTACATACATACTACATATATGCTACATATATACTACATGCATGCTACATACATACTGCATGCTACATACATACTGCATGCTACATACATACTACATGCTACATACATACTACATATATGCTACATACATACTACATATATACTACATGCATGCTACATACATACTGCATGCTACATACATACTACATGCTACATACATACCACATACATACTACATACATACATGCATGCTACATACATACTACATGCTACATACATACTACATATATACTACATGCATGCTACATACATACTACATACATTCTACATGCATGCTACATACATACTACATGCTACATACATACCACATACATACTACATATATACTACATGCATGCTAAATACATACTGCATGCTACATGCATGCTACATACATACTACATACATACTACATGCTACATACATACCACATATATACTACATACATACTACATACAATACATTCATACAATACATACATAGACATACAGTACATATAACATAGAGTAACATACTTACCAATACTTGTCACATTGTTCCCCGAAGCCATTGTCTTTTACGGAATAAATATTAACATAACAAACCACAAAAATACTCACCCACGATCCGAAGCAGTCCACGAGTGTGTCCCACGACGATCTTGGGTAGAGAACTGCAGCATCAGCTGATGCTGCCGTTCTCTACGGGCTGCAGGAATCCAATGACGGAAGGTAGGTATCCTTCCGCACTGTATTCCTCCGCCACTTAAAAAAAAAAGAAGTCCCTAGTCTCACTTTATGCCATTGCTGCATGGGAAATTCCCACACAGCAATGGCATAAATTGAGACTAGGGACTTCTTTTTTTTTTAAGTGGCGGAGGAATACAGTGCGGAAGGATACCTACCTTCCATCATTGGATTCCTGCAGCCAGTAGAGAACGGCAGCATCAGCTGATGCTGCAGTTCTCTACCCAAGATCGTCGTGGGACACACTCCTGGACTGCTTCGGATCGTGGGTGAGTATTTTTGTGGTTTGTTATGTTAATATTTATTCCGTAAAAGACAATGGCTTCGGGGAACAATGTGACAAGTATTGGTAAGTATGTTACTCTATGTTATATGTACTGTATGTCTATGTATGTATTGTATGAATGTATTGTATGTAGCATGCATGTAGTATATATGTGGTATGTATGTAGCATGTAGTATGTATGTAGTATGTATGTAGTATATATGTGGTATGTATGTAGCATGTAGTATGTATGTAGTATGTATGTAGCATGCATGTAGCATGCAGTATGTATGTAGCATGCATGTAGTATATATGTAGTATGTATGTAGCATGTAGTATGTATGTAGCATGCATGTAGTATATATGTAGTATGTATGTAGCATGTAGTATGTATGTAGCATGTATGTAGTATGTATGTAGTATGTATGTGGTATGTATGTAGCATGTAGTATGTATGTAGCATGCATGTAGTATATATGTGTTATGTATGTAGCATGCATGTAGTATGTATGTAGTATGTATGTAGTATATATGTAGTATGTATGTAGCATGTAGTATGTATGTAGCATGCATGTAGTACATATGTAGTATGTATGTAGCATGTAGTATGTATGTAGCATGCATGTAGTATATATGTAGTATGTATGTAGCATGTAGTATGTATGTAGCATGCATGTAGTATGTATGTAGTATGTATGTGGTATGTATGTGGTATGTATGTAGTATGTATGTAGTATGTATGTGGTATGTATGTAGCATGTAGTATGTATGTAGCATGCATGTAGTATGTATGTAGTATGTATGTAGTATGTATGTGGTATGTATGTAGCATGTAGTATGTATGTAGCATGCATGTAGTATATATGTGTTATGTATGTAGCATGCATGTAGTATGTATGTAGTATGTATGTAGCATGCATGTAGTATGTATGTAGTATATATGTGGTATGTATGTAGTATGTATGTAGCATGTAGTATGTATGTAGCATGCATGTAGTATATATGTAGTATGTATGTAGCATGTAGTATGTATGTAGCATGCATGTAGTATATATGTAGTATGTATGTAGCATGTAGTATGAATGTAGCATGCATGTAGTATGTATGTAGTATGTATGTAGTATTTTTTTTTTTTTTTTTAACATTTAACACATTAGCCGGATGATGGGACTACTACTGTCCCATCATTGGCTAATGTGTCAATCACTGTCATGGTAGCAGGCATCGCCAGATGGGACTTGTAGTCCCATCGGACGATGCCTGCACAGACCCCCGGACATCAGCACAGCCCCCCGGCAGGCCGGCACAGCCCCCCGGCAGGCCGGTACAGACCCCCACAGGGTGCACAGACCACCGGCAGGCCGGTACAGACCCCGGGCAGTCCACACAGCCCCCCGGCAGGCCGGCACAGCCCCCCGGCAGGCCGATACAGACCCCGGGCAGTCCACACAGCCCCCCGGCAGGCCGGCACAGCCCCCCGGCAGGCCGGTACAGACCCCGGGCAGTCCACACAGCCCCCCGGCAGGCCGGCAGAGACCCCCGGAAGGCCCGAAATGATGGCGCATCATGATGCGCACACACCGCGCATCATGATGATGTCAGGCTGTCAATCAACTTTGAACTTCCGATTCCGATGCCGACTTCCGATATTGAAAAAATATCGGAAGTCGGTATCGGAATTCCGATACAGCAAGTATCGGCCGATACCCGATACTTGCGGTATCGGAATGCTCAACACTAATAATAAGCAATAATAAATGATTATCATTCCAAACAAGCGACATAAGAAGCAAAATTCTATATCATGTCCCATTCACAATAAAATCAATATACCATGAGAGATCAAAAACTGGAATGGAGAAACGGTTCCATCATATAATTGCTAGACTCAGGACTCTGAATCTGGTTAACTGTGTTTCTTGTTAATTTCTTAACTTTATAATTTGTTGATTTTCTTATTCACAAGTTGATATTTTCACAGCATAACACAGATAACATTAGCAATTCGAAATATAGTTTGAGTCTATAAAATAATTCACTGGAGGCCATAGAGATAAAACTGATGCAGAAAAACTGTAGAAAATTTAATGATGGTGTGACCATACACGACAAAAACAAATAAACAGGAGCACAGCAATGGCGCTTATTTACTTGTGAGATGGCCAAACAGCACACTAATTAGAGACATAGTTAGTGTGGCCGAGCGGTCAAAGGTGCTGGATTAAAACTCCAGTCTCTTTGGGGTGTGTGGGTTCGAATCCCACAGCTGCCAAAAAAATTTCTTCTGGGTTGCTGTTTTTTTCGCTCTCTTTTTATTTTAAATGTACGCTTTTTCAATATGGTCTCCAGTGATTTATCTACTATCATCATCAATAATTTCTAATTGGTAATGTTGTGTGTTTTCCTGCCAGTCTTTTTAAATCTAAAAATTATTTATATGATAAATATAATCTACTTTCACATTATTTATTTTTTTATTCTATTACCACAAAGGATGGCTAGAAAACATTTTAAATTGCATTCCTTTTTCCGTTTAAAGTATTTTTATATATTAGACATATTTATTTCAACATGTGTGAAACTAGAAACAGCAATTTAAACTGGCGGTATTTGATTTTTTATTTTATTATTTTTTGATTTCCTTATGTCTTCTACTTTTGAATGACACCATTTATTTTATCAAACTGTTAGAAACTAAGAAAAAAAATGTCCAAGCTAGGCAAAATTGTGAAAAAAGTGCATTTACCCCCTTTTCTGCCATTATGGAGTAGATGCAATGTTTTGATTGCCTCTTGCAAAATTGCATTATGCCATTTACCAAATTGTTTTATAATTGGAAACTTTAGACTTTCATGGACGCATCAATACTAATTACAGGAGGAGCGAGGGTCTTGATCACAAACTGCAATCTTCAAGGGGGACTCAGTAGGTAGAACGTGCTTGTCGTGTATGGACCGTCCATCATTAATTCTTCTACAGTTTTTCTGAATCAGTTTTATCACTATGGCCTCCCACAAATTTTTTTAAAGACTCATAAACTATATTTCGAATTAATCATGTTATCTGTGTTTTGCCGTGAAAATATCAACTTGTGAAAAAAAATCAATAAATTATAAAGTTAAGAAATTAACAAGAAACTCGGATATTTGGATTCAGAGACCAGAGCACTAAGCATTACATCAAGGAACCATTTTGCTGGTCTGGGTCTTGATGCCATTTATATATGGTTTTGTCTACATGTGGGTATATATTTGTGATAACACATTCACATTTATCAATATATGCATCTATACATATTTATTTATGTATTTTTTTTGTATTTTCTTTACTTTATATATATATTTTGCTCAGCTGTGCGCATAAATAGTCTCCTCTGCAGGTTTGATACAACCCTCAGATGTATGCATTGAGTTTGAACGTGCGTCGGGGTTTCGCACCACATCCTGCAGGTGGTAATGTCTATTTTGTTACTCTGATTTTCATCTCAGCACTTTCTTATTCATTTACTTGGCTGTATCTGCTATTTTGGGCTTGGTCTGTCATACAACATATTGAAAGCAGTAGGCTTGTTACCATATAACCCTTTAGATACTTTTATCCTGTTAATAAATTCTTTGTGCTTTTTTCTTTTGAGAAGACATCACTCATATTCTATTTATATAATCTGCCACCTTAATGGTATCATGTTTTTATTGCGTATATGACATGATATTGAATTTTGCTTCTTACTTCCCTTGTTTGGAATTGTTATTACTAAGTGAGTTTTTTCCTTACCTTCTACTTTCTGTTTTTTTGTGGTGTGGCACCACCTGCTGGTTCCCCATTTGTAAACCATTTTTATGTAATATTTATTATTTTTTTAGATAGCACCTTTGATTCCATGGTGCTGTACATACGAAGGGGTTGCATACAAATTACAGATATCACTTACAGTAAACAAACTTACAATGACAGCCTGATACAGAGGGGAGAGGACCCTGCTCTTTCCGGCTTACATGCTACAGGATGGTGGGAAAGGAGACAGTAGGTAGGGGGGTGGCAGCAGTTCTAGTGTTGGTTGAGGTGATATCTCCAGTAGTGGTGAGGAGGTAGTGGGGTCATTATGAACTGTAAATGCCATTATGTTTGATCCCTTATTTGATTTTCTAGTCTTTTGCCACACCTACAGGGAGAAAAGTGTGCTTCCACCATTTAGTATCAAAATATTCTGAATAAGTGACCAATGGAGTTATCACATGATCCCCAACATGATCTTTCTCCTGTTTCATTATCCAAACTCTTATGGTCAACTAATGGGGTGACATCTCGATATAGAAGAGAGAAGATAAAGTTTTCTTTGAGTTAAGAAGACAAAGGATGACAGAAGTTCAAGGACACTAAGAAGATAATGAGAATATCTTGAAATCTTTTGTCATTTTTCTTAATTAGCTATTGACCACATGTATTTTTCCATCTCTTTAGCCAAGGTGCAATTTTTCCACCGACCGGACAACTCCTTCAGCAAATGAAATATTGTTGAGACATATCAGGTCTGGTGTTCAAAGGCCCGGAATGACCATCTGCTGCCAACTGATCTGTTTTTTTTGGAGGAGAATATACTTGATGATGATGCTAAATATATGACAACAGACCACATTGTACTGTAGAAAAAAACAGCCCAAAATAAAGTCTCCTGGCAGCAGTGGGATTCATACCCACAGCCCCAAAGAGACTGGAATAGAAAATCACCACGCGGCCGGTTAGCTCAGTTGGTTAGAGGGCCAGCTTTAATTTTTTTTAACCAACATAAAGTGTAATATTAATTTTAATATTTATATAGCATCAACAAACTCTGCAGCACTTTACAATGGAGCAGGACCTGTACAGACAATAAAAGGCATTTCAAAGTACCACATAGATCAACAGCTACAGGAGGAGTGAGGGTCCTGATCACAAGCTACAAGGAAAAAGGCGACACAATAAGTAGGAAGTGCTTGTTATGTATAGTGCGGCAATCATTATAAAAAAAAGGGCATTTCAAATATGCTACATTATCTGGACAAAAAGCCAGCATCTGTATAAGTACAGTTACCAATGCTATTGGGTGCATGGAGGATGTGGAGACAAATGAGTAGGAAGCACCAGTGTCTGAGGAAAATTTAGAAAGAGGGAACAGGGGAGAGTAAGATTAGTGAAATGAAGTGATTGTCTAAAGCGATGGAATGTTGAAATGCACTATTATGCTATAGGTTATGCAACATGTGGTGTGCGGATTGTGTCACATCGCTATGGCAATGTCAAAAATAAATAGAAAATGAAGTTTGTGATTCCAGGGTGCACTTAATTACCTTCTGTTTCCTGTGATGGTGGTGTGTTGTAATGTGGTGCATGCCAAATAGTTCAGAAAACAGGGAGGTCAGAAAGGTTATTGTTAAACTTTACATGTTGCACAAATACTCAAGTACATCCAGATAAATGATGATTTAACAGATTCAATACCAGTGCAACAATCACAGTAACTTTACAGTGTAGTCTTGAAAAACAAAACATGATGAAACCTTCTAGAGGAATTAACAGGACTGGGAGAGGGTCCTTGAGGTGGCTGGAGAGATCTAGCTGGCATTTTCTCTGTGGAGTCCGTTCTTTGTAGTGAGGATGTTCTTTAAAATATTCAACACTTTACTCTTTTCCTGCATTTGGATGTATTATCATTGTGTAAGTGTTGCTCTTGCTGGTCAGAAAAAGGCTGAAAATTTTGCCTCATTACAGGAGCTCCTTGCTTTACAGATAATTGGTGGAAATCGGGTATCTCTACTTCTTCCCATTCTTCACCTTCAAGCTCTTTGCCAGTAAGAAGCAAGGACAGTACATCAGCATTGGTGTTAAATTTTCCTGCTCTGCATTTAATAATGAATTGCCAATTTGCCAGTCATGATGCCCAGCTCTGTTCTTGGGCTCCCAGTTGGGCTATGTTCAGGTGTGGCAACAGGTTATTGTCTGTAAAGGGGCATATTGACATTTGGTGGCATATTAACATATGAATACATTCTTTCTATTGATGACCTATAATGATGATCAAGCACTAAAAGGTTCAAGTGCTCAATACTCAAATTGGGCAAATCAGATGCTCGGGTGGTCTCAACTTGAGTACCGAACATAATGGACGTCAATGGGAAACTTAAATGGGATACACCATGTGAGGGCTTATTTTGCATGGCAAGTTGTATTTTTGAATGACCCCATTCATTTTGCTGTGCTAGAAACTAAGGAAAAAAAAATCCCAAGTAAGGCAAAATTCCTAAAAAAAGTGCATTTAACCCCGTATTTGCCATTATGGGGTGGATACAATGCTTTGATTGCCTTTTGTAAAAATTGCAATCTGCCTTTTAATTTTATTCTCATTATACCATTTACCAATCTTGTTTATTAGTTTTGTATTTGGATAGAATGGACATTTATGGACGTAATTTTATTAAATATGCAAAATTTCATGGGGGAATAGGTGGGTGATTTGAGCTTTTACATTTTTTCTATTTTCTTCTGTGTCGCAGTGACGCCTGCTACAGCTAGAAGGCACTGTGTTTGCACTTCAGTATGCACTTGGAGGCATAATTATGATGATGAATTAGGGACTGGCATTATTGTAAATGGCCAGTAGGTGTCGCAGAGGTTCTCTGCGCTGTAAGCCCAAAATGATATGGTTATGCTGGGACTTACAGTTCCACAAGTGTTTGTTGTGATACTTATAAGGGGGCTTCTAGGGTTAGTCAGAGAGCTGTGCGGAAAATCACTACCCACACATGCACCTCCCATCCATGGGGGTGGTTACAACCATATAATATGACTGAGGTCTGGTCACATGGGCAACGTGTATGGACCTGAATGGTTCAGAGTGCAAGGTCATGAAAGGTCTGTGTTGGAAGGTCCTGGTTGGGGATGAACTTCCTGAAGAGCACGCAGTGAGACCTTGGACCTAGTGGCATGGGTGTTGGACAAACATCCTGAATAGCACCTGGACAGGCCACATGTGTGTGCAGAGCCTGGGACGGCCCTACCCTGAGAAAGATGCCATCCTGTTGAGGACCTTGGACTGAAAAGGAAGTCAGCCTGTGGAGCAGGAGCTCCTAAGAGGTAACCCCGGTTATGGGGAAGGAACTATGTGCACTGACAAAGGTCAGTTACTGAACCGTGCGATCTCCCGGTGACTGGACAGTCAGGCATGACTAGTGAATGCTGTGTAAAGCCGAATGTGATGAGGTAATGGATTATGTATAAGCCGGTGATGTGCAACCTGGCTTACGGCGGTGTTTATGACGTTTAAATAAACCGTATGGACTGTTTTATGTGAAAAACCGTGCCTGACTACGTTAATCCGCTGCCAAGCGAGTGTTCCCCAACACACACAGTAGGCGCTACGCTACACTTCATATTTTTACAAACATGTTCTTATATTTTTTACTGTATTTAGTAGTTTCTATAGGGGACTTGGATTTGCAATTGTATTTCTTGTATAATATTTATTTATATAGCGTCAACTTATTATGCAGCATAGAACACCAAGAGGGGACATGTACAGACAATAAAGACATTACAGTGTAACACATAATTCACCAGTTCCAGGAGAAGCGAGGGTCCTGATCACAAGTTCAAATCTATAATGAAATAAGGATGACACAATAGGTAGAAAGTGCTTGTCGTATATGGTCTAGCCAGCATTAATTTTTCCACAGTTTTTCTGCTCAAGTGTTATCACTAAGGCCTATCATGACTTATTTTACAGACTCATTAACTATACTTCGAATTTCTCATGTTAGACTACTTTCAGATTTGCGTTCGGAGGCGCAGCGCAGGGCCGCCCCTAAGCCCCGCCCCTAAGCTCCGCCCCGGCTGCACCTCCTCCGGTCAGCTCTTCCTCTGATCGCATGACACTGCATGTGATCAGCTACCCTATAGTTAGCGTTGGGTACCCTGATCGTGCGCTGGTACACTTTTGCCAGCGCTTGCGCCCTTTTGGCGCTGCGCCGAGCGCACAAAAATGCAGCACGGCGCGTTTTAAATGCCAGATGTTTTAAAGGACAGAAATGTTTGCTGAAATTCTCATTTATTCCTATTTCACCAGAAATCTTAAAACTGGCAAAATGCTGACACTTTCACTACTTCTGAGTGTTACCAGTTAGTATTACTGAGACTTGTGAATAAAAAATAAACACATTATAAAGTTAAGAAATGAGCAAAAGCACAAGTCCCATCAAGATTTTAACTCAGATAGCAGGATTCAGAGTGCTAACCAGAGCGCATACCTAACAGTATACGGTGTCTATTGTGCATTTGATATGATATTGTGTTTTGCTTCTTATGTCCCTTGCTTGGAATGATAACTATTTATTATTGTTAATTAATTTTGTTTGTTTTTTTACAAGGGACAAGGGTTCAATGGTTTAGATGTTAGGTAAGTAATATGGTTGTTTATTATTTTCTGTTTTTTTACAGGTGACAATAGCTTCAATGGATTAGATGTACGGTGAGTATAACTGTGGGTTTTATTTTTATTTCACATAAAGGTGTCAGTGTCTTTCTTTCAATCAAAGGATTTTGTTCAGGCTGTGTCTTTTTTACAATCTATCTATGAGGTTAGTAATGGGAGCATTTTATAGATGCTTCTTCGTTAGTAGCCTGTGAGTTTCATGTCAGTGGCCATAAAACATTTTAGAATGTCACTACAGAGTAAATAGAGGATGTTTATAGTCTTCCCCCAAGCAGAATTGTGTATAAATCAGACAAGTGCTATCCGATAAAAAATCTGATTGTACTCGGACCAATGTTATTCAATGGGTCAGTGCAAATCTGCATAATTTTTCTCAGCTGTATTTGGAATACTGCAATTTCACTCTGAAATTGGTACATTGCGATAAAGAAATTGCATGCCATACGGACCATGTAGTGAGTCAAAAAATAGGTCACATATACGAACAGCACATTGATGACAATGAGACAAAAATGTCCCAATCTTCTGGGAGACAATGGTATCGATTTATTATCCACTAGTGTGAGTGAACCTTAAAAATGTCATACAACTGAGTTGGGTGTCTATCTCCAGAGTGTATGTGTCCCACAGTTGCCACAAATGCAGTCTGCTCCAAGCCTAAGATATTCATGGTTCAGGCTTACATTCCTAAAATCACCTGTACATTTATCTTACAAATCACCTAATAACAGGGAATAGGCAAGATTTTTTTTGATGTTCTGATTAAAATGAATAAAATGTGAATATTTCTTTAAAATTGAGTTTGCATAGATCACAGAGGCCAAGTATCCAAATGATGATATGGGTGGCCACAATCTAATTGTTTGAAGCCAAAGAAAAGGCACTGCTGAGATTCGAACTCAGGATCTCCTGTTTACTAGACAGGCGCTTTAACCAACTAAGCCACAGCACCAGATGCTAACAGGATTGTAAATAATAGTATAACAGGAGACTGAGTCCAAATCCTGCTACCACATTGCCTTTCACTTGGATTGGCTAGTGCAACAGTATTTAACCCCTTCTCAATATGGCAATTTTCCATTTTGTAAGTTTTTTTCACCAACCCTTCTTTCAAGAGCCATAAGTTTAATTTTTTCTGTTGATATACCCATGTGAGGGCTTATTTTGGATGGCGAGTTGTATTTTTGAAGGACATTGTTCATTTTATCATGCTGTGCTAGAAGCTAAGAATAAAATTCCAAGTGAGGCCGAATAAAAGTGCATTTACCCCCATAGCTGCCATTATGGGGTAGATACAATGCTTTAATTGCCTCTTGCAAAATTACAATTCTGGCTTTTAGTTTTTTCCTCATTACGCCATTTACCAATCTTGTTAGTTTTATATTTGGATATATTGGACTTATATGGATGTAGAATTACTAAATATGAGCAATTTCATGTTAGAAAAGTTGGGTGATTTGAGCTTTCATATTTTTTTATTTTCTTCACATTTTTACAAATTTTTCCTTTATTTGCTATTGTATTTAGTAGTTCTTTAGGGGACTTGGATTCATAATAGTCATATTGCTTCTATTATAATAATATTGCGCCAATATGTTCCACAGCCCTCTACAATAAGGGGGACACATACAGACAAAAAAGACATAATTCACCAGTTACAGGAGGAGCGAGGGTCCTGATCCCAAACTACAATCTTTAGGGTGACACAATAGTTAGAAAGTGCTTGTCGTGCATGGTCCAGCCATCATTCATTTTTCTTCTGTTTTTCAGCATAAGTTTTATCATTATGGTCTTCCAATACTTATTTTACAGACTCTTCAACTATATGTTGAATTGATAATGTATTATCCTTTTTGTCATGAAAATATATTTGCTGAAATTAAAATTTCACCAGAAACCTCAGAATTTGCAAAATGATGCAATTGTCCCTACTTCTGAGTATTACCAATTTGTATTATTGAGACTTGTAAATAAAAAAATCAACAACTTATAAAATTAAGAATTTAGTAAAAAAAAAAAAACACACAGGTCCCACCGAGATTTGAACTCGGATCGCTGGATTCAGAGTCCAGAGTGCTAACCATTACACCATGGAACCAGCTGCTGCATGCTTATCTTGACACCATTTAAATATGGTTTTGTCTACACGTATGAATATATGGAGATGGCACATTCATATATATGCAGCTATACATATTTATTTGTTTTCTTGTATTTTAAGCAATTTTCATAAGTTTATTTATTTATATATTTTGTTCACATATTTGAATGTTGTGTAATTTTTTCACAGCATTTTATATTTTTCATATTTATTGATATATTCACATGCTCTCACATTTTTATTATATTGTCATTTATTAAATTATATTAATTTTCTTTCTCACATTCACTTATATGATTTTTAATTTAGGTGCACATTCCCCAGCACTTTTGTTTTTTTTATAACTGTTTAGTATTGTGCATAAAGTCTCCTCTGTAGGTTTGATGCAAAACCAAGATAAAGGCAATTATACAAAATGTGCGTCGGGGTTTAGCACCATATCCTACAGGTGGTAATATCTATTCTGTTACTCTGATTTTCATGTCAGCACTTTCTTATTCATTTACTCAGCTGTATCTGCTATTTCAGAGACTGACAGTCATACAACGTATTGAAAGCAGCAGGCTTGTTACCATATACAGTTGTGGCAAAAAGTATTGACACCCCTGCAATTCTGTCAGATAATACTCAGTTTCTTCCTGAAAATGATTGAAACACAAATTCTTTGGTATTATTATCTTCATTTAATTTGTCTTAAATGAAAAAACACAAAAGAGAATGAAGCAAAAAGCAAAACATTGATCATTTCACACAAAACTCCAAAAATGGGCCAGACAAAAGTATTGGCACCCTCAGCCTAATACTTGGTTGCACAACCTTTATCCAAAATAACTGCGACCAACCGCTTCCGGTAACCATCAATGAGTTTCTTACAATGCTCTGCTGGAATTTTAGACCATTCTTCTTTGGCAAACTGCTCCAGGTCCCTGATATTTGAAGGGTACCTTCTCCAAACTGCCATTTTTAGATCTCTCCACAGGTGTTCTATGGGATTCAGGTCTGGACTCATTGCTGGCCACCTTAGATGTCTCCAGTGCTTTCTCTCAAACCATTTTCTAGTGCTTTTTGAGGTGTGTTTTGGGTCATTGTCCTGCTGGAAGACCCATGACCTCTGAGGGAGACCCAGCTTTATCACACTGGGCACTACATTATGCTGCAAAATTTGTTAGTAGTCTTCAGACTTCATAATGCCATGCACACCATCAAACAGTCCCGTGCCAGAGGCAGCAAAGCAACCCCAAAACATCAGGGAACCTCCGCCATGTTTGACTGTAGGGACCATGTTTTTTTCTTTGAATGTCTCTTTTTTCTACTGTAAACTTTGCTGATGCCTTTGCCCAAAAAGCTCTACTTTTGTCTCATCTGACCAGAGAACATTCTTCCAAAATGTTTTAGGCTTTTTCAGGTAAGTTTTGGCAACCTCCAGCCTGGCTTTTTTATGTCTCGGGTTAAGAAGTGGGGTCTCCCTGGGTCTCCTACCATACAGTCCCTTTTCATTCACATGCCGACGGTAGTGCGGGTTGACACTGTTGTACCCTCAGACTGCAGGGCAGCTTGAACTTGTTTGGATGTTAGTCGAGGTTCTTTATCCAACATCTGCACAATCTTGCATTGAAATCTCTTGTCAAATTTTCTTTTCCGTCCACATCTAGGGAGGTTAGCCACAGTGCCATGGGCTTTAAACTTCTTGATGACACTGCGCACGGTAGACACAGGAACATTTAGGTCTTTGGAGATGGACTTGTAGCCTTGAGATTGCTCATGCTTCCTCACAATTTGGTTTCTCAAGTCCTCAGACAGTTCTTTGGTCTTCTTTCTTTTCTCCATGCTCAATGTGGTACACACAAGGACACAGGACAGAGGTTGAGTCAACTTTAATCCATGTCAACTGGCTGCAAGTGTGATTTAGTTATTGCCAACACCTGTTAGGGGCCACAGGTAAGTTACAGGTGCTGTTAATTACACAAATTAGAGAAGCATCACATGATTTTTCGAACAGTGCCAATACTTTTGTCCACCCTCTTCTATAAGTTTGGTGTGTAATTATATCCAATTTGGCTTTAGGAGAATTATTTTTGTGTTTTTTCATTTAAGAGAAATTAAATGAAGATAATAATACCAAAGAATTTGTGTTTGCAATCATTTTCAGGAAGAAACTGAGTATTATATGACAGAATTGCAGGGGTGTCAATACTTTTGGCCACAACTGTAACCCTTTATGTACTTTTATTCTGTAAATACATTCTCTCTTACTTCCCTTGTTTGGAATTATTATTACTAAGTAAGTTTTTCCATTATTTTCTGCTCTTTCTGCTTGTTTTTTGTGTGGTGCTATGCATTTATTTACCATTTTAAAACTTTTTTTTTATTTTCTGGTCATTTGCCACACTGACAGGGAAAAAGTCTCCTTCCACCCGTTAGTGTCAAAATATCATCTATATAAGTGACCAGTGGAGTTATCACATGATCCCCAGATGATCTTTATCCTATTTTATCATCAAAACTTTTTTGGTCAACAAAAGGGATGACATCTTGATATAGAAAAGAGTAGAAATTTTTTTCTTTGGGTCAAGAATGCAAAGGATGACAGAAATTCAGGGACAAAAACAGGGCTGCCATCATACTGGCAACATTTTCAGGACCCCTTGAGACTCTGCCCAGGCTTCACCTCCATCCCTCAAACCTTCCACAGTCCCACTATCCAATGTAGGAAATAATCCAACTATTGGAAGCTGAACCAATTGGAAGAATTGGGAACATTTAACCCTGACAGGGCAGCAAATGTGATGGGACACATATTGGAAAAAGGAGCAAAAGCCGAAGCTTTCACTGAGGCCTGCTGGAGTCACTGTTATTAGTCGGTAGATCCAGCGGCTCAGCCACAATCAAGGACATAAACAAATCCCCACCACGTGGTCCCAAAGAAATTTCATCTACGGCCCTAACTTGGAGGATACTTGAGTCACAATTGTGAAAGCATTTAAAATGCATTGGTAAAGTTTTTAATTGTTCATCCCCTTGTGCAGTCTTGGCCTTCTCAATTTCCCTGAGGTGCTCTCTGGTTATAATCTTAAGTTCTTGGGTGGTCATTCCAATATATGTCTTCTGGCATGGGCATTGAGCACACCACACTTTTTGAGGCATAATTAAGATGGTGAAGAGTCTTAAAAACACAGGTTCCATTGGAAAGCCTTGCTTTTTACTAGATTTTTGCAGGCTTTACAGAAGGTGCATGGAAAAAATCCCTGGTCAGGTTCCTTCATAACTTTTATTTACTTATGAGTTGGTATGTAATTACTCCACCCCAACAGATCTCATAAATTGATGATTCTTTTCGCAGTCATAAACATCTGGATAGAAAAGTGTGTTTCAAGATAGCATCAGTTTGAAGGACCATCCTTTTTTTTTAAATTATGTTAGTTCATTCTTGCCACTTACTGTTAAATGGTGTGATTAGTTTAATTAGTTGGTTCGAGCTGGTCTCTGAATCATTTTGCACTCGATACAAAAGATCAAGGTGGTGCATGCCCTTTGTGAGCCCACAGAGCAGAGTCCTGACAGTGAGGAAATTACATGCTGATAGGATTTGCCTTCCTACAAGGCTGAATTCCATAATTTATAAACATTGGCACAGAAATAACACATTTCCTTATCAGATGGCACAACAACTCATTAGCACAGTCATGGGTAGCGTGGCCGAGCGGTCTAAGGCGCTGGATTAAGGCTCCAGTCTCTTCAGGGGCGTGGGTTCGAATCCCACTGCTGCCAAGAAGCTTTTGCTTCAATTTTAACTCTACTGCTTTTCAATTTCATTGTACTGATTTATTTACCACTGTCATCAATCATTTCTAATTGGTAATTTATGTGTTTTCCTCCCATTCTTTCTTCTTCACTTAAATATAAAACTTATTTTTATAAAAATGCAAAAATAAATATCTATTTTCACATTATTCTATTTATTATTTGTAATTTTATGACCACAAACAACTGCTACAAAACTACTTAAATTGCATTCCCTTTTATTCTTTACCGCTATGGCCTCCCGTGTATTATTTTACAGACTCATCAATTCTATTTCTAATTGCCATTTATTTTATTTATTTATTTTATTCATTTATATTGCACCATTAATTCCACAGTGCTTTACATACATTATTGGCAGTGAAAATATGTTTACTAAAATTCTCATTTATTCATATTTCACAGAAATCTTAAAAGTGGCAAAATGATGCAATTTTCCCTACTTCTGAGTATTACCAGTTTGTATTGTTGAGACTTGTGAATTAAAAATTTAACAAATTCTAAAGTTCACCAAAACATGAAAGTAACACTGAGATTTGAACTCGGATCACAGGACTCAGAGTCCATAGTGCTAACCATTACACCAAGGATCAATACATCTATATAAGAATCTATACATATTTATTTATGTAGTTTTCTTGAGTTTTCACTACTTTTTATTAGGCTATGTATTTATATATTTTGCTAACACATTTAATCTACATTAATGTTTTGTGATTCCGTACTCCTTGACAGCATTTTATATTTTGTGTTCATATCTATTGATATATTCACATGTATTCAAATTTTTATTGTATTTATCATACATTAATTTAGATTGATTTTCTTTCTCACATTCAATCATATGATTTTTAGCTTAGGAACAAATTCCCCAGAACTTTTCTTTTTTTTTATAACTGGCCAGCTGTGTGCATAAAAAGTCTTCTCTGCAGGTTCTATGCAAGCCTTAGATGAAGGCTTTGCACTGAACCGCGCGTCAGGGTTTGACACCACATCCTGCAGGAGGTAATGTCTGCTCTGCTACTCTGATTTTCATAAAATGCAATGCAGAAAGCAGTAGGCTTGTTATCATATAACCCTTCACATACTTATATCCTATCAATACATTCTTTGTGCTTTTTGTTTTAATAAGACACTGTTTCATATTCTATTTCTATAATCTGCCATCCTAATGGGCTCATGTTTTTATTGTTCATCTGACATGATACGGGATTTTGCTCCTAACTTCCCTTGTTTGGAATTATTATTACTAAATGAGTTTTTTCCTTATTTCCTGCTCAGTTTGTTTTTTTGTGATATGGCGCCACCTGCAGGTTCCCCATTTGTTAACCATTTTAGTGATCAGGGTCATTTGGATGTTTTGGGTTGTCATTATGATTTAAAAAGTGAAAACACAGTAGTTTGACAACAGATGGCTTCACCCAACCACTAACCATGAGTGGAGAAAAAGTTTTGGTGTTACCATTCATATTCCCTGAAAAAGGGCAAAGAAAGCAAAAATTTTAATTTTTCTATGATTTTTATCATTATATCCACTCATGACTTATTTTACAGACTCATAAACTATATGTCGAATTGATAATGTTATGTGTGGTTTACCATGAGAATATCTTTGCTGAAATTATTGTTTATTCCAATCTTATAATTGGCAAAGTGATGCATTTTTCCCTACTTCTGAGTATTACCAGTTTGTATCACTGAGACTTCTTAATATAAAATCAACAAATTAAGTTATGAAATTAGCAAAAATCTCAGGTCCCACTGAGCGTTGAACTCGGATCACTAGATTCAGAGGCCAGAGTGCTAACCATTACACCATGGAACCACTTCCATGTGCCTGTTCTTGATGCCATTTATATATGGTTTAATCTACATGTGTGTACTTATTGTGATAACACATTTACATATATCTATATATGGATCAAAACATATTGATTTATGTATTTTTCTTGTACTTTCACTACTTTCATTAGTTTATCTATTTATATATTTTTTGTTCACACATTAATGTTTTGTCATTCCACACTCCACAACATTTTATATATTTTTTCATATCTATTGATATATTCACATATGTTCATATTTTACTATTGCTATCACATATTAATTTAGACTGATTTTCTTTCTCACATTCACTCATGATTTTAGTTTAGGTACACACTGTTAAACCTTCTCCAGCACTTTAATTATTTATGACTGGTCAGCTGTGCACATAAAGAGTCTCCTCTGGAGGTTTGATATAACCCCCAGATGAAGGCTTTGCTACTAAACGCACGTCGGGGGGGTTTCACACCACATCCTACAGGTGGTGATGTCTATTCTGTTAGGTAATGTGCACACGTGCGGAATTGCCAAGGAAATTTCCGTGGCAATTCCGCAACTCCCTGCCATGGGAAATCCACATGCGGAATTCCCATGAAAAACTGGCATTTTGCAAGTGTAATTAGCTTGCAGAATGCTAGCATTTTCCAAGCGATCTGTAGCATCGCTTGAAAAACTGATTGACAGGTTGGTCACACTCGTCAAACACAGTGTTTGACAAGTGTGACCAACTTTTTACCATTGAGGCAGCCTATGCAGCATCAATAGTAAAAAATATAATGTTAAAAATAATAAAAAATCGTGATATTCTCACCTTTCGGCAGCCGCCGTAGCGTTCCTGGTCTACGCGATGCTCCCGGCAAGTCTCGTTCCCAGCGATGCCTTGCAACAACGACCCCAGATGATGTAGCATCACGTGAGACCGCTATGTTATCAAAGGTCATTGTCGCAGGCATCACTGTGAATGAGACTTGCCGGGAGCATCGTTGAGGCCTGGGGATGCTGCGGGGGCTGCCGGAAGGTGAGAATATCACGATTTTTATTTTAATTCTTTTTATAACATGGATATGGTACCCAGGGCCCGGAGGACAGTCTCCTCTCCTCCAGACGCAGGGTACCATCCGCACATTTTTCGCTTACTTTGCGCACGGTTGGCACAGCCACATGCGGAAAGTAAGCGGATCAATGCATTCCTATGTGTGCGGAATCACCGCGATTCTGCAACAAGAATGAGCATGCTGCGTATTTTTCCACGATGCGAATCTGCCATGCATAAATACGCAGCATTAGCACAGCATGTGCGGAATGCTATTGAATTCAATGGGTTGTTTTTTGTATGCGTTTTGGCAATATTTTTGCGGTGGAAAAAACACGGTAAAATCGCTTACAATCCGCGGGAATTCCGTACATGTGCACATAGCCATATTCTGATTTTAATCTCAGCACTTTGTTATTCATTTACTTGGCTCTCTCCGCTATTTTGGAGTCTGTCATACTACATATTGTAGCAGTAGGCTTGTTACCATATAACCCTTTACATACTTATATCCTATCAATACATTCTTTGTGCTTTTTTGTTTAAATAAGACACTGATTCACATTCCATTTATATAATCTGCCATCCTAATGGTATCATATTTATATTGTTCATATGACATGATCTTGACTTTTGCTTCTTCCCTTGTTTGGAATTATTATTGCTAACAGTTTTTCCCTTATCTTCTGCTCTTTGTTTGTTTTTTGTGATGTGGCGCCACCTGCTGGTTCCTCATTTGTTAATCATTTTTATGGAATATTTGATTAAGAACTGTAAGTGCCAGTACTATTTGAGTCCTTCTTTGATTTTCTTGTCCTTTGCCATAATGATGGGGTGGAAAGTATCCTTCCACCCTTTAGTGTCAAAATGTCTTCCGAATAAGTAATCAATGGAGTTATCACATGATCCTCAGATGATCTTTCTCCTGTTTCCTCATGCAAACTGTTTTGGTCAGCTAATGGGATGACATCTCGATATAGAAAAGAGTAGAAAATGTTTTTACCCATTTGGTCAACTAATGAAACATCTTGCTATAAAAGGGACTAGAAACTGTTTTCTCTCTGTCAAGAAGGCAAAGGATGACAGAAGTTCAAGGGCATAAAGTAGAGCGTAAGAAAGTGATGGAATGTTTGTCATTTTTCTTAATCAACTTTTGAACTCATGTGTTTTTCAATCACTTTATCCAATGTGCAATTTTTCGCACGCAGGACAACGATTTCAGCAAATGAAATATTGTGGAAACTTGTCAGGTAGTCTGGTCGAGATTTCCAAGGAGTTGAATTACCATCTGCTGCCAACTTATAATTTTTTTGGGGGATATACTTGATGATGCTAAATATATCACGAGAGACCACATTGTACTGTAAAAAGAAAAAAAAGCAGCTCACAATTGTCTCCTGATAGCAGTGGGATTCAAACCCATGTCACTAAAGAGACTACAACAGGAGTACCTCACATGGCCGGTTAGCTCAGTTGGTTAGAGCGTGGTGCTAATAACGCCAAAGTCGCGGGTTTGATCCCCGTACGGGCCACAATGTATTTTTTTACAACCATAAATAAAGTGTAATAGTATTAATTTTATCATTGATATAGCATCAACAAATTCTGCAGCACTTTACAATAGAGCGGGACTTGTACAGACAATAATGAAATTATAGAGTAACACACAAATCAACCGATACAGGAGGAGCGAGGGTCCTGATCACAAGCTACAATCTATAAGCAAATATGGGGGACACATTAAGTAGAATGTGCTTGTGTAGAGCCCGGCCATAATTGTAATAAATAGGGCTTTTTAAATAAGCTGCATGACCCGATCATCAGACTGTGTCTGTTTAAGTGCTGTCATGCTACTAGGTGCATGGAGGATATGGAGATAGATGAGAAGATGGGACTAAATTTTGAGAAATTTAAAAACAGGGAACAGCAAAGAGTTAATCATGCAAAGTCCGTGAAAAGAGAAGCAAGGGTGTCCTCAGCATCCCATTAAAAAGTCCACTTTATTAAAGTTGCTTAAAACATCAAAGGCAGGAGAGTCCAATGTGAAGCTCAATGGATGTTTGGCGCATTGTGCGCTTCTACGGGTCCTCAGGGAGAAAATGAATCATTAGGTCCATATACCTGACACCGATGTAGGACCTACCCATTCATGACATCATCTCCATATGGGAGAAACAAAGCTCCCACCTATTCAATAGACACACAAGATATTGCTAAAAAGAGCAAATCCAAACGGTACAATATACAATGTAATGACTAAAAGAGCACAGACAATGGACTTTATTATTAGAAACTTGTACACCCTGTTATTTGTGTGTTGTGTATCTATTGAATAGGTGAGAGCTTTTTTTTCTCCCCCATGGAGGTGATGGCATGAAAGGTGAGGTCCTACACCGGTGTCAAGTGTATGGACCTCGTCATTTCCTTTCCCTTCAGGACCCGTAGAAGCGCACAGTGCACCAAATGGCTGCCATCCATTGAGCTTCACATTAGACTCTCCTGCCTTTGATATTTTAAGCAGCTTTAATAAAGTGGATTTTTTAATGGGATGTTGTGTGCCACCCTGGCTTCACTTTTCACGGACTTTGCCTGTATTACTCAAAAATATTGGGTTGGCACCCGAGAGCCCGGGGTCGGATGTATTCAGCATTGAACTAACTCAGTCAGGTGTGTTGGCCACAGGTGCTGCAGCAGTGCGGATAACCTTTTTGCTTTTGTTACAGATACAGCAAAGAGTAGGATTAGTGAAGTGAGATGTTAGTCCTGTTTATAGAGATGTGTTTTTAAAGTACACTTAAACATGTGGTGGCTAGATATTAGTTGGATTGTCTGGTATTTTGCATTCCAGAAAACTAGAGCAGCACAAGAGAAGACTTGGAGGTGCGAGGTTTGGATTACAGAGGATGAAAATTTTAGATTAGTTGCAGAATGAAGAGCAGGGGGAATGGTGATAGACAAAAGTGAGGGAGAAGCTCATTTGTGGTCATAAAATTAAAAAAAGGAAATAATGTGAAAATAGATAATATTTATATATTTTCATATAAATTTGTTACCCAATTGTGAAGAGACTGGCAGGAAAACACACATAACATTGGCAAATATAAATTATTATTGATGACGATGGTTAATAAATCACGAGATATTGAAAAAGAGCTACTTGGCAGCGGTGGGATCCAAACCCACACCCCCGAAGAGACTGGAGCCTTAATCCAGTGCCTTAGACCGCTCGGCCACGCTACCATGGTGAGGAACTGTGGAGAACTTAGTGTGTGAGAGATGAGTTTGTATTGTATTATTTTCTGTAGCAAATGGGCAACAAGTGTAATGACTGGCACAGGGTGGAGGCATCGGTGTAGCGGTTGGGCAGAAATACAATCCTGGGTGCTGCATTCAGAATGGATTAGAGAGGAGTAAGTTTGGTGAGCGGGAAACTGATCAGTGGAGAGCTGCAATAATCCAGACAAGAAAGAATAAGAGCCACAGTAAGGCCGGGGTCACATTTGCCAGTGTGATGCGAGAAATGCATGTATGCATGTATATCTGTGCAGCCGCACATTCCGGTCCCAAGTGTGACAATGCCGTGTATTGATGTGAGAGTCTCGAGCGAGTTTCTCGCATCACACTCACAAGTGTCACCCTGATCTAGGAGGTTTTTCAGTTTCAAAGGAGAGAAAAGGTCGGATTCTGGAGATGTTTTTAAGATGCAAGTAACATTAGTAAATGAGATTGGATATATGACACTCCCATCTACAGTATCAGAGACAGAAGTCAGTGATGTGCAGGGAGGATTACAGTAGCCCCATTCTTTCCTTCGTGTCCCCCACACAGAATTACACATTGACACCGGCCAATAAAGGCTGACCCTGACGATTCATCATTAATCTGATGGTTCTGTGCCCTGGAGCTGACGGTTACATACAGCTGGACTCTCACTCATGGTGTTTAACTCATTATTTTATGCAGGTTTTGAATGTGTGAAAAAAACTCTGCAATATTCCTGAAATAATTAACATAATGCAGATTTGAAGAAAAGAAAAGCTGTATTAATTCAAATCTGAAAGGAAAAAAGCAACAAATGCACAACATTTTGGAAATCTAATTTACTTTGCTGGTACTGGAAAATTCTGCATTTTTTTTTCACTGGAAAAATTCAGCAAAATAAAAAGTCATACGTATGAAATCTGCACAAGTGGTGATATGAGCGCGCAGAGCGGAGTCCTGACAGTGAGAATATTACAGGCAGCATGGCATTATCACAGGTAGCGTGGCCGAGCGGTCTAAGGCGCTGGATTAAGGCTCCAGTCTCTTTGGGGGCGTGGGTTCGAATCCCACCGCTGCCAAGTAGCTCTTTTTTGATGTGGTATCTCATGACTTATTAACCATCAACATCAATAATAATTTATATTTCGTAATCTTATGTATGTTTTCCTGCCAGTCTCTTCACAATTGAATATCAAAATTATTTATATAAAAATATAAGGGTAAATATTATCTCTTTTCACATTATTTCCTTTTTTTAAATTTTATGACCACAAATGACTGCTAAAAAAAACAATTTACCGTAACTTGCATAAGTCTCAATTGCATATCCCAGACCTCCATGGGATATTCTGTAGTGAAATCTCCACCAAGGGGAGCTGGTGAGAGAAGAGAGGTTACACACTAAGGCCGGGGTCACACTAACCAACGCAAAATACGGTCCGTAGTTTACATGCGTAATACGCATCAGATTTCGGGGGGAAAGCTGCCACCTCTCCAGATATTCAAACAGCTCATATGGGGTATTGGGGGGTGTGCTTGCATCAAGCAGGATCTGAAAACATCCTCTAATACGGAGCCTCACCTCACGGGAAAGGGACCGCTCAAAGTTGGGAATTTTGTCTGGCTTAAAGTGAGTTTCTTGTACTAGTAGTACGTCTGCTCTTGGTTTCTTAAGAAGGGTAAATGTATGGCTCCTAGTGGACAGCGAGTTCATACCATGTGCACTGAATGTTGCAAAGGTAAATACCTTATCTCGAGTATCCATGGGTAATGTGGTAGGAGGTGGCCGGGCTACACTTAGTAGATTTCCTTTGTTGCCTCATACGTGCTGTGATGTCAGAACTAGTCAGATATGCGAGGGAAGAGAAGAAAGGGTGTATAAAGAAAGGAAATAAAAGATGAACATCATTAGATTCAGTTTTGAAACGATTCTTAACGAACTATTATAGAACATAACTATCGATATGTTAGTCATATTTGTCGACCGATAGGGGAAATATTAAAGCTTCAGAAATGTGAAGAAGTACCTATAGCTTAGATGGACCAATTCTCTGTGGCAAGATAGAGTATAGGGGGGTGGGGGCAGGGAAAACCAGGGAGGGGTGGGTGAGGGATGAAAATAGGAGAAAAAAAACCCACAAAAAAAGGGAGTTGCATTAGCACATCAAGAAAGTTACCTCAATAAGAAAAGAAATGCAAACTCTATAGCTACTTAAGAGTAACAGGAAGGTACTTGGTTCAGGAAGGTTGGGTGGGGAGTGACGGGATAAAAAAAGGATAAGGTACGCTAGAACGTTAGCTGTTATAACTCTAAGTTGAAGATCATTCAAGTTATATAACACTTAATAACAGTAAGGAAGCACTCAGATCAGATGAGAGGCAGGTCACACGTTCATGTTGCCTCTGTGTCCCCTTTTGATGATGGTGTCTTCATCGTTTTCCTTTTTGGCCTCTGCGCTTTGGGGGAGCTCGCGGTAAGCCATGGAGAAGGGGGTTGAAGAGGGCGAAGAAAAGAAGCTGTATGGAAAGCCACCATGTCGGGGTAGGTCTCGAGGACGATATCCAGCATTTTGCAAACATCTTTGATGTCAGCGGAGGACCTGACCTGGAGTCTTTTTTCATCTGCAGAGATAGAGATTCCAAAAGGAAGCAGCCATCGGAAGCAGTAGCCCTTCTGGATTAGAGCCTCTGTAAATGGTTTAACAAGCCATCACTTCTTGAGGGTGGTGGTTGAGAGGTCTTGAAACAGTCTCAAGTTTGCGCCTTCATAGACTATCTCCACTAACTCTCGAGCTCTGCGCATAATCAGATGTTTTGTTCGAAAGTCTAGAAAGCGGCATAGAACATCTCTTGGGGCGTCGCCCTGTTTTCGTCTAGGGCGTAGAGACCTGTGGACTCGAATAAGCTCAATGTCCATGAGATCCCCCTCTATCAATACCTTCTCAAAGATCTCTTTGGCCGCTTTAGCCAGAGCATCAGATGCAACAGATTCTGAGAGGCCCTTGATTCGAATGGTGTTTCTACGTTCGCGGTTCTCATGGTCCTCTAGTGTGGACTGTATATCATGCAATTGTTTTTCGTGGGGTTTTAAGCTGTCTAGGAGGCTGTTAGAGTGATGAGCCAATGCTGTTTGACTTTGTTCCATGTCTTCCAGTCTGTGACCCTGTTGCGTCAGGTCGTGTTTAATTTCAGCAAGCGCTTTTCCGATGGGTTTAAGGGCCTTGGACAGGATCCGCTTAATGAAGGAGCGTGTGGCCCGGTTGTCTCTCGAGTAGTGTTGAGCATTCCGATACCGCAAGTATCGGGTATCAGCCGATATTAGCTGTATCGGAATTCCGATACTTAGTTCCGATACTTTTTTCATATCGAATACCGGAATCGGAAGTTCCCATAATGCTAGGAGCCCGCTCGATTTGATTCAGCCAATGGGGATCCTCAGAAGTGTGGGCATATCCTGTTAGGCATGTAGGCATGTTAACTACTGGCATGGCTGTGATTGGCTGCTGAAATGATGTCATGATGCACTATAAAAAGCGCTGCAGCCGCCATTTCTGGTCACTCTGCTGTGAATTCAGTTAGGGACAGGCTGCTGTTGAAGACTGTGAGGGACAGTTAGAAATAGCGATTCCACAAAACATATAGTGCTTAACCCAGGCTACATAAACCACCACTGTAGCCTGCTTTTCAATAGCAGCGCTGTTTTCACAGCTGTCTGCAAGGGCTGTGTGAGTGCAGACCCACGCTGTGTAGTGTGTCCTGCAGGCACGTCTGCTTGTAGGCCGGCCAGCGTGTGTCTCTGCCTCATACACATTTTTCTTTTATTGCTGCTTTTTTTTTCTCCTGTATAGTGTGCTTCCATACGTATCCATATATGTTGGTTGCAAACACTAAAGGAGTGGACAGCGGAGCCTTTCAGCAGCCTTTCAGTGCTATAGCCCATTTCTCTGCACTGTTTTTGGCTGTCTGATAGGTCTATCTGTGTGTGAGTGCAGCTCACGTTGCAGTGTGTTCTACAGCCACCGCTAGCTGTAGTCCGCTCAGCGTGCGTCACTGCCTCATACATAGTCCTTTTTTTTGCAGCTAATTTAGACAGATTTTTGCTCCTATATTAGTGTGCTTCCAACCGCATCCATTGTCATTGGTTGGTTGAAAACACTATATAGGATTAGACAGAGGAGCCTTTTTGCTGGCTTGTGCCCTTCAGGGCCAGCCAGGCTAGTATCACCCTATTTTTTGGAGCCTCATCAATTGCATTGTAGATTAGCTTCCTGCATTGTAATCGCTCCAAAAAGTTTGTGATACTATAGCTTTCAAACTTTGGTCACATCCTTTCCTTTCCCCCCACCCAAAAAAAAGGAAATAAAGTTCACCAAACACTCCACTTTACAGTTGTCTAGGCCACATTAGATCATATTAAAGTGTAGTACACACACTCTTAGCCAAATTAGTGTTTCTTATACTGGTTAGCAGGTGTTCAGGAATAAGAACACTAAGCCACCCCTTTTTTACTTTTCTGCCTATCTTTATCAGTCTACCAAGATGAAGAAGGCAGGGAGTAAGGCACGTGGTCGTGGCCGTGGAGTTTCAGCAGGGAGAGGACGGGGGGATTCAGCAGGGAGAGGACGTGGGGATTCGGTGTCTGCTGCGGCCACCAGTGAACCGGCATCCCCCACTTTTACCAGGCAACAGTCCTTCATGCGCAGCTTTGTAGGACCTCGCCGTACCCCACTGCTGCGTGACGAACAAATTGAAGCCGTTGTCGGATGGATGGCAGCTAATGCATCCACTTCAATGACTTCCGCATCCTCCCAAGGACAGAGCACTGAAGAGCAACCATCTGTCTCTTCACCACCTGCCAAATTGCCCAGGCAGTCTGAGAGCCCTGGACAGGAGCCATCTCAATCTTTACTTCTGTTCTCAGAATCTGTTGGCTTGGAAAGAGGTGGCCAGCCAAGTAGCATTCTAGAGCGTGAAGAAGAGGGAGTATGCAGTGATGCGCAACTGCTTTGTCCCTCTGAATCTGAAGAGGCGGGTGGGCCAGTGCCTATGGTCAGCACACCTCAGTATGCATCAGATGATGATGAGACTCAGTTGCCAATTTCTGGTGCGTACGGTGCTGGCGAGACAACCCAGGACCAGCTGGTGCTTGAAGAGGGGAGTGGAAATGATGAGGTCCTTGACCCATCATGGCGTCAGCCACAGGAAGGTGGTGGGAGCAGCTCTGAGGAAGAGATTCCCCGAACGGCCAAAAGAGGAGGGAGAGGGCGGGGGCAGACTTGGTTGCCTGTAGCCTCCACTTTGGCACCCGTGAGGAGCAATCTTCTTCCAAAACACAAAACGGGCGCTCCCAGGACTTGCAGTGCGTGGTCTTTTTTTGACACAGTTGCAGATGACATTTGCTTTGTCAAATGCAAGCTGTGTCATCAGAAAGTGAAACGAGGGAAAAATGTGACCAACCTCAATACCACAAATATGTGGAAACATGTGCGTACCAAGCATGAGGTGGAGTTACACAGACACACTGAAGATGTAGGCCAACCTTCAGCAGCACCTACCACCTCTTCAGCTCGTGTTGGGGCCTCTTCCTCCAGCTCACACACAGGTGGTTCGGCTTCCTCACTGGAACGCCATGGAAGAACCACTGCCACTGTTGTCCAGAGACCCAGTGAAATTCCACCCACTGAACCACGTTCGCAGTCATCAGCACACTCCCAGGCCACTCACCAGCAATCGGTAGCACAGGCATGGGAGAAAAAGCGGCCATACTTGGCAAACCATCCCCGAGCACTGGCTCTGAATGCCGGCATTGCCAAACTACTGGCCCTTGAGATGCTGTCATTCAGGCTGGTGGAGACTGACACCTTCCGGAACTTTATGTCATTGGCAGTTCCACAATACAATGTGCCCAGCCGCTTTTATTTCAGCAGGCAAGTTGTCCCTGCCCTGCAAAAGCATGTGGAGGGAAAAATTAAAAATGCGCTACTAAATGCCGTCAGTAGCAAGGTCCACCTGACCACCGATGCGTGGACCAGTAGCCATGGACAGGGACGATACCTTTCCCTCACTGCCCATTGGGTCAATGTTGTGGAGCCAGGTACAGATCTGGAGAGTGGCTCTGTACGTATTCTGCCAACTCCAAGGATTGCAGGAATGCAGTCTGTACATATTGAGTCCTCCTCCTACTCTAGTTCCTCGGAATCAGCACTGCGTGAGCCTGTTAGGCCAGATATGAGCACAGGTGTTGCCAAACGTCAACAGGCCATCCTTAAATTAATTTCTTTGGGGAATCGGAGCCACACAGCACAGGAGCTCTGGAATGCCATCAAGCAGGAGAGCGATGTGTGGTTTGTGCCAGCGAATCTCCAGCCAGGTTTGGTAGTGAGTGACAATGGCCGAAATCTAGTGGCAGCTCAGGGCCTAGGCAACCTCACTCACATACCATGTCTGGCACACGTGCTCAATTTGGTCATGCAGAGCTTTCTGAGGGACTATCTGGATCTTGATGCACTGCTGCACAAGTTTCGCCTAGAGTGTGCTCACTTGCAGCGTTCTAGCATGGCAAGATCGCGCATTGCATCTCTGCAACGCCGATTCCGCCTGCCAGAACATCGCATCATATGTGACCTCCCCACCAGGTGGAATTCAACATTACATATGTTGGAGCGGTTGTGTGAGCAGCAGGCAGCAGTAATGGAGTACCAGCTGCATCAGGCGCAAACAAGTCGCACTGTGCTCCGGACACACTTCACCACCACTGAGTGGGCCACTATGAGGGACATCTGCCAAGTTTTGCGTGCCTTCGATGACTCCACGCGGATGGCCAGTGCAGATGATGCACTAATCAGCATGACTGTCCCCCTCATCTGTCTGCTTCAAAAAACCTTACAAGCACTAAGTGAGGAGGTTTTTGAAGAGGTCGAGGATGAGCAGTCAGAAATGCCATCTGCTTCTGGCAAGTCTGCGCAACGTGCTTCCACACAAAGGCCCAGGCAGGGGACACTTAGTGAGGAGGATGACGAGGAGTCAATGGAGGAGGAACACATCTCTCCAGAGGAGGGAGGTACACAAGGCTCTAGTAGTCAGTGTGTACAGCGAGGGTGGGGTGAAGCTGAGCAGGCAGAGATGCTGCCTCAAGCTGGGGACAGCGTTTCCGGTCCAGTTGGCAGTCTGCAGCACATGGTTGATTTCATGCTGCAGTGCTTGTTAAATGACCGCCGCATCGCCAACATTCTCCACACGGCTGATTATTGGGTGTACACCCTCCTAGATCCTCGCTACCGGGACAACTTACAAAGCCTCTTACCACAGTTGAACCGGGAGCGAAAAATGCGGGAGTACCAAGAAACACTTGTGCAGGCCATCATGTTCTCCATTCCCCCCACAAGTGTTGCTGGTAGTGCTTTTCAAACCAGCCATGTGGGTAGAGGCAGTGGAGGAAGCTCTGCACAAAGAGGTAGCAGAGGCAGTGCCGCAGGACAAGGCAAGGCCAGTATGGCCCAAATGTGGAAAAGTTTTGTGGGACCGCCACAAACGGCTACACCATCACAGACGGCTCCAGTCAGCAGGAGGCAACGTTTCCGTCAGATGGTGACAGACTACTTGTCGTGCCCTGTTAGTGTTCTCCCAGACGGCTCTTCCCCATTCAAGTATTGGGTCTCTAAGCTGGATACATGGCCAGAGCTTAGCCAGTATGCATTGGAGGTGCTGGCTTGCCCTGCTGCAAGTGTATTATCGGAACGTGTCTTTAGTGCTGCAGGTGGTGTGGTAACAGACCATCACACGCGACTATCCGCCGATAATGTTGACCGGCTTACTTTTGTGAAAATGAACAAGGCCTGGATCTCACCTGAATTTGCCAGTCCTCTTCCAGAATAAATAATTGCCTGGCAACAGGATCCAGGTCTCCTGTTGTGTTCATGTTTCTATGACCTGAACTTTATTTCCTGGGCTACAGCAATGCCCGTTGTTGCTCAGAAGTGCTGTCCACACAGACAAAACACTCGCTCATGTGTAAGTGGGGTTCGGTAACGTCAGCTGATCCCCTGCTGTGTGTACGGCAAACTCTCCTGCTGCCTACAACTTCTGACTACCTCTGATTTAATATGTTCTCTGATTTGCCCTCTGTCTCCACTCTGTTTTGAGTATTTCCTCTGGCCTACAACACCGCCTGTTTCTGCTCTCAAGTGCCGTCTGCACAATCCACACTTGTTCCTGTGGTACCTGGGTCCTGTAACATCTGCTCATCTCCAGAGTTGAGCACGGCAATGTCTCCTGCTTTGTCTACATTCCCACTACTTGTAGTGGAAATGTGGACAGAGCAGGAGACATTGCCTGACTCACCTCTAGGGAAAAGGAACAAGTGTGGGTTGTGCAGACGGCATTTCAGAGCAGCAACTGGCGTGGTTGGAAGCCAGAGGAAATACTCGAAACAGAGTGAAGACAGAGGCCTAATTGGAGTACGTTGACAGTTAGTAGTAGTCTAGAAACAATCGCAAACTGCCACCAAGTAGGCCTCGGCCTACTACCTGATTTTCCCTGGGCTCCGACACCGCCAGTTGGTGCTCAGAAGTGCTGTCCGCACAGACAAAACACTCGCTCATGTGTAAGTGGGGTTCGGTAACGTCAGCTGATCCCCTGCTGTGTGTATGGCAAAGTGTCCTGCTCCCTCCACAGTCAAACAACCTCAGATTTACATCTGGCTCCAAGTAGGCCTTGGCCTACTACCTCATTTTCCCTGGGCTCCGACAACACCAGTTGGTGCTCGGAAGTGCTGTCCACACAGAAAAACACACTCGTTCATGTGAAAGTGGGGTTCGGTAACGTCAGCTGATCCCCTGCTGTGTGGAGGGCAAACTGCTGCTGCCTCCAAATTCAAACAACGTCTTATCTTAAACTGCCTCCAAGTAGGCCTCAGCCTACAAAATGACTATCCCTGGGCTCCAACATCGTCAGTTGTTGCTCGGAAGTGCCGTCCACACAGAAAAACAAATTTTAGCTACTTCAGATTTAAACATTCTCTGATTTGGCCTCTGTCTCCACTCTGTCTCTAGTATTTCCCCTGACCTCCAACACCTCCAGTTCCTGCTCACAGTTGCTGTCCACGCATTCCACACGTATTCCTGTGTTACTGGGGTTCTGTTAAGTCAGCAGATCCCCCAATGTGTGTCCGCCACTGTCTCCTGCGCTGTCCACCTTCCCATTGCAAGCGGTGGGAATGTGGACAGAGCAGGAGACAGTGGCAGACACACATCAGGGGATCTGCTGACATTACAGAATCCCAGTAACACAGGAACACATGTGGATTGGGCAGACGGCTACTGTACGCATAAACTGGCGGTGTTGGTGGTCACGTGAAATCCTGGAAACAGAGTGGAGACAGATGCCTAATTGGAGCACGTTGACAGTCTGTTGTAGCCTACAAACAATCTAAAACTGCCACCAAGTAGGCCTCGGCCTGCACCCTGGTTCTCCCTGGGCTCCAACAACGCTAGTTGGTGCTCGGAAGTGCTGTCCACACAGAAAAACACACTCGTTCATGTGAAAGTGGGGGTCAGTAATGTCAGCTGATCCCCTGCTGTGTGGAGGGCAAACTGCTGCTGCCTCCAAATTCAAACAACGTCTTATCTTAAACTGCCTCCAAGTAGGCCTCAGCCTACAAAATGACTATCCCTGGGCTCCAACATCGTCAGTTGTTGCTCGGAAGTGCCGTCCACACAGAAAAACACACTCGTTCATGTGAAAGTGGGGTTCGGTAACGTCGGCTGATCCCCTGCTGTGTGGAGGGCAAAGTGTCCTGCTCCCTCCAAAGTCAAAATACTTCAGCTTTACATCTGGCTCCTAGTAGGCCTCGGCCTGCACCATGATTGTCCCTGGGCTCCAACACCGCCAATTGGTGCTCAGAAGTGCTGTCCACACAGAAAAACACTCGTTCATGTGAAAGTGGGGTTCGGTAACGTCAGCTGATCCCCTGCTGTGTGGAGGGCAAAGTGTCCTGCTCCCTCCAAAGTCAAAATACCTCAGCTTTACACCTGGCTCCTAGTAGGCCTCGGCCTGCACCATGATTGTCCCTGGGCTCCAACACCGCAAGTTGGTGCTCGGAAGTGCTGTCCACACAGAAAAACACTCGTTCATGTGAAAGTGGGGTTCGGTAACGTCAGCTGATCCCCTGCTGTGTGGAGGGCAAAGTGTCCTGCTCACTCCAAAGTCAAAATACCTCAGCTTTTCACCTGGCTCCTAGTAGGCCTCGGCCTGCACCTTGATTGTCCCTGGGTTCCAACAACGCTAGTTGGTGCTCGGAAGTGCTGTCCACACAGAAAAACACACTCGTTCATGTGAAATTGGGGTTCGGTAACGTCAGCTGATCCCCTGCTGTGTGGAGGGCAAACTGCTGCTGCCTCCAAATTGTAACTACTTCAGATTTAAACATTCTCTGATTTGGCCTCTGTCTCCACTCTGTCTCTAGTATTTCCCCTGACCTCCAACACCGCCAGTTCCTGCTCACAGTTGCCGTCCACGCATTCCACACTTGTTCCTGTGTTCCTGGTGTTCTGTAACGTGAGCTGATCCCCCAATGTGTGTCCGGCACTGTCTCCTGCGCTGTCCACCTTCCCACTGCAAGTGGTGGGAATGTGGACAGAGCAGGAGACATTGGCAGACAAACATCAGGGGATCTGCTGACATTACAGAACACCAGTAACACAGGAACACGTGTGGATTGGGCAGACGGCTACTGTATGCATAAACTGGCGGTGTTGGTAGTCACGTGAAATCCTGGAAACAGAGTGGAGACAGATGCCTAATTGGAGCACGTTGACAGTCTGTTGTAGCCTACAAACAATCTAAAACTGCTACCAAGTAGGCCTCGGCCTGCACCCTGGTTCTCCCTGGGCTCCAACAACGCTAGTTGGTGCTCGGAAGTGCTGTCCACACCGAAAAATACACTCGTTCATGTGAAAGTGGGGGTCGGTAATGTCAGCTGATCCCCTGCTGTGTGGAGGGCAAAGTGTCCTGCTCCCTCCAAAGTCAAAATACCTCAGCTTTACACCTGGCTCCTAGTAGGCCTCGGCCTGCACCATGATTGTCCCTGGGTTCCAAAAACGCTAGTTGGTGCTCGGAAGTGCTGTCCACACAGAAAAACACACTCGTTCATGTGAAAGTGGGGTTCGGTAACGTCAGCTGATCCCCTGCTGTGTGGAGGGCAAACTGCTGCTGCCTCCAAATTGTAACTACTTCAGATTTAAACATTCTCTGATTTGGCCTCTGTCTCCACTCTGTCTCTAGTATTTCCCCTGACCTCCAACATGGCCAGTTCCTGCTCACAGTTGCCGTCCACGCATTCCACACTTGTTCCTGTGTTCCTGGTGTTCTGTAACGTGAGCTGATCCCCCAATGTGTGTCCGGCACTGTCTCCTGCGCTGTCCACCTTCCCACTGCAAGTGGTGGGAATGTGAACAGAGCAGGAGACATTGGCAGACAAACATCAGGGGATCTGCTGACATTACAGAACACCAGTAACACAGGAACAAGTGTGGATTGGGCAGGCGGCTACTGTACGCATAAACTGGCGGTGTTGGTAGTCACGTGAAATCCTGGAAACAGAGTGGAGACAGATGCCTAATTGGAGCACGTTGACAGTCTGTTGTAGCCTACAAACAATCTAAAACTGCCACCAAGTAGGCCTCGGCCTGCACCCTGGTTCTCCCTGGGCTCCAACAACGCTAGTTGGTGCTCAGAAGTGCTGTCCACACAGAAAAACACACTCGTTCACGTGAAAGTGGGGTTCGGTAACGTCGGCTGATCCCCTGCTGTGTGGAGGGCAAAGTGTCCTGCTCCCTCCAAAGTCAAAATACCTCCGCTTTACACCTGGCTCCTAATAGGCCTCGGCCTGCACCATGATTGTCCCTGGGCTCCAACAACGCCGGTTGGTGCTCGGAAGTGCTGTCCACACAGAAAAACACACTCGTTCATGTGAAAGTGGGGTTCGGTAACATCAGCTGATCCCCTGCTGTGTAGAGGGCAAACTGCTGCTCCCCCAATATGTGTCCGCCACTGTCTCCTGCGCTGTCCACCTTCCCACTGCAAGCGGTGGGAATGTGGACAGAGCAGGAGACAATGGCAGACACACATCAGGGGATCTGCTGACATTACAGAATCCCAGTAACACAGCAAAACGTGTGGATTGGGAAGACGGCTGCTGTATGCATAAACTGGCGGTGTTGGTGGTCACGTGAAATCCTGGAAACAGAGTGGAGACAGATGCCTAATTGGAGCACATTGACAGTCTGTTGTAGCCTACAAAAAATCTAAAACTACCACCAAGTAGGCCTCGGCCTACACCATGATTGTCCCTGGGCTCCAACAACGCCAGTTGGTGCTCGGCAGTGTCTTTGGCACGGGGACTCCCTGTTGCCCAGCCTGGTTCCAGCACGCCTGCTGTTTCCGGGTAGTGTCAAGGTCACTATGCCACCAATCCGTTGTCCTGTCGTCTTGCGGCCGGGTTAGCCGACTCTACGGTGCCTGCAGTTTAGGTGACTCCTATGTGGGCTGCGGGAACTGGCACTGAAGGCTGGATCCGTAGTGCCAATGGGACATGGACCCCCTGTAGGACTGTGGGTTTCGGTAACTGCGGCCGGCTTGCGGCCTGGCTACTTTGCTTTCAATGGGTACCTTCTGCTACCCACCCGGGTTCCAGCACTGTCTGCTGGTTCTCGCCAGAGCCTTTGGCCTAGGTGCCTCCATCTCGGTATCCGAGGTCCAGCACCGTCAGCTGGTCCTTGGTAGTGCTTTCTAGCACAGGTACCTCCTGCCTAGAAACCGTGGTCCAGCACCGTCAGCTGTTCCTCGGTAGTGCCATTGACTCTTGTAGCTTTTGCTACCCATCTGGGTTCCAGCACCATCAGCTGGTTCTCGGCAGTGTCTTTGGCACGGGGACTCCCTGTTGCCCAGCCTGGTTCCAGCACGCCTGCTGTTTCCGGGTAGTGTCAAGGTCACTATGCCACCAATCCATTGTCCTGTCGTCTTGTGGCCGGGTTAGCCGACTCTACGGTGCCTGCAGTTTAGGTGACTCCTATGTGGGCTGCGGGAACTGGCACTGAAGGCTGGATCCGTAGTGCCAATGGGACATGGACCCCCTGTAGGACTGTGGGTTTCGGTAACTGCGGCCGGCTTGTGGCCTGGCTACTTTGCTTTCAATGGGTACCTTCTGCTACCCACCCGGGTTCCAGCACTGTCTGCTGGTTCTCGCCAGAGCCTTTGGCCTAGGTGCCTCCATCTCGGTATCCGAGGTCCAGCACCGTCAGCTGGTCCTTGGTAGTGCTTTCTAGCACAGGTACCTTCTGCTTAGTAACCGTGGTCCAGCACCGTCAGTTGGTCCTCGGTAGTGCCATTGGCTCTTGTTCCTTCTGCTACCCATCCGGGTACCAGCACTGTCTGCTGGTTCTCGCCACAGCCTTTGGCCTAGGTGCCTCCATCTCGGTATCCGAGGTCCAGCACCGTCAGCTGGTCCTTGGTAGTGCTTTCTAGCACAGGTACCTCCTGCCTAGAAACCGTGGTCCAGCACCGTCAGCTGTTCCTCGGTAGTGCCATTGACTCTTGTAGCTTTTGCTACCCATCTGGGTTCCAGCACCATCAGCTGGTTCTCGGCAGTGTCTTTGGCACGGGGACTCCCTGTTGCCCAGCCTGGTTCCAGCACGCCTGCTGTTTCCGGGTAGTGTCAAGGTCACTATGCCACCAATCCATTGTCCTGTCGTCTTGTGGCCGGGTTAGCCGACTCTACGGTGCCTGCAGTTTAGGTGACTCCTATGTGGGCTGCGGGAACTGGCACTGAAGGCTGGATCCGTAGTGCCAATGGGACATGGACCCCCTGTAGGACTGTGGGTTTCGGTAACTGCGGCCGGCTTGTGGCCTGGCTACTTTGCTTTCAATGGGTACCTTCTGCTACCCACCCGGGTTCCAGCACTGTCTGCTGGTTCTCGCCAGAGCCTTTGGCCTAGGTGCCTCCATCTCAGTATCCGAGGTCCAGCACCGTCAGCTGGTCCTTGGTAGTGCTTTCTAGCACAGGTACCTTCTGCTTAGTAACCGTGGTCCAGCACCGTCAGTTGGTCCTCGGTAGTGCCATTGGCTCTTGTTCCTTCTGCTACCCATCCGGGTACCAGCACTGTCTGCTGGTTCTCGCCACAGCCTTTGGCCTAGGTGCCTCCATCTCGGTATCCGAGGTCCAGCACCGTCAGCTGGTCCTTGGTAGTGCTTTCTAGCACAGGTACCTTCTGCTTAGTAACCGTGGTCCAGCACCGTCAGTTGGTCCTCGGTAGTGCCATTGGCTCTTGTTCCTTCTGCTACCCATCCGGGTACCAGCACTGTCTGCTGGTTCTCGCCACAGCCTTTGGCCTAGGTGCCTCCATCTCGGTATCCGAGGTCCAGCACCGTCAGCTGGTCCTTGGTAGTGCTTTCTAGCACTGGTACCTCCTGCCTAGTAACCGTGGTCCAGCACCGTCAGCTGTTCCTCGGTAGTGCCATTGGCTCTTGTAGCTTTTGCTACCCATCTGGGTTCCAGCACCGTCAGCTGGTTCTCGGCAGTGTCTTTGGCACGGGGACTCCCTGTTGCCCAGCCTGGTTCCAGCACGCCTGCTGTTTCCGGGTAGTGTCAAGGTCACTATGCCACCAATCCGTTGTCCTGTCGTCTTGCGGCCGGGTTAGCCGACTCTACGGTGCCTGCAGTTTAGGTGACTCCTATGTGGGCTGCGGGAACTGGCACTGAAGGCTGGATCCGTAGTGCCAATGGGCCATGGACCCCCTGTAGGACTGTGGGTTTCGGTAACTGCGGCCGGCTTGCGGCCTGGCTACTTTGCTTTCAATGGGTACCTTCTGCTACCCACACGGGTTCCAGCACTGTCTGCTGGTTCTCGCCAGAGCCTTTGGCCTAGGTGCCTCCATCTCGGTATCCGAGGTCCAGCACCGTCAGCTGGTCCTTGGTAGTGCTTTCTAGCACAGGTACCTTCTGCTTAGTAACCGTGGTCCAGCACCGTCAGTTGGTCCTCGGTAATGCCATTGGCTCTTGTTCCTTCTGCTACCCATCCGGGTTCCAGCACTGTCTGCTGGTTCTCGCCACAGCCTTTGGCCTAGGTGCCTCCATCTCGGTATCCGAGGTCCAACACCATCAGCTGGTCCTTGGTAGTGCTTTCTAGCACAGGTACCTCCTGCCTAGTAACCGTGGTCCAGCACCGTCAGCTGTTCCTCGGTAGTGCCATTGGCTCTTGTAGCTTTTGCTACCCATCTGGGTTCCAGCACCGTCAGCTGGTTCTCGGCAGTGTCTTTGGCACGGGGACTCCCTGTTGCCCAGCCTGGTTCTAGCACGCCTGCTGTTTCCGGGTAGTGTCAAGGTCACTATGCCACCAATCCGTTGTCCTGTCGTTTTGCAGCCGGGTTAGCCGACTCTACGGTGCCTGCAGTTTAGGTGACTCCTATGTGGGCTGCGGGAACTGGCACTGAAGGCTGGATCCGTAGTGCCAATGGGACATGGACCCCCTGTAGGACTGTGGGTTTCGGTAACTGCGGCCGGCTTGTGGCCTGGCTACTTTGCTTTCAATGGGTACCTTCTGCTACCCACCCGGGTTCCAGCACTGTCTGCTGGTTCTCGCCAGAGCCTTTGGCCTAGGTGCCTCCATCTCGGTATCCGAAGTCCAGCACCGTCAACTGGTCCTTGGTAGTGCTTTTTAGCACAGGTACCTTCTGCTTAGTAACCGTGGTCCAGCACCGTCAGTTGGTCCTCGGTAGTGCCATTGGCTCTTGTTCCTTCTGCTACCCATCCGGGTGCCAGCACTGTCTGCTGGTTCTCGCCACAGCCTTTGGCCTAGGTGCCTCCATCTCGGTATCCGAGGTCCAGCACCGTCAGCTGATCCTTGGTAGTGCTTTTTAGCACAGGTACCTTCTGCTTAGTAACCGTGGTCCAGCACCGTCAGTTGGTCCTCGGTAGTGCCATTGGCTCTTGTTCCTTCTGCTACCCACCTGGGTGCCAGCACTGTCTGCTGGTTCTCGCCACAGCCTTTGGCCTAGGTGCCTCCATCTCGGTATCTGAGGTCCAGCACCGTCAGCTGGTCCTTGGTAGTGCTTTTTAGCACAGGTACCTTCTGCTTAGTAACCGTGGTCCAGCACCGTCAGTTGGTCCTCGGTAGTGCCATTGGCTCTTGTTCCTTCTGCTACCCATCCGGGTTCCAGCACTGTCTGCTGGTTCTCGCCACAGCCTTTGGCCTAGGTGCCTCCATCTCGGTATCCGAGGTCCAGCACCGTCAGCTGGTCCTTGGTAGTGCTTTTTAGCACAGGTACCTTCTGCTTAGTAACCGTGGTCCAGCACCGTCAGTTGGTCCTCGGTAGTGCCATTGGCTCTTGTTCCTTCTGCTACCCATCTGGGTGCCAGCACTGTCTGCTGGTTCTCGCCACAGCCTTTGGCCTAGGTGCCTCCATCTCGGTATCCGAGGTCCAGCACCGTCAGCTGGTCCTTGGTAGTGCTTTTTAGCACAGGTACCTTCTGCTTAGTAACCGTGGTCCAGCACTGTCAGTTGGTCCTCGGTAGTGCCGTTGGCTCTTGTTCCTTCTGCTCCCCATCCGGGTGCCAGCACTGTCTGCTGGTTCTTGCCAGTTTCTCAGCCTTCTTGTACCTTCTGCTACATTTCCAAGATCAAGCTTTTTGAAATTGTCTTTGGTAATCCTTATTGATCTCCATGACGACGACCCTGATGACGACGACCCTGAAGACCACACCAAAGAAGACCAGAAATATGACCCTAAATAATAAGACCAAGAGGACAAAGAACATGAAGACAACCACCAAGATACAGAACAAAAGACAGAAGAACAAGAAGCAGAAGAACAGAAAGCAGAAGAACATTAAGCATAAGACTAAAAATCAGCATAGAAGAAATCAAAATTATAAGCAGAAGAAGACTAAGCAGTAAATGGGGGTGAGTCCGTTCCTCCTCGTGGTGCCCCTGGAAAATGCCTGCTGCTGCAGGCCAAACTGAACGCGGGCAAATCCTGTTGTAAATCTTTAGTGACAGGCAGAACGTAAGGTGTAATCTTATAACTTTTATAGATAAGTACTACAGGAATGCCTGTCACCATAAGAAAATGAAGACAAAGAAGAATAGGAAGAAGATGAAGAAATAGCATATTAAAATTGATAATAGCTGAATAAGAAGAATATGAAGAATGGAAAAAAAATTAATGGGAAGAAGATGAAGAAGAAGAAGATGAATAAGGTGAAGAAAAAGTTGATGAAAAAAATGCTACTGCTGCGGATCATGAAGGAGAAAGTGTGGGAGAAGTACAAAAGAACGTGAAGAGCATGGAAGTTGTGAAACATACATATCTGACAAAATATAAAAAAGGTTAACATAGTCAATATCTTTTTAACTCCGAACGTACTTAAAAAAAAAATTGGAATTAATGCTATGCCATGTGATTTGAATAAACCACTATGCTTTTAATGTCTCCTCCACCTCCCACAATACATTCTACATGATTCTTATTTGTTTTCAATTATGTAGAATTAGCCAACAAGGAAATAAAGGGCTTTTTTTAATTCCGATACCGGAAGTCCCATTGACTTGAATGGGACTTCCGGTATCGGGATCGGCGATACCCGATATTTTTTTCGTATCGGGCGATACCATCCGATACGATATTTTTGGGTATCGAACGGTATCGCTCAACACTACTCTCGAGTCATCGCCTACATCGGTGTCGCTTTCAATATCAGAATCCGAGTCTTCCTCTGAATCATGGTCTGCATGTCCTGGGGTTCTGGTGGGGTCCGGTGGGGCAGTTTGTTCAAGAGTTTGTCCACATCTGCTTGTGTAATAGATTTCAAAGATTTGGATGTGGTATGATGTGTTTTGACTCCGGTTTTCCCCATTGTTGCACACAGAGAGCTATAGGTTTTGCACTCAAAAAAAAGAAAAAGTATATGTATTAAATATGCATTCCCCCTTGGCTGTCACTAGATGGCAGTCTAGGCATCCATATCAGCAGTGCAGTATGGTCTTGGGGAAGGGAGACAAGTTCCCTTATTGACAGAGTATATCTGGGTTTTCAAATACTAATATCTGCTCCTCCGACTTAGTAGTTAGGCCTAGTCCCAGGTGGGGTAACAGGTGGGTCAGTATCGGCAATGCTGCAGGCCGGATGGAGCCAGATAAGCTGGGTCTGGTTCTGGGCTGTCAGAGCACTCAAGTGTGTCCTTCCCCACCGTCAGCCATCCTGGAACGCCAAGGATCAGAATGTCTTATCCACTTATTAAATGCACAGATTCACAGAGCATGCACTGGGTGTCAGCAAAGCCTCAATGCAATGTTAGTGCACTTTTTTATATATATATTTATAGGTTTAGAATATTGCTAGCACCTTTCTGATAATTGAGGAAGGTGAGCTATTTATTTTTTAAGCTCAGAGTTCCAGGGCAGTAGTAAAGACTAGAGAAGTGATTTTCACCTCTCTGTATGCTGGAGCCAGCTTGTCTCTCCCTGTAATCAGAGCCTTGCCTAATATGGCGTCGGGCAAGGTGGGAAATACCCAGCACCCTCTCATTATCTCAGATCCGGCAGCAAGCTTTGTCAGGGGCACGGAGGGGGAGAAGTGTCTCTCCACAGCGTCAAAACCCAGTGACTCCTTCAGCAACAGGAGTCTCTTCACTCCTGAGGGGAAGCAGGAAAGAGAGAGGAGAGAGGGGACTTCGGAGGCAGACAGGGGAAGCCCCATGGCACCCAGTGCACCAGAGGTTGGCAGGAGGTAACGGGGCCAGTCAGAGTGGACAGAGGGAGAGAGAGGGAGAAGCTTAATGCTTCTATTACAGGGTACCTCCTTGATATGAGCCTCTGGCATTTAGTCTGCTGACTTTTGCAGCCTCCTGGGGTGGTAAGATGGCGCCTGTTCTCCTGCTGTTGTCCCCGTGGTCAGCCCAGCCCTTCAGCCCAGGGCTAGAGTAGTGCCTGTTTTGTTCTGATTTCATCTTCCAATAGTTGGGTTCAGATTGAGTCCAGGGGGTCAAATTATAGTAGTGGATTCATCAAATCCTTGATTTTATCTTTGCATTATCGGAGCTCCAAGCAGCCACCTGCCATGCCCCCCCTAAATATTGACTATATAATATAAACAAGGCAAAATAAAAAAGGAGAATTGAATATTGCCTTTTTCACCCCTTAATTGCCAGGTCAGCTCTCACTGAGTCTCTGAAGACAAGTGTAAGGGTCCCGTCTCACTTAGCGATGCACCAGCGATCCCAACAATGATGTGACCTGGTCAGGATCGCTGGTGAGTCACTACATGATCGCTGGTGAGCTGTCAAACAGGCAGACTCACCAGCGATCAGGACCAGCGAGGACGCTGGTATCCAGGATACACAGCTGGTAACTAAACACCGCGTATGCTTAGTTACCCGCTATTTACCCTCGATACCATCTCCCAGCGCTGGGAGCTCGCTGATCGTTGGTCTCCCGCTGCCACACACAGTCATGCGTGCTGGCCAGCGGGAGACCAATGATCAAAAAATGGCCCAGGACATTCCTGCATGATCAGCGATAACTGGCATGGAGGCGGTCGCTGATGCGTGCCACACACAGCGAGATCGCTGGTGAGATCGCTGTTGCATCACAAAATCAGCGATCTCACTAGAGATCTTGCTGTGTGTGACGGGGCCTTAAATCAGGCATCAAGTCACCATGACTCAAGATCGAGTCGAAAGCCATTAAAATAAATAAAATAAACAAAAGCCAACTGTACAAAACAATTTTGTATTAAGACAATGTGAAAGTAAGAAAAGGACAAGGCACTGCTGAGATTCGAACTCAGGATCTCCTGTTTACTAGACAGGCGCTTTAACCAACTAAGCCACAGCGCCAGTAGCTGCCAGCATCATAAATAAGAGTATAAGAGGAGACTGAGTTCAACTCCTGGTAGTGCCCTGTCTTTGGTTTGGGGTGGCTATGGTGACCGTTTTTCACCTCTTCTCATTTTCCATTTTTTTGCCTTTCTTCCAAGAACCATAACTTTTGGATTCTTCTGTTGAAAGAGCCATATGAGGGCATATTTTTTATGGCAAATTGTACTTTTGAATGACACCATTTATTTTATCGTGCAGGGCGGGAGAGTAAGAATAAAAATTCCAAGGGAGGCAAAACAAAAAACAGTGCAAATATCCCCATATCTGCTATTATGGGGTAGATGAGCAGATGCAGTGTTCTGTTTGCCTCTTATTGCATTTCTTTCAAGTGTTTTGCGGTGGCCCCCAAAAAATTGCAATTCTGGCTTTTATTTTTTTTTTCTCATTGCGCCATTTACCTATCTTGTTAATTATATTTATGCTTGATAGATTGGACTTTTATGGAATCAGCATTACCAATTATGTGCAATTTCATAGGGGAAAAGGTGGGTCATTTGATCTTTCAAAAAAATTTTTTTCATATTTTTACAAACATCTTTTACTTTTTACTGTGTTTAGTCGTTGTCTTAGGGAACTCGGATTTGCAGTCATTGTATCGCTTGTATTATAATATTACTTTATTTATATTCCACCTACATATTCTGCAGAACTTTACAATTAAGAGGAGACAGACAGTAAAGACATCACAGAGTAACACATAATTCACCAGTTTCAGGAGGAGCGAGGGTCTTGCTCGAAGGTCTTGATCACAAGCTACAGTCTGTAAGGAAATTGAGCTACACAATAGGTAGAAAGTGCTGACATGTATGGAGCCACCATCCTTATAATAAATAGTGGTGACCCTCTAAGGCTGGATTTAGGCTCAAGTCTCTTTGGGTATTACCACTTCCGAGTGTATGGTTTTCTCTCTCCAGTTTTTCTACATTAGTTATATCACTATTTTCTCCAGTGACTTATTTAGCCCTTATCAAGTATGCTCCTAATGCATTATAATGATACTTCTATCTTTAAAAGCATCGTGTGGAGATTTGCTGCAGAAGACCAGAGAAGATGGAAGTCTGCAGAGATGGCTGTGGATGAGAAAACTCATCATGGGGTCTGGACAAGAAGAAGAAAAGGAGAACGACTCCAGAGACAACATCAACTATAAGGTACCTGGATGTAAATTTTATTTGTGATACTGACTAATTCTCATGTTTTTATTTGTTAGGAACATTAAAGGGGTTGTCCAGGCTTGTGCTGAGTCTGCAGTCATTCTATGTGACTGCAGACTTCTGAATTCTCACAGTGCTCACTGAACGCTGTTAGGATTCTCTCGTGCCAGTAAATTACATACATGCGGTCACATGCTGACTAGACATGTGTGGCCTCACTCAATGAAAATGAACAGAGCGAGGCCGGGCACGTCTAGTCGGAATGTGGCCAGAAGTATATAAATCACATGCTTGTGCTGATATATGACCATGTACTCTTGCCACCGGTACAGGAGAATCCTAAAATTGATCAGTGCATTCATTGTGAGAATTCAGAAGCTGCAATGTCAGGAATCAGCTCTGCAGGTTCCAGTAGTCATCATATGGACACTTCACTCATATGCGACTTTCATACATAGTTCTGTGACATCGAGGTTCTCATCCTGCTTCTCTGTTTTTCACTGACCATTTAGAGCATTAGGAAGAGCAGCTCATCGGTACATGACTAAGTGTGCAAATCACATGTATGCTTTGGGGGGAGCGCCGAGCTGAATTCTTGCCCCGGGTGCCAGAAAGCCTAGATACACCTCTGCCCAAACTTCTTTAACTCTTCATCCATTCCAAAAAATTTGCGAAAGCCAATCATCTTGGTAAAAACAAGTAAAACTGCTGGCTCACTGAGAAACCATATTTCTGCTGCCTATTTAGGTCTATAGAGGCAGGATGAGCAGAGGGAAGCCTAGACATACACATGTTCTGCTGACAGAAACTAGACTAGTATAAATAAATTGTGTGAAAATTTACCATTCATACTGACATGTACATTTACAATCCACATGTAATATACTGTATTGTAAGAGTTCCAATGGATTGTAATGAATAAGAAAATGCTCACACAAGAATTGAATTTACCATATATACTCGTGTATAAGCCGGCCTGTGTATAAGCCGACCCCCTTAATCTTGCCACAAAAAACTGGGAAAACTTATTGACACGCGTATAAGCCTAGGGTGGAAAATGCAGCAGCTACTGGTAAATTTCAAAAATAAAAATAGATACCAAGAAAAGTTAAATTAATTGAGACATTAGTAGGTTAAATATTTTTGAATATCCATATTGAATCAGTAGCCCCATATAATGTTCCATACAGTTCATGATGGACCCCATAAGATACTCCATACAAAATACACCCCATATAATGCTGCACAAAGGTTAATAATGCCCCATAAGATACTCCATAGAATAATATGTCCCATATAGTGCTCCATAAAGGTTATGGCCCCATAAGATGCTCCATAGATTATGACCCCATAAGATGCTCCTTAGATTATGACCCCATAAGATGCTCCTTAGATTATGCCCCATAAGATGCTCCATAGATTATGCCCCATAAAATGCTCCATAGATTATGCCCCAATAAGATGCTCACACATTATGCCCCCACAAAATGCACCATAGATTATGCCCCATATTATGCTCCGCCATAGAATATGCCCCCATATGCTTCTCCATAGATTATGCCCCCATATGCTGCCCCATAGAATATGCCTCCATGGGCTGCCCCATAGCCTATGCCCCATATGCTGATCCATAGACTATGCCCCTTATGCTGCTCCATAGAATATGCCCCCCATATGCTGCTCCATAGACTATGCCCCCATATGCTGCCCCATAGAATATGCTCCCATATGCTGCTCCATAGAATATGCCCCCATATGATGCCCCCATATGCTGCTCCATAGAATATGCCCCCATACGCTGCTCCATAGAATATACCCCCATATGCTGTCCCATAGAATATACCCCCATATGCTGCCCCATATGCTGCTCCAAAGAATATGCCCCCATATGCTGCTCCATAGACTAAGCCCCCATATGCTGCCCCATAAAATATGCCTCCATATCTTGCATTATAGAATATACTCCCATATGCTGCCCCATAAAATATGCCTCCATATGCTGCATTATAGAATATACCCCCATATGCTGCCCCATATGCTGCTCCATAGAATATGCCCCCATATGCTGCTCCATAGAAGATGCCCCCATATGCTGCTCCATAGAATATTCCCCATATGCTGCCCCCATATGCTGCTCCATAGAATATTCCCCATATGCTGCCCCCATATGCTGCTCCATAGAATATGCCCCCATATGGTGCCCCATAGAATATACCTCATATGCTGCCTCCATAGAATATGCCCCCATATGCTGCTCCATAGAATATGCCCCCATATGCTGCTCCATAGAATATGCCCCCATATGCTGCTCCATAGAATATGCCCCATTATGCTGCTCCATAGAATATGCCCCCATATGCTGCCCCCATATGCTGCTCCATAGAATATGCCCCCATATGCTGCTCCATAGAATATGCCCCCATATGCTGTGCCATAGACTGTGCCCCCATATGCTGCCCCATAGAATGTGCCCCCATATGCTGCCCCATAGAATGTGCCCCATATGCTGCCCCATAGAATGTGCCCCCATATGCTGCTCCATAAATATGCCCCCATATGCTGCTCCATATAATATGCCCCCATATGCTGCCCTCTTGAACATAAGAGGGCAAGGATGACTTTCTACATCAGCTGTTACTAAGGTTATGCCATCTTGCCACTGGAGACCAAGAAGACTATGTAAGGCTGCAGTTGTGTCTTGAATGTGAGAGGGCAAGGATGACACCAAGGGTTTCAAATAAAAATCGATAAAAAGACATGCTAACTCACCTAATCCAAAATAATGAAGAGGAACAGTATCTCATCCGGGTGAAAAACATATAGATGTTTATTTCGCCATGACATTTTTGTCATGGCAAAATAAACGTCTATATGTTTTTCACCCGGATGAGATGCTGTTCCTCTTCATTATTTTGGATTTTGTGATATCCAACTGGGTCTTTGGACTTTGAACGTGCCTCTCCTGGATCCAGAAGTTGCTGTCGGCCATTCTTTCTTCTATGCATGCTAACTCACCTAGTCCATCATTTCCGGACACAATGGGCCTGCCAGGAGGGTTGATCGGGTCTTTGTGTATATTAGGAATAAGATACAACGTGGGAAGTTTCGGCACTGTTGATATTATAGAGTCCATAATTTTTTTAGGAATAATATTCTCTTCATATGCTCTGGAGACAATGTCAAACAATTACTGTTGAAAGTTGGTTAAAGGATTATTATGAAGCTTCTTGTACGTAGTTTTGTCAGACAACAATCTATAGGCCTCTGCTTCATATGATTTATTGGGCCAAAGAACTATATTTCGGCCCTTATCGGCTTGTTTTATCACCACATCTGTCCAATTTTGGATTTCTCTAATAGCTCTTTGTTCCAATCTATCAGAAGACGTACAAGTTGCTCTATGTAATTACTCGACATCATTGGTTAGCATCTTAACAAAGATGTCCACTGCAGGATATGTTTTAAGGTTTTGAATTTTTTTTGACTTGTTGAATAATTGTAGTAATAATTTTAGTACGTCTCATGAGTCCCTGACTGTTTTACCACTTGGTCTTTTCCTCTCATTATGCACTAAATAGCACTTTAGTTTCCAGACAATGAATATAGTCCCATGCGTACAAAATTTTCTTTAGTACTTTTGATGTTCACATATATGCACTAAATAGCACTTTAGTTTGCAGACAATGAATGCAGGTTTTTGCCTCTTATACTGACATCCCCTTAGTACGTCTCATGAGTCCCTCATTGAGCTTTGAACTTCATAGCCAGGTGTATCAAATCATGAGAAAAGGTATTTAAGGTGGCCACTTGCAAGTAGTTCTCCTATTTGATTCTCCTATGAAGAGTGGCATCATGGGCTCCTCAAAACAACTCTCAAATGATCTGAAAACAAAGATTATTCAACATAGCTTTTCAGGGGAAGGATACAAAAAGTTGTCTCAGAGATTTAACCTGTCAGTTTCCACTGTGAGGAACATAGTAAGGAAATGGAAGAACACAGGTACAGTTCTTGTTAAGCCCAGAAGTGGCAGGCCACGAAAAATATCAGAAAGGCAGAGAAGAAGAATGGTGAGAACAGTCAAGGACAATCCACAGACCACCTCCAAAGACCTGCAGCATCATCTTGCTGCAGATGGTGTCACTGTGCATCGGTCAACAATACAGCGCACTTTGCACAAGGAGAAGCTGTATGGGAGAATGACGCAAAAGAAGCCGTTTCTGCAAGCACGCCACAAACAGAGTCGCCTGAGGTATGCAAAAGCACATGTGGACAAGCCAGTTACATTTTGGAAGGAGGTCCTGTGGACTGATGAAACAAAGATTGAGTTGTTTGGTCATACAAAAAGGCGTTATGCATGGAGGCTAAAAAACACAGCATTCCAAGAAAAACACTTGCTACCCACAGTAAAATTTGGTGGAGGTTCCATCATGCTTTGGGGCTGTGTGGCCAATGCCGGTATCGGGAATCTTGTTAAAGCTGAGGGTTGCATGGATTCTACTCAGTATCAGCAGATTCTTAACAATAATGTGCAATAATCAGTGACGAAGTTGAAGTTATGCAGGGGATGGATATTTCAGCAAGACAATGATCCAAAACACAGCTCCAAATCTACTCAGGCATTCATGCAGAGGAACAATTACAATGCTCTGGAATGGCCATCCCAATCCCCAGACCTGAATATCATTGAACATCTGTGGGATGATTTGAAGCGGGCTGTCCATGCTCGGCGATCATCAAACTTAACTGCAGAACAGAAGCCGCGGAGACACCATCACGTGTTTCTCAACGCAAGCAATGACCAGCCAGGTCTTTGTCCGGGAAGGAACAACCACGGGAAGGGCAGTCTCCAATGAAGGAAACCACCTATGCCAAAACATGGTATCCATCCACATACAGCTGTTTCGGGGTATTGACCCTCATCAGTGTGGAGTAGGAAACTGGCTGGTAGGAGCAATGCCTAGTAAAAAGACTATGAAGAGGAGGATGAATGAACTCATGGAGATCAACATCCGACACTGCGGAGACACCATCACGTGTTTCTCAACGCAGTGATTCTAGAGCACTGCCCCATCCCTTATGGGAAGTATGCAAAACAGAAGCCGCGGAGACACCATCACGTGTTTCTCAACGCAAGTAATGACCAGCCAGGTCTTTGTCCGGGACGGAACAACCACGGGAAGGGCAGTCTCCAATGAAGGAAACCACCTATGCCAAAACATGGTATCCATCCACATACAGCTGTTTCGGGGTATTGCCCCTCATCAGTGTGGAGTAGGAAACTGGCTGGTAGGAGCAATGCCTAGTAAAAAGACTATGAAGAGGAGGATGAATGAACTCATGGAGATCAACATCCGACACTGCGGAGACACCATCACGTGTTTCTCAACGCAGTGATTCTAGAGCACTGCCCCCATCCCTTATGGGAAATATGCAAAACATGCAAAACAGAAGCCGCGGAGACACCATCACGTGTTTCTCAACGCAAGCAATGACCAGCCAGGTCTTTGTCCGGGAAGGAACAACCACGGGAAGGGCAGTCTCCAATGAAGGAAACCACCTATGCCAAAACATGGTATCCAGCCACATACAGCTGTTTCGGGGTATTGCCCCTCATCAGTGTGGAGTAGGAAACTGGCTGGTAGGAGCAATGCCTAGTAAAAAGACTATGAAGAGGAGGATGAATGAACTCATGGAGATCAACATCCGACACTGCGGAGACACCATCACGTGTTTCTCAACGCAGTGATTCTAGAGCACTGCCCCCATCCCTTATGGGAAATATGCAAAACATGCAAAACAGAAGCCGCGGAGACACCATCACGTGTTTCTCAACGCAAGCAATGACCAGCCAGGTCTTTGTCCGGGAAGGAACAACCACGGGAAGGGCAGTCTCCAATGAAGGAAACCACCTATGCCAAAACATGGTATCCATCCACATACAGCTGTTTCGGGGTACTGCCCCTCATCAGTGTGGAGTAGGAAACTGGCTGGTAGGAGCAATGCCTAGTAAAAAGACTATGAAGAGGAGGATGAATGAACTCATGGAGATCAACATCCGACACTGCGGAGACACCATCACGTGTTTCTCAACGCAGTGATTCTAGAGCACTGCCCCCATCCCTTATGGGAAATATGCAAAACATGCAAAACAGAAGCCGCGGAGACACCATCACGTGTTTCTCAACGCAAGCAATGACCAGCCAGGTCTTTGTCCGGGAAGGAACAACCACGGGAAGGGCAGTCTCCAATGAAGGAAACCACCTATGCCAAAACATGGTATCCATCCACATACAGCTGTTTCGGGGTATTGCCCCTCATCAGTGTGGAGTAGGAAACTGGCTGGTAGGAGCAATGCCTAGTAAAAAGACTATGAAGAGGAGGATGAATGAACTCATGGAGATCAACATCCGACACTGCGTAGACACCATCACGTGCTTCTCAACGCAGTGATTCTAGAGCACTGCCCCCATCCCTTATGGGAAATATGCAAAACATGCAAAACAGAAGCCGCGGAGACACCATCACGTGTTTCTCAACGCAAGCAATGTTGATCTCCATGAGTTAATTCATCCTCCTCTTCATTGTCTTTTTACTAGGCATTGCTCCTACCAGCCAGTTTCCTACCCCACACTGATGAGGGGCAATACCCTGAAACAGCTGTATGTGGATGGATTCCATGTTTTGGCATAGGTGGTTTCCTTCATTGGAGACTGCCCTTCCTGTGGTTGTTCCTTCCCGGACAAAGACCTGGTTGGTCATTGCATGCATTGAGAAACACGTGATGGTGTCTCCGCGGCTTCTGTTTTGCATATTTCCCATAAGGGATGAGGGCAGTGCTCTAGAATCACTGCGTTGAGAAACACGTGATGGTGTCTCCGCAGTGTTGGATGTTGATCTCCATGAGTTCATTCATCTTCCTCTTCATAGTCTTTTTACTAGGCATTGCTCCTACCAGCCAGTTTCCTACTCCACACTGATGAGGGGCAATACCCCGAAACAGCTGTATGTGGATGGATACCATGTTTTGGCATAGGTGGTTTCCTTCATTGGAGACTGCCCTTCCCGTGGTTGTTCCTTCCCGGACAAAGACCTGGCTGGTCATTGCTTGCGTTGAGAAACACGTGATGGTGTCTCCGCGGCTTCTGTTTTGCATATTTCCCATAAGGGATGGGGGCAGTGCTCTAGAATCACTGCGTTGAGAAACACGTGATGGTGTCTCCACAGTGTTGGATGTTGATCTCCATGAGTTCATTCATCCTCCTCTTCATAGTCTTTTTACTAGGCATTGCTCCTACCAGCCAGTTTCCTACGCCACACTGATGAGGGGCAATACCCCGAAACAGCTGTATGTGGATGGATACCATGTTTTGGCATAGGTGGTTTCCTTCATTGGAGACTTCCCTTCCCGTGGTTGTTCCTTCCCAGACAAAGACCTGGCTGGTCATTGCTTGCGTTGAGAAACACGTGAAGGTGTCTTCGCGGCTTCTGTTTTGCATGTGTTGCATATTTCCCATAAGGGATGGGGGCTTTGCTCTAGAATCACTGCGTTGAGAAACACGTGATGGTGTCTCCGCAGTGTCGGATGTTGATCTCCATGAGTTCATTCATCCTCCTCTTCATACATCAAACTTAACTGAACTGGAATTGTTTTGTAAACAGGAATGGTCACAAATACCTTCATCCAGGAACTCCTTAATAGCTACAGGAAGCGACTAGAGGCTGTTATTTTTGCCAAAGGAGGATCTATGAAATATTAATGTCACTTTTATGTTGAGGTGCCCATACTTTTGCACCAGTCAAAATTTGTTTAAATGCAGATTGCACATTTTCTGTTAATACAATAAACCTCATTTGAATCCAGAAATATAACTGAGTCCATCAGTTATTAGATATATGAAACTGAAATAGCTGTTGCAAAAACCAAAATTGTTATAAAGAAAAAAGGTTAACATTAATAGGGGTGCCCAAACTTTAACATATGACTGTATTATCGCGCACCAGCTGCGCCCATGATCTGCATCTTGTGATTGAAGCATACAATATACTCAATCATGGATACTCCAGGAGTGGCTAAGTCTCCTTCCATTCCTCTTTCATCGGAGCCAGGGTCCACCGCACACATCTATCGTACAAGAGCTCACTAGAAAAACCCTAACTTTCCTCAATCTGAAAACAACTGTAAAGCAATGAGACACTATGTAAGTAAGGAAAATAAATTCATGGAAATGTAATTGGGGCACGGTTAGGGGTTAGAACCCAGAAATCTGACTACCAATTTAGTACAATCCTGGAATTTCTTTTTGCTAATTTTTTAAAATAAGATAATCCTTTAATCGTCCCACCATGGGGAAATTCAGATCATTACAGCCGAAAAGGCAGGAACAAGTACAGATACAGATGCATAAAGGCATTACATTGACAGTAGGTAGGTACATATACGGAAAAAAAAAAAAGATATAACCGGACTATCACAACTTTGGATTAACTAACTAGACCGATTTTCAATTTCTATTCACATCTGAAGGGAAGATTGGATCTTTCTGCCACTATAACAATTTCTGATGAAATGTAAATAAATGAGAAGTTTAGAAAACATCTTTATCTTCATTGGAGACATCTGACAAATATTCTATCGCAATACTATTTGAAAGGAAAAATAGTCAGTAAAAGTCCCTAATGCACCCAACAGAGAAAAACAGATTCTTTTATGAGCTTGTAGCGTGATTATTAATTACAGGTGTGTATGATTCTTGCTCGTATGTGAAAGCTGAGAGTCAGGTGAGGCTGGCTATGCAGGTTCCATGGTGTAATGGTTAGCACTCTGGACTTTGAATCCTGCAATCTGAGTTTGACTCTCGGTGGAACCTAAGTTTAATTGACTTGCTTGGTGTCTTTGGATTAAGTAATAAAATGTCTCCATGTAAGACTCTAGAGTAAATACTCATTTCAATGGTTTTGCTTTGGTTTTTTGTACTACGTATATACAGGGTCAGGCCACCGCTTTCTGGGCTGTGCATTTAGCTTTCCATGTGCAGGTGATTCAACAGTCATGCCTAGGTCCTACTCTGCCTCCATCTATTGAGATCTGCTGGCACAAGTAGAGGTTTTCCACTAGAGATAGGACCACCCTTATTGGGTGCACCTTGACGCGCTGTGATAGCTTCCATCTTTTTTTATCAAAATATTGTTTACTAAGTCCACTATGATATGTATGCGTATTATTACTAATTATTTACTTACTACAGGGTATTTGCTCATTGTTTTTATCTTAGGGTCTGTCTCTTAGTGGTCATAGTGTATCAGATCTTTTTTTGGTTTTGCTTTTGTTTTTTTTGCACTTTCTACTTATAAGGGTGTGGCTCCCTCATTTCTGGGCTGTGAATTTAGTTGATATTGCCTTCCATGGGCAGGTGATTCAACAGTCAGGCCTAGATCCTGTTCTGCCCCCGTCTCCTGAGGTCTGCTGGCACATGGAGAGGTTTTCCTCTGGAGCTAGGACCATCCCGACTAGGTGCACCTTGTCGTGGTGGGATGGCTTTTACCTTTTTTTCATCAAGACACTGTTAATTAAGCACCCTATGTTATTTACTTGTAATACTAATTAATTTTATTTATTTACTTACCTACTGCAGGGAATTTGCTCATTTTGTTTTTATCTTAGGTTCGGTGTGGTAAAGAGGACCCAAGACAGGGTACTCAGAAGGAAGCTAAGAAAAAGGATGCAAAACTTTCCTGCATGCTGACAAACGCAAGAAGCCTGACCAATAACATTGAAGATCTGGAGTTGGTAATGTATGAGGAAAAATACGACATAGTAGGAATAACTGAGACATGGTTAGACGACAGCTATGACTGGGCGGCTAACTTGCAAGGATATGATTTGTTTAGGAGGGATCGTTAAAAAAAGGAAAGGGGGTGGAGTCTGTCTATATATAAAGTCCACTTTAAAGCCCACACTAAGAGAAGATATACAAGAGGGAAATGAAGAGGTGGAGTCTCTATGGGTGGAGATACAAGGAGGGAAAAGTAATAAAATCCTTATAGGGGGGGTTTGTTATAAGCCACCAAATATAACAGAAATCACTGAAAATGTATTATTGAAACAAATAGACAAAGCAGCAAATCACAATGAGGTGATTATTATGGGGGACTTCAACTACCCCGACATAGACTGGGAAACTGAAACCTGCGTATCTCAGAAAGGAAACCAATTTCTGTCAGTGACCAAGGATAATTATCTGTCACCACTTGTGCAGGGCCCAACTAGAGGGACAGCCCTTCTGGGCTTAATTTTAAGCAACAGGCCAGATAGAATAACAGAAGTACGAGTTGATGGGCACCTAGGGAACAGTGACCACAATATAATACAATTCCACTTGTCCTTCAGTAAGGTGCCCTGGAAGGGGGTTACGAAAACGCTGAATTTCAGGAAAGCAAAGCTTGATCAGCTTAGCGAGGACCTTCGCCGAGTTGATTGGGACAATGTCCTCAAAAATAGGAGCACAGAAAATAAATGGGAAATATTTAAATCAGTTTTACACACCCACTGCGAGCTAGCCATACCGTACAGAAATAAAAGGGCTAGGAACAGGAGAACACCAATGTGGCTAAATAAGGATGTAAAAAGGGCAATAAATAACAAGAACAAGGCATTTAAGAAGCTAAAACAAGAAGGCAATGAAGAAGCATTAAAAAGTTATAGAGAAAAAATAAAATGTGTAAAAAAACAAATACATTTAGCAAAAGTGGAAACTGAGAGACTCATTGCTAAGGAAAGTAAAACAAACCCCAAACTATTCTTTAATTATATAAACAGTAAAATGATTAAAATTGATGGTGTCGGCCCTTTAACCCCTTCACCCCCAAGGGTGGTTGGCACGTTCATGACCGGGCCAATTTTTACAATTTTGACCACTGTACCTTTATGAGGTCATAACTCTGGAACGCTTCCATGGATCCCGGTGATTCTGACATTGTTTTCTCGTGACATATTGTACTTCATGTTAGTGGTAAAATTTCATTCAAATAACTTGCGTTTATTTGTGAAAAAAATGGAAATTTGGCAAAAATTTTGAAAATTTCGCAATTTTCCAACTTTGAATTTTTATGCCCTTAAATCACAGAGATACGGGACACAAAAAACTTGATAACTAACATTTCCCACATGTTTACTTTACATCAGCACAATATTGGAACCAAAATTTTCTTTTGTTAGGAAGTTATAAGGGTTAAAAGTTGACCAGCGATTTCTCATTTTTATAACACCATTTTATTTTTAGGACCACATCACATTTCAAGCCACTTTGAGGGGTCTATATGATAGAAAATACCCAAAAGTGACACCATTCTAAAAACTGCACCCCCCAACGTGCTCAAAACCACATTCAAGAAGTTTATTAACCCTTTAGGTGCGTCACAGGAATTTTTTTGAATATTTAAAAAAAAATGAACATCTAACTTTTTTTCACAAAAAAAAAAATTCAGGTTCAATTTTTTTTATTTTACCAAGGGTAACAGGAGAAATTGGACTGCAAAAGTTATTGTGCAATTTGTCCTGAGTACGCTGATACCTGATTTGTGGGGGGGAACGACTGTTTCGGCGCATGGCAGAGCTCAGAATGGAAGGAGCGCCGTTTGACTTTTTCAATGCAAAATTGGCTGGAATTCAGATCGGACGCCATGTCACGTTTGGAGAGTCCCTGATGTACCTAAACAGTGGAAACCCCCTACAAGTGACCCCATTTTGGAAACTAGACCCCCCAAGGAACTTATCTAGATATGTGGTGAGAACTTTGAACCCACAAGGGCTTTACAGAAGTTTATAACGTACAGCGGTACAATTAAAAAATCATATTTTTTCCACAAAAATGATCTTTTCACCCCAATTTTTATTTTCCCAAGGGTAACAGGACCCTAAAAGTTATTGTGCAATTTGTCCTGAGTACGCTGATACCCCACATGTGGGGGTAAACCACTATTTGTGCGCATGGCAATGCTTGGAAGGGAAGCAGCGCCATTTGACGTTTTTGGCTGAAATTGAGATCAGACACCATGTCGCGATTGGAAAACCCCTGATGTACCAAAACAGTGGAAACCCCCCACAAATGACACCATTTTGGAAACTAGACCCCCTAAGGAACTTATCTAGATGTGTGGTGAGAACTTTGAACCCCCAAGGGCTTCACAGAAGTTTATAACATAAAGCCGTACAATTAAAAAATCATATTTTTTCCACAAAAATGATCTTTTCACCCTCAACTCTTATTTTTACAAGGGTAACAGCACCCTAAAAGTTATTGTGCAATTTGTCCTGAGTACGCTGATACCCCACATGTGGGGATAAACCACTATTTGGGCACATGGCAGAGCTCGGAAGGGAAGCAGCGCCATTTGACATTTTTGGCTGGAATTGAGATCGGACACCATGTCGCGATTGGAAAACCCCTGATGTACCTAAACAGTGGAAACCCCCCACAAATGACCCCATTTTGTAAACTAGACCCCCCAAGGAACTTATCTAGATGTGTGGTGAGCACTTTGAACCCCTCAGTGCTTGACAGAAGTTTATAATGCCTGGACGTGAAAATAAATTCGTATTTTTTCCACAAACATGATCAATTAGTCCCCAATTTTTTTATTTTCCCAAGGGTAACAGGAGAAATTGAACCCCAAAAGTTGTTGTCCAATTTGTCCTGAGTACGCTGATGCCCCACATGTGGGAGAAAACTACTGTATGGACACACGTCGGGGCTCGGAAGGGAAGCAGTGACGTTTTGGAATGCAGACTTTGAGGGAATGTTCTGCGGGTGTCATGTTGCCTTTGGAGAGCCCCTAATGTACCTAAACAGTGGAAATCCCCCACAAATGACCCCATTTTGAAAACTAGACCCCCTAAGGAACTTATCTAGATGTGAGGTGAGCACTTTGAACCCCCAAGGGCTTCACAGAAGTTTATAATGCCAGGGCATGAAAATAAAAAAATCGTATTTTTTCCACAAACTTGATCAATTAGTCCCCAATTTTTTTATTTTCCCAAGGGTAACAGGAGAAGTTGAACCCCAAAAGTTGTTGTCCAATTTACCCCATATGTGGGAGAATACTACCGTATGGACACACGTCGGGGCTCGGAAGGGAAGCAGTGACGTTTTGGAATGCAGACTTTGATGGAATGGTCTGCGGGTGTCATGTGCGCTTGGAGAGCCCCTGATGTACCTAAACTATTGAAACTCCCCACAAGTGACCCAATTTTGGACACTAGACCCCCCACGGAACTTATCTAGATGTGTGGTGAGCTCTTTGAACCCCCAAGTGCTTCACAGAAGTTTATAACGCTCGGACGTGAAAATAAAAAAATCATTTTTTTCCACAAAAATGATATTTTTGCCCCCAATTTTTTATTTTCCTAAGGGTAACAGGAGAAATTGGACCCCAAAAATTGTTTTGCAATTTGTCCTGAGTAGGCTGATACCCTACATTTGGGGGTAAAACACTGTTTGGGTGCATGGCAGAGCTTGGAAGGGAAGGAGCACCATTTGACTTTTTCAACTCAGAATTGGCTGGAATTGAGATCAGACGCAATGTTGCATTTGGAGAGCCCCTGATGTGCCCAAACAGTGGAAACCCCCAATTCTAACTCCAACCCGAACCCCAACACACCCCTAACCCTAGCCCTATCCCTACCCTAACCCTAGCCCTAACCCTAGCCCTAACCCTAACCCTAATGGAAAAATGGAAATAAATACATTTTTTTTATTTTATTATTTTTCCCTAACTAAGGGGGTGATAACGGGGGGGTTTGATTTACTATTTATGGCGGTTTTTATGTTTGGCAGCTGTCGCACGCTAAAAGACGCTTTTTATTGTAAAAATAGTTTTTGCATCACCACATATTGAGAGCTATAATTTTTCCGTATTTTGACCCACCGAGTCATGTGAGGTATTATTTTTTGCGGGACGAGTTGACGTTTTTATTGGTACCATTTTCGGGCATGTGACATTTTTTGATCGTTTTTTATTCCGATTTTTGGGGCGCAGAATGAACAAAAACCAGCGTTTCATGAATTTCTTTTGGGGGAGTGCGTTTACACCGTTCTGTGTGCGGTAAAATTGATAAAGCGGTTTTATTCTTCGGGTCAGTACGGTTACAGCAATACCTCATTTAGGTCGTTTTTTTATGTTTTGTCGGTTTTATGCAATGAAAACTATTTTATATAAAAAATAATTATTTTTGCATCGCTTTATTCTGCGAGCTATAACTTTTTTATTTTTTCGCTGATGATGCTGTGTGGCAGCTTGTTTTTTGTGGGACAAGTTGACGGTTTCAGCGGCACCATGGATATTTATATGCGTCTGTTTGATCGCGCGTTATTACACTTTTTGTTTGGCGGTATGATAATAAATCATTATTTTTTGCTTCGTTTTTTATTTTTATTTTTTAAGGGGTTAACTAATGGGACAGTTTTATAGGTCGGGTCGTTACATATGCGGCGATACCTAATATGTGTACTTTTATTGTTTTTTGTTTTTTTATTTCCAAAAAATGGATTTATTTGGGGGAATATTTTTTTTTTTTCTAATTTATTTGGCGATTTTTTTTAAAATTATTTTTACAGTTTTTTCTATTTTTTTTTACTTTATTACATAGTCCCAGGTGCGCTTTGCAGGCACTGAGGAAGCCAGCTTCCTGCAGGCCCCCGAAGGCCCCCGTCGCCATCTTGGATTCAGGGGCCTGCAGGAAAGGAGCCCCCTGCAGCAGCGCTGCACATTGCGCTGCCGTGGGGGGCTCAGGGAAGCACGGAGGGAGCCCCCTCCCTGCCAATGCTTCCCTTTAACCCCCGATACACCGCGATCGTGTTTGATCGCGGTGTGCAAGGGGTTAACGTGTCGGGGGCGGTCCGTGACCACCCCTGACACATTGTGCCGGGTGTCAGCTGTAATAATCAGCTGACACCCGGCTGCTGATCGCGGTAGACGTATTATCCCGTCCATGGGCATAGGGGCCCGGGTCCCATGGACGGGATAGTACGTCTGATGTCAGAAAGGGGTTAAAGAACAATGAGGGTGAAATCATAGAGAGCGATGTGGGAAAAGCAAATGTTTTAAATACTTTTTTCTCAACAGTGTTCACACAGGAAAAGGATTTGCCAGGGGAAACAATAAATAACTGCTGACTTTTATTCCCCATTGACTTGCATTGGGGTCGGGTTTCGGACGAAACTCTGACTTTTTTTTGCCCTAGTCGGACCAGTTTCACCTGAAACAAATTTTGTTTCATGAAACCCGATCTGACCAAAGTCGCTCAACTCTAGCCATTACTATTAGACGCCTCATTTGTTTTTTTTAGTCCTTTGCCATAATGATGAGGAGGATTGCATCCTTTCCTCGCTTAAGATGTCATCAAATTAGGTGACCAATGGATTTCTCACATGATCGGAGCTCCATGGATGACCTTGCTCCGGTCTCTTCATCCTCACCCAACTGGTCAACTCATGGGGTGACATTTTGTTATAGAACGGCCTAGAAAAAGTTTTCTATGTGTCAAGAATCTAAAGGACGACTGAACTTCAAGGGAACAAAGGAGAGAGTAAGAAAGTGACGGAAATGTTTGTAATTTCTCTTACCTATCAGGCACATGTATTATTCAATCACTTTAGTCAAGATGCAATTTTTTACAAGTTGAACAAACCCTTCAACAAGTGAAACATTGTGGAAATGTATCAGGTATGAAGGCCGAGTGTTCTAAGGCGCTGGATTAGCAATTGTTGCCAAATGAATTTTTCAATACGGTCTCTCGTGACTTACTTATTATCATTATCAAATATATTTCTAATTGCTAATGTTACATGTGTTTGTTACCATCGAAAGTGAAGATTTTTTAATAAATATTATGTTGAATAAATATTTTTAATGCAGATATTGAGTACATTTTTCACAAATTCAAATTTCTTCCGAAATCTTAACAGCGACTGAAAAGATCCAATCTTCCCTTCTGACCTGAATAGAAATTGACATTTTCATTATTATTATTTATTATTAGAGCGCCATTTATTCCATGGCGCTTTACATGTGAGGAGGGGTATACATAATGCATACAAGTACAGTAATCTTAAACAATACAAGTCACGACTGGTACAGGATGAGAGAGGACCCTGCCCACGAGGGCTCACAATCTACAACGGGATGGGTGAGGATACAGTAGGCGAGGGTAGAGCTGGTCATGCAGCGGTTTGGTGGATCGGTGGTTACTGCAAGTTGTAGGCTTGTCTGAAGAGGTAGGTCTTCAAGTTCTTTTTGAAGGTTTCCTTGGTAGGCGAGAGTCTGATATGTTGTGGTAGAGAGTTCCAGAGTAGAGGGGATGCGTGGGCGAAATCTTGTATGCGATTGTGGGAAGAGGAGATAAGAGGGGAGTACAAAAGGAGATCTTGTGAGGATCGGAGGTTTCATGCAGGTAAGTACCGGGAGACTAGGTCACAGATGTACTGAGGACTCAGGTTGTGGATGGCTTTGTATGCCATCGTTAGGGTTTTGAACTGGAGTCTTTGGGTAATGGGGAGCCAATGCAAGGATTGACAGAGGGGAGAGGCCAGGGAACAGTGGGGGGACAGGTGGATTAGTCAGGCAGCAGAGTTAAGAATAGATTGGAGGGGTGCGAGAGTGTTAGAGGGGAGGCCACAGAGCAGGAGGTTGAAGTTGTCAAGGTGGGAGATAATGAGGGCATGGACTAGGGTTTTTGCAGATTCTTGGTTGAGGAATGTACGGATCCGTGAAATATTTTTGAGTTGAAGTCGGCAGGAAGTGGAAAGGGCTTGGATGTGGTTTGAAAGAGAGATCAGTGTCAAGGATAACCCCGAGGCAGCGAGCTTGTGGGACTGGAGAGAGTGGGCAGCCATTTACTTTAATGGATAGGTTCGTTGGGGGGGTCACGTGAGATGAGCGAAAGATGATTAATTCTGTTTTGTCCATATTAAGTTTTAGAAATCTAGCGGAGAAGAAGGATGAAATAGCAGACATTGAGGGATTCTGTTTAGTAGGGAGGTGATATCTGGTCCAGAGATGTAGATCTGTGTGTCATCAGCATAGAGATGATACTGAAAGCCATCAGATTCTATGAGCTGTCCGAGGCCGAAGGTGTAAACGGAGAAGAGCAGGGGCCCTAGGACTGAACCTTGAGGGACTCGGACGGATAGGGGGCACGGTGAGGAGGTGGTCTGCGAATGGGAGACGCTGAATGTCCGGTCTGCTAGGTATGACGCAATCCAAGATAGAGCCAAGTCTGTGATACCAAGAGATGAGAGGGTCTGTAGTAATAGGGAATGGTCCACTGTGTCAAAGGCAGAGGACAGGTCCAGGAGGAGGAGGACAGAGTAGTGTCGCTTGGCCTTGGCGGCTAGTAGGTCATTGGTGACCTTAGTTAGGGCAGTTTCAGTGGAGTGGTGTGGCCGGAAGCTGGATTGCAAGTGGTCAAGGAGGGAGCAAGAAGAGAGGTGGGAGGATAGTTCAAAATGGACGTGTTGTTCCAGTAGTTTTGAGGCATAGGGGAGAAGTGATATAGGGCGATAGCTAGATACAGAGGATGGGTCAAGAGAGGGCTTTTTGAGGATAGGTGTGATTGAGGCATGTTTAAAGCTTGAGGGGAAAACACCAGTTGTTAGTGATAGGTTGAAGAGATGGGTTAGGGTTGGGATGAAGACTGCGGTGAGGTTTGGGATGAAGTGGGATGGGATCGGGTCAAGTGCACAGGTAGTGAGATGTGATCTTGAGAGTAGAGTGGAGAGTCGATCTTCTGTAATGGTGGAGAAGTTGGTTTTGGGGGACTAGGGCAGGGCAGGTAGGAGGAAGGGCACTGGGGGTTGTTGACCAAAACTGTCTCTGATGTTATCAATCTTCTCCTTGAAAAATGAGGCAAAGTCTTCAGCTGAGATGAGTTGAGAGGGAGGAGGTGCTGGGGGGCGGAGGAGAGAATTGAAGGTGTTGAATAACTGTTTAGGGTTGTGAGACAGGGAGGATATCAGAGATGAGAAGTAGGTTTGTTTTGCTGCAGCGAGTGTGGCCTTGAAAGTAGTGAGGGACTGTTTGAATGTGATGAAGTCCTCTTTGGAGTGGGATTTTTTCCATCTCCGCTCAGCAGCCCTGGAAGCCCGCCTCAGTTCTTTGGTCAGACTGGTGTGCCAGGGCAGTCTGTTGATTTTGCAAGCTTTGGTATGTTTGAGAGGGGCAACTGATTCCAAAGCTACAGCTATTGTGGTGTTATATAGAGTGGCAGCGGCATCCTCATTGTGTAAGAAACTTATGTCTGTAAGAGGGATGAGGGATTCAGACAGTGAGTGTAGATCGAGGTGTTGAAGATTTCTGCGAGGGTGTGCGAGTTTTTGAGGTGGGGATTGCGGACCTGAGGAGGAGAGGGAAGAGAATGTAAGTAGGCTGTAGTCAGAGAGAGGAAGAGGTGAGTTAGAGAGGCTAGATAGGGAGCAGAGGCGGGTGAAGATGAGGTCTAGTGTGTGGCCATCTTTGTGAGTGGCTGCAGAAGACCATTGAGTGAGGCCGAAGGAGGAAGTGAGAGACAGAAGTTAGTGGCAGCTGAGAGGGAAGTGTCAATGGGGTTGCTGAAGTCGCCCAAGATGATAGTGGGGACATCAGTGGAAAGGAAATGAAGTAGCCAGGTGGTGAAGTGGTCGAAGAAGGTGGTGGCTGACCCTGAAGAGCGGTATATGACAGCTAGTTGGAGGGGGAGTAGATGCGCACAGAGTGCACCTTGAAGGAAGGGAGGGTAACAGAGGGTGGCAGTGGGATTGGGGTGAAGGAGCAGTTATCTGACAGGAGAAAACCAACTCTTCCACCATGCTTGCAGCTGGGGTGGGGGGTGTGGGAAAGGTGGAATCCACCATTTGAGAGTGCAGAAGGAGAGGCTGTGTCAGAGGAGGTGATCCAGGTTTCAGTGATGGCGAGGAAGGAAAGATCATGGATGAAAGAAAGTTTGTTAAATGAGTGGTTTTATGTGTGCAGCTCAGCATTCAGTGTGGTTATTTATTCATCTTTATGGGATTGAACCATTTTTTGCACATGTTGTGCGCTGGTCTACATATATTTTTTCTGGACCTTCATCTCAAGTATTATGGATGCTATATATTCTACCAGACAATGTGGCACTTCAGCTGTGATTGACATGTGATCCATGGTATTTTTCCACGTGAAGGCTATTTTATTGTTTGAGTCTCCAGCATTAGGGCGATTTGATCTGGATTGTGCGCCATTAGGTGCTCTTTGGTGTAATGACAGTGGGGAAAAAAAGTATTTAGTCAGTCAGCAATAGTGCAAGTTCCACCACTTAAAAAGATGAGAGGCGTCTGTAATTTACATCATAGGTAGACCTCAACTATGGGAGACAAACTGAGAAAAAAAAATCCAGAAAATCACATTGCCTGTTTTTTTTTCCATTTTATTTGCATATTATGGTGGAAAATAAGTATTTGGTCAGAAACAAAATTTCATCTCAATACTTTGTGATATATCCTTTGTTGGCAATGACAGAGGTCAAACGTTTTCTGTAAGTCTTCACAAGGTTGCCACACACTGTTGTTGGTATGTTGGCCCATTCCTCCATGCAGATCTCCTCTAGAGCAGTGATGTTTTTGGCTTTTCGCTTGGCTTCACGGACTTTCAACTCCCTCCAAAGGTTTTCTATAGGGTTGAGATCTGGAGACTGGCTAGGCCACTCCAGGACCTTGAAATGCTTCTTACGAAGCCACTCTTTCGTTGCCCTGGCGGTGTGCTTTGGATCATTGTCATGTTGAAAGACCCAGCCACGTTTCATCTTCAATGCCCTTGCTGATGGAAGGAGGTTTGCACTCAAAATCTCACGATATATGGCCCCATTCATTCTTTCATGTACCCGGATCAGTCGTCCTGGCCCCTTTGCAGAGAAACAGCCCCAAAGCATGATGTTTCCACCACCATGCTTTACAGTAGGTATGGTGTTTGATGGATGCAACTCAGTATTCTTTTTCCTCCAAACACGACAAGTTGTGTTTCTACCAAACAGTTCCAGTTTGGTTTCATCAGACCATAGGACATTCTCCCAAAACTCCTCTGGATCATCCAAATGCTCTCTAGCAAACTTCAGACGGGCCCGGACATGTACAAGCTTAAGCAGTGGGACACGTCTGGCACTGCAGGATCTGAGTCCATGGTGGCATAGTGTGTTACTTATGGTAGGCCTTGTTACATTGGTCCCAGCTCTCTGCAGTTCATTCTCTAGGTCCCCCCGCGTGGTTCTGGGATTTTTGCTCACCGTTCTTGTGATCATTCTGACCCCACAGGGTGGGATTTTGCATGGAGCACCAGATCGAGGGAGATTATCAGTGGTCTTGTATGTCTTCCATTTTCTAATTATTGCTCCCACAGTTGATTTCTTCACTCCAAGCTGGTTGGCTTTTGCAGATTCAGTCTTCCCAGCCTGGTGCAGGGCTACAATTTTGTTTCTGGTGTCCTTTGACAGCTCTTTGGTCTTCACCATAGTGGAGTTTGGAGTCAGACTGTTTGAGGGTGGGCACAGGTGTCTTTTTTATACTGATAACAAGTTTAAACAGGTGCCATTACTACAGGTAATGAGTGGAGGAAAGAGGAGACTCTTAAAGAAGAAGTTACAGGTCTGTGAGAGCCAGAAATCTTGATTGCTTGTTTCTGACCAAATACTTATTTTCCACCATAATATGCAAAGAAAATGAAAAAAAAACAGACAATGTGATTTTCTGGATTTTTTTTTCTCAGTTTGTCTCCCATAGTTGAGGTCTACCTATGATGTAAATTACAGACGCCTCTCATCTTTTTAAGAGGTGGAACTTGCACTATTGCTGACTGACTAAATACTTTTTTTCCCCACTGTATATATTTACATCTATCATATGGATACACTTTATTGTGGATGTTTTTCCTTTTTTTTTTCCTTTATTTATGCTGATGATATATGCATGAGACTCAATTCATTATTGTATTGATCAGGAATAACAGGGGGATTGTATTCCCTTTTTGTTTTTACATGTTTTTTAATTTATATTGTTGTCAATAAAGCTTTTCTTGCTATTATTATATATATCGGTGGTGTGCATTTTTATGTGGTCTTTCTTTCCTTTCTTGTTGCATACTTATCTCCGACCGGCTCCCCCGCTGTCCATCGCTGGTCCAGCCCCGTTTCTCGTCATCAGCTTCCTGTTGGGCTTCCTGCTGTGACGACGAGCGACGCGTGGAGGTGAGCTGGAGGACGTCAGGATCGCTGTGTGTGAAAGGTGAGTATCGTGCGCTGCGTCGCTGCTGCATTGCTGTGACATCTGCCTGTATGACAGCTCACTAGCGATCATTTAGCGATGCCCCAGCGATCCTGACCGGGTCGGATCGCTGGTCGGATCGCTGGTGCATCGCTAAATGTAAAGGGGCCTTAAGAGTGGACCAGATGCATATGATCAAGCCAAAGTAAACAAGGTCATAAATAATACTGGGGTAAAGCAGGGGTTTAGTTGAGAGACATACCAAGTGAATGCTATATGCAGAGGTAAGAAGTCTCTATGGAAAGCTGAGTGACGTACCAAGTGAATGCTATGTGCAGAGGAAAGAAGACAATTGGCAAACTCAAGAAATTAGGAACAAAAGTAAATACAGGTCCTACTGAGATTTGAGCTCAAATCGTTGGTTTCATAGGCCATACTGCTAACCATTACACCATGGTGTCATCCCAAGTGATGGAGAACTTTGGTTCTTACAGTAAGATGCCAGAAAGAGAAGATAGAATATGATTTCCTTCTTGGCTCCCATAAAAATAGTTTACAGGACAGAAATAGGACACCGGTGTTTTCAGGCCACACTGGACACATATCCCAATCCACACTAATGTGAATGTAAAGTATTAGGAAATATGTTCAGGTTCCAGACAGATAATTATATAACCATGTACTATGGTACAGTAAGTATACACAGTTTTTCCTGTGTTGAGAAGGCAAAGGATGACAGAATTTCACTGATAAAGTTAAAAAGCGATAGAACTTTTTCTGAATCATCTATCTGGCATCTGTATTTTTCAATCACTTTAGACAAGATGCAATATTTTGGTTGGTAATATTTGCATCATAATATTTAGGCACTGAATACCCATTTTAGCACGTGTAAATCAGGGATGTGGACACAACCATCTTATTAATGATCTCTCATTTCTGCTGAAGACTTTGCCTCCTTCTTTAAGCAGAAGATCGATGCGATCAGAGAAAGCTTTGGCCCGCAGCCCTCAATGCCCCTCTTAGCCGTTCAGCCCTGTTCTTCCAAAACCAGCTTCTCCACCATGACAGAAGATCAGCTCTCCACCCTCCTGTCAAGATCACACCTCACCACTTGTGCGCTTGACCCGCTCCTGTCCCACCTCATCCCTAACTTTGCCACAGTCTTCATCCCAACTCTAACACACCTCTTCAATCTTTCTCTTACAAATGATGTCTTTCCCTCATCCTTCAAATATGTCTCAATCACACCCATCCTCAAAAAGCCCTCCCACGACACATCCTCTATGTCTAACTATTGCCCGATATCTCTTCTCACTTACGACTCAAAACTACTGGAACAGCATGTATATCTTGAACTGTCCTCCCACCTTTCCTCCTGTTCCCTCTTTGACCAGTTACAATCTGGCTTCCGACCTCATCACTCAACTGAAACTGCCCTAACTAAAGTCACTAATGACCTACTAACCACCAAGAGCAAGCAACACTACTCTGTCCTTCTCCTGGACCTGTCTTCTGCCTTCGACACCGTGGACCATTCCCTCCTCCTACAGATTCTCTCATCTCTTAGCATCACAGAATTGGCCCTATCCTGGATCTCATCATGCCTAACAGACTGAACATTTAGTGTCTCCGTCTCACACACCATCTCCTCACCTTGCCCCCTGTCTGTCGGTGTTCCTCAAGGCTCAGTCCTTGCACCCCTACTCTTCTCCATCTACACCTTTGGCCTGGGACAGCTCATAGAATCCCAAGGCTTGCAGTACCACCTCTACGCTGATGACACGCAGATGTAACTATCAGGGACCTGACCTCACCTCCTTAGTGACCACAATCCCACAATGTCTGTCTGCTATTTCAGCCTTCTTTTCTGCTCGCTCTCTCAAACTGAAGCTGGACAAAACATAATTCATCATCTTTCCCCCATCTCACTCTACCCCTCCACCAGACTTATCCATCAATGTCAATGGCTGCTCGCTTTCCCCAGTCCTGCACGCTCGGTGCTTTGGGGTGATCCTCGACTCTGCCCTCTTTCAAACCACATATCCAAGACCTTGCCTCCTCCTGCTGCCTCAAACTCAAAAATATTTCCCAGATCCACGCATTCCTCAACCACAAAAACACTAGTGCACGCCCTTATCATCTCCCGCCTCGACTACTGCAACCTCCTACTCACTGATCTCCCCTCCAGCACTCTTACACCAATCCAGTCCATCCTACACTCTGCTGCCTGACTAATCCACCTGTCTCCTCGCTTTTCCCCAGCCTCCTCCCATGCGAGGCCCTTCACTGGCTTCCTATTGTCCAGAGGCTCCAGTTCAAAACCCTAACCATGACATACAAAGCCATCCACAACCTGTCTCCTCCATACATCTGTGACATGGTCTCCCGGTACCTACCACACGCAACCTTCCATATTTTCAAGATCTCCTTCTCTACTCCCCCCTCATCTCTTCTTCCCACAACCACGTACAAGACTTATCCCGTGCTTCCCCCATACTCTGGAACTCTCTGCCGCAACACATCAGATGCTCACCAACAATGGAAACCTTCAAGAAGAACCTGAAGACCCACCTGTTCCAACAAGCCTACAGCCTACAAGCCTACAGCCTGCAATGATCCTCGGTCTACTGAACCACCGCACAACCAGCTCTGCCCTCTCCTAGTGTATCCTCACCCTTCCCTGTAGACTGTGAGCCTTCGCAGGCAGGGTCCTCTCTCCTTCTGTATGTGTATGGCCCTTGTCTTGCACATGTTTATTGTACTTGTCTATATTTCCCCTTTTCCCATGTAAAGCGCCATGGAATAAATGGTGCTATATAAATGTATAATAATAATAATAATAATGATCATTCACCAAATCTGGATTCATTGGCCTTTGTGAATGAGCAAGAAAATGAGTGCTGACCCACTTGAGAAGTAAGTAAACTCCAGTCCTTGGCATCAGCCACTAAGAAATGATGGAGTTGTTGGGTTCCTCCCCGTACATTGCTTAATTCCAGCTCTAATCGAGGAGATTGGTGGGAATGGACTGCCATCATGCTCACTTCCCATCGATAAGTCATAAATTATTATAGAGTAACATTAATTTTAACTTTATAAATATTTTTCCTACTAATGACCTTTCATGGGGACGTTAATGTGGATTGTGATGTAAGGGGGTTGAAAAAACTAGTACCCTTTTTTAGTCTTCTAAACTATTTTTTGACTTTTCACTAGAAAAACCCAAACATTCCTCAACCTGAAATCATCTGCAAAGTGATGAGGCGCTATGTAGGTAAGGGAGGTTTTACACTTACCGTATTTTTGCGGGCTGATTTTGCGGCCCCAATGCATTTCTATGGGGCCGCAAAATTTGCCAGCAAAAAATCAATGGTGCGCCGTGTGCCATATGGCCGTTAGGGTCGTATATACAGCCAAGAAAAATGATCGAGCTTGCTCAATATTTTTCACGGCGTACGGACTCGGCGCTCACTGAAATCAATGGGAAGTTTGTTTTTGCGGCACTCCGTCCACTTCCAGTTTTGCGGATTGCTGTTTTTTTTTCTACAATACTATTTCTATAGTATTGGAAAAAAAGGCGATCCGCAAACTTTTCTTGCGGCCCGTTATTGCGATACATAACAAAAAATGCCAGCAAAAACGGGCAGCAATAATGGACAGCAAAAAATGCGGTAAGTGTAAAACCACCCTTAGTCAAATAAATTCACGGAAATGTAATAGGAGCATGGTTAGGGAATGGAATCCAGAAATCTGACTGCCAATTTTGAATGAACCTGGAATTTCATTTTGCTAATTTTTCTACTAGACTGATTTTCAATTTCTATTCACATCAGAAGAGAAGATTGGATCTTTCTGCCACTTTAACGATATCTGATGAAATGTAAATAAATGAGAAATTTAGCAAATATCTTTATCTTCATTGGAGAGATATGACAAATCTTCTATTGCAATACTACAGTATTTGAAAGGAAAAATAGTCAGTAAAAGTCCCTAATGCACCCAACAGAGAAAAACAGATTCTTTTATTAGTTTGCAGTGTTATTATTAATTACAGGTGTGTATGATTCTTGCTTGCATGTGAAAGCTGAGTGTCAGGTGAGGCTGGCTATGCAGGTTCCATGGTGTAATGGTTAGCACTCTGGACTTTGAATCCAGCAATCTGAGTTCGACTCTCGGTGGAACCTTAGATTTTGCTGACTTTCTTGGTGTCTTTGGATTAAGTTATAAAATGTCTCTAGAGTAAATTCTCATTTCTTTGGTTTTGCTTTGTTTTTTTTGTACTATGTATATACAGGGCCAGGCCACCGCTTTCTTGGCTGTGCATTTAGTTTTCCATGGGTTGGTAATTAAGCAGTCAGGCCTAGATCCTGCTCTGCCTCCTTCTATTGCGGTCTGCTGGCACATGTAGAGGTTTTCCACTAAAGGTAGGACCATCACTGTTAGCTGCACCTTGGTGCGGTGGGATGGCTTCTAGATTTTTTTTAATCAAAATAGTGTTTATTTCATCCTCTATGATATTTATATGTACAGTTACTAATTATTTATTAACTACAGGGTGTTTGCTCACTGTTTTTATCTTAGGTTCTGACTGTTAATGGTCATAGTGTATCAGATCATTTCTTTGGCTTTACTTTAGTTTTTTGCACTTTCTACTTGTAAGGGTAGGACTCCCTTTTTCTGGGTTGTGAATTTAGTCTATATAGCTTTCCACGGCCAGATGATTAAACAGTCAGGCCTAGGTCCTGATCATCTTGCGCCAAATGAATAAAACTGATCAATCACTGAGAGATCACATTACTGCTGCCTATTTAGATCTATGGAGGTCAGATGAACAGCTCAAGGCACAGACATCCACAGAACCAGGCTGCTTGACTTGACTAGCTTGAATAAATAGTCCATAAACTGACCATTAACTATGACATCTGGATTTGTGCTCTGCTTTTAATTTACTTTTGTTCATAACTGTAGACGCCATTACTATTAGACGCCTCCATTGTTTGTTTAGTCTTATGCCATAATGATGGGGAGGATTGTATCCTTTACTCCCTTACGATGTCATCAAATTAAGTGACCAATGGATTTTTTACGTGATCGGAGCTCCATGGATGATCTGGCTCCGGTCTCTTCATCCTCACCAATCTGGTCCACTCATGGGGTGACATTTTGCTATAGAACGGCCTAGAAACAGTTTCCTCTGTGTCGAGAATCCAAAGGATGGCTGAACTTCAAAGACACAAAGGAGAGAGTAAGAAAGTGACGGAAACGTTAGTAATTTCTCTCACCTATCAGGCACATGTAGTTTTCTATAACTTTAGTCAAGATGCAATTTTTGATACCTTGAATGACTCCTTCAACAAGTGAAACATTGTGGGAACTTATCAGGTAGGGAGGCCGAGTGTTCTATGGTGCTGGATTAGCAATTGTTGCCAACTAATTTTTCAATACGGTCTCTCGTGACTTGCTTACTATCATTACCAAATATATTTCTAATTGCTAATGTCAAATGTGTTTTGTTACTAGTGAAAATGAAGATTTTTAATATATTTAATGCAGATATTGAGTACATTTTTCACGCATTCAAATTTCTTCCGAAATCTGAAAAGTGGCAGAAAGATCCAATGTTCTCTTCTGACCTGAACAGAAATTGGCAATTGACAAACTCAAGAAATTATGAACAAAAATAAATGCAGGTCCCACCGAGATTTGAACTCGGATCGCTGGATTCAGAGTCCAGAGTGCTAACCATTACACCATGGAACCAGCTGCAACACCTAGGACATTACTTTCGTTAAGTGAGAAGACAGAGCGAGAATGGAAAGTACACGATACCCTTCTTGATTCCACTGAAATTAGTTTACAAGACAGAAATAAGACACCAGTGTTTTGATCCAAAACTGGAAATTTCAACAGAATCTCTGTCAATGTTAATTAGCAGGAAAAATATTTGGGTTCCAACTAGACATAATTATATGATCTTGTATTATGGTGCTGTAAGTATACCCAGTGATAGTAGCAAATTAACCCCTGTCCAGATTAAACCCTAAACAATAAATGTCTCAGCCACAGCGCTAGCGCTACAGTCTACTCAGCAGCAGAATATTAGGATAATACCACAAAATTAGTCCAAATGAGTAAATGAATACAAATTTTAATATTTGCGCTCAGAGATAGAACTGTATGGATACTAAACTCCCCCTTGCAGTAGAAGTGAAAAACTGAGTTGCAAACCCAAAAACAGCGTTAAGAGTCAGGCAACGCCCACTTGACACTTTGCCATAAAATTCAAAAATAAAAGAATAAAAAGGTACAATTCAGATTATCCGTATACACCACATGTGCAAAGTTCACCATAGAACTAGAGAAAAAGAAAACTGTCCATAGAAAAAAGAAAAATTACCTTGAGGTTAGCTGCTTTGAACTAATAGTGCTTAGCAGTCCAGGTCCTGTGGAGAGGAGGTTCCAATAGAACGATAGCGATAATTCTTATAAAATCCAAGATATAGTCACCATATGAAGAGAAGGGATTGATGCTTTAAGTTACGGATGCTGTCCCGGCCGGAGACAGGCGTCCTATCTGCAGTGCGCCCGCCTGGGCTGAAGGCGGTAGCGGCGCACGCAGAGTAAAGCTGACAAGGTCCGCAGGACTCACGTGACTAGCTATGTGGAGCGGTGAAGCTTCAGCCCAGGCGGGCGCACTGCAGATAGGACGCCTGTCTCCGGCCGGGACAGCGTCCGTAACTTAAAGCATCAATCCCTTCTCTTCATATGGTGACTATATCTTGGATTTTATAAGAATTATCGCTATCATTCTATTGGAACCTCCTCTCCACAGGACCTGGACTGCTAAGCACTATTAGTTCAAAGCAGCTAACCTCAAGGTAATTTTTCTTTTTTCTATGGACAGTTTTCTTTTTTTCTAGTTCCATGGTGAACTTTGCACATGTGGTGTATACGGATAATCTGAATTGTACCTTTTTATTCTTTTATTTTTGAATTTTATGGCAAAGTGTCAAGTGGGCGTTGCCTGACTCTTAACGCTGTTTTTGGGTTTGCAACTCAGTTTTTCACTTCTACTGCAAGGGGGAGTTTAGTATCCATACAGTTCTATCTCTGAGCGCAAATATTAAAATTTTTATTCCGATTAAACCCTAGTGTGTATAAACTGTCCTAGACCAAACTATACATGGGGTAAAAACAGCCTATGCCAAACTATACCCCATCCCCGCTACAATATAGCCCTGTATTTTATGAGCCCTAGTGAATGAGATAGATTTTAGATGCCATTGTTTGATAACTTAATCCTGACTTCCCTGTAGTGGGAAGAGATTTGTTTTGTTAATCACATGATGAAGTGAGAAGTTACAATACAAGGTGACTGCTAAGAACAACAGTCATTACATCAGAGATTACACCAGTGTCCAGTAAGATAAGGGCTTTTACCTGAAGCCAATTGTACTTTGATCTTATCACTTCACTGGTTTTCTCACTCTGCCTCTGATTGGGTGACAAGCGTGGAAATCTCTTTCTATCATACACAGACGCACAGCTGCTTGTAATGTGTAACTACTGAGAAGTGCTGTAGATTCTTTACCTCATTAGATCTTTGTAGAAGTCTAATATTTTTACTGAGTGAAGTTTTTCGCCATTCGCCTCCAAGTCTTCTCCAGTGTATTCCCCATCCTCTGGAATTCTGTGCCCCAACAAGTCCTATTATCCACCACATGTGGATCCTTCACATGGAAACTGAAAACTCATCTCTTCAAGGAGGTCAACCTGCAATGACCACGTTGCCACCTCAACACCATCGGAGCTACTGCAGCCCCCAACCTACTGTCTCCTTTCCCATCAACCTGTAGGATATAATCCCGCAAGGGCAGGGTCCTCGTTCCTCTGTACCAGTCTACCATTGCTAGTTTGTCTACTGTAAGTGATATTTTTATTTTGGATGGAGCCCCTCATGTACAGCACCATGGAATCAATGGTGCTCTGTTATGATGAGTCACCGAAGGAGGAAAAAACAAAATACCAGCTAAGTCCAGAAAAACCAGAGAGGTTGGCAGCTATCGGATTGCAGACCCCTGAACCTATCCACAACTAGCAGTAGCCGTGGGGGGTTCCTACAGTGCCCTAGACCCCTCGATCACAGCCGGAGAACTAAATAGCCTAAAGACAGAAAGGGGAAAAACTAAACTGCCCCAGAGCAGACCCCAAAGCAATAGGCAGCCCCCAACATATAATGACGGTGAAGCAAGATGAAAACACTAACACAGATAGAAAGATAGGTTGAGCAAATGATGGGGCCCAAGCTAACTACATAGGACTGGATAGGAAAGCTGCTGTCTGCCATCCGCAAAACCCCTATCAAAATGAGCCAACCGACTGATAGGAAAAACAGGCCCTGAAGACGCTAGGCTTCAAAAGACTATATCAGCACTCAGGTATATTCTGAAGACAGAGCAAAAGATCAACAGATCTGAGACAAAAATGGAATTCAGCTCACCCCCGGCCGGGGATGGCAGAACTCCCAAAAAACAAGGCAAAACAAAAAACAAAACTGAAGAGTACAAAGCAGAGCAGAAAAACTTAGCTTAGAGATGCAGGAATCAGACTGGTCTCCAAGAATCCAGCAGGAAAATCACCAGCCAGGAAGAAGGGCGTCGGCAGCCTTATATCCAGTCCTCAATTCCAGCCACCCAGACATCATCTAGCTGCCCATGTGTTTGGTAATCAGCCTCACTACCTTCCTTCACCAGAGGAGGGAGTTCATCAGACCTCAATGGTGAAGGGAAAAATGAACTCACAACAGTACCTCCCCCTTGAGGAGGGGTCACCGAACCCTCATCCATGCCACCAGGGCGATCCGGGTGAGCCCGATGAAAGGCACGCACCAATCTTTCGGCATGAATATCAGAGGCAGAGACCCAGGAATTATCCTCCTGACCATAACCCTTCCACTTAACCAAATACTGGAGTCTCCGTCTAGCCAGACGGGAATCCAGAATCTTCTCTACCTCATATTCCATGTTACCTTCAACCAATATAGGGTCAGGAGGTGCCACCACAGGAACTACAGGTTCAACAAACCTCTTCAACAAGGACTTATGAAACACATTATGAATTTTAAATGTGACAGGAAGAGCCAACCGAAAAGAGACCGGATTAATAATCTCCAAAATCTTGTAAGGTCCAATAAATCTAGGCTTAAACTTAGGAGAAGCCACCTTCATAGCGATATTTTTTGATGACAACCAAACCATATCACCCACCTTAAACTGGGGACCAACGGTCCTACGCCGGTTGGAAAACCGCTGGGCCTTTTCCTGAGAGAGAGACAACTTATCCACTACTTGGTCCCAGATCTGGTGCATTCTCTCCACCACAGTGTCCACACCTGGACAGGCAGAAGGCTCCACCTGCCCTGAAGAAAATCGAGGGTGAAAACCAAAGTTACAAAAAAAAGGTGACATCAAAGTGGCAGAACTAGCTCTATTATTTAAAGCAAATTCGGCCAAGGGCAAAAATGAAACCCAATCATCCTGATCGGCAGAAATAAAACATCTCAAATACGACTCCAAAGTTTGGTTTGTTCTCTCCATCTGCCCATTTGTCTGAGGGTGAAATGCAGAGGAGAAGGACAACTGAATTCCCAGCTTGGAACAGAAAGTCCTCCAAAACCTAGACACAAACTGAACTCCTCTGTCAGATACAATGTTCTCAGGAATCCCGTGCAAGCGAACCACCTGTTGCAAAAACAAGGGCACCAACTCAGAGGAAGATGGCAACTTAGGGAGTGGTACAAGATGGACCATCTTAGAGAATCTATCACAAATCACCCACATAACAGTGATTCTCTGAGAGACAGGCATATCAGAGATAAAATCCATTGAAATATGGGTCCATGGCCTCCTGGGCACCGGCAAAGGCATCAACAAGCCACAAGAGCGAGAACAAGGTTTAGACCGGGAGCAAGTCCCACAGGACTGCACAAAATTCCTGACATCATGAGACAAGGCGGGCCACCAAAAAGACCGACTCACCAGATCTCTAGTACCAAAAATACCTGGACGACCAGCCAATGCAGAGCAATGAACTTCAGACATCACTCTCTTCCTCCACTGGTCAGGAACATACAACTTTCCACTGGGACAACGCTCAGGTTTGTCCTCCTGAAACTCTTCCAGAGCATGTCTCAAATCAGGCGAGATGGCAGAAAGAACTACCCCCTCGCCTAAGATGGTAGCAGGCTTAGTCACAACAGGAGAATCAGCAAGGAAACTCCTAGAGAGGGCGTCTGCCTTGACATTCTTAGTGCCCAGAAGAAAAGAGACCACAAAATCAAAAAAACAAGGCCCACCTAGCCTATCTAGGATTCAAGTGCTTGTCCGACTCCAGGTAAATCAAATTCTTGTGGTCAGTAAGGACCACGACTTGGTGTTTGGCTCCCTCCAACCAATGTCTCCACTCCTCAAATGCCCATTTCATGGCCAACAGTTCCCGATTCCCCACATCATAGTTACATTCGGATGGGGAGAACTTTCGGGAAAAGAAAGCACAAGGATTAATTTTAGATGTCACAGGATCTTTTTGGGACAACACCGCTCCAGCACCAATCTCTGAAGCGTCCACATCCACCTGAAACGGGAGTGAGACATCAGGTTGCCGCAAAACCGGAGCAGAAGTGAATCTTCGCTTCAGCTCCTGAAAGGAAGAAACAGCCTCCGGAGACCAATTCAGCACATCAGCACCCTTCCTTGTCAAATCCGTCAATGGCTTGACAATACCAGAAAAATTAGCCATAAATTTCCGATAAAAATTAGCAAAACCCAAAAACTTCTGGAGGGCCTTCAAAGAAGTGGGCTGAACCCAATCATAAATGGCCTGTACCTTGGCCGGGTCCATTTCAATAGTTGACGGAGACAAAATAAATCCCAAAAATGAAATCCTCTGTGCCCCAAAAAGGCATTTCGATCCCTTGACATACAGGGAATTCTCCCTCAAAATCCGGAACACAGTCCGAACATGTTCCACATGAGAATCCCAATTCTTGGAGAAGATCAAAATATCATCCAGATAGATAATCAGAAATTTATCCACAAAGTCTCGGAATATATCGTTCATGAATAGAGTTGAGCGATACCAGCCGATACTTGAAAATATCGGATCGGAATGGATCGGCCGATCTTTAAAAAATGTATCGGTATCGCCGATTCCGATACCGGGAACCAATGCAAGTCAATGGGGCCAAAATATCGGAATTAAAAAAAACCCTTTCTTTCCTTGTAGGTTAATTCTACATGAAGAAAAACAACTAAGAATAATGTAGAATGTATTGTGGGAGGTGGAGGAGACATTAAAGCCATAGAGGTTTAGCCCAATCAAATGGAATAGCAGGAATTAAACTTTTTTTTTAAAGATGTTAGGAGTTACAAAGATATTGACTATGTTAGCCTCATTTATATTTTGCCAGACATGTATGTCTTCTTCTTCTACTTCCTTTTTTTACATTCTTCTTCTTCTTCTTCTACTTCCTTTTTTTACATTCTTCTTCTTCTTCTACTTCCTTTTTTTACATTCTTCTTCTTCTTCTTCTACTTCCTTTTTTTACATTCTTCTTCTTATTCCTTTTTTTACATTCTTCTTCTTCTTCTTCTACTTCCTTTTTTTACATTCTTCTTCTTCTTCTTCTTCTTCTTCTTCTTCTTCCTTTTCTTACATTCTTCATATTCTTCTTATTCAACAATTATTATTCTACATATTCAGCTTCTTCATCTTCTTCCTATTCTTCTTCATCATATTCTTGTTTGTGTCAGACATTACTGTAGTTGTTATCTAGAAAAGTTAGAAGTTTACACCTTCCGTTCTGCCTGTCACAAAAGATTTACAACAGGATTTGTCCGCGTTCAGTTTGGCCTGCAGCAGCAGGCCTTTTCCAGGGGCACCACGAGGAGGAACGGACTCACCCCCATACACTGCTTAGTCTTCTTCTGCTTATAAATAAGATAATATCATTTGCTCAGAGTATTAGTCTTATGCTTAATGTTCTTCTGCTTTGTTTTTTTTATGCTTCTTTGTCTTCTCTCTCTTGTTGTTCTGCATCTTGGTGGTTGTCTTCCTGTTCTTTGTCCTCTTGAACCAGCTGACGGTACTGGCACCCGGAGGGGCAGCAGAAGGAACAAGAGCCAATGGCACTACCGAGGACCAGCTGACGGTGCTGGAACCCGGTTACTAAGCAGGAGGTACCTGTGCTACAAAGCACTACCAAGGACCAGCAGACGTTGCCGGAACTCGGATACCGAGATGGAGGCACCTAGGCCAAAGGCTCTGACGAGAACCAGCTGACGGTGCTGGAACCCGGAGGGGTAGCATAAGCTGCAAGAGCAAATGGAAATAGCGAGGACCAGCTGACAGTGCTGGCACCCGGAGGGGCAGCAGAAGGAATAAGAGCCAATGGCACAACCGAGGACCAGCTGACGGTGCTGGAACCCGGTTACTAAGCAGGAGGTACCTGTGCTACAAAGCACTACCAAGGACCAGCAGACGTTGCCGGAACTCGGATACCGAGATGGAGGCACCTAGGCCAAAGGCTCTGACGAGAACCAGCTGACGGTGCTGGAACCCGGAGGGGTAGCATAAGCTGCAAGAGCAAATGGAAATAGCGAGGACCAGCTGACAGTGCTGGCACCCGGAGGGGCAGCAGAAGGAATAAGAGCCAATGGCACAACCGAGGACCAGCTGACGGTGCTGGAACCCGGTTACTAAGCAGGAGGTACCTGTGCTACAAAGCACTACCAAGGACCAGCAGACGTTGCCGGAACTCGGATACCGAGATGGAGGCACCTAGGCCAAAGGCTCTGACGAGAACCAGCTGACGGTGCTGGAACCCGGAGGGGTAGCATAAGCTGCAAGAGCAAATGGAAATAGCGAGGACCAGCTGACAGTGCTGGCACCCGGAGGGGCAGCAGAAGGAATAAGAGCCAATGGCACAACCGAGGACCAGCTGACGGTGCTGGAACCCGGTTACTAAGCAGGAGGTACCTGTGCTACAAAGCACTACCAAGGACCAGCAGACGTTGCCGGAACTCGGATACCGAGATGGAGGCACCTAGGCCAAAGGCTCTGACGAGAACCAGCTGACGGTGCTGGAACCCGGAGGGGTAGCATAAGCTGCAAGAGCAAATGGAAATAGCGAGGACCAGCTGACAGTGCTGGCACCCGGAGGGGCAGCAGAAGGAATAAGAGCCAATGGCACAACCGAGGACCAGCTGACGGTGCTGGAACCCGGTTACTAAGCAGGAGGTACCTGTGCTACAAAGCACTACCAAGGACCAGCAGACGTTGCCGGAACTCGGATACCGAGATGGAGGCACCTAGGCCAAAGGCTCTGATGAGAACCAGCTGACGGTGCTGGAACCCGGAGGGGTATCAGAAGTTACCCCTGAAAAGCAAAGTTGGCATGCCGCAAGCTGGCCGCAGTTACCGAATCACACAGTCCTACAGGGGGTGCTTGTCCTACTGGCACTATGGAACAAACCTTTCTTACCAGAACCCGCAGTCCACATAGGAAGCACCTAAACTGCTGGCACCCTAGCCTCGGCTAACCCAACCGCAACACGACATGGCAACTTGGGGTGGCAAACTGACATTGACACTTCCCGGAAACAGCAGGCAGGGCTGGAACCAAGCTGGGCAGGAGGGAGTACCCGTGCCAAAGTCAGTTATGAGCAGCAACTGGCGATGTTGGAGCCCAGGACAAGCACTTAGCAGGCTGAGGCCTGATGTGCTGTCAATTGGGAGGCAGCAGGACAGATTGCCATCAAAACAGCAGGGGAACAGCTGACGTTACTGAACCCCACAAACACAGGAGCTAGTGTTTTACTCTGTGAAGACGGCACTTCCGAGCAACAACTGGCTGTGTTGAAGCCCAGGGACAAGCACGGAGCAGGCTTAGGCTGCATTGAAGAAATTTTAAGATCGGTTGTAGACTACTAATTTGAACCAAGCTCCACTTAGGCCTGTGGCTTCACTGATTTTCGTATTTCCCCTGTCCTCCAACCCCGCCAGTTACAGCTCCGAAGTGGCGTCTGCACAATCCACACTTGTTCCTGTGTTACAGGTGTTCAGTCCGGTCAGTTAATCCCCTGATGTGTGTCCGGCAATGTCGCCTGCTCTGTCCACATTCCCATGGGAATGTGGACAGAGCAGGCGACATTGCCGGACACACATCAGGGGATTAACTGACCGGACTGAACACCTGTAACACAGGAACAAGTGTGGATTGTGCAGACGCCACTTCGGAGCTGTAACTGGCAGGGTTGGAGGACAGGGGAAATACGAGAGACAGTGGAGCCACAGGCCTAATTGGAGCACGGTTAAAAATCAGTAGTGGTACAACTGTGTAGGCAGCAGGAGACTTTGCCATCCACACAGCAGGGGATCAGCTGACATTACTGAACCCCACTGAGACACGGGAGCAAGTATCTCTTTCCGTGTGGACGGCACTTCCGAACTACAACTGGCTGTGTTGAAGCCCAGGAAATAGGAGGGTGTAGGCAGAGACCTACTGTATTTTGAATGAGGTGACAGCAGGAGAGACTGCCATCCACACAGCAGGGGATCAGCTGACGTTACTGAACCCCACTGAGACACGGGAGCAAGTATCTCTTTCCGTGTGGACGGCACTTCCGAACTACAACTGGCTGTGTTGAAGCCCAGGAAATAGGAGGGTGTAGGCAGAGGCCTACTGTATTTTGAATGAGTTTACAGCAGGAGAGACTGCCATCCACACAGCAGGGGATCAGCTGACTTAACTGAACCCCACTGAGACACGGGAGCAAGTATCTCTTTCCGTGTGGACGGCACTTCCGAACTACAACTGGCTGTGTTGAAGCCCAGGAAATAGGAGGGTGTAGGCAGAGGCCTACTGTATTTTGAATGAGGTGACAGCAGGAGAGACTGCCATCCACACAGCAGGGGATCAGCTGACATTACTGAACCCCACTGAGACACGGGAGCAAGTATCTCTTTCCGTGTGGACGGCACTTCCGAACTACAACTGGCTGTGTTGAAGCCCAGGAAATAGGAGGGTGTAGGCAGAGGCCTACTGTATTTTGAATGAGGTGACAGCAGGAGAGACTGCCATCCACACAGCAGGGGATCAGCTGACATTACTGAACCCCACTGAGACACGGGAGCAAGTATCTCTTTCCGTGTGGACGGCACTTCCGAACTACAACTGGCTGTGTTGAAGCCCAGGAAATAGGAGGGTGTAGGCAGAGGCCTACTGTATTTTGAATGAGGTGACAGCAGGAGAGACTGCCATCCACACAGCAGGGGATCAGCTGACATTACTGAACCCCACTGAGACACGGGAGCAAGTATCTCTTTCCGTGTGGACGGCACTTCCGAACTACAACTGGCTGTGTTGAAGCCCAGGAAATAGGAGGGTGTAGGCAGAGGCCTACTGTATTTTGAATGAGTTTACAGCAGGAGAGACTGCCATCCACACAGCAGGGGATCAGCTGACATTACTGAACCCCACTGAGACACGGGAGCAAGTATCTCTTTCCGTGTGGACGGCACTTCCGAACTACAACTGGCTGTGTTGAAGCCCAGGAAATAGGAGGGTGTAGGCAGAGGCCTACTGTATTTTGAATGAGGTGACAGCAGGAGAGACTGCCATCCACACAGCAGGGGATCAGCTGACGTTACTGAACCCCACTGAGACACGGGAGCAAGTATCTCTTTCCGTGTGGACGGCACTTCCGAACTACAACTGGCTGTGTTGAAGCCCAGGAAATAGGAGGGTGTAGGCAGAGGCCTACTGTCTTTGTAATGCGGAGACAGCAGGAGAGACTGCCATCTCCACAGCAGGGGATCAGCTGGCAATGATGAACCCCACTAACACTTGAACGAATGTGTTTGGCTCTGTGGAGACGACACTTCTGAACACCAACTGACGCTGTTGGAGCCCAGGATTAGGCGAGGAGCAGGCTGGGGCCTACTGGATTTTGGCACGTGAAGGCAGCAGGAGACTTGCCATCTCCACAGCAGGGGAACAGCTGGCAGTGCTGAACCCCACTAACACTCTAACGAAGGTGTTTGGCTCTGTGGAGATGACACTTCTGAACACCAACTGACGCTGTTGGAGCCCAGGATTAGGCGAGGAGCAGGCTGGGGCCTACTGGATTTTGGCAGGTGAAGGCAGCAGGAGACTTGCCATCTCCACAGCAGGGGAACAGCTGGCAGTGCTGAACCCCACTAACACTCTAACGAAGGTGTTTGGCTCTGTGGAGACGACACTTCTGAACACCAACTGACGCTGTTGGAGCCCAGGATTAGGCGAGGAGCAGGCTGGGGCCTACTGGATTTTGGTAGGTGAAGGCAGCAGGAGACTTGCCATCTCCACAGCAGGGGAACAGCTGGCAGTGCTGAACCCCACTAACACTCTAACGAAGGTGTTTGGCTCTGTGGAGACGACACTTCTGAACACCAACTGACGCTGTTGGAGCCCAGGATTAGGCGAGGAGCAGGCTGGGGCCTACTGTATTTTGGCAGGTGAAGGCAGCAGGAGACTTGCCATCTCCACAGCAGGGGAACAGCTGGCAGTGCTGAACCCCACTAACACTCTAACGAAGGTGTTTGGCTCTGTGGAGACGACACTTCTGAACACCAACTGACGCTGTTGGAGCCCAGGATTAGGCGAGGAGCAGGCTGGGGCCTACTGGATTTTGGCAGGTGAAGGCAGCAGGAGACTTGCCATCTCCACAGCAGGGGAACAGCTGGCAGTGCTGAACCCCACTAACACTCTAACGAATGTGTTTGGCTCTGTGGAGACGACACTTCTGAACACCAACTGACGCTGTTGGAGCCCAGGATTAGGCGAGGAGCAGGCTGGGGCCTACTGGATTTTGGCAGGTGAAGGCAGCAGGAGACTTGCCATCTCCACAGCAGGGGAACAGCTGGCAGTGCTGAACCCCACTAACACTCTAACGAATGTGTTTGGCTCTGTGGAGACGACACTTCTGAACACCAACTGACGCTGTTGGAGCCCAGGATTAGGCGAGGAGCAGGCTGGGGCCTACTGGATTTTGGCAGGTGAAGGCAGCAGGAGACTTGCCATCTCCACAGCAGGGGAACAGCTGGCAGTGCTGAACCCCACTAACACTCTAACGAATGTGTTTGGCTCTGTGGAGACGACACTTCTGAACACCAACTGAAGCTGTTGGAGCCCAGGATTACGCATGCCGCATGCAGAGGCCAATGGGCAGCGGTTTTTATGGAGGTTGTGGACTACTACTGATTCTAACCATGCTCCACTTAGGCCTCTGGCTCCACTGTCTCTACTATTTACCCTGGCCTCCAACCCCGCCAGCTACATCTCTGAAGTGGCGTCAGCACAATCTACACTTGTTCCTGTGTTACTGGTGCTCAGTCCCGTCAGTTGATCCCCTGATGTTTGTCCGGCAAGTTCGCCAGCTCTGTCCTCATTCCCACTACTGGTTATGGGAATGTGGACAGAGCAGGAGACCTTGCCGGACACACATCAGGGGATAAACTGATGGGACTGAGCCACAGGAACACAGGAACAAGTGTAGATTGTGCTGACGCCACTTCAGAGATGTAGATGGCGGGGTTGGAGGTCAGGGGAAATAGTAGAGACAGTGGAGCCAGAGACCTAAGTTGGGCACGGTTAAAAATCTGTAGTGGTTTGAATGTTGATGGAGCTGGTGACTTTGCCGTCCACACAGCAGGGGATCAGCTGGCATTACTGAACCCCACTAACACAGGAGCTAGTGTGTTTCTCTGTGCAGACGACACATCTGAGCGACAACTGGCTGTGTTGAAGCAAAGGGATTATAGTTCAGGTGGTAGAAAAATGAACACACCAGCAGACCTGGATACAGTTGCCAACCACTAATTTAGTCTGTAAGAGGAATGGCAAAGTCTTTGGAGATCCAGGCCTTGTTCATTTTCAGAAAAGTCAGCCGGTCAACATTATCGGAAGATAGTCGCGTGCGACGGTCTGTTAGTACACTACCTGCGGCACTAAAGACACGTTCCGATAATACACTGGCAGCAGGGCAAGCCAGCACCTCCAATGCATACTGGCTAAGCTCTGGCCACGTATCCAGCTTAGAGACCCAAAACTTGAAGGGGGAAGAGCCATCTGGGAGTACAGCGACAGGGCAAGACATGTAGTCTGACACCATCTGACGGAAGCGTTGCCTCCTGCTGACTCGAGGCGTCGCTGATGGTGTAGACAATTGTGGTGGACACACAAAACTTTGCCACATTTGGGCCATAGTGGTCTTGCCTTGTGCTGCGGCGCTGCCTCTGCTCCCTCTTTGTGCAGAGTTTCCTCCACTGCCTCGACGCACAGAGCTGCTTTGTAAAGCACTAGCAACAATGCTGTCGGGTGGAATGGAAAACATTATGGACTGCACCAGTGACTCTTCGTACTCCCGCATTTTACGCTCCCGGTTCAACGTTGGTATGAGCCTTTGTACGCTGTCCCGGTAGCGAGGATCTAGGAGGGTGTACACCCAATAATCAGCCGAGACGAGAATGTGGGCGATGCGGCGGTCGTTTCTCAGGCACTGCAGCATGAAATCAACCATGTGCTGCAGACTCCCAACTGCCAAAGAACCGCTGTCCCCTGTTTGAGGCGTGACCTCGGCCTGCTCTGCATCACCCCACCCTCGCTGTACATACTGAGTAGAGGTTTGTGTACCTCCCTCCTCTGGAGAGATGTCTTCCTCCTCCATCGACTCCTCCTCATCCTCCTCACAAAGTGTCCCCTGCCTAGGCCTTTGTGAGGAAACACGTAGCGCAGACTGTCCAGAAGCAGATGGCATTTGGGACTCCTCATCCTCCACCTCTTCTGAAACCTCATCCCTTAGTGCTTGCAGTGTTTGTTGAAGCAGGCAGATAAGGGGGACAGTCATGCTGACTAGTGCATCATCTGCACTCGCCATCCGCGTGGATTCATCGAAGGCACGCAAAACGAGGCAGATGTCCTTCATAGAGGCCCACTCAATGGTGCTGAAGTGTGAACGGCGCACAGTGCGACTTGTTTGCGCCTGATGCAGCTGGTACTCCATGACTGCTGCCTGCTGCTCACACAACCGCTCCAACATATGTAACGTTGAATTCCACCGGGTGGGTAGGTCACATATGATGCGATGTTCCGGAAGGCCAAATCGTCGCTGCAGAGCAGCGAGGCGCGATCTTGCCGTGCTGGAACGTCGCAAGTGAGCGCACTCTATGCGGACCTTGTGCAACAGTGCAGCAAGATCCGGATAGTCCCTCAGAAAGCTCTGCACGACCAAGTTAAGAACATGTGCCAGACATGGGATGTGTGTGAGGTTGCCTAGGCCAAGAGCTGCCACCAGATTTCGGCCATTGTCACACACTACCAAGCCCGGCTGGAGATTCGCTGGCCCAAACCACACATCGCTCTCCAGCTTGATAGCATTCCAGAGCTCCTGCGCTGTGTGGCTTCGATTCCCCAAAGAAATTAATTTGAGTACAGCCTGTTGACGTTTGGCCACGGCTGTGCTCATATCGGTCGTAACAGGCTCCTGCTCTGCTGTTTCTGAGGAACTTGAGTAGGAGGAGGAGTCTATGTGTACAGACTGGAGTCCTGCAATCCGTGGCGTCGGAAGAACACGTACAGCTCCACTCTCCAGATCCGTACCCGGCTCCACAACATTGACCCAGTGGGCAGTGAGGGAAAGGTATCGTCCCTGTCCATGGTTACTGGTCCACGCATCGGTGGTCAGGTGGACCTTGCTACTAACGGCGTTTAGTAGCGCATGTTTTATTTTGCCCTCAACATGTTTCTGCAGGGCAGGGACGGCTCGCCTGCTGAAATAAAAGCGGCTGGGCACGTTGTATTGGGGGACTGCCAATGCCATTAAGTCCCGGAAGGTGTCAGTGTCCACCAGCCTGAATGACAGCATTTCAACTGCCAGAAGTTTGGCAATGCCAGCATTCAGAGACTGTGCTCGGGGATGGTTTGCCGAGTAAGGGCGCCTTTTATCCCATGCCTGTGCTACCGATGGCTGTGATGGATGGGAACGTGCTGCTATGGGTGTAATCTGACAGGGTCTCCGGACAACAGTGGCAGAGGTTCTTCCATGGCGATCCTGTGAGGAAGCCGAACCAGCAGTGTGTGAGCTGGAGGAAGAGGGCCCAACACGAACTGAAGAGGTGGTAGGTGGTGCTGTACGTTGGCCTACGTCTTCAGGGTGTCTCTGCAACTCCAACTCGTGCTTGGTGCGCACATGTTTCCACATATTTGTGGTATTGAGGTTGCTGACATTTCTCCCTCTTTTGACTCTCTGATGACACAGCTTGCATTTGACAAAGCAAATGTCATCTGCAACTGTGTCAAAAAAGGACCACGCACTGCAACTCTTGTGAGCGCCCGGTTTGCCTTTGGAAGGAGGAATGCTCCTAACGGGTGCCGAAGTGGAGGGTACAGGCAACCAAGTCTTCCCCCTCCCTCTGCCTCCTGTTTTGGCCGGTAGGGGAATCTCTTCCTCCGAGCTACTCCCACCACCTTCCTGTTGCTCACGCCATGATGGGTCAAGGACCTCATCATCTTCCCTCCCCTCTTCAAACAGCTGCTTCTCCGGGGTTGTCTCGCCAGCACCGTACGCACCAGAAAGTGGCAACTGAGTCTCGTCATCATCTGATGCGTACTGAGGTGTGCTGACCATAGGCACTGGCCCACTCGCCTCTTCAGATTCAGAGGGACAAAGAAGTTGCGCATCACTGCATACTCCCTCTTCTTCACATTCAGGAATGCTGCTTGGCTGGCCCCCTCTTTCCAAGCCAACAGATTCCGAGAACAGAAGTAGAGACTGTGATGGCTCCTGTCCATGTCTCTCTGACTGCCTGGGCACTTTGGCAGGTGGTGAAGAGACAGATGGTTGCTCTTCGGTGCTCTGACCCTGAGAGGATGCGGAAGTAATTGAAGTCGATGCGTTAGCTGCCATCCATCCGACAACGGCTTCAATTTGTTCCTCCCGCAGCAGTGGGGTACGTTGAGGTCCTACAAAGCTGCGCATAAAGGACTGTTGCCTGCTAAAACTGGGGGATGCTGATCCACTGGTGCCCGCAGCAGGCCCAGAATCCCCACGTCCTCTACCTGTAGAATCCCCACGTCCTCTCCCTGCAGAATCCCCACGTCCTCTCCCTGCTGAAACTCCACGCCCACGCCCACGCCCACGCGCCTTACTCCCTGCCTTCTTCATCTTGCAAGACTGCTTAAGATAGGCAAAAAAGTACAAAGGGGGGCCTTAGTGTGCTTATTCCTGAACAGCTGGTTACAGGTACAAGAAACACTAATTTTATGAAGTGTGTGTGTGTGTGGACTAGACTTTAATAGGAGCTGATGTGGCCTACACAAGTTCAAAATGTAGTGTTTGGTGAACTTTTTTTGTGGTTTCTTTGTTGGAAACAAACTCAAAGTATGTGAACAAAGAATTGAAACTGATAGTATCACCAACTTTTTGGAGCTATTACAATGCAGGCAGGTAACCTACAATGCAAAAGATGAGGCTCCAAAAAAATTGGGTAATACTAATCTGGCTGCGCCGGCAGGGCACAAGCCAGAAAAAAAGGCTCCTCTATCTACTCCTATATAGTGTTTGCAACCAACCAATGTTGATGGATACGGATGGATGCACACTAATAGGAGAAGAAAAAATGAGCTGCACTCAAAGACAAATATGTGTGAGGCAGTGACGCACGTTGAGCGTCCTACAACCAGACGTAGCTGCAGGACACTCTACTCAGCGTGAGCTGCACTCACACACAGTCAGAGGCCTCTCAGACAGCCGTCAACAGTGCAGCTAAGTGGGCACTGGCACTGACAGGCTGCAGAAAGGCTCCGCTGTGTACTCCTTTATAGTGTTTGCAACCACCGTAAATGGAGACAGATGGATGCACACTAATAGAAGAAAAAATGAGCTGCACTCAAATAAAAATATGTGTGAGGCACTGACGCATGCTGAGCGTCCTACAGCCAGACGTAGCTGCAGGACACACTACTCAGCGTGAGCTGCACTCACACACAGTCAGAGACCTCTCAGACAGCCGTGAACAGTGCAGCAAAGTGGACACTAGCACTGAAAGGCTGCAGAAAGGCTCCGCTGTCTACTACTAGTGTTTGCAACCAACGTATATGGATACGGATGGAAGCACACTAGATTGAAATTATGTAAAAAATGCAGCTCAAAAAATAAAAGATGTATGAGGCAGCAGTGATCACACTGGGTGGCCTACAGCCTGACGTGGCTGCAGGACCCACTCCACAGCGTGAGCTGCACTCACACAGCCCTTGCAGACAGCTGTGAACACTGCTGCTAGGGCAAAGAAGGCTACAGTGGTGGTTTATGTAGCCTGGGTAAAGCACTAGATGTTTGGTGGAATCGCTATTTCTAACTGTCCCTCACAGTCTTCTACAGCAGCCTGTCCCTAACTGAATTCACAGCAGAGTGACCAGAAATGGCGGCTGCGGTGGCTTTTATAGTGCATCATGACATCATTTCGGCAGCCAATCACAGCCATGCCAATAGTTAACATGCCTACATGCCTAACAGGATGTGCCCACACTTCGGAGGATTCCCATTGGCTTAATCAAAGCAAGCAGGCTCATAGCATGATGGGAACTTCCTATTCCGATTCCGGAATCCGATATGAAAAAAGTATCGGAATTAAGTATCGGAATTCCGATACCGCTAATATCGGCCGATACCCGATACTTGCGGTATCGGAATGCTCAACACTATTCATGAAGCACTGGAAGACAGAAGGGGCATTAGTGAGCCCAAAAGGCATCACCAGGTACTCAAAATGTCCCTCCGGAGTATTAAACGCCGTCTTCCATTCATCCCCATGCTTAATGCGAATAAGATTATACGCCCCCTGAGGTCAAGCTTGGTAAACCAGCAAGCGCCTTTAACTCTGGAGAATAGATCAGAAATCAGGGGTAACGGATACTGATATTTAACAGTAATTTTGTTGAGGGCACGATAGTCAATACAAGGCCTTAATGAACCATCCTTTTTAGCAACGAAAAAAAAAACAGCACCTAAGGGTGAAGAGGATGGTCTAATATGACCCTTCTCCAATGCCTCCTTAATATAGGATCGCATAGCCTCGTGCTCGGGTACAGATAAATTGAAAAGCCGACCCTTGGAGAATTTACACCCCGGGTTCAGCTCAATTGCACAGTCATAACTCCTATGAGGAGGCAAAGACGCAGACTCATTCTCACTAAATACATCATAAAAGTCAGCCAAATAGTCAGGAACATCATGCGACTGGGGAGAGGTGGAGAAAACAGGAGCATCACTAAGGGCACACCGACAACCCCAACTCACCACAGACAAAGATTTCCAATCCAGAACTGGATTATGAATTTGCAACCAGGGAAACCCCAGAACAATGGTATCATGTAAATTATGCAACACCAAAAATCTGCAATTTTCTTGATGCTCTGGGGCGACCCGCATTACCACCTGGGTCCAAAACTGAGGTTTATTCTTCGCCAAAGGAGTAGCATCAATACCCCTCAAAGGGATAGGTGTCCGCAGAGATGTCATAGGAAATCCACAACATTTAGAAAAATCCAAGTCCATCAGGTTAAGAGCTGCTCCTGAATCCACAAAAGCCTTGGCGGAAAATGTGGACAGGGAGCAGATCAGAGTAATTGCCAGAAGAAACTTGGGTTTAACATCACCCACAGAAAACGTGTGTGCACAACGTTTCTCTCGTTTAGGGCAGATAGAAATAATATGCGAGGCATCTCCACAAAAAAAACACAGCTTATTACGCCTTCTGAACTCCTGACGTTGCGCCCTAGAGAAAACTCTATCACATTGCATAGGTTCAGACATTTGTTCAACAGGTGGCAACATCTCTCGTGTAGCTTTGCGTTCACGTAAACGCCGATCCACCTGAATGGCTAATGACATAGAATCGTCAAGACCAGAGGGAACAGGAAATACTACCATAGTATCTTTAACAGTTTCTAACAAACCCTTGCGAAAGAGGGATGCCAAGGCACCATCATTCCAGGTAGTAAGGACCGCCCACTTTCGGAATTTTTGACAGTACAACTCTGCCGAATCTCGACCCTGGCTTAATGCCAACAGGGTCTTTTCAGCCTGATCAATAGCATTAGGTTCATCATACAACAACCCCAAGGCTTGAAAAAATGCGTTCACATTATTCAGAATAGGATCATCAGGTTTCAAAGAAAACGCCCAATCCTGGGGATCGCCGCGCAGCAAAGAGTTGACAATTTTAACCTGCTGCGCGGAGTTCCCCGACGAGTTAGGCTTCAAGGCAAAAAATAATTTACAATTATTCTTGAAATTCAAGAATTTAGACCGATCCCCCAAAAATACATCAGGAGTAGGAATCTTTGTTTCAGCAGCATGTGAATGAGCAAGATAGGTGGAAATTCCCCGCACTTCAGCAGCGAGCTGCTCCACATGATCAGACAATTGCTTCATCTCCATTGAGAGAAAAATTCCCCCTACGGCCTCAGAGATATAGAGGAAAAAATATGCACACAAAAAAAAAAAAATTCTGACACTTTTTTTTTTTTTTTTTTTACAATTCTCTCCTGCTATTGAGTACCCTAGGATCTGCGGTATGGCTGGTGATTCTGTTATGATGAGTCACCGAAGGAGGAAAAAACAAAATACCAGCTAAGTCCAGAAAAACCAGAGAGGTTGGCAGCTATCGGATTGCAGACCCCTGAACCTATCCACAACAACTAGCAGTAGCCGTGGGGGGTTCCTACGGTGCCCTAGACCCCTCGATCACAGCCGGAGAACTAAATAGCCTAAAGACAGAAAGGGGAAAAACTAAACTGCCCCAGAGCAGACCCCAAAGCAATAGGCAGCCCCCAACATATAATGACGGTGAAGCAAGATGAAAACACTAACACAGATAGAAAGATAGGTTGAGCAAATGATGGGGCCCAAGCTAACTACATAGGACAGGATAGGAAAGCTGCTGTCTGCTATCCGCAAAACCCGTATCAAACTGAGCCAACCGACTGATAGGAAAAACAGGCCCTGAAGATGCTAGGCTTTAAAAGACTATATCAGCACTCAGGTATATTCTGAAGACAGAGCAAAAGATCAACAGATCTGAGACAAAAATGGAATTCAGCTCACCCCCAGCCAGGGATGGCAGAACTCCCAAAAAACAAGGCAAAACAAAAAACAAAACTGAAGAGTACAAAGCAGAGCAGAAAAACTTAGCTTAGAGATGCAGGAATCAGACTGGTCTCCAAGAATCCAGCAGGAAAATCACCAGCCAGGAAGAAGGGCGTCGGCAGCCTTATATCCAGTCCTCAATTCCATCCACCCAGTCATCATCTAGCTGCCCATGTGTTTGGTAATCAGCCTCACTACCTTCCTTCACCAGAGGAGGGAGTTCATCAGACCTCAATGGTGAAGGGAAAAATGAACTCACAACAGTGCTCTGTAAATAAATAATAACAGTAATTGCCTACAGAGTTTTTTTTATTTATGTAGCTAAAATAAGTCATTAAAAGGAAAATATGATTGCTTTTTAGTCAAATGTGGAGGATATTTTGTAGACTTTGAGACAGATTGACCAGTATTAGAATTTTGCAACATTCAGGCTCACAGATGATTATATTGCACACTGAAGTAATAATGTCACAACTCTGTTGTTGGGTGTTCCCGGACCAGGGGCTTTTCCCCTTTCCCTAATGCTAGGGGAGCCCTAGCTCACCCTGTTCCCCAGATTACTGCTGATGGGAAAGATGCCAAGTACAGCGTGGCACTACCACAAGGTGCACAAATAGGTTTCCCAGACCCAAGTGAATAATAAAGTATCTTGGCACTCAACAGAATGATCCTATATAAATGAGGTTTTCATTAATGTGCAGTCCTAGAAAAGACATTTCAGCCTGCAATCGGCCTTCGTCAGTCTGCCGACTGCTGTCACGGTATAATAATTAAATACAAGTCCACGAAAAAAGTTTTTTATGTGGATTCCTGCTTTAAGGTATAGTGCAGGTGTGTGCTGTGCTTCCAGCTAGCCTTGTGGCGTACTGTGCTGGTAAATCGACTAGGAACAATATTGATTGTGCTAAATGGAGAGAATGTTCCATGGGGTAAAGACAGGTTTCATTAAATTGCTTAAGCAATTTGCCTGTATAGAACCCAGTGGGGCATGTGGATGTAGGTATCTGGTATGCAGGGCTAAACGCGGTATCCACCGCTCGTTTGGTAGCCATTCATCCACTCAATGCTGACTTTTATTTCCCATTGACTTGCATTGGGGTCGGGTTTCGGACAAAACTCTGACTTTTTTTTGCCCTAGTCGGACCAGTTTCATCTGAAACAAATTTTGTTTCATGAAACCCGATCCGACCAAAGTCACTCAACTCTAGTGCACATGATCAGTAAATTTCCGTGCGTATTTGCAGTGCGTTTTTTTCTGCAGCATGTCAATTGTTTTAGCGTTTTTGCCTGCATTTTTGACCCACTGAATGCACAGGAAAAAAAATCATGCAAAAAAATGCACCAAAAACACAGCATATTTTTCCGCATCGTTTTTGCTGCCAAGAAACGCAGAAACCTTGCAGAAATTTCTGCAAGCAAATACGCAACGTGCGCACACAGCCTGAGGAGAAAACAAAAAACCTATAGGAAGTGAAGACTTTTCCATGACTGTTTTTAGGCTTTTCATTGTGGCGGTAGTGTTGTTACATGTATTTTTACCGATATGGAGAAATGTTAAAAATTATTCCTTTGTAATATTAGGTACTGTGGTTGTTCTTTTTCTCTTTTTTTTCCTATCGACAGAGTTGTTTTTGAATATTTACAGAATTATAGGTCACGTAACACGTAAATATCAAACTCACCAGTTTAATTATCCCATGGGGTAACTTGGGAATTCTTCACCCTTTTATAGTTCTGCACTTCATATTTTATTTATTGAAGTACTATTTGTATAATCAGTGCCACGCCCTGATCATATTAACCCCTTAATGACCGAGCCAATTTTGTTTGCTATGCAATCCCTTTATTTGATGCGGCTGTCGAACCGCCTTGAGGCATGCAGCCGCAGGCACTAAAACATATTATTCGAGCACACCGAAGTCATTCAGGTTGCACCAGAGATAGCTTAGATAACACCTTATTCATATTCGTAAATGCAAATATTATTACATCTTCTGTATATAATGTTTGTGCTATTTTAGTATATAGTCCAACAAAAAGTGAAGATAGGTGGCACTCACCATCCAATTAAAACAGTCCTTTATTTAAATTTAAAAAAATACAAAAAAAGTTTGCTGGCAGCAGTGAGATTTAAACCTCGGTCCCCAAAGAGACTGTAGCAGAGTGTCTGTGACATGGCTGGTTAGCTCAGTTGGTTAGCACGTGGTACTAATAATGCCAAGGTCAAGAGTTTGATCCCCGTACGGCCCATTTTCCTTTTTTTAAAAAAGTAATTAGCTGCCATTTTAACATTTAATTCATTTTTATTTCTTCTTTGCCATTTATTGCATTTCATGCATTCATCTTGAACTAAGATTGAGCCACAATGTTACTCATTCTATTAATTCTGAATTGACGAGGCTTTCTTCATTTTTATGACTATGTTCTTTACGCTTTATCTTTAAAATGAAAAAATTAAAATTAAAATGTCGAGGGTTTAAAAAATAAAAATTAAAATTAAAATTAAATTAAAATTAAATTAAATTAAATCAAAATTAAATTAAAATTAAAAATTAAAATTTAAAAAGGGTTTAAAAAAATAAAAATTAAAATGTTAAGAAGACATTGAATTTAAAAAATGTGTTACTGTCTTTTCAAAATGGAACATTCAGGCCTGTACAAAAATCAAACCCAAAGTCTCAGTGGTAATAGCACCACATTCTTAAGCTGGAATCACACATAGTGACTCACCAGCAATCCCGACAATGATATCAACATTTCAGGATCACTGGGTGACTGAGTCGCTATGTGATCGCAGGGGAGCTGTCACACAGACAGCTCCACCAGCAATCAGCACAGCGGCGCCGAGCGTGCGGCGTCGCTGTGTTCGTTAGTTACCAGGGCGCTGATGCAGGGAGCTAGTAACTAACGTACAAATCGGGTATCCAAGGGACATGCGTTAGTTACCAGCAGATCGCTGGTCTCCCGCCTGTCACACGCAGCGATGTGTGCTGGCCAGCGCGAGACCAGTGACAAAAGAAATGTCCAGCGGTTTCCTACAGCGATCAGCGATACCGGCAGGGGGGCCGGTCGCTGATCGCTGTCACTGGTACGAGATCGCTATGTGTGACGGGGCCCTAAGCCACCAACCTAATCAGCCATATCGCAGATTCTGTCCCTCACCCATGACTCAGAGTGTGTTTACTGAGTTTGGGGCCAAAGGAACATCCACCCCAAATATAGATCATTAATTTTTAACACCTTTGCAACCAATGACGGACTCAGCATGTCATGACCAGGTGTCAGCTCCCGCACCATGACATGTTATGTCTGTCATTATTTTAAACTGTCAATAAGGGTAAACGCACAGTGACAGTTCCGTGTTGACACCTGTTAGTGACAGCTGAGCAGCTATGGAAGAGGTGTGTGGGCCCATGCTGTCAGTCCCTGCACTCAGAGTGCTGGGATCAGTCAGTCAGTCTGTAATGCAATTCGGCCACGGAAAAAAACGCAGCATTAGCACAGCATTGCGGAATCCCATAGGATTGCATGGGATGCTTTTTTTTGCGTTTTAACGGCAAAATCACGCGTTTAAAAAAGCCACGAAAACACAAAAAAAGCTACGTGTAAACAAAGGCTTAAACCATTCCAGCAAAACCTGAACTCCAATATGGCACCTCTTCCCTTCTGAGCTTTTCACTTGTCTCAAAAGTAGTTTTGACCACATATGGGGTATTGGCGTACTCAGGAGAAATTGCGCAAAAAACTATATAGTCTATTTACTCCTGTTACTCTTGTGAAAATAAAAAATGGAACTTAAATAACATTTTTCTGGGGAAAAACTATATTATTTTATTTTCACGGCCCTAAGTTATAAACATATGTGAGGGTTCAAGGTGCTCACCACACACCTAGATACATTCCTTGGGGGTTCCGAAATGAGGTCACTTTTGGGGGTTTCAATGGTTTAGTGCTCTCCAAATGAGAAATAGCATCCACGTTCCAGACAATTTTGCATTCAAACAGCGCTCCTTCCCTTCTAAGCCCTGCTGTGCACCCAAACAGCTTACCCTCACATATGGGGTATCAGTGTAGTCAGGAGAATTTGCACAACACTTTTTGAATTTCAATTTTTCCTGTTGCCATTTTAAAAATAAAAAAAATTGTAATAGGTAAAATTTTTGTGAATAAAAGGAAAATGTTCATTTTTCCCTTCCACATTGCATTAATTCCTGTGAAGCACCTGAAGGGTTAATAAACTTTTTGATTGTGATTTTAAGTACCTCTAGGGGTGCAGTTTTCAGAATGATGTCACTTTTGGGTATTCTCTGTCATATAGGCCCCTCAAAGTCACTTCAAATGTGAGGTGGTCCGTAAAAAATGGTTTTGTTAATTTAGTTGTGAAAGTGATACATCACTGGGCAACTTTAACCATTTTCCCCAAAAAAAAATATGTTTCAAAAATTGTGCTGATGTAAAGTAGACATGTGCAAAATGTTATTTATTAAGTATTTTGTGTGATATGACCCTGTGATTTAAGGGCATAAGAATTAAAAGTTTAAAAATTGTGATATTTTCAGAATTTTTGCCAAATTTCTGATATTTTAACAAATAAACCCAAGTCATACCGAATAAATTTTACCACTATCAAGAAGTACAATATGTCATGAGAAAAAATTCTCAGAATCACCGGGATCCCTTGAAGCGTTCCAGTTATATCTTCATAAAGAGACACTCGGGCTCTGTCATTAACCTACAACTTGGTTTGGTTGTTAAGGTTTTAAAGGGAAGGTGCTGTAAAAAAAAAGTTTAAGAATTGAAAAAATGGGCTTGTTAAGCTAAGAAAAAGATCTCAGAGAAGATCTCATTTACATGTCTAAATATATGTGTGGTCAATACAAAGGATGGCACAGGACTTATTCCTTCCAAGGACAATACTATGGACCAGGGGGCGCTCATTACAGATGGAAAAAAGGATATTCCGATGGCTAAACAGGAAAAGGTTCTTCACAGATAGAGCAGGCAGACTCGGTGAACACACAAATCCCCGATAACCATTTTGCTCATGTATAATAATGTTTCTGTTTTTGTCTAGTTGGATATAAATTGTTTTCTGCCTCTTAGATCATTAGCAACATTCTGATTGAAAGAGAAGCAAACATCCATGTAAGGTAGCGTGGCTGCATGGTCTAAGGTGCTGGATTTAGGCTCTAGTCTCTCTGGAGACATGGCTTGAATCCCACCACTGCCCACTTCTTTTTCTTACCAACAGGAAGGAAATGGATTTGGAATTAAAGGCGACCAGGGATTTAGGAGGAAATGATCATGCTATACTTGAATTTAGGATTACAAGAGGAAGAAGACCAGCAAGGACTCACACTTCAAACCCTTTCATCATCTTGGGTTTCTGTTTTTTGCTCCTCTTCTTCCCAGAGGCATAACTAGAGTAGAGCGAAACGGGTCTTTCAAATTCATAAGTCGCCGACTTTCGCTAAAGTCGGGATTCGCCTATCAAAACCCGACCATAGTGTGAGGTCGGCCATGAGGTCGCCGACCCGTGCACCAAAGTTGCATTTCCCATAATGCTTCCAGCGCCTTTTCTCAGCCAATCATCAAGGACGCACACTGTGGGCAACGCGATGACACCTGCAGAGGCCACCACCATCTTAGGGAAGGGCATTCGTGTGATTGGCTTGCTTTGCGTGGCATCACAGTGGCTATAAAAGCCCTGACCGCCGACCACCATTTTACTTCTGCCGATCTTAGCATAGGGAGAGGTTGCTGCAGCTGATTCTCAATAGGGAGAGCATTAAGCAACAAATAAAAAAATTGTGCTTCTTCTGATAGCGATTTCAACTGTACAGTTAGTGTGCAGTGACAGGGGAAAATTTTTGTGTGTGCAGCAGCGCTGGTGGTTATTAGGCTGCCTTATAAGGCTACCTGATAGCTGCAATGCTGTGTGCACACTGCTGTGCAGACTGCTTTTTTAAAAGCAAAAAAACTTTTATTCTGATTTTCTGCTCAGTTACAGAGCGATCATTTTTTCACACACTGTATAGAGGTGTACGCTCCTCACACACTACCGTGTACCGACTGGTATCACGGACATATACATGCTATCTGTGTGTGACTCAGTAAAAAAATACACCAAGATATTAAATTTTCCATACATGCACTGTATAGAGCTGTCTGCTTCTCAAACAGCATCGTATATCTGCTGTTTGTATTGCGGTCAAATCTATACAAAGACAGCGTGTGTGTGTGAGACTCCATAAATACATATACGGACATTTCAATTTTTCCATACACTGTATAGAGCTGTCCGCTTCTCAAACAGTATCATATATCTGCTGTTTGATTATGGTCAAATCTATACAGAGACAGCATGTGTGTGACTCTGTAAAAAAATAGACGGAGATTTAAAATTTTCAATACTGTATTGTAATGGTTCCAATGGATTGTAATGAATAAGAAAATGCTCACACAAGAATTGAATTTACTAAATTGATTTACTTAATAAGTGATAAGACCAAATAAGAAACAGTATAAAACTATAAATACATATGCATTAATCAGAAACAAGCATTATTCATACGTTACATTATTCAGATAGACGTCGACCAGTCATCCTCCAGGAGCCAAAAGAGAAAGAGTACATGTGTCCTGGTTCTTTTAAATGTCCAGCTAAAAGGTGTGTCCAGCCCCACCATGTGGGGAATGATGTCACAAGTCTATTGTCTATTGGCTATAAACAGATCCCCTCAATACCTGTTTTAACCAGTATATAATACAGGAAGCTGGAGGAGGGGGCTTCATGTGTGCCACATGGCAGAAATACAGCAAGCTGGAGGAGGGGCTTCGGAGCACATGATAACATCCATGGGGAAAGTTAACACACCCAATCTAATTAGGGTAGTTGCCGTGAATATCAGTGGTCCTTTGTTGATGGATTAACAAATGACCAGTAATTTACATTCCTTTATCTTAAGTAAGTTTCAGTGACCTTTTGCTTATCTCATCTCAGTGTATATTATATTAAACTGATTGAAACCATATAAAAATATCTCATAGTATACATTCCACCCCTTGGTTTCAATCACTCTAATTAACTAACCTGCCACTAAACTATACCATTTATCATTATTTGCATTGCTCCTATATATATATTTATTTAATTGCTACCAATAGAAAACCGTTTTGGTAAAAAACAACATCCTGGGCTTAAAACGGAAAAAATCAAAACAAAAACAACATTGGACCAGCAGGAGCTAAAATATCAAATGTCTGTAGAAATCTTCTTTCTTCGGATCTTCTTGACCGCAATTTTTAAATGGGTCTCTGTTGCAGGGAAACACGGGGAGTATTATGCCCTCATCACTTTGGAGTGACTTCACTACTTTCCCTGGTTAGCAAAAGAACAGACTCTAAAGAGCAATCTGTCCCTGCCCTTCATGACATTAACCCCTCAGTGCAGGTGTCCAATGGCTGAGCATAAGAGTCCTTTCATCTTCAATTGCTGCAGCTGTTCAGGGCCTCACTTTATATGCCATTTGCATCAGGATTCACCCTGGTGACGGGTCAGCATCATCTGGGCTCAGTCTCAGCGCTCAATTGGACATCTTCAGTCTACACACAAGACACAGCCTGCACCGAGGGAAAGTGAAATTCACCATCATACTTGAAAATTCCAAAGTCTTGGCTGAGCTAACTCAGTCCAAAGCAACAGTCCAAAATAACTCAGTCCATGATATATTCACAGTCCAAGATAGAATAACTTGTTCAATATAACTCAGTCCTGGTGGCTTGTTTTCCACCCCTTGATCAAATGAATCAAACAAAATTACCGTAGGTTTGCTGGTCCAAATTAATTGTGCCCAGAATGACCTTTGAAATTTTCTACTGTAGCAAATATTTCTACTCTAGATAATAACTACTACATAAAATATATCATGTGTGTATGGACTTATACACTGAAATAAATCATAATATCAAAATATCAGATACTAGAGTTGAGCGACTTTGCCTTTTTTTGGGTCGAGTCGGGTTTCATGAAACCCGATTTTCGCAAAAGTCAGATCGAACGAAATCGGACGATTTTTGTGAAAAGTCAAAGGCCGACTGAAACACGAAACCCAATGCAAGTCAATGGGGAAGCAAAGTCGGCCGGGAGTGGAGGCCAGGAAACACACCTACAGTGCCCTTTTGAATGCCAAAAACATCAAATCTTATTACTGAAGCTTTTCAACCTTAATTTACTTCATAATACTAGTTACGCACTGAAAAATGGGGGTTATTTGGCTAAATTTGTGGGGGGGTAGGGCTGGCTCCAGGTTTTCATGTGCCCTGGGTCAAAAAGCGCCCCTTTAACACATACCACAACTCATGATGCGCCAATACGTCAGAGAAATAGCGGTATAGTACAATGAAGAATACTTCACTTCTTACATCACATGACTGATATCCATTTTAAATTCTCCAATAGCTCCAAAAATGGACAGTATCTTACTCCATACAGTATTATGGCCACCGCATAGTGCGCTATACAGAGTAATGAGGCCCATATATTTCACCATGCAGAATCATTGGTCCCATATAATGTTTGAAACAGTATATGATGAGCTCCACATAATGCTACAGTATATGTTGGTCCCCATGGATGAAGCTGCACTGTCTTCTGGGCCCAAATAATGCTCTATATATAATAGGCCCCATTTCTAATGCTCTAGTGTATAATGGGCCCTGTAAATTCTGCTCCAGTGTCTGATGTCCACCTTTGGAATGCTCCAGTGTATGGTGGGCCCCATATATCATTCTCCAGAGTATAGTGCTCCCCAAAAATTGCTGTCCCAACATTGAAAACAATTAACCCCTTACCTACAATTGACGTAATATTCCGTCCATGTGTCCATGGACCTAATTACCATGGACGGAATATTACGTCATCGCGATCAGCGGCGCCCACGTGGTGAGCGCCGCTGATCGCGGCCGAGTGTCAGCTAATTATCATAGCTGACACCCGGCACAATGTGTCAGGGGCGGTCACGGACCGCCCCCGACACGTTAACCCCTTGCACACCGCGATCAAACGCGATCGCGGTGTACCGGGGGTTAAAGGGAAGCATCGGCAGGGAGGGGGCTCCCTCCGTGCTTCCCTGAGCCCCCCACGGCAGCGCAATGTGCAGCGCTGCTGCGGGGGGCTCTTTCCCTACAGGCCCCCGGATCCAAGATGGCGACGGGGGCCTGCAGGGAGCTGACTTCCTCACTGCCTGCAAAGCGCAGGCATGAGGAAGTCTGCAGCAGTGCCTGTGACAGATCGCTGATCTGTCACAGTGATCTGTGATGTGACAGATCAGCGATCTGTCACAGGACAGTGATGTCCCACCTGGGACAAGGTAATAAAGTAAAAAAAAAAAAAAAAAGTGTTACAAATAATTAAAAAAAAAATCGCTAAATAAATCAGCAAAAAAAAAAAAATATTCCCCAATAAATCCATTTTTTCAAAATAAAAAAAAACAAAAACAATAAAAGTACACATATTTGGTATCGCCGCGTCCGTAATGACCTGCCCCATAAAACTGTCCCATTAGTTAACCCCTTTAGCGAACCCCTTAAAAAATAAAAATAAAAAACGAAGCAAAAAATAATGATTTATTATCATACCACCGAACAAAAAGTGCAATAACGCGCGATCAAAAAGACGCATATAAATATGCATGGTACCGCTGAAAACGTCATCTTGTCCCGCAAAAAACGATCCACCATACAGCATCATCCGCAAAAAAATAAAAAAGTTATAGCTCGCAGAATAAAGCGATACAAAAATAATTATTTTTTATATAAAATAGTTTTCATTGCAAAAAACCGACAAAACATAAAAAAACGACCTAAATGAGGTATCGCTGTAACCGTACTGACCCGAAGAATAAAACCGCTTTATCAATTTTACCGCACGCGGAACGGTGTAAACGCACCCCCCCAAAAGAAATTCATGAAACGCTGGTCTTTGTTCATTCTGCGTCCCAAAAATCGGAATAAAAAGCGATCAAAAAATGTCACGTGCCCAAAAATGGTACCAATAAAAACGTCAACTCGTCCCGCAAAGAATAAGACCTCACATGACTCGGTGGGTCAAAATACGGAAAAATTATAGCTCACAATATGTGGTGATGCAAAAACTATTTTTACAATAAAAAGCGTCTTTTAGCGTGCGACAGCCGCCAAACATAAAAACCGCCATAAATAGTAAATCAAACCCCCCGTTATCACCCCCTTAGTTAGGGAAAAATAATAAAACTAAAAGAAAATGTATTTATTTCCATTTTCCTGGTAGGGTTAGGGCTAGGGTTAGGGCTAGGGTTAGGGCTAGGGTTAGGGTTAGGGCTAGGGTTAGGGCTAGGGCTCAGATTAGGGTTAGGGGTGTGTTGAGGTTCGGGTTGGAGTTATAATTGGGGGTTTCCACTGTTTGGGCACATCAGGGGCTCTCCAAAGGCAACATGGCGTCTGATCTCAATTCCAGCCAATTCTGCGTTGAAAAAGTCAAATGGTGCTCCTTCCCTTCCAAGCTCTGCCATGTGCCCAAACAGTGTTTTACCCCCACATGTAGGGTATCAGCCTACTCAGGACAAATTAAAAAACAACTTTTGGGGTCCAATTTCTCCTGTTACCCTTAGGAAAATAAAAAATTGGGGGCAAAAATATAATTTTGCGGAAAAAAATGTTTTTTTTATTTTCACGCCCAGGCGTTATAAACTTCTGTGAAGCACTTGGGGGTTCAAAGTGCTCTCCACACATCTAGATAAGCTCGGTGGGGGGTCTAGTTTCCAAAATGGGGTCACTTGTGGGGAGTTTCAATAGTTTAGGTACATTAGGGGCTCTCCAAACGCATATGACACCCGCATACCAATCCATCAAAGTCTGCATTCCAAAACGTCACTACTTCCCTTCCGAGCCCCGACGTGTGCCCATACAGTAGTTTTCTCCCACATATGAGGTATCAGCGTACTCAGGACAAATTGGACAACAACTTTTGGGGTCCAATTTCTCCTGTTCCCCTTGGGAAAATAAAAAAAATGGGGACTAAAAGATGATGTTTGTTGAAAAAATACGATATTTTTATTTTCACGCCCGGTCGTTATAAACTTCTGTGAAGCACTGGGGGGTTCAAAGTGCTCACCACACATCTAGATAAGTTCATTAGGGGGTCTAGTTTCCAAAATGGGGTCACTTGTGGGGGGTTTCCACTGTTTAGGTACATCAGGGGCTCTCCAAACGCAACATGACACCCGCAGACCATTCCATCAAAGTCTGCATTCCAAAACGTCACTACTTCCCTTCCGAGCCCCGACGTGTGCCCATACAGTAGTTTTCTCCCACATATGAGGTATCAGCGTACTCAGGACAAATTGGACAACAACTTTTGGGGTCCAATTTCTCCTGTTACCCTTGGGAAAATAAAAATTGGGGACTAAAAGATGATGTTTGTTGAAAAAATACGATATTTTTATTTTCACGCCCGGTTGTTATAAACTTCTGTGAAGCACTGGGGGGTTCAAAGTGCTCACCACACATCTAGATAAGTTCATTAGGGGGTCTAGTTTCCAAAATGGGGTCACTTGTGGGGGGTTTCCACTATTTAGGTACATCAGGGGCTCTCCAAACGCAACATGACACCCGCAGACCATTCCATCAAAGTCTGCATTCCAAAACGTCACTACTTCCCTTCCGAGCCCCGACGTGTGCCCATACAGTAGTTTTCTCCCACATATGAGGTATCAGCGTACTCAGGACAAATTGGACAACAACTTTTGGGGTCCAATTTCTCCTGTTACCCTTGGGAAAATAAAAAAATGGGGACTAAAAGATCATGTTTGTGGAAAAAATACGATTTTTTTATTTTCACGCCCGGACGTTATAAACTTCAGTGAAGCACTGGGGGGTTCAAAGTGCTCACCACACATCTAGATAAGTTCCTTGGGGGGTCTAGTTTCCAAAATGGTGTCATTTGTGGGGGGTTTCTACTGTTTTGGTACATCAGGGGCTTTCCTAACGCGACATGGTGTCCGATCTCAATTCCAGCCAAAAGCGTCAAATGGCGCTGCTTCCCTTCCGAGCTCTGCCATACGCCCAAATAGTGGTTTACCCCCACATGTGGGGTATCAGCGTACTCAGGATAAATTGCACAATATCTTTTAGGGTCCTGTTACTTTTGGAAAAATAAGAATTGAGGGTGAAAAGATCATTTTTGTGGAAAAAATATGATTTTTTAATTGTACTGCTGTACGTTATAAACTTCTGTGAAGCCCTTGGGGGTTCAAAGTTCTCACCACACATCTAGATAAGTTCCTTGTGGGGTCTAGATTCCAAAATGGTGTCATTTGTGGGGGGTTTCCACTGTTTTGGTACATCAGGGGTTTTCCAATCGCGACATGGTGTCCGATCTCAATTCTAGCCAAAAACGTCAAATGGCGCTGCTTCCCTTCCGAGCTCTGCTATGCGCCCAAATAGTCATTTACACCCACATATGGGGTATCAGCGTACTCAGGACAAATTGCACAATAACTTTTAGGGTCCTGTTACCCTTGGAAAAATAAAAATTGGGGGTGAAAAGATCATTTTTGTGGAAAAAATATGATTTTTTAATTGTACCGCTGTACGTTATAAACTTCTGTGAAGCCCTTGTGGGTTCAAAGTTCTCACCACATATCTAGATAAGTTCCTTGGGGGGTCTAGTTTCCAAAATGGGGTCACTTGGGGGGGTTTCCACTGTTTAAGTACATCAGGGGCTCGCCAAACGTGACATGGCGCCCGATCTGAATTCCAGCCAATTTTGCATTGAAAAAGTCAAACGGCGCTCCTTCCATTCTGAGCTCTGCCATGCGCCGAAACAGTGGTTCCCCCCCACATATCAGGTATCAGCGTACTCAGGACAAATTGCACAATAAGTCTTACAGTCCAATTTCTCCTGTTACCCTTGGTAAAATAAAGAAAATTGAACCTGAAGTATTTTTTTTGTGAAAAAAAGTTAAATGTTCATTTTTTTTTTAATATTCAAAAATTCCTGTGACGCACCTAAAGGGTTAATAAACTTCTTGAATGTGGTTTTAAGCACCTTAAGGGGTGCAGTTTTTAGAATGGTGTCACTTTTGGGTATTTTCTATCATATAGACCCCTCAAAGTGGCTTCAAATGTGAAGTGGTCCCTAAAAATAAAATGGTGTTGCAAAAATGAGAAATCGCTGGTCAATTTTTAACCCTTATAACTTCCTAACAAAAAAAAATTTTGGTTCCAAAACTGTGCTGATGTAAAGTAAACATGTGGGAAATGTTATGTATTAAGTTTTTTGTGTGCCGTATCGCTGTGATTTAAGGGCATAAAAATTCAAAGTTGGAAAATTGCGAAATTTTCAAAATTTTCGCCAAATTTCCATTTTTTTCACAAATAAACGCAAGTTATTTGAATGCAATTTTACCACTAACATGAAGTACAATATGTCACGAGAAAACAATGTCAGAATCACCGGGATCCATAGAAGCGTTCCAGAGTTATGACCTCATAAAGGTACAGTGGTCAGAATTGTAAAAATTGGCCCGGTAGTTAACGTGCAAACCACCCTTGGTAGTGAAGGGGTTAAATATGTCTCCTCAAATAAGTCTCCTCGCTAGGGAATCCCTGTACTAGTCTGGGCGTACAGACATGATGTCATTGCGCTCTCTGATCAGAATATCACTGTCAGGAAACGCGGAAGATGTCATGGCGGTGGAGCAGGGAGAGGTAAGTATTTCAACTTTGCAAGTGCTGTGATCCAGAGCAAGCAGGGGGGGCCCACTTGTGGGTGACGGCACTGGCACAGGGCCCCTCATAGTACAGCGGTGTATCTGACGGTGGGTGGGCCGAACCTGCACTTTCAGCTGCACCTTCCTTTTAGTCACCGTGTAAGGTGGTACAGTATATGGAAAGGGTAACCTGAGTTTCATCTGGGTCACATTCAGGCTGTGTAGAGTGTGGGGGGAATGTAGTGGTGTGGGTCAATGTACCAGCAGAATCATCTAACAGTGGCTGCGCCTCAGTGCACTTGTGGCGCCCCCAGGAGTACGGTCACCACAGTGGCATTACCTTCCTCCTAGTGAGTGTGATGTCATGCTTGGGAGCAACGAAGGATCTCTCTAGCAGTTAAACCAACACACAACACATTTCCCACTCCAGGCCAGCAGGGAGACCTCTGAACCTGACTGCTGAGGAGCTGCTGTCTGTGGTCGGGAGGAGGTAAGTTAGGGCAGTCTGTGAAGGGAAGGGGAAGTGTGTGGACATGAGAAGGGGAGCTGGAGGATGAGCAGAGTTAAGGCTCACTCCTAGCTTGAGCGTATGGTCCGGATTCCGGTCTCCGAGTTTGTAAGGACACTGACGTTCCTGCAGCAGAAACCGGAGGAAGTAGCAGCTGTAAATGCTCTGTACCCAACTAAGGCTCGGAGGCCCCAGCAGCGACGTGTGGGAGCCAGAAGGAAAAGGCTACGGCTGCCTGCCATATGAGAAAGTTCCAAGAGAGAGTCAACAGGGGGAACTTCATTGAACTCAGCACTGCGAGTACCTCAGATAAGCGCTAGAATGGAGGCCACACTACCTATCTGCAGAGAGAGAATTCCAAATTTGCTTCCAGGCTGACCAACTCCTTCTCCATCTATACTCTGGGTCCTGGACGGCCCTTACCAAGTACAGGTGAAGGAACTGCACGACTGTGTCTGTCCTCTTTCTCCTGCACCTGGCGCACGACTCTGCTACATCCTGCACTGCACACCATCTACCAACTCTTTCATGTGCCCTGCGACAATGGCCATACCTGTGCAGGGCTTCTACATCTTAGCTGCACCACAACTTCTGTCCCAGTGAAGCGCCACTGCAACACTGGTCAATCTACTCAGATACCACAGGTGGTGTCACGTATCATTCACCTATAAATGTAATTCACCCCTTTGCATGGACGCCCAGGGCCACGGAACGGGTCACCACCACTGTGACACATCCCAGGGAGACACCGTCCCGGTACCGATTAACCCCACAGCCCTGCCTGGCCACCCACACTCCATGTCAAATTCATCTTGGACTGGGGAATTCACAATTTGACTTGATAACCCATGCATGGTATGATAGAAAGAGCTACATGAACTAATGTGAAGTGTGGCCTGCTGCATCATTCACTTTGGGTGGGGGTGCAGGAGACAAGGAAAGGGGTTCTTCCTGACCAGGAGCCAGCACTTGATGACTCAGTGCTTGCATTTTTTGAAACTTCAGAAGAGGAGGGCATATTTGCTGGAGTCTGTTTCGGCAATCTAAGCCCAAACCAGTTCCTCATGCTCCGGCTTTAAAAACGGTTAACCTACTCCCAGAAAAGGTAGCCTTCCAGGCGTTCCGTAGACAGACCATGACGCAGGCTCAAAACCTCCTGCCTTAGCTGCTATTGTGCTTTTGCCACTACCAGCAGATCCACCACCACCATCAGCACCAGCTGGCCCCCCCACGCCCACGTCCGCGGCCTCTTCCACCAAACTTCCAAATTTAGCACAAAATAGACACAAAATAACATCACATATATGGTACTGTATCAGAAGCGTACAGCTCTATTCAGTCAAAGGATAATTGTCAATCTCCATATATATTCCATCAGTCACACAGAGACACTCCCAGGCTCATTATGGATTAGACAAGAATATAAAAAGTAGACAAAGTGTACAGTATCATCAGATAGCAGGTATATATAGCATAGTTTAAACATTAACAATGTATGTCTATATATCATGAGTAGTGTTGAAACACCCCGCTAGTGTTTTGGTTTGTCGCACAGGAGGCAAGTTCGTCGAATGTTCGTCGAACCACACTGAAAACAATGGCAGGCAAACACAAACACATACTAACACATAGAAAACAATTACAAAACACCTTAAAAGGTGTCCCGAAGCCGACAAAATGCTCAGAAGGCAAAAATAACATATGGAAAAGGGCAACTACATTTACAAAAGAGGTGGAGGAGTAAAAGGAGGAGGTGGAGGAGACACAGATCTAGTCTTGTCATGCCCTTATGAAGTCAAGAAAATCTGAAAACGAACACGATCATATACCGTTGTACTTCCCACCAATAAATTATGGCAACTGGCGATCGGGCGGCGTTAGTCCCATGAACCTCCAAACAGCATCCATGAAGCCAAAGTGTTTGCTTTCCAGGGGCAGTATGATTGCAAAGCTGAACCTTAAAGGAATGTCCAAAAGGGCACCACCAGGAGTGGAGCCCGTGGCTTAATTGGACTCCACCCGGGAAACCACAACCATGCCACCTCAAAAAAAGATGCACACATTGAAAGCTTTGTCGATTGTGTGTGTGTGGTGTGGTATGTCCATTTGTAGTTGTGCTAGCGATTTGTCAGCTTTATTCCGTTAACGTAAAGCTTACTAGAAGGATACGTGAGGCTCTGGCACGCGCGATCGAGCAATAACAGGGCTATCATGGCCTTCCATGTCCGGGGCTACATGTGCGCTACACTGAAAGGAACATCTTTTGTCGCTTACAGGTGCAGATAACCCGCTGAACACCGTTAGTGATGGGGATCTGGGATTCCAATAATTTGCCGTGAACGATGATTTCCCAGTAAGTGCAGGTCAACAGCAATTCCTGATTTCGGCCTAACCGCCATTCCAGAAAAAATGCAAAACATTACGTGTCCAAACCACAGGTGCTGTAGCTTGCTTAACAGCTCTGCAGCCATTCTCAGGCCCAGTATGGATTCTACAAGATTCGAAAAAGTTGATAAAGGGTACAGTTTCACCGGATAACACGTATATATGTTGCATAGTTTACACATTAAAAACATATGTGTATTGATCAGGAGGCAGACTCAGACGGTCTCAGGCCCAGTATGGATTAGACCAGATTGTACAAAGTTGAGATAGGGTACATTATCACTGGATAGCAGGTATATAGAGCATAGTTTAAACATTTAAATTCTCCGTGTTCTCTGCATGGATTACACAACAATCTAAAAACTAGAAAAAAGGAAATGTATTTCAAGCGTACACCATGATACACTTTTGGTGGTATTTTTAAATCTTCATTTATATTTCTGTCTCAGTAAGACAGCCCAGACTCTCTGCAATAGGAAATTAGATGCATACAATTATTTACCTAAAGTCTAGTGATTGCAGAAATCTACGAATTACTATTCACGGGAACAACTTCCGTCACAATTCTCAGAGGCGATGCTGACCCTCAATTAATTAGTGTGTGGACACAGCAAAAACCTTTCTTTGTGGAGAAAGTGTTGCTGTATCGCATTACCGTTGATCCCATCGCCGTTACTCATATCCATCCAATTTTGATCACAGGGAGTTGATGTAAACATGGTGTTCACTGCCTATCGTGATCTGTCACGATTTAATTGGACTGGCATGAGAGTGAAGGCACATTTAAAAATGTGTGCTGGAATGTCACACGTCTGTGGGTAGGAAAACTGTTAAAGCTGATGAGAAACCACCACTGCATCTCATTGTGAGTCGACGTCCATAAGAAATGGAAGCCATTGATCATCTGAAGCTGGATCCCGGCCAACGGGACAGGACATAGCTACGTCTTAACCATCATCTTCTATCAGTTCACCACCTTGAAGTGCCAGTCCCAGTGATGGATATGCAAAACAGAAGCTGCGGAGACACCATCACGTGTTTCTCAACGCAAGCAATGACCAGCCGGTCTTTGTCCGGGAAGGAACAACCACGGGAAGGGCAGTCTCCAATGAAGGAAACCACCTATGCCAAAACATGGTATCCATCCACATACAGCTGTTTCGGGGTATTGCCCCTCATCAGTGTGGAGTAGGAAACTGGCTGGTAGGAGCAATGCCTAGTAAAAAGACTATGAAGAGGAGGATGAATGAACTCATGAAGATCAACATCCGACACTGCGGAGACACCATTACGTGTTTCTCAACGCAGTGATTCTAGAGCACTGCCCCCATCCCTTATGGGAAATATGCAAAACAGAAGCTGCGGAGACACCATCACGTGTTTCTCAACACAAGCAATGACCAGCCAGGTCTTTGTCTGGGAAGGAACAACCACGGGAAGGGCAGTCTCCAATGAAGGAAACCACCTATGCCAAAACATGGTATCCATCCACATACAGCTGTTTCGGGGTATTGCCCCTCATCAGTGTGGAGTAGGAAACTGGCTGGTAGGAGCAATGCCTAGTAAAAAGACTATGAAGAGGAGGATGAATGAACTCATGGAGATCAACATCCGACACTGCGGAAACACCATCACGTGTTTCTCAACGCAGTGATTCTAGAGCACTGCCCCCATCCCTTATGGGAAATATGCAAAACATGCAAAACAGAAGCTGCGGAGACACCATCACGTGTTTCTCAACGCAAGCAATGACCAGCCAGGTCTTTGTCCGGGAAGGAACAACCACGGGAAGGGCAGTCTCCAATGAAGGAAACCACCTATGCCAAAACATGGTATCCATACACATACAGCTGTTTCGGGGTATTGCCCCTCATCAGTGTGGAGTAGGAAACTGGCTCCTACCAGCCAGTTTCCTACTCCACACTGATGAGGGGCAATACACCGAAACAGCTGTATGTGGATGGATACCATGTTTTGGCATAGGTGGTTTCCTTCATTGGAGACTGCCCTTCCCGTGGTTGTTCCTTCCCGGACAAAGACCTGGCTGGTCATTGCTTGCGTTGAGAAACACGTGATGGTGTCTCCGCAGCTTCTGTTTTGCATGTTTTGCATATTTCCCATAAGGGATGGGGGCAGTGCTCTAGAATCACTGCGTTGAGAAACACGTGATGGTGTCTCCGCAGTGTCGGATGTTGATCTCCATAAGTTCATTCATCCTCCTCTTCCCAGTGATGGATATGACAGCCCAGACTACACAGCGGAGGAGCAGGGAGAGGTAAACATTTCAAATGCTTGGGCCCTGCCCAAGCAAGGGGGGCACACTCATGGGCATCGGCACTGGCACTGTGCCCCTCATAGTACGGCGTTGTGTCTGACGGTGGGTGTACACCACCACCGACAGAGACACTTGATTGCACTATGAGGGACTCTGTGCCAGTGCCCATGCCCACAAGTCGGACCACCCACCTGTCCAGGGCAATGGCACTCGCACGGTTGCGTGCGCTAGGTGGTGACCCAGGCCATTGGGGGAGGAGGCTGCCCAGTTAGGGAGGTTTACAAAATGCCACATGTTGATGTGGGACATTCACCTGCTGCTAAAGGTGAAATTGGTCAAGTCCCAGGAACAGGCGGACCAAAGAAAACAATTTTTCTGGCAACCTATGTGTCATCAGGGTAAGGTGGGACAAAATCCTTGGAAACCCATGCATGGTTTATTTTAATGGAGGTTAGATCATACACATTTTGGGTCTACAGATGGGTCCTTTTTTCTGTCAGTATTGATCCAGCAGCACTGAAGACTCTTTCCGATAGCACACTTGCAGCTGGGCATGAGAACTCCTGTAAGGCATATTGTGCCAATTCAGGCCAGGTGTCCAGAGGTCTTTCAGCTTCGACCACTGCACACCTGTCAACTTCATGTCTGCCCTCAAAGTGCCTGCCCGTGTATCCTCCCACAAATACATTACGGCCTGCCTTTGTTCACACAACCGCTCAACCATGTGCAGGGTGGAGTTCCACCTTGTTGCAACGTCGATAATTAGGCGGTGCTTGGGAAGGTGGAGCAATCGCTGCAGCTTCTGCATACAACTGGAGTGTACCTGCGACCGGTGGATGTGCGAGCACAGTCTTCGAACCTTAAGGAGCAGGCCTGATAAATCCGGATAATATGTGAGGAAGCACTGCACCACCAGGTTCAAAGTGTGAGCCAAGCAAGGTATGTGTCTAAGTTTTGTAAGGGCTATGGCTGCCACAAAATTCTGGCCGTTATCACTAACTACCTTGCTTGCCTCAAGATGTAGGCTGCCCAGCCATGACTCAGCTTGTTGCTGAAAGTAGTCGGCCAGTACCTCTGCGGTGTCTGTCGCCCAAACACATCATCTGCAACACAGCCTGCTGACGCTTTCCACTAGCTGATTGATAGGGGGACACCTCGTTTGCAACACTGTCAACTGCGGATGCAGTGCTCGTGCGACTGCACTCTGTGGACCAGCTTTCGCTTCAGGAGGAGGAGGAGGAGGGTCGAACGCCTACAGCCAACTGTTTCCTATACCGTGGGCTAGGCAGCACTGTGCCACCACCGCTGTCCCCTGTGGACCCTGCATCCACCACATTAACCCAGTGCGCAGTGATGGACACGTAACGGCCCTGGCCATGCCTACTGGACCATGCATCAGTTGTGAGGTGCACCTTTCCACTCACTGACAGCTTGAGTGCATGGACCATGCGGTCTTTCACATGAAGGTGGAGGGCTGGGATGGCTTTGCGAGAAAAGAAGTGGCGACTGGGTAGTTCATAGTGTGGAACTGCGTAGGCCATTAGTTCACGGAAAGCTGCGCTTTCAACCAACCGATAGGGCATCATCTCTAACGAGATTAGTTTGGTAATGTGGGTGTTCAAAGCCAGTGTACGCCGATGAGAGGATGAGTACTTTTTTGTCCTACTCATAGTCTCTGGTAGGGTGAGCTGGATATGGTGGAAGTAACGGTGGACATGGCGGACTGAGAGAGGGTTGATGATGATGATGGAGTTGGTGTTCTTTCTGATGGCCTAGATTCAGTCTTTCGTTGCAATAACAGTGTGATTCCCTGAATGATTTGCCCTTGCGATGACAACTCAACATTTGCTGCTGGTGGTGTGCTAACCGGTGGACTTACAGTGGGGGAAACAATGTTGTGTTGCTGACTACCTTCTTTGGGAGCATTAGCACATGTGGCACGTGACTTTTGGTACTCCATCCATGCTTGCAAGTGCATGGTGGTTAAATGTCTTAGAATGCAACTGGTATTCAAATTTCTCAGATTTTTCCCTCGGCTAAAGGTCTTTGTGCACTTCTTACAGATTACCCTTGCCTGATCATTAGGATTTTGTTCAAAAAAGTGCCACACTGCACTCTTCCTACTAGGGAAGACAGTTTGAGGCCTTGCACGCTGTGCTTTTTTGACCGTCTGGCCAAGCTGTCCTGCAATTTTTTTGGGTTTTTGTAACCCGTTTTTGGACTGCTCCGGGCCTGCCAGATAACAACTGTTGCGATGTCAATGCCCACTGTGGATGCTCCTCCTCCTCTTCTGAGCTATTGGCAGCGGCACACTCTGCCTCCAATGGATGCCAATCTGGGTCAACAACTAGGTCATCCATCACCTCCTCTTCAATGTCATGTGCACCTTCTTCTGTGTCACCATGTATGGTGGTATAGTATGTGGTAGGGGGCAACTGAGTTTCATCAGGGTCAGATTCTGGCTCAATACACTGCGAGGACAATGTAGTGCTCTGAGTGAATGTACCAGCAGATAAATCTAGCAGTGGCTGTGCATCAGTGCACTCCATGTCAGATTCATTTTGGCATGGGTAATTCACAATTTGACTTGATAACCCAGGCATGGTATGTGAAAACAGCTCCATGGAGTAATCTGTAGTGTGGCCTACCGCATCCTTCAATTTTGGTAGGGGTGAAGGACACAAGGAAAGGTGTGGTTCATGACCATGAGCCTCCTATGACGACTCAGTGCTTTTATTTTTTAAACCTTCAGATGAGGAGGCGATATAGCTGGAGGCTGAGTCAGCAATGTAAGCAAAAACTTGTTCTTGAAGCTCCGGCTTTAGAAGCGGTTTACCTACTCCCAGAAAAGGGAGCCTTCGAGGCCTTGTGGAGCCAGACGATGATGCAGGCTCAACACTTCCAGTATTAGGTGCTATTTTGCTTTTGCCACTACCAGCAGATCCACAACCAACACCAACACCATCATTAACAGCTGCCAACCCCCGCTCACTTCCACGGACTCTTCCACCACACTTCCTCATTTTTTGGAAAAATTTACCCAAATTTACACCAACTCTCTGGTACTGTAAAACAAGGTACAAGGTGTATATAGTACTGGGGAGAATTGGAATGTCTCTACACTTCAGGACACTGTGGGATTCAGTCAGGCCCTGTTTATTTAACACCGCAATATGACAGGCAGATTTTCTATGCAGTTAGAAAGGTGTATAGAGGACTGTGTAGAATTGGAATGTCTCTACACTTCAGGACACTGTGGGAATCAGTCAGGCCCTGTTTATTTAACACCGCAATATGACAGACAGATTCTCTATGCTGTTAGAAGGGTGTATAGAGGACTGTGGAGAATTGGAATGTCTCTACACTTCAGGACACTGTGGGATTCAGTCACGCCCTGTTTATTTAACACCGCAATGTGACCGGCAGAAATTGCCTAGTGTATGACAAACTACAAGGTGTATATAGAATTGGGCAGAACTGGAATCTCCCTACAATGTAGGTCTGTAAGAACAGAACAACTCCTCAACTTATCCTTACAGAGTCACACACAGATAGCTTCACTGTGGCCGTGATAGCAGCCATTACATGGTACTGAGAGAGGAGCGTGCACGTACACCGCTGTCCAGTGTATGTAAAATTGTCAAGCTCCGTGTTTTAGTATACGGACTGACACTCGCTGTCTCTCTATAGTTTTGAATGTAATCAAACAGCAAATATACTAAACTGTTTAAAAACCAGACAAAACTATAAGGTGGAGGTCTGTAAGAACAGAACAACTCCTCGACTTATCCTTACAGAGTCACACACAGACAGCTTCACTGTGGCCGTGATAACAGCCGTTACACAGTACTGAGAGAGGAGCGTGCACGTACACCACTGTCCAGTGTATGTAAAATTGTCAAGCTCTGTGTTTTAGAATACGGACTGACACACAGTGTCTCTCTATAGTTTTGAATATAATCAAACAGCAAATATACTAAACTGTTTAAAAACCAGACAAAACTATAAGGTGGAGGTCTGTAAGAACGGAACAACTCCTCGACTAATCCTTGCAGAGTCACACACAAATAGCTTCACTGTGGCCATGATAACAGCCGTTACACGGTACTGAGAGAGGAGCATATACCGCTGTACGGTGTGTGAAAAATGAACACTCAGTAATTCACAAGGACAAAACAATAAAATCTGGATTGCTTTGAAAAAAGCAGTTTTCTCAGCAGTGGGCACACAGCAATGCAGCTACCAGGTAGCCTTAAAAGGCAGCCTAATAATCAAGAGAGCTGATGCACCAAAATATAGCTTCCCCTTGCACTGCACAGTGACTGGTGTGTTGTACAGGCAAAATCGCTAGCAGCAGAAACAGTAGTTGGTATCTTCTTTCCTGCCTAACACTCTCCCTGCAGAATCAGCAGCAGCTCTCCCTATTCTGGGATCAGCATGAGTAACATGGCGGTCGGCGTCCCTGCCCTTTTATACCCCCTGTGATGCCCTACAAAGCAAGCCAATCACTTGCATGCCCTTCTCCAAAATGGTGGTGACCGCTGCCTATGTCATCACTTTGCCCAAAAGTGTCCGATCTTCCTGATTGACTGCAAAAAGGGCGCTCAAGCATCTTTTGAAACGTGACTTTGGCGCTAAAATCGCCAACCTCGTTGCCGACCTCATGCTAAGATCGGGTTTCGTTTCATGAAAGCCGACTTTGGCGAAAGTCGGCGACTTTTCAATTTCTTCGACCCGTTTCGCTCAACTCTAATTTTCGTATCACTTGGCTTGTTTTAATAATATACTGTATACATTATTTTACGCTTTTCGAGAAGGTCCAAAGTTTTGAACAAGTAAAAGACTGCGTTGTGAACAGGATTTGAACCCGTGTGGGGATTCGCGGCCATCACAGCCATCACAGTCAATTATAGGCTCACTTTATCAGATGTGTTTGCCATGTAAACACAGAGAACAGCCTGTGAGAAGATTTTGGCCTAAGTTCACATGAATATCTATTGAAAGACACAGCCATGAGCAAGAGAACTTGACTGACTTACTGAAGATAAAGGAGTGGCCTGAGATCAAAGAGTAGAAGGAGATGAATGGATTGTATATTGTCAAACGCAGAGATTTTGTTGACCACATGTTTCTCATGGTTAAAATTGTCTTTGGTTTCCGCACACTGCCAGGGAATTAATCTGCATTTTTTTTTATTATTCCCAACTTTTACTATATTTTCTTTTCACTAATCTTTCATGAGCAAAATCCAATCTTTTCAAAGGTAAAAAAAATAAACTGGGAACATGATTTCATCCAACATGAAGATTTCAAGTCCATCGTCTTAAAAATGCAGCCATCAAAATACATGGCATTGCTGATGGTTCTCAGTTGTCTTTTTGGAACCAGTTTAAATACTTTCATTGACTTTTTATTGCTGAAAGAAATTTGGTGTAGAGGATTTCCAGCAACCAATACATAGATTTCTATTATCTGCAAATGATGTCATCAATATCATGGGAAACATATAGTTTTGGAGTTTTCATACTGCTTAATTTAATTCTTGAGGCAGATTTCGAGTCAAACATGTTGGAGTTGTCCCATTTTCATATCACTTGGCCCGTTTTAATAATATACTGTATATATTATTTTACTCTTTTTGAGAAGGTCCAAAGTTTTACCAAGTAAAACACCGCGATGTGAACAGGATTTGTGCGGGGATACCCCATTGGATTTCAAGTCCAACGCCTTAACCACTCGGCCATCACAGCCAACTGTTAATTAATTTATCAGATGTTTTTGCCATGTGAACACAGAGGAAGAGCCTGAAAGAAGATTTTGGTCTAAGCTCACCTGAATATCTACTGAAATACAGAGTCATGAGCATTAAAACTTGACTGACTTATTGACGAGAAAGGAGTGGTCTGAGATCAAAGAGCAGAAGGATATGAATGGATTCTATATTGCGGAATGCTGGGATTTTGTTGACCATATGTTTCTCATGGTTAAAATTGTGTTTGGACACCGCACACTGCCAGGGTATTGATCTGCGCTTTTAAATATTCCCAACTTATTCTATAATTTGTTTTCACTAATCTTTCATGAGCAAACTCCAATCTTTTCAAAGGTAAAACAATAAACTGGGAACATGATTTCATCCAACATGAAGATTTCAAGTCCATTGTCTTAACTATGCAGCCATCAAAATATTTGCCAATGCTGATGGTTCTCCGATGTCTTTTTGGAACCAGTTTATATACTTTAATTGACTTTTTATTGCTAAAAGAAATTTGGTGTAGAGGATTTTCAGCAACCGATACAGAGATTACTAATATCTGCAAATGATGTCATCAATGTCATGAGAAACATGAAGTAATATTTCTTATAAGTTTAAGTTTTCATACTGCTTAATTTCACAGATTTAGACTCAAGATAGGAGCATGTTTAGTTGTCCCATTTTCATATCACTTTGTCCATTTTACTAATATACTGTATATATTATTTTACTGTTTTAGAGAAGGTCCAAAGGTTTTGTCCAAGTAAAACACTGCGCTGTGAACAGGATTTGAACCTGTGCGGGGATACCCCATTGGATTTCGAGTCCAACGCCTTAACCACTCGGCCATCACAGCCAACTGTCGAATAGTCTATCAGATGTTTTTGCCATGTGAGCACAGAGGGAGAGCCTGTGAGAAGATTTTGATCTAAGTTCACCTGAATCTGTACTGAACTACACTGCCATGAGCATGAAAACTAGACTGACTTACTGAAGAGAAAGAAGTGGTCTGAGATCAAAGAGTAGAAAGAGATTAATGGAATGTATATTAAGAAATGCAGAGATTTTGTTGACCACATGTTTCTCATGGTTAAAATTATTGTTGGACACTGCACACTGCCAGGGAATTAATCTGCATTTTTTTTATTATTCCCAACTTTCACTATATTTTCTTTTCACTAATCTTTCATGAGCAAAATCCAGTCTTTTCAAAGCTAATACAATAAACTGAACATGATTTCAACCAACATGAAGATTTCAAGTCCATCGTCTTAAAAATGCAGCCTTCAAAATATATGGCATTGCGGATGGTTCTCAGTTGTCTTTTTGGAACCAGTTTAAATACTTTAATTGACTTTTTATTGCTGAAAGAAATTTGGCGTAGAGGATTTCCAGCAACCAATGCATAGATTTCTATTATCTGCAAATGATGTCATCAATATCATGGGAAACATCTAGTAATATTTATTTAAGTTTTCATACTTGTTAATTTCATTCTTGAGACAGATTTCGACTCAAACATATTTAGTTGTCCCATTTTCATATCACTTGGCCCATTTTAATAATATACTGTATATATTATTTTACTCTTTTCGAGAAGGTCCAAAGTTTTGACCAAGTAAAACACTGCACTGTGAACAGGATTTGAACCTGTGTGGGGATTCATGGCCATCACAACCAATTATAGGCTCACTTTATCAGATGTGTTTGCCATGTGAGCACAGAGAACAGCCTGTGAGAAGATTTTGGCCTAAGTTCGCATGAATATCTATTGAAAGACACAGCCATGAGCAAGAGAACTTGACTGACTTACTGAAGAGAAAGGAGTGGTCTGAGATCAAAGAGTAGAAGGAGATGAATGGATTGTATATTGAGAAACGCAGATTTTGTTGACCACATGTTTCTCATGATTAAAATTGTCTTTGGTTTCCGCACACTGTCAGGGAATTAATCTGCATTTTTTTATTAATCCCAACTTTTACTATATTTTCTTTTCACTATGAGCAAACTCCAATCTTTTCAACGGTAAAACAATAAACTGTGAACATGATTTCATGCAACATGAAGATTTCAAGTCCATCATCTTAAAAATGCAGCCATCAAAATATATGGCATTGCTGATGGTTCTCAGTTGTCTTTTTGGAACCAGTTTAAATACTTTCATTGACTTTTTATTGCTGAAAGAAATTTGGTGTAGAGGATTTCCAGCAACCAATACATAGATTTCTATTATCTGCAAATGATGTCATCAATATCATGGGAAACATCGAGTAATATTTCTTGGAGTTTTCATACTGCTGAATTTCTTTCTTGAGGCAGATTTCAAGTCAAACATGTAAAGTTGTCCCATTTTCATATCACTTGGCCCATTTTAATAATATACTGTATATATTATTTTACTCTTTTTGAGAAGGTCCAAAGTTTTGACCAAGTAAAAACACCGCGCTGTGAACAGGATTTGAACCTGTGCGGGGATACCCCATTGGATTTCAAGTCCAACGCCTTAACCACTCTGCCATCACAGCCAACTGTTAAATAATTTATCAGATATTTTTGCCATGTGAACACAGAGGAAGAGCCTGTAAGAAGATTTTGGTCTAAGTTCACCTGAATATCTACTGAAATACACAGCCATGAGCATTAAAACTTGGCTGACTTATTGAAGAGAAAGAAGTGGTCTGAGATCAAAGAGTAGAAGGATATGAATGGACTCTATATTGCGGAATGCTGGGATGTTGTTGACCATATATTTCTCATGGTTAAAATTGTGTTTGGACACCGCGCACTGCCAGGGTATTGATCTGCGCTTTTAAATATTCCCAACTTATTCTATAATTTGTTTTCACTAATCTTTCATGAGCAAACTCCAATCTCTTCAAAGGTAAAACAATAAACTGGGAACATGATTTCATCCAACATGAAGATTTCAAGTCCATTGTCTTAACTATGTAGCCATCAAAATATTTGCCAATGCTGGTGGTTCCCCGATGTCTTTTTGGAACCAGTTTATATACTTTAATTGACTTTTTATTGCTGAAAGAAATTTGGTGTTGAGTGTTTTCAGCAACCGATACAGAGATTCCTAATATCTGCAAATGATGTCATCAATGTCATGAGAAACGTGAAGTAATATTTCTTTTACTTTTCATACTGCTTAATTTCAACCATGAGACAGATTTAGATTCAAAGATAGGAGCATGTTTAGTTGTCCCATTTTCATATCACTTTGCCCGTTTTACTAATATACTGTATGTATTATTTTACTGTTTTAGAGAAGGTCCAAAGGTTTTGTCCAAGTAAAGATACCCCATTGGATATTTCTCCTGAATATCTACTGAATTACACAGCCGTGAGCATTAAAACTTGACTGACTTATTGAAGAGAAAGGAGTGGTCTGAGATCAAAGAGTAGAAGGATATGAATAGATTCTATATTGAGGAAAGCAGTGATTTTGTTGACCATATGTTTCTCATGGGTAAAATTGTGGTTGGACACCGCACACTGCCAGGCTATTAATCTGCATTAATCTGCATTTTTTAATTATTCCCAACTTATTCTATATTTTGTTTTCACCAATATTTCTTGAGCAAAATCCAATCTTTTCAAAGGTAAAACAATAAACTGGGAACATGATAATTTCAAGTCCTTTGTCTTATGCGGCCATCAAAATATTTGCCAATGCTGATGGTTCTCCAATGTCTTTTTGGAACCAGTTTATATACTTTAACTAGCTGAAGAGCCCGGCGCTGCCCGGGCATAGTAACTAACTGTGGTTAGTTATAGAAAATTATAATTATCCTCCATCCCATAGTCCCGTGCCCATATACCCATCACACATACTCACGATCCCATAGGCCCGTGCCCATATACCCATCATACATATCCTCCATCCCATAGTCGAGTGCCCATATACCCATCACACATCCTCCATCCCATAGTCCCGTGCCCATATACCCATCATACATATCCGCCATCTCATAGTCCCGTGCCCATATACCCGACATACATATCCTCCATCCTATAGTCCGGTGCCCATATAGCCATCACACATCCTCCATCCCATAGTCCCGTGCCCATATACATATCCGCCATCCCATAGTCCCTTGCCCATATACCCGTCAAACATATCCTCCATCCCATAGTCCAGTGCCCATATACCCATTACACATCCTCCATCCTATAGTCCCGTGCCCATATACATATCCACCATCCCATAGTCCCGTGCCCATATACCCGTCATACATATCCTCCATCCCATAGTCCAGTGCCCATATACCCATCACACATCCTCCATCCCATAGTCCCGTTCCCATATACCCATCATACATATCCTCCATCCCATAGTCCGGTGCCCATATACTCATCACACATCCTGCATTCCATAGTCAACCATTATGACATCATAATGAGCGGCGGCAGGGCTTGCAACCTTTGATGACATCAGCGTCGCAATGGCAACCATTGTGACATCATAATGAGGGGCGGGGCTTGATACACACACACTGCTTCCCCAGTATGCAAATAGGGGCATTATGACATCACAATGAGGGGCGGGGCTTGACACCCACACACTTTTCCCCCCAGTATGTAGATAGGGGCAAAATTGTTTGGTGAATTGGAACGCGCGGGGTTAAAATTTCACCTCACAACATAGCTTAGGACGCTCTCGGGGTCCATACGTGTGACTGTGCTAAATTTTGTGGCTGTAGCTGCGACGGTGCAGATGCCTATCCCGGACATACACACATACACACACACACACACACACACACACACATACATACACACTTTGAGCTTTATATATTAGATACTAGCTGAAGAGCCCGGCGCTGCCCGGGCATAGTAACTAACTGTGGTTAGTTATAACAAATTATAATTATCCTCCATCCCATAGGCCCGTGCCCATATACCCATCATACATATCCTCCATCCCATAGTCGAGTGCCCATATATCCATCACACATCCTTCATCTCATAGTCCCGTGCCCATATACCCATCATACATATCCTCCATCTCATAGTCCCGTGCCCATATACCCATCATACATATTCGCCATTCCATAATCCCGTGCCCATATACTCATCATACATATCCTCCATCCCTTAGTCGAGTGCCCATATACCTATCACACATCCTCCATCCAAGTCCCATGCCCATATACCCATCACACATCCTCCATCCCATAGTCCCATGCCCATATACCCATCATACATATCCTCCATCGCATAGCCCCGTGCCCATATACCGGTCATACATATCGTCCATCCCATAGTCCCGTGCCCATATACCCGTCATACATATCCTCCATCCCATAGTCCAGTGCCCATATACCCATCACACACCCTCCATTCCATAGTCAACCATTATGACATCATAATGAGCGGCGGCAGGGCTTGCAACCTATGATGACATCAGCGTCGCCATGGCAACAATTGTGACATCATAATGAGGGGCGGGGTTTGATACGCACACACTGCTTCCCCAGTATGCAAATAGGGGCATTGTGACATCACAATGAGGGGCGGGGCTTGACGCTCACACACTTTTCCCCCAGTATGTAGATAGGGGCAAAATTGTTTGAATTGGAATGCGCGGGGTTAAAATTTCACCTCACAACATAGCTTAGGACGCTCTCGGGGTCCAGATGTGCGACTGTGCCAAATTTTGCGGCTGTAGCTGCTACGGTGCAGATGCCAATCCCGGATACACATACACACACACATACACACTTTGAGCTTTATATATTAGATTGACTTTTTATTGCTGAAAGAAATTTGGTGTAGAGGATTTTCTGCAACCGATACAGAGATTCCTAATATCTGCAAATGATGTCATCAGAAACATCTAGTAATATTTCTTTAAATACTGCTTAATTTCATTCATGAGACAGATTTAGACTCAAAGATAGGAACATATTTAGTTCTCCCGTTTTCATATCACTTTGCCCATTTACTAATATACTGTATATATTATTTTACTATTTTAGAGAAGATCCAAAGATTTTGTCGAAGTGAAATGCTACGCTGTGAACAGTGCACCTTTTTTAAAGCACTATAGTGTGAACAGGATTTGAAGCTGTGCGGGGTTACCCCGTTAGATTTCGAGTCCAATGCCTTAACCACTCTGCTATCACAGCCAACTGTTTAGTAACATATCAGATGTTTTTGTCATGTAAGCCTGTGAGAGCCTGTGAGAAGATTTTAAACCTCCCTAAGTGGGCTGCCCACCCACCCCATCATATACTTGAGCATTATAAATGGGGTAGATCAGACACTGGAGCAGCATCTATGGGGCACATGATACACTGGAGCATTAGAAATGGGGGCCATTATATATGGAGCATTATTAGGGCCCATTATACACTGGAGCATCATCCATGAGGCCAATCATATACTGGAGCATTATAAATGGGGCAGATCAGGCACTGGAGCAGCATCTATGGGGCACATGATACACTGGAGCATTAGAAATGGGGCCCATTATATGTGGAGCATTATTGGAGCCCATAATACACTGGAGCGTCATCCATGAGGCCCATCATATACTGGAGCATTATAAATGGGGCAGATCAGACATTGGAACAGCATCTATGGGCACATGATACACTGGAGCATTAGAAATGGGGCCCTTTATATATGGAGCATTATTAGGGCCCATCATACACTGGAGTATCATCCATGAGGCCCATCATATACTGGAGCATTCCAGATTGGGGACAACAGACACTGGAGCAGCATTTACAGGGCCCATTATACACTGGAGCATTAGAAATGGAGCCCATCAAATATGGAGCATTATTAGGGCCCATCATATACTAAAGCATCATCCATGAGGCCCATCATATACTGGAGCATTACAAATGGGGCAGATCAGACACTGGAGCAGCATCTATGGGGCACATTATACACTGGAGCATTAGAAATGGGGCCCATTATATATGGAGCATTATTTGGGCCCATCATACACTGGAGCATCGTCCATGGGGCACATCATATACTGGAGCATTCCAAATGGGGCAGATCAGACATTGGAACAGCATCTATGGGCACATTATACACTGGAGCAGCATCTATGGGGCACATTATACACTGGAGCATTAGAAATGGGGCCCATTATATGTGGAGCATTATTTGGGCCCATAACACACTGGAGCATCATCCATGGGGACCATCATATACTGTACCATTATGTGGAGCTCATCATATACTGTATGGAACATTATATGTGACCAATTATTCTGTATGGAGAAATATATGGGGCTCATTATTCTGTATGGCACACAATGTAGTGGCCATAACACTGTATGGAGTAATATACTGTCCTGTTTTTGAGCTATTGTATAATTTAAAATAGATCAGTCATGTCATGTAAGCAGTGAAGTATGTGTCATTGTACTATACATATATTTCTGTGCCGTATCGGAGCATCATGAGTTGTGGTATGTGTTAAAGGGGCGCACTGACACTCTTTGGCCCAGGGCACATAAAAACCTGGAGCCAGCCCTACCCCGCCACAACTTTAGCCAAATAACCCCCAGTTTTCAGTGTGTAACTATTATTGTTAAGTAAATTAAGGTTGACAAGCTTTAGTAATAAGAATTGATGTTTTTGGCATTGAAATGGGCACTGTAGGTGTGTTTATTGTCCTCCACTCCCTGCCGACTTTGCTTCCCCATTGACTTGCATTGGGTTTCATGTTTCAGTCAGCCTCCGACTTTTCCGTATAGTCGGCCGATTTCGTTCGACCCGACTTTTGCGAAAGTCAGGTTTCATGAAACCCGACTCGACCCTAAAAAGGGCAAAGTCGCTCATCTCTAGTGATAACACATTCACATATATCTATATATGGATCTATACATATTGATTTATGTATTTTTCTTGTACTTTCACTACTTTGATTGGTTTATCTATTTATATATTTTTTGTTCCCGCATTAATGTTTTGTCATTCCACACTTCACAACAGTTTATATATTTTTTTCATATCTATTGATATATTGACATATGTTCATATTTTATTATTGCTATCACATATTCATTTAGATTGATTTTCTTTCTCACATTCACTCATGATTTTAGTTTAGGTACACACTGTTAAACCTTCTCCAGCACTTTAATTATTTATGACTGGTCAGCTGTGCACATAAAGAGTCTCCTCTGAAGGTTTGATATAACCCCCAGATGAAGGCTTTGCTACTAAACGCGCGTCGGGGGTTTCGCACCACATTCTGCAGGAGGTGATGTCTATTCTGTTAGGCTATGTGCACACGTGCAGAATTGCCAAGGAAAACTAGCATTTTGCAAGTGTAATTAGCTTGCAGAATGCTAGCATTTTCCAAGCGATCTGTAGCATCGCTTGAAAAACTGATTGACAGGTTGGTCACACTTGTCAAACATAGTGTTTGACAAGTGTGACCAACTTTTACTAATGAGGCAGCCTATGCAGCATCAGTAGTAAAAAATATAATGTTAAAAATAATTAAAATATAAAAAATCTTGATGTTCTCACCTTCGTAGCGCTCCCAGTCTGCGCGATGCTCCCGGCAAGTCTTGTTCCCAGCGATGCCTTGCAACAACGACCCCAGATGATGTAGCATCATGTGAGACCGCTATGTTATCAAAGGTCATTGTCGCAGGCATCACTGTGAATGAGACTTGCCGGGAGCATCGTTGAGGCCTGGGGACGCTGCGGGGGCTGCCGGAAGGTAAGAATATCAAGATTTTTTATTTTAATTCTTTTTTTAACAGGGATATGGTTCAAGGGCCCGGAGGACAGTCTCCTCTCCTCCAGACCCTGGGTACCATCTGCACATTTTTCGCTTACTTTGCGCATGGTGTGCACAGCCTATGTGTGCGGAATCCCCGCAATTCTGCAAAAAGAATGAGCATGCTGCGTATTTTTCCACGATGCGAATCCGCAGCGGAAAAATATGCCGCATTAGCACAGCATGTGCAAAATGCTATTGAATTCAATGGGTTGTTTTTTGTATGCGTTTTGGCAGCATTTTTGCGGCGGAAAAAATGTGGCAAAAATGCTTACAATCCGTGGGAATTCCGTACGTGTGCACATAGCCATATTCTGATTTTAATCTCAGCACTTTGTTATTCATTTACTTGGCTCTCTCCGCTATTTTAGAATCGTAGAGTTGGAAGGGACCTCCTGGGCCATCTGGTCCAACCCCCTGCTCAAAGCAGGATTCGCTAAATCATCCCAGTCAGATGTCGGTCCAGCCTCTGTTTGAAGACTTCCATTGAAGGAGAACTCACCACTTCTCGTGGCAGCTTGTTCCACTCATTGATCACTCTGTCAAAAAGTTTTTTCTAATATCTAATCTGTCTCCTCCCATTCAGTTTCATCCCATTGCTTCTAGTCTTTCCTTGTGCAAATGAGAATAAAGTTGATCCTTCTACAATGTGACAGCCCTTTAGATATTTGTAGACAGCTATTTTGGACTCTGTCATACTACATATTGTAAGCAGTAGGCTTTTTACCATATAACCCTTTACATACTTATATCCTATCAATACATTCTTTGTGCTTTTTTGCTTAAATAAGACTCTGATTCATATTCTAATTATATAATCTGCCATCCTAATGGTATCATATTTATATTGTTCATATGACATGATCTTGACTTTTGCTTCTTCCCTTGTTTGGAATTTTTATTACTAACAGAGTTTTTCCCTTATCTTCTGCTCTTTCTGTTTGTTTTTTGTGATGTGGCGCCACCTGCTGGTTCCTCATTTGTTAATCATTTTTATGGAATATTTGATTAAGAACTGTAAGTGCCATTACTATTTGAGTCCTTCTTTGATTTTCTTGTCCTTTGCCATAATGATGGGGTGGAAAGTATCCTTCCACCCTTTAGCGTCAAAATGTCTTCCGAATAAGTGATCTATGGAGTTATCACATGATCCTCAGATGATCTTTCTCCTGTTTCCTCATGCAAACTGTTTTGGCTAATGGGATGACATCTCGATATAGAAAAGAGTAGAAAATGTTTTGACCCATTTGGTGAACTAATGAAACATCTTGCTATAAAAGGGACTGGAACCTGTTTTCTCTCTGTCAAGAAGGCAAAGGATGACAGAAGTTCAAGGGCATAAAGTAGAGCGTAAGAAAGTGATGGAATGTTTGTCATTTTTCTTAATCAACTTTTGAACTCATGTGCTTTTCAATCACTTTATCCGATATGCAATTTTTCGCACACAGGACAACGCTTTCAGCAAATGAAATATTGTGGAAACTTGTCAGGTAGTCTGGCCGAGATTTCCAAGGAATTGAATGACCATCTGCTGCCAACTTATATTTTTATTGGGGGATATACTTGATGGTGATGATGCTAAATATATCGCGAGAGACCACATTGTACTGAAAAAAGAAAAAAAGCAGCTCACAATTGTCTCCTGATAGCAGTGAGATTCAAACCCACGTCCTCAAAGAGACTAGAACAACATCACTTCACATGGCCGGTTAGCTCAGTTGGTTAGAGTGTGGTGCTAATAACGCCAAGGTCGCGGGTTCGATCCCCGTACGGGCCACAATGTTACTTTTTTTAGAACCATAAATAAAGTGTTATAGTATTAATTTTATCATTGATATAGCATCAACAAAGTCTGCAGCACTTTACAATAGAGCGGCACTTGTACAGACAATAATGAAATTATAGAATAACACACAAATCAACCGATACAGGAGGAGCGAGAGTCCTGATCACAAGCTACAATCTATAAGGAAATATGGGGGACACATTAAGTAGAATGTGCTTGTGTAGAGCCCAGCCATAATTGTAATAAATAGGGAATTTTAAGTAAGCTGCATGACCCGATCATCAGAATGTGTCTAAGTGCCATCACCAAGTGCTACTAGGTGCATGGAGGATATGGAGATAGATGATGGGACTAAATTTTGAGAAAAATTTAAAAAGAGAAGTAAGGGTGGCGCTCAGCGTCCCATTAAAAAGTCCACTTTATAAAAGTTCCTTAAAACATCAAAGGCAGGAGAGCCCAATGTGAAGCTCAATTGATGTTTGTGCGCTTCTACGGGTCCTGAGGGAGAAAGGGAATGATGAGGTCCATATACCTGACACCGATGTAGGACCTGCCCATTCATGACATCATCTCCATAAGGGAGAAACAAAGAAACAAAGCTCTCACCTATTCAATAGACGCACAAGATATAGCTAAAAAGAGCAAATCCAAAAGGTACAATATACAATGTAATGACTAAATGAACACAGACAATCGATTTTATTATTAGAAACTTGTACACCCTGTTATTTGTGTGTTGTGTATCTATTGAATAGGCGAGAGCTTTTTTTTCTCCCCCATGGAGGTGATGTCATGAAGGGGGACGTCCTACACCGGTGTCAGGTATATGGACCTCGTCATTTCCTTTCCCTTCAGGACCCGTAGAAGCGCATAGTGCACCAAATGGCTGCCATCCATTGAACTTCACATTAGACTCGCCTGCATTTGATATTTTAAGCAGCTTTAATAAAGTGGATTTTTAATGGGATGTTGCGTGCCACCCTGGCTTCACTTTTCACGGACTTTGCCTGTATTACTCAAAAATATTGGGTTGGCACCCAAGAGCCCGGGGTCGGATGAAATCAGCATTGAATTAACTCAGTCAGGTGTGTTGGCCACAGGTGCTGCAGCAGTGCATATAACCTTTTTGCTTTTGCTACAGATACAGCAAAGAGTAGGATTAGTGAAGTGAGATGATAGTCCTGTTTATAGAGATGTGTTTTTAAAGTACACTTAAACATGTGGTGGCTAGATATTAGTTGGATTGTCTGGTATTTTGCATTCCAGAAAACGGGAGCAGCACAAGAGAAGACTTGGAGGTGCGAGGTTTGGATTACAGAGGATGATAATTTTAGATTAGTTGCAGAATGAAGAGCAGGGGGAATGGTGATAGACAAAAGTGAGGGAGAAGCTATTGGGTGGTGGGGAACTGTGGAGAACATAGTGTGTGAGAGATGAGTTTGTATTGTATTTTCTGTAGCAAATGGGCAACAAGTGTAATGACTGGCACAGGGTGGAGGCATCGGTGTAGCGGTTGGGCAGAAATACAACCCTGGGTGCTGCATTCAGGATGGATTAGAGAGGAGTAAGTTTGGTGAGAGGGAAACTGATCAGTGGAGAGCTGCAATAATCCAGACAAGAATGAATAAGAGCCACAGTAAGGCCGGGGTCACATTTGCCATTGTGATGCGATCAATTCATGTATGCATGTATATCTGTGCAGCCGCACGCTCCGGTCCCAAGTGTGACAATGCCGTGTATTGATGTGAGAGTCTCGAGCGAGTTTCTCGCATCACACTCGTAAGTGTGACCCCGATCTAGGAGGTTTTTCAGTTTCAAAGGAGAGAAAAGGTCGGATTCCGGATATGTTTTTAAGATGCAAGTAACATTAGTAAGTGAGTGATTGGATATATGACACTCCCATCTATCAGAGACAGAAAAAACGAAAAGCAAAAAACACAAATATCCTGAACTAAAAGTAAAAAATGAACTGCAAATAATGCATAAAGGTAATAATAATAATAAGGGTATTTAGTAAACATAATTTTGATCAAAATAATGTACAAGCCATCCCGCCACGTCACGGCAACCGTTGTGGGACAGTCCCTACTCTAGTATTTAAAACCTTTTCACTTGCCAAGTGGTGTGAATGTGAATTTTTTACTTTTAGTTCAGGATATTTGTGTTTTTTGCTTTTCGTTTTCTCTGGTTAATGGTCATGTGTTAATATGCACTTACATTGTGCATACACATTAACTTACTTTTCTCAGTTCAGATTTGTTTTTTATTCATATCAGAGACAGAAGTCAGTGAAGTGCAGGGAGGATTACAGTAGCCCCTTTCTTTGCTTTGTGTCCCCCGCACAGAATTACACATTGACACCGGCCAATAAAGGCTGAACCTGACGATTCATCATTAATCTCATGGTTTTGTGCCCTGGAGCAGACGGTTACATACAGCTGGACTCTCACTCATGGTGTTTAACTCATTATTTTATGCAGGTTTTGAATGTGTGAAAAAAAACTCTGCAATATTCCTGAAATAATTAACATAATGCAGATTTGAAGAAAAGAAAAGCTGTATTAATTCAAATCTGAAAGGAAAAAAGCAACAAATGCACAACATTTTGGAAGTCTCATTTACTTTGCTGGTACTGGAAAATTCTGCATTTTTTTTTTCACTGGAAAAATTCAGCAAAATAAAAGGTCATACGTATGAAATCTGCACATGAGTGGTGATATGAGCGCGCAGAGCGGAGTCCTGACAGTGAGAATATTACAGGTAGCATGGCATTATCACAGGTAGCGTGGCCGAGGCGCTGTATCTCATGACTTATTAAGCATCGACATCAATAATAATTTATATTTGGTAATGTTATGTGTGTTTTCCTGCCATTCTCTTCACAATTAAATATCAAAATTATTTATATAAAAATATAAGGATAAATATTATCTATTTTCACATTATTTCCTTTTTTTTAATTTTATGACCACAAATGACTGCTAAAAAAAACCAATTTAAATTGCATTCCCTTTTCTGTTTTATCACTATGGCCTCCCACGTATTATATTACAGACTCGTCAACTGTATTTATAATTGATAATGCAATGTGTGTTTTGCCATTAAAATATATTTGCTGAAATTCTCATTTATACATATTTCATCAGAAATCTTAAAACTGACAAAATGATGCGATTTCCCCTACTTCAGGGTATTGCCAGTTTGTATCATTAAGACTTCTTAATATAAAAGCAACACAATTTTAAGAAATTACCAAAAGCCTCAGGGCTCACTGAGATTCGAAATCTGATCTCCGGATTCAGAGTCCAGAGGGCTAACCATTACACCAAGGAACCGCTTAGCTAAGCAGCCAAGTGGTCTAAGGCGCTGGATTAAGGCTCCAGTCTCCTCGTGGGCATGGGTTCGAATACCACCGCTGCCGTAAAGCATTTTTTCAATTTTAACTGTACGGTTTTTCAATATGATCTCCCGTGATTTATTTACCGTCGTCATCAATCACTTGTAATTGATAATGTTATATTTGCTTTCCTGTCCCATCACTCTTTCTTCTTCACTTAAATATAAAACTTATGCATATAAAAATGGAAAGATAAATATTATCCATTTTCAGACTATTTAATATTTTTTATTTTTATTTTATAACCACAAAAGATGGCTAGAAAACATTTTAAATTGCTTTCCTTTTTCCATTAAAAATATTTTCAGATATTGAACATATTTTTTTTCAGCATAACTGAGACTAAAAACAGCGATTTACACTGGCAGTATCTCCTTTTTTCATTTTTTGTATTTATTGATGCCTAATTTTTTATTTTCGATTCTGCTATTTATTTAGCTTTTCATTTAGTCCACACATTGTGCACATGTAAGGTTTTTATAGATTTTGGGGGCAGATTGACATATGAATCCAATATATTTATTCTGACAAGTGATGGACGAGCACGAAAATGCTCGGGTGCTCGTTGTTCGGGTCGAGCAAATTGGAATACTCGGGTACTGGGACAGAACAGCGAGCCCAATGTAAGTCTATGGGAGACCCGAGCATTTTTACCGTGATCGCCCCAGGGGTCCTTTTATGGTCTTAAAATGTCTGAAAATGATGGGAACACTGCCCAAATGACACAGGGACATCATGGGGATCGCCCCTGGAAGCATTCCAGACTCTAGATCGCAGCTTTAAACAATGTTGTCAGAGTTTCATGCCATTTTTACCGGAGCAACAAAAAACATACCAAAACGGATTTTGCTGGGAAATATGTTAAGGTACATCCTTTCCAGGTTAATGACTTGTATATAAGGCAAAATAAATAACCCCAGACCAAAATGTTCCTCCACCACTTGGGTTATGTTCACACACAGCGTTTTTGAAGCGTTTTTCAACTTTAACATTGCTTTCCAACCAATACTAATGCATTCACTGGGAAATGTCATTGTAACATTTAACAACCCTAGCTGGCCATGTGGTGTGTGACACATAAGCAGACACATCTTGTTTCATTTATGAAGGAGGGACTCTTAAAGTCACAGAGCCTATTTTTACAGGGACTTCAGGCAGCATTGACTGCAAGGCCTGCCCTGCTACCAAGTCATATACACCCCAATAACCCTTTGAACCCACATACTGGATGGGCACAGGAAAATCCACTTCACATTATACATTTTGTACTCCCATTCTGTTTTCTTATGCATTGACTGCAAGGCCTGCCCTGCTACCAAATCATATTCACCCCAATAACCCCAGTCCCCCTTGGAAGAAACATGGAAGAGGGCCTCTTAACCAAAAATGTCCCATTAAAAAGGAGCGGGTCTCATACTTGTAATGCCCATACACTAAGTGCATGGGCTGACAAACATTTCCCCATGTGGGGTACATTTTTTTAAAATATGTTATGGGCATCATAGACACCCTTGGCAAAAATTGGACTGCCTGTAACAGTACAGAACCCATTAACCCTGGTGATCTAGTGGTGGAGAATGAGGAGACATTATGATAAATCACACTTAAATCAATCAAATAAATAAAAAATGTGAATCCACCTAAAAAAGAAAATAACAAAAGGGAGGGGCGAACACCGGTTCATAGATATGAAGCCAGAATGTGTTCAACAAAATATGTTTGTCCCTAGCAACAGCTCTTAGACAGGGATTTAAATAAAAATATAATATAACAGGATTTCACTATTTTTATATTAGAGAGGTATACGCTAGGTCAAAAGAGGATGTTCCACAGATAGGAAAAATGGAAACTATAAGAATAAATGGGAAGAATATACGAACATCTCATTTTTATGACAGTTCCACCTGGGGGAGTAACATTTGTTTTGGTTTCAAATTATTAACGGGCGTCATAAAAACAGCTTTGCCAAAAATTGATTGAATTTTGCATCACAGAATACGTTTACCCTTGTGTTCTACTGGTTGTGGATAATGAGGATGAGGAGGATAACACCAAACAGTTTGTCAGCATTGTCAGTTGACATTCGGATGCGTTTATCTGTTATAATTCCACCAGCTCTGCTCTGACAGAACACCTACAGCAGGGCAGACCAGGACCTCCAAGGCATAGAGAGACAGTTGATGCCACGTGTCCAGCTTGGATGCCCAATAATTAAAAGGCACAGAGGATTCAATCTTCCCAAGCATTGCACTTCTTGTGACAGCACCCCTTGCCTCTGTGGTGGCACGATGGCAGGGTCTGAGAAAACTGTCCCAGAACTTTGCCATTGTTCCCCTGCCTGAGCTGGATTGTACTTCTGTTTCTCTCACTTGGACTCCTTGGCTGTACAACAAACTCTGACGTCTGCTACCAGTGTTCTCACATGGGAATTTTTTCATTAATTCCGATACAAGGGCCCTATGGTACAGCAACATTTTTGTGCACCTCTCTGCCTCTGGAAGAAGAGATTGAAAGTTCTCCTTGTAGCATGGGTCTAGAAGTGTCACCAACCAGAAATGAGTGTCATTGAAAATTTATATAATGCGAGGGTGACAGGTCAACATAAAGTCAGCCATGTGTGCCAGACTGGTAACGGGCAAGACTTCTGTGTCCTCACCAACAGGACAACTGACGATGCTGTCCTCCTTCTCCTCATCCTCATCCTCCTCCCTGTCCTCAGGCCACCCCTGCTGAACAGACAGTATGACAGCTGTGCTTGTAGTACCACCTATAGCACATGAAAGTAGCTCCTGTTCTTCCTCCTCCTCTTCATTGTCTACCAATCCATGTTGCGACGACATGAGACTGGGCTGAGTGTAATCACCAGGTATGTTTCCTGGTTGAATGTCCTCATGGTCTTCCTGCAATGCACCCTCTTTTATTGTGAACAGAGAGGTTTTCAGAATCCTGAGAAGCGGGATGGTGATGCTAATTATGGCATCATCGCCACTCACCATCTTGGGGAAGTCCTCAAAGTTATGGAGGATGGTACATATGTCTGACATCCATGTCCACTCCTGAGGTCTTATGAGTGGAGTTGGAACTAAATATTGACTGCCTTGTTGATGCTGGTACTCACCACCTGTCCTCTTCTGCTCATAAATTCTTTCCAAAGAGAAGACTGGTAGTGCAATAAGAGACCGCACTGTTGTGGTAGAATTCAAGATGTCTTTATTGCCAACGCGTTTCCTGAGCCAGTCCCAGCTCACTTCATCAGGACACGACCATGCCTGGCTGTAGGTTCAGCAGTGTCAGCCAAATATCTGACTGCTCTTTCAGCGCTGTCCACAACTCTTCTGCATTGTGTGGATTGTCACCTATGCTGATTAGCTTCAGTACAGCCTGTTGCCACTTTGCTGAGGCAGTGCTGCAGTGCTTCCAGCTTTGGCGCCGAATGCTGCTTGTCTAGAGGGACCCTTTCCATTGTCTCTGGGGCAGGGTCTTGTGACCGTATAGCAACGCTCCCCCAGTCGAGTCCTGTGAGGTTAACAGGCTCTGGGTTTACTTACAGCGGCTCTGTGAAGTAACAGAGTTCGCTCCTATACACACTGGTGTTCAGATAGAACTCCGCCATTACCTAGCAGCAGTATAACATCTCTGCATGGTGGATCCCAGGCTGCGAATGCACCTCATTATCATTTTATTATTTGGTGCGTTCCGCCAGCCTAACATACACCAGTATTTAGGCAGAAAAAAAACATACAGGCCACACAAATTTTGCTGTGGTATCTCGGTGCTAGCTCATATCTGTGTGGGCTAAAAGTTTGGCCAGTTTACAGCTTTTTTCTCTTTTTTACCTGACTGTCAGTTTTGGTTAAATACACCAGTATTTAGGGCAAAAAAACCAATACAGGCCACACATTTTTTGCCGTGCTATCTCGGTGCCAACTCATATCTGTGCATGCTAAGTTTGGCAAGTTTACAGCGGTTTTCTTTTTGTGGCCTGGCTGTCACTATCACTATATCCAGCAATCTTTTGCATCCAAAAAATAAAAAAATATTAATACAGTCTTTTTGCAGGCTGAGGCCTGGTGTATCTGTAGTGGAAAAACCTTCGCTTTTCAGGCAAACTTATCACATCTAATTTTTCTCCAAATCAATTAATTTGCATTCAGGTTTTCAAATATTTCACCAGTCCATTTAAAATGGGCAAGGCAAGGGATGGGGAAGTGGACATGATGCTGATGGTGCATGCAGAGGATGAGGACGTGACCAGGTAAGATTGTGTTCACACATTGCATTTTTTTTTGCATTTTTGCGGCAATTTTAAATGCGCGATTTTGCCGCCAAAATGCAAAAAAAAAGCATCCCATGCAATCCTACGGCATTCCGCACATGCTGTGCTAATGCTGCGGATTTTCCAGTGGCAGAATTGCATCGCATAAAAATACACAGCATGCTCATTCTTTGTGAGGAATCGTGGGAAAATCCGCACACATAGGAATGCATTGTTCTGCTTACTTTCCGCATGTGGCTGTGCCCAACATGTGAAAAGTAAGCAGAACATTTGCAGATGGTACCCACGGTCTGGAGGAGAGGAGATTCTCCTCCAGGCTCTGGGTATCATATCCCTGCAAAAAATAGAATTAAAGTAAAAAAAATCATCATATTCTCACCTTTTGATGTCACTCGCAGCGTCAGCAGGCCTCAGCGATGCTCCCGGTAGGTCCCATTCCCAGTGATGCATTGCGCCAATGACCTTTGATGTCGCAGTCTCGCGATACCATAGTGGTCTCACGAGACCGTGGCATAATCAAAGGTCATTGGCGCAATGCATCACTGGGAATGGGACCTACCGGGAGCATCCCTATTATCGGGAATGCTGCGCGGGACGTCGGAAGGTGAGAAAAAGACGATTTTTTATTTTTTTTTATTATTTTTAACATTGGATCTCTTTACAACTGATGCTGCATAGGCAGCCTCAATAGTAAAAAGTTGGTCACACACATCAAACACTATGTTTGACGAGTGTGACCAGCCTGTCAACCAGTTTTCCAAGTGATGCTACAGATCGCTTGGAAAACACTAGCATTCTGCAAGCTAATTACGCTTGTAAATCGCTAGTTTTTCCATGGGAAATAGGCAGGAATTAAAATGCAGTTTTCTCGCATATTTCCCGCGGAAATTTCCGCGACAATTCCGAAATGTGTGCACATAGCCTAAGAGGGCCACAGCAAAGACCCCCATCTTCGTGCTCGACCTTCTTGTCCCAGTTTCTAGGGGACTGCACCACACCACTATTGAAGCCAGAGCAGTGTGAAACAGTTGTTGGTTGGATAGTGGATAATGGTTCCAGTCACTTAGCCACCACCACCACCATGTCTTCCACACGGTCAAGTCTGAGTAGCCATGAGTGTTGACCGGATATTACTCACCCTGATCCTCCTTCCACGCACCATGCCAAGTGCCCTAAGACAACTGATACCACACTCGGACACTCCAAAGAGCTGTTCAGCTATCCATTTGGAGATTCGTGCCTCTCACCCGCTCCACTTGAAGCGGGACAAGATGATATTCCATGTAGCGATGTACAAATCTTTGAGCAGCCACATTCACAAGAGGTGGATGATGATGAGCCGCCAAAAGGTTCCGGCCATTGTCACACACGACCATGCCTGGCTGTAGGTTCAGTGGTGTCAGGCAAATATCTGATTGCTCTTTCAGCACTGTCCACAACTCTTCTGCATTGTGTGGTTTGTCACCTCTGCAGATTAGCTTCAGCACAGCCTGTTGCTGCTTGGCTGAGGCAGTGCTGCAGTGCTTCCAGCTTCTGACTGATGTGTTCATTTCAGAGATGAAGGCTGAAGAAGAGGAGGTGCAGGAGCTGTAGACTGTGGGGGCAACCTTGATTGACACAGGGCCCGCAATTCGCAATTTCCAAATGGATAACTGCTCTGGCCTCAATAGTGGTGTGGTGCAGTCTCCTAGAAACTGGGATGGGAAGGTCGAGTATGAAGATGTGGGTCTTTGCTGTGGCCCACTTACAGCCTGGTCACGTCCTCGTCCTCTGCATGCACTATCAGCATCACGTCCACTTCCCCATCCCTTGCCCCATGCCTTGCCCATTTTAAATGGACTACTGAAATATTTGAAAACCTGAATACAAATATAATGATTTGGAGAAAAATTAGATGTGATAAGTATTCCTGCAAAGCGAAGGTTTTTCCACCACAGATACACTAGGCCTCAGCCTGAGATAACAGACTGTATTAATATTTTTTTTATCTTTTGGATATAAAAGACTGCTGGATATAGTGATAGTGACAGCCAGGCCACAAAAAGAAAACCGTTGTAAACTGGCCAAACTTTTAGCACGCACAGATATGAGCTTGCACCGAGATAGCACGGCAAAAAATGTGTGACCTGTATGGGTTTTTTTTGCCCTAAATACTGGTGTATTTAACCAAAACTGACAGCCAGGTAAAAAAGAGAAAAAAGCCGTAAATTGGCCAAACTTTTAGCCCACACAGATATGAGTTGGCACCGTGATACCACACCAAAAAATGTGTGGTCTGTATGTTTTCTTTCTGCCGAAATACTGGTGTATTTTACCTAAACTGACTTACAGGCAAAATGGAGAAATGTAAAAAAAAACAATAAATTTCAATCAACTTCACATTTGCGTCCCACTTGTTGTTGATTCTTCACCAAAAATTTACATTTGGTATCTTTATGCTTGAAGCATGATATGCGGGAAAAGGTTGAAAATTTCCAGGGGGCCAAGTACTTTCGCAAGGCACTGTACCTTGGTGATTTTGGCCTGATAACATGCACAGAAGTTGACACAAATGGGTTTGAACGGCTACTAAAGGTAACATCCTCACCTGTAACCTGTTTGCTTGTAATCAGTGTGTGTGCACAAAAGCTGAGTGAGTTTCTGGGATCCAGACAGACTATTGCATTTTTCAGCCATACACTGATGTTTCTGGATTGTGAGTCATGGGGAAAGCAAAAGAATTGTCAACAGATCTGTGGGAAAAGGTAGCTGAACTGTGTGAAACAGGAAAGGGATACAAAAAGATATCCAAGGAATTGATAATGCCAGTCAGCAGCGTTCAAACTGTGATTAACAAATGAAAAATCAGGGGGTCTGTAAAAACAAAACCACGGTCAGGTACACCAACAAAAATTTTGTCCACAACTGCCAGGAAAATTGATCGGAATGCAAAGAAAAACCCACAAATAGCATCAGCAGAAATACTGGACTCTCTGAAAACTGGCAGTGTGGCTGTTTCAAGATGCACAATAAGGAGGCACTTGAAGAAAAATAGGCGGCATGGTCGAGTCACCAGAAGAAAACCATTATTGTGCAAATGCCACAAAGTATCTCGCCTAGAATATGCAAAACAGCACAGAGACAATCCTCAAAACTTCTGGAACAAGGTAATTTGGAGTGATGAGACTAAAATTGATCTTTTTGGCCACAACCATAAACCTTACAGAGAGGTCAACAAGGCCTATGATTAAAGGAACACCATTCCTACTGGAGGTGGATTGCTGATATTTTGGGGGTGAGCTACAAAGGCAAAGGAAACTTGGTCGAAGTTGAAGGAAAGATGAATGCGGCACGTTATCAGCAATTACTGGAGGGAAATTTGCAATCATTGGCCCAGAAGCTGCGCATGGGACGTAATTGGATGTTCTAACATGACAACGATTCCAAAACACAAGTTGACCTGTCATTGGCTACAGCAGAACAAAGTGAAGGTTCTGGAGTGGGCATCTCAGTCTCCTGACATCAATATAATTGAGCCACTCTCTGGGGAGATCTCAAGCACAGAATTTATGCTAGACAGCCTGGGAATTTAGAGGAACTGGAAGCTTTTTGCTAAGAAGAGTGGGTAGCTTTACCATCCGACAAAATAAACAACCTCATCCACAATTACCACTACCATAAGTGGCTCATGTAGTGCAGCTCATCCAGGATGGAATATCAATGCGATCTGTGGCAAGGTTTGCTAAGTCTGTTAGCATAGTGTCCAGAGTCACTACTAGGAGACAGACCAGTACACCAGGAGACATGGAGGGGCCATCAACCCAGTAACAGGACCTCTACCTCTGCTCTTCTGCAAGAAGAAACAGGAGGAGCACTGCCAGAGGCCTGCAAAATAACCTCCAGCAGGCCACAAATGTGCATGTGTCTGCACACATGGTTAGAAACCAACTCCATAAGGATTGTCTGAGGACCTGATGTCCACAGATGGGGGTTGTGTGCTCACAGCCCAACACCATGCAGGATGCTTTGTATTTGCCACAGAACAACAGGATTGGCAAATTCACCACTGGCACCCTCTGCACTTCACTGATGAAAGCAGGTTCACACTGAGCACATTTGACAGACATGACAGAGTCTGAAAATGCCGTGGAGTATGTTCTGCTGCCTGCAATGTCCTTCAGCATGACCAGTTTAGCAGTGGGTGAGTAATGGTGTGGGGTGGCATTTCTTTGGAGGGCCGCACAGCCCTCCATGTGCTCGCCAGAGGTAGCCTGACTGCCATTAGGTACCAAGATGAGATCCTCGACCCCTTGTGAGACCATAAGCTGGTGCGGTTGGCCCTGGGTTCCTCCTCTTAATGCAGGACAATGCCAGACCTGATGTGGCTGGAGTATGTCAGCAGTTCCTGCAAGATGAAGGCATTGAAGCTATGGACTGGCCTGCCTGTTCCCCAGACCTGAATCCGATTGAGCACATCTGGGAAATCATGTCTCGCTCCATCCACCAGCGTCACGTTGCACCACAGACTGTCCAGGAGTTGGTGGATGCTTTAGTCCAAGTCTGGGAGGAGATGCCTCAGGAGACCATCTGCCGCCTCATCAGGAGCATGCCCAGGCTTTGTACAGTAGGGAGTAGTGTTGAGCATTCCGATACCGCAAGTATCGGGTATCGGCCGATATTAGCGGTATCGGAATTCCGATACTGACTTCCGATACTTTTGTCATATCAGATTCCGGAATCGGAATCGGAAGTTCAAAGTTGATTGACAGCCGAAATGACGTCATCATGATGCGCGGTGTGTGCGCATCATGATGCACCGTCATTTCGGGCCTTCCGGGGGTCTCTGCCGGCCTGCCGGGGGGGCTGTGCCGGCCTGCCGGGGGGCTGTGTGGACTGCCCGGGGTCTGTACCAGCCTGCCGGGGGGCTGTGCCGGCCTGCCGGTGGTCTGTGCACCCTGTGGGGGTCTGTACCGGCCTGCCGGGGGGCTGTGCCGGCCTGCCGGGGGGCTGTGCTGATGTTCGGGAGTCTGTGCAGGCATCGTCCGATGGGACTACAAGTCCCATCGGGCGATGCCTGCTACCATGACAGTGATTGACACATTAGCCAATGATGGGACAGTAGTAGTCCCATCATCCGGCTAATGTGTTAAATGTAAAAAAAAAAAAAAAAATACTACATACATACTACATGCATACTACATGCATGCTACATGCTACATACATACCACATATATACTACATGCATGCTACATACATACTACATGCAACATACTACATATATACTACATGCATGCTACATACATACTACATGCTACATACATACTACATATATACTATATGCATGCTACATACATACTACATGCTACATACATACTACATATATACTACATGCATGCTACATACATACTACATGCTACATACATACTACATATATACTACATGCATGCTGCATACATACTACATGCTACATACATACTACATACATACTACATACATACTACATGCATGCTACATACATACTGCATGCTACATGCATGCTACATACATACTACATACATACTACATACATACCACATATATACTACATACATACCACATATATACTACATACATACTACATGCATGCTACATACATACTACATGCTACATACATACCACATATATACTACATACATACTACATGCATGCTACATACATACTACATGCTACATACACACTACATATATACTACATGCATGCTACATACATACTACATGCTACAAGCATGCTACATACATACTACATGCTACATACATACTACATACATACTACATACATACTACATGCATGCTACATACTACATGCTACATACATACCACATATATACTACATGCATGCTACATACATGCTACATGCTACATACATACTACATACATACATACTACATGCATGCTACATACATACTACATGCTACATACATACCACATATATACTACATACATACTACATACATGCTACATACATACTACATGCATGCTACATACAATACATTCATACAATACATACATAGACATACAGTACATATAACATAGAGTAACATACTTACCAATACTTGTCACATTGTTCCCCGAAGCCATTGTCGTCTACGGAATAAATATTAACTTAACAAACCACAAAAATACTCACCCATGATCCGAAGCAGTCCACGAGTGTGTCCCACGACGATCTTGGGTAGAGAACTGCAGCATCAGCTGATGCTGCCGCTCTCTACGGGCTGCAGGAATCCAATGACGGAAGGTAGGTATCCTTCCGCACTGTATTCCTCCGCCACTTAAAAAAAAAAGTCCCACACAGCTTTTACCATAAAGTGAGACTAGGGACTTTTTTTTTTTAAGTGGCGGAGGAATACAGTGCGGAAGGATACCTACCTTCCGTCATTGGATTCCTGCAGCCCGTAGAGAGCGGCAGCATCAGCTGATGCTGCAGTTCTCTACCCAAGATCGTCGTGGGACACACTCGTGGACTGCTTCGGATCATGGGTGAGTATTTTTGTGGTTTGTTATGTTAATATTTATTCCGTAGACGACAATGGCTTCGGGGAACAATGTGACAAGTATTGGTAAGTATGTTACTCTATGTTATATGTACTGTATGTCTATGTATGTATTGTATGAATGTATTGTATGTAGCATGCATGTAGTATGTATGTAGCATGTATGTAGTATGTATGTAGTATATATGTGGTATGTACAGTATGTAGCATGTAGTATGTATGTAGCATGCATGTAGTATATATGTGGTATGTATGTAGCATGCATGTAGTATGCATGTAGTATGTATGTAGTATTTTTTTTTTTTTTTTACATTTAACACATTAGCCGGATGATGGGACTACTACTGTCCCATCATTGGCTAATGTGTCAATCACTGTCATGGTAGCAGGCATCGCCCGATGGGACTTGTAGTCCCATCGGACGATGCCTGCACAGACTCCCGGACATCAGCACAGCCCCCCGGCAGGCCGGTACAGACCCCCACAGGGTGCGTAGACCCCGGGCAGTCCGCACAGCCCACCGGCAGGCCGGCACAGACCCCCGGCAGAGACCCCCGGAAGGCCCGTACAGACCCCTGAGAGGCTGTACAAGGGCAGGAAAGGGTTTTTCCAATTCCGATACCGGAAGTCTCATAGACTTGAATGGGACTTCTGGTATCGGCATCGGCGATACCGATACTTTTTTTAAAGATCGGCCGATCCATTCCGATCCGATATTTTGAAGTATCGGACGGTATCGCTCAACTCTAGTAGGGAGGTTATACAGGCACGTGGAGGCCACACACAATAATGAGCATCTTTTTCTTGTCATGAGGCATTTCCACTGAAGTTGGATCAGCCTGTAATTTGATTTTACACTTTGATTTTGAGTATCATTCCATATCCAGACGTCCATGGGATATTCTGCAGTGAAACCTCCACCAGGGGGAGCTGGTGAGGGAAGCGAGGTTACACACTAAGAGTAGCAACACTGATCAACAGCACAGGTGTCACAGGTAATGAGAGAGAATGGTCAGATGAACCGAGTCAGAAACTATCAGGAGCAGACGTACCAGAAGCAGCAGAAATACACGTAGTCAAAATACCAAGCGAGGGTCAGAAAACCAAAACATGAGCATGGCGTCCAAAAACGTGAGGCAAAATACGTGGTCGGGGTACAAGCCGGGGAATCAAATGCCAGAGAGGGAACGTAGCAGCAGAGACGAATACCAAGAGATGGGGTCACAGATCAATCCAGGGCATACACGTGGATGCAAGTCAAAGGCAGGAGGATCACCAAGGTACTAGGGTCAGAGGCTCTAAACTGGAAGCTTGAGATATCACTAACACTGGTCAGCAGGCTGTGAGAGACTGAAATAGCCCAACTGGCACCAGAACGAGGCTGAGGAGATTAACCCCTGCATGACCAGTCCAGAGTGAAGGCAGCAGAAAATAAACTCTGTACTTGATCATGACATACTCATTTTGATTTACATTGATAATTATAGTGGTTTGAAAAAACCACTATATTGTAATCCGAACGCTGCTAACTTATTCTTCTTCTTCTTCTTATTATTATTATTAAGTTGATTTCCGCAATTAATACAGCCCGAACCGCTACACGCACAGACTCCGTTGAGGTGTCGTTTCGAAGCCAGCGTCCATGAGAGGTGTGCTAAGTATTTTTCGTGTCGATCGGATTTGTAGTTTTTGCGCAATTTGCGTTTGAAAATTTTTTTTCCCGTCATTGGAATGCACTGTCTCCAATGCTTTTCAATGGGTAATGGCAAAACGTGCCCTGAGGCGATTGAAATGGCAGTTGAGCTCATTGATATGCGCAGGCAGACCCAGTTACTATGCCAACGCCTACGAACGTCACATGACATCCCAAGGACAGAGCTTCTGCCACATAATATCAGCTCTTAAAGTGAAACCCACAGCACAAATGCAAATCTAGCTTCATCACATGACACATGCCCCTGAGATAGAATGTGCGACAAAGTGGATTTAGAAACCCAGTGAGCCACCCTGGCTCTTAAAGGGCCGACGTGCCACAGTGATTCTTAAAGGGCCAGCGCACCGAAATGAGTCTTAAAGGGCCGGCGCGCCAAATCGAAAGCTGAGTGACCCCGGCCTCCAAATCGGAGGCTGAGCCACCCCGGCCTCCAAATCGGAGGCTGAACCACCCCGGCCTCCAAATCGGAGGTTGAGCCACCCTGGCCTCCAAATCGGACCCAGTGTGGCCCCGCTCAAAAAATCAGACCCAGAGTAGCACAGCCCACCAAATCGGATCCTGAGGGGCCCCGCCCACCAAATCAGACTCCGAGTGGCCCCGCCCACCAAATCGGACCCTGAAGGGCCCCGTCCACCAAATCGGACCCTGAGGAGCCCCGCCCACCAAATCAGACCCTGAGAAGCCCCGCCCACCAAATCGGACCCAGAGTGACCCCGCCCACCAAATCGAACCCTGAAGGGCCCCGCCGATCGAATCGGACCCAGAGTGGCCCCGCCTACCAAATCGGACCCAGAGGGGCCCCGCCTATCAAATCGGACCCTGAGGGGCCCCACCCACCAAATCGGAACCTGAGGGGCCCCGCTCACCAAATCGGAACCTGAGGAGCCCCGCCCACCAAATCGGACCCAGATTGACCCCGCCCACCAAATCGGACCCAGAGGTGCCCCGCCCACCAAATCGGACCCAGATTGACCCCGCCCACCAAATCAGACCCTGAAGGGCCCCGCCCACCAAATCGGACCCAGAGGTGCCCCGCCCACCAAATCGGACCCTGAAGGGCCCCGCCCACCAAATCGGACCCAGAGGGGCCCCGCCCACCAAATCGGTCCCAGGGGGCACCGCCCACCAAATCGGACCATGAGGAGCCCCGCCCACCAAATCAGACCATGAGGGGCACCGCCCACTAAATCGGACCATGAGGGGCACCGCCCACCAAAATGGATCCAGGGGGCTCAACCCACAAAATCAGACCCTAAGGGGCCCCACCCACAAAATCGGACCCTGAGTGGGCCCGGCCACAAAATCAGACCCTGAGGGGCCCCAACCATAAAATCGGACCCTGAGAGACCCCGGCCACAAAATCGAACCTAGAGGGGCCCCAGTCACAAAATCAGACCCTAAGGGGCCCAGGTCCCGAAATCGGACCCTGAGGGGCCCCACCCACAAAATCAGACCCTGAGGGGCCCCGCCCACCAAATTAGACCCTGAGGGGCCCCACCCTTAAAATCAGACCCTGAGAGGCCCCAGCCACAAAATCAGACCCTGAGGGGCCCCACCCACAAATCCAGACCCTGAGGGGCCCCACCCACAAAATCGGACTCTGAGGGGCCCCACCCACAAAATCGGACCCTGAGGGGCCCCACCCACAAATCCAGACCCTGAGGGGACCCGGCCACAAAATCGGACCCTGAGAGACCCCGGCCACAAAATCGGACCCTGAGGGGCCCCACCCACAAATCCAGACCCTGAGGGGACCCGGCCACAAAATCGGACCCTGTGAGACCCCGGCCACAAAATCGGACCCTGAGGGGCCCCAACCACAAAATCAGACCCTGAGGGGCCCCAGTCACAAAATCGGACCCTGAGGTGCCCCACCCACAAAATCAGACCCTGAGGGACCCCAGCCACAAAATCAGAACCTGAGGGGCCCCAACCACAAAATCAGAACCTGAGGGGCCCCACCCACAAAATCAGACCATGAGGGACCCCACCCACAAAATCGGACCCTGAGGGGCCCCGCCCACCAAATTAGACCCTGAGGGGCCCCACCCTCAAAATCGGTCGCTGAGGGGCCCCACCCACAAAATCGGACCCTGAGAGACCCCGGCCACAAAATCGAACCCAGAGGGGCCTCAGTCACAAAATCAGACCCTAAGGGGCCCCGGCCACAAAATTGGACCCTGAGGGGCCTCACCCACAAAATCAGACACTGAGGGACCCCAGCCACAAAATCGGACCCTGAGGGGCCCCACCCACAAAATCAGACCCTGTGGGGCCCCAGTCACAAAATCGGACCCTGATGGGCCCCATCCACAAAATCAGACCCTGAGGGGCCCCAGCCACAAAATCGGACCCTGAGGGGCCCCACCCACAAAATCAGACCCTGAGGGGCCCCACCCACAAAATCAGACCCTGAGGGGCCCCGCCCATCAAATTAGACCCTGAGGGGCCCCACCCTCAAAATCAGACCCTGAGGGGCCACAGCCACAAAATCAGACCATGAGGGGCCCCAGCCACAAAATCGGACCCTGAGGGGCCCCACCCACAAAATCTGACCCGGATGGGCCCCACCCACAAATCCAGAAACTGAGGGGCCCCAGCCACAAAATCGGACCCTGAGAGACCCCGGCCACAAAATCGGACCCTGAGGGGCCCCAACCACAAAATCAGACCCAGAGGGGCCCCGGTCACAAAATCGGACCCTGAGGGGCCCCACCCACAAAATCAGACCCTGAGGGACCCCAGCCACAAAATCAGACCCTGAGGGGCCCCAGCCACAAAATCGGACCCTGAGGGGCCCCACCCACAAAATCGGACCCTGAGGGGCCCCGCCCACAAAATTAGACCCTGAGGGGCCCCACCCTCAAAATCGGTCCCTGAGGGACCCCAGCCACAAAATCAGACCCTGAGGGGCCCCATCAGCAAAATCGGACCCTGAGGGGCCCCACCCGCAAAATCGGACCCTGAGGGGCCCCACCCGCAAAATCGGACCCTGAGGGGCACCACCCGCAAAATCGGACCCTGAGGGGATCCACCCGCAAAATCGGACCCTGAGGGGCCCCGGCCCCAAAAATCGGACCCTGAGGGGCCCCAACCGCAAAATCGGACCCTGAGAGGCACCGGCTACAAAATCGGACCCTGAGGGGCCCCGGACACGAAATCGGACCCTGAGGGGCCCCGGCCACAAAATCGGACCCTGAGGGGCCCAACCCACAAAATCAGACTCAGTGTCCCCGCCCACCAAATTGGACCCTGAAGGGCCCCATCCACCAAATCGGACCCAAAGTGGCACCGCCCACCAAATCAGACCCAGAGTAGCCCCTCCCGCCAAATTGGACCCTGAGGGGCCCCGCCCACCAAATTGGACCCTGAGGGGCCCCGCCCACCAAATTGGACCATGAGGGGCCCCGCCCACCAAATCAGACCCTGAGGGGCCCCGCCCACTAAATCGGATTCTGAAAGGCCCCAACCACAAAATCGGACCCTGAGGGTCCCCGCTGACCAAATTGAACTCTGAGGGGCCCCGCCCACCAAATCGAACCCCGAGGGATCCCGCCCACCAAATCGAACCCCGAGGGATCCCGCCCACCAAATCGGACCCCGAGGGTCCCCGCCAACCAAATTGGACCCTGAGGGGCCCCGCCCACCAAATCGGACTCTGATAGATCCCGCCCACCAAATCAGACCCTGAGGGGCCCAGCTCACCAAATCAGACCCAGAGTGGCCCCGCCCACCAAATTGGACCCAGAGTGGCCCCGCCCACCAAATCAGACCCAGAGTGGCCCCGCCCACCAAATTGTACCCTGAGGGGCCCAACCCACAAAATCGGACCCTAAGGGGCCCCACCCACAAAATTGGACCCTGAGGGGCCCCGACCACAAAATTGGACCCTGAGGGGCCCCACCCACAAAATCGGACCCTGAGGGGATCCGGCCACAACATCGGACCCTGAGTGGCCCCACTCACAAAATCGGACCCTGAGGGGCCCTACCCACAAAATCGGACCCTGAGGGGCCCTACCCACAAAATCGGACCCTGACGGGCCCCGGCCGCAAAATCGGACCATGACGGGCCCCGGCCACAAAATCGGACCCTGAGGGACCCCACCTACAAAATTGAACCCTGAGGGGCCCCAACCACAAAATCGGATCCTGAGGGGCCCCACCCACAAAATCGGACCCTGAGGAGCCCCACCCACAAAATTGGACCCTCAGGGGCCCCGGCCACAAAATCGGACCCTGAGGGACCCCGGCCACAAAATCAGATCCTGAGGGGCCCCAACCACAAAATCGGACCCTGAGAGGCTCCGGCTGCAAAATCAGACCCTGAGGGGCCCCATCCACAAAATCGGACACTGAGAGGCACCGGCCACAAAATCGGACCCTGAGGGGCCCCGGACACAAAATCGGATCCTGAGGGGCCCCGGCCACAAAATCGGACCCTGAGGGGCACAACCCACAAAATCAGACCCAGAGGGGCCCCGCCCACCAAACTAGACCCTGAGGGGCCCCACCCACAAAATCAGACCCTGAGGGGCCCCAGCCACAAAATCGGACTCTGAGGGGCCCTGGCCACAAAATAAGACCATGAGGGGCCACAACCACCAAATCAGACCCTGAGGGGCCCCGTCCACCAAATCGGACCCTGAGGGGCCCCGCCCACCAAATCGGACCTTGAGGGGCCCCGCCCACCAATTCGGACCCTGAGGGGCCCCGCCCACTAAATCGGATTCTGAAAGGCCCCAACCACAAAATCGGACCCTCAGGGGCCCCACCCACAAAATCGGACCCTGAGGGGCCCCGCTCACCAAATCGGACCCTGAGTGGCCCCGCCCACCAAATTGGACCCTGAGTGGCCCCGGCCACCAAATCGGACCCTGAGTGGCCCCAGCCACCAAATCGGACCCTGAGGGGCCCCGCCCACCAATTCGGACCCTGAGGGGCCCCGCCCACTAAATCGGATTCTGAAAGGCCCCAACTACAAAATCGGACCCTGAGGGGCCCCACCCACAAAATCGGACCCTGAGGGGCCCCGCTGACCAAATTGAACTCTGAGGGGCCCCACTCACCAAATCGGACCCTGAGTGGCCCCGCCCACCAAATTGGACCCTGAGTGGCCCCGGCCACCAAATCGGACCCTGAGTGGCCCCGTCCACCACATCGGACCCTAAGGGGCCCCACCCACAAAATCGGACCCTGAGGTGCCCCAGCCACAAAATCGGACCCAGAGGGGCCCCACCCACAAAATCGGGCCCTGAGGGGTCCCACCCACAAAATCGGACCCTGAGGCCAAAGTGGCCCCTGAGAGGCACCCACAGTTAAAACGGATCCTGAGTTGAAAGTCTTGCAGGGGCAGCAGGCAAGTCTCTCTTAAAGGGGCAGCTCGGGCACCATTTCAAACCACTATCTGTACTTCCTTCAGGAAATACACATCTAGTTATAGTGGTTTGAAAAAACCACTATATTGTAATCCGAACGCTGCTAACTTATTATAGTGGTTTGAAAAAACCACTATATTGTAATCCGAACGCTGCTAACTTATTATAGTGGTTTGAAAAAACCACTATATTGTAATCCGAACGCTGCTAACTTATTCTTCTTCTTATTATTATTATTATTAAGTTGATTTCCGCAATTAATGCGGCCCGAACCGCTACACGCACAGACTCCGTTGAGGTGTCGTTTCGAAGCCAGTGTCCATGAGAGGTGTGCTAAGTATTTTTCGTGTCGATCGGATTTGTAGTTTTTGCGCAATTTGCGTTTGAAAATTTTTTTCCCCGTCATTGGAATGCACTGTCTCCAATGCTTTTCAATGGGAAATGGCAAAACGTGCCCTGAGGCGATTGAAATGACAGTTGAGCTCATTGATATGCGCAGGCAGACCCAGTTACTATGCCAACGTCTACGAACTTCACTTGAACCCCAGCACAGAGCCTCTGCCACATAATATCAGCTCTTAAAGCGAAACTCACAGAACAAATGCAAATCTAGCTTTATCACATGACACATGCCCCTGAGAGAGAATGTGTGCGCCAAAGTGGATTTAAAAGAAGCCCAGTTAGCCAAACTAGCTCTTAAAGGGCCAACGCGCCAAAGTGATTGTTAAAGGGCCAGCGCACCCAAATGAGTCTTAAAGGGCCGACACACCAAATCGGAGGCTGAGCCACCCCGGCCTCCATATCGGAGGCTGAGCCACCCCGGCCTCCAAATCGGAGGCTGGGCCACCCCGGCCTCCAAATCGGAGGCTGAGCCACCCCGGCCTCCAAATCGGAGGCTGATCGACCCCGGCCTCCAAATCGGAGGCTGAGCCACCCCGGCCTCCAAATTGGAGGCTGATCGACCCCGGCCTCCAAATCGGAGGCTGATCGACCCCGGCCTCCAAATCGGAGGCTGAGCCACCCCGGCCTCCAAATCGGAGCCTGAGCCACCCCGGCCTCCAAATCGGAGGCTGATCCACCCCGGCCTCCAAATCGGAGGCTGAGCCACCCCGGCCTCCAAATCGGAGGCTGAGCCACCCCGGCCTCCAAATCGGAGGCTGATCGACCCCGGCTTCCAAATCGGAGGCTGATCGACCCCGGCCTCCAAATCGGAGGCTGAGCCACCCCGGCCTCCAAATCGGAGCCTGAGCCACCCCGGCCTCCAAATCGGAGGCTGATCCACCCCGGCCTCCAAATCGGAGGCTGAGCCACCCCGGCCTCCAAATCGGAGGCTGATCCACCCCGGCCTCCAAATCGGAGGCTGATCCACCCCGGCCTCCAAATCAGAGGCTGATCCACCCCGGCCTCCAAATCGGAGGCTGAGCCACCCCGGCCTCCAAATCGGAGGCTGAGCCACCCCGGCCTCCAAATCGGAGGCTGATCCACCCCGGCCTCCAAATCGGAGGCTGAGCCACCCCGGCCTCCAAATCGGAGGCTGATCGACCCCGGCCTCCAAATCGGAGGCTGATCCACCCCGGCCTCCAAATCGGAGGCTGAGCCACCCCGGCCTCCAAATCGGAGGCTGATCGACCCAGGCCTCCAAATCGGAGGCTGAGCCACCCCGGCCTCCAAATCGGAGGCTGAGCCACCCTGTCCTCCAAATCGGAGGCTGATCCACCCGGCCTCCAAATCGGAGGCTGAGCCACCCCGGCCTCCAAATCGGAGGCTGAGCCACCCCGGCCTCCAAATCGGAGGCTGAGCCACCCCGGCCTCCAAATCGGAGGCTGAACCACCCCGGCCTCCAAATCGGAGGCTGATCGACCCCGGCCTCCAAATCGGAAGTTCATCGACCCCGGCTTCCAAATCAGAGGCTCTTTGACCTCGGCCTCCAAATCGGAAGCTCAACGACCCCGGCCTCCAAATTGAAGGCTGAGCGACACCAGCCTCCAAATCTTACCCAGAGTTGCCCCGCCCACCAAATCGGACCCTGAGAGGCCCCGCCCACCATATCGGACCCAGAGTGGTCCCGCCCACCAAATTGGACCCAGAGTGGTCCCGCCCACCAAATTGGACCCAGAGGGGCTCCGCCCACAAAATCAGACCCAGAGGGGCCCCTGCCACAAAATCAGACCCTGAGGGGCCCCTGCCACAAAATCAGACCCTGAGGGGCCGCAGCCACAAAATCGGACCCTGATGGGCCCCAGTCACAAAATCGGACCCTGATGGGCCCCAGTCACAAAATTGGACCCTGATAGGCCCCGGCCACAAAATCGGATCCTGAGGGGCCCCAACCACAAAATCGGACCCTGAGGGGACCCAACCACAAAATCGGACCCTGAGAGGCCCCGCCCACCAAATTGGACCCAGAGTGGTCCCGCCCATGAAATTGGACCCAGAGGAGCCACGCCCACCAAATCGGACCCAGAGGGGCCCCGTCCACCAAATCAGACTCCGAGTGGCCCCGCCCACCAAATCGGACCCTGAAGGGCCCCGTCCACCAAATCGGACCCTGAGGAGCCCCGCCCACCAAATCGGACCCTGAGAAGCCCCGCCCACCAAATCGGACCCAGAGTGACCCCGCCCACCAAATCGGACCCTGAGGGGCCCCGTCCACCAAATCGGACCCTGAGGAGCCCCGCCCACCAAATCGAACCCTGAAGGGCCCCGCCGATCAAATCGGATCCAGAGTGGCCACGCCTAACAAATCGGACCCAGAGGGGCCCCGCCCATCAAATCGGACCCTGAGGGGCCCCGCCCACCAAATCGGAACCTGAGGGGGCCCGCCCACCAAATCGGAACCTGAGGAGCCCCGCCCACCAAATCGGACCCAGATTGACCCCGCCCACCAAATCGGACCACGAGGAGCCCCGCCCACCAAATCGGACCCAGATTGACCCCGCCCACCAAATCAGACCCTGAAGGGCCCCGCCCACCAAATCGGACCCAGAGGTGCCCCGCCCACCAAATCGGACCCTGAAGGGCCCCGCCCACCAAATTGGACCCCTAGGGGCCCCGCCCACCAAATCGGTCCCAGGGGGCCCCGCCCACCAAATCGGACCATGAGGGGCCCCGCCCACCAAATCAGACCATGAGGGGCACCGCCCACTAAATCGGACCATGAGGGGCACCGCCCACCAAAATGGACTCAGGGGGCTCAACCCACAAAATCAGACCCTAAGGGGCCCCACCCACAAAATCAGACCCTGAGTGGGCCCGGCCACAAAATCAGACCCTGAGGGGCCCCAACCACAAAATCGGACCCTGAGAGACCCCGGCCACCAAATCGGTCCCAGGGGGCCCCGCCCACCAAATCGGACCATGAGGGGCCCCGCCCACCAAATCAGACCATGAGGGGCACCGCCCACTAAATCGGACCATGAGGGGCACGCCCACCAAAATGGACCCAGGGGGCTCAACCCACAAAATCAGACCCTAAGGGGCCCCACCCACAAAATCGGACCCTGAGTGGGCCCGGCCACAAAATCAGACCCTGAGTGGCCCCAACCACAAAATCGGACCCTGAGAGACCCCGGCCACAAAATCGAACCTAGAGGGGCCCCAGTCACAAAATCAGACCCTAAGGGGCCCAGGTCACGAAATCGGACCCTGAGGGGCCCCACCCACAAAATCAGACCCTGAGGGGCCCCGCCCACCAAATTAGACCCTGAGGGGCCCCACCCTTAAAATCAGACCCTGAGGGGCCCCATCCACAAAATCAGACCCTGAGGGGCCCCAGCCACAAAATCGGACTCTGAGGCGCCCCACCCACAAAATCAGACCCTGAGGGGCCCCACCCACAAATCCAGACCCTGAGGGGACCCGGCCACAAAATCGGACCCTGAGAGACCCCGGCCACAAAATCGGACCCTGAGGGGCCCCAACCACAAAATCAGACCCTGAGGGGCCCCAGTCACAAAATCGGACCCTGAGGGGCCCCACCCACAAAATCAGACCCTGAGGGACCCCAGCCACAAAATCAGAACCTGAGGGGCCCCAACCTCAAAATCAGAACCTGAGGGGCCCCACCCACAAAATCAGACCATGAGGGACCCCACCCACAAAATCGGACCCTGAGGGGCCCCGCCCACCAAATTAGACCCTGAGGGGCCCCACCCTCAAAATCGGTCGCTGAGGGGCCCCACCCACAAAATCGGACCCTGAGAGACCCCGGCCACAAAATCGAACCCAGAGGGGCCTCAGTCACAAAATCAGACCCTAAGGGGCCCCGGCCACAAAATTGGACCCTGAGGGGCCTCACCCACAAAATCAGACCCTGAGGGACCCCAGCCACAAAATTGGACCCTGAGGGGCCCCACCCACAAAATCAGACCCTGTGGGGCCCCAGTCGCAAAATCGGACCCTGATGGGCCCCAGCCACAAAATCAGACCCTGAGGGGCCCCAGCCACAAAATTGGACCCTGAGGGGCCCCACCCACAAAATCAGACCCTGAGGGGCCCCACCCACAAAATCGGACCCTGAGGGGCCCCGCCCACCAAATTAGACCCTGAGGGGCCCCACCCTCAAAATCAGACCCTGAGGGGCCACAGCCACAAAATCAGACCATGAGGGGCCCCAGCCACAAAATCGGACCCTGAGGGGCCCCACCCACAAAATCTGACCCGGATGGGCCCCACCCACAAATCCAGACCCTGAGGGGCCCCAGCCACAAAATCGGACCCTGAGAGACCCCGGCCACAAAATCGGACCCTGAGGGGCCCCAACCACAAAATCAGACCCAGAGGGGCCCCGGTCACAAAATCGGACCCTGAGGGGCCCCAGCCACAAAATCAGACCCTGAGGGACCCCAGCCACAAAATCAGACCCTGAGGGGCCCCAGCCACAAAATCGGACCCTGAGGGGCCCCAGCCACAAAATCGGACCCTGAGAGGCCCCACCCACAAAATCGGACCCTGAGGGGCCACGCCCACCAAATTAGACCCTGAGGGGCCCCACCCTCAAAATCGGTCCCTGACGGGCCCCGGCCAAAAATCGGACCCTAAGGGGCCCCACCCGCAAAATCGGACCCTAAGGGGCCCCGGCCACAAAATCGGACCCTGAGGGGCCCCATCCGCAAAATCGGACCCTGAGGGGCCCCACCCGCAAAATCGGACCCTGAGGGGCCCCACCCGCAAAATCGGACCCTGAGGGGATTCACCCGCAAAATCGGACCCTGAGGGGCCCCGGCCCCAAAAATCGGACCCTGAGGGGCCCCAACCGCAAAATCGGACCCTGAGAGGCACCGGCTACAAAATCGGACCCTGAGGGGCTCCGGCCACAAAATCGGACCCTGAGGGGCCCCGGCCACAAAATCGGACCCTGAGGGGCCCAACCCACAAAATCAGACTCAGTGTCCCCGCCCACCAAATTGGACCCTGAAGAGCCCCATCCACCAAATCGGACACAAAGTGGCACCGCCCACCAAATCAGACCCAGAGTGGCCCCGCCCGCCAAATTGGACCCTGAGGGGCCCCGCCCACCAAATTGGACCCTGAGGGGCCCCGCCCACCAAATTGGACCCTGAGGGGCCCCGCCCACTAAATTGGACCCTGAGGGGCCCCGCCCACCAAATCGAACCCTGAGGGGATCCGGCCACAACATCGGACCCTGAGTGGCCCTACTCACAAAATCGGACCCCGAGGGTCCCCGCCAACCAAATTGGACCCAGAGTGGCCCCGCCCACCAAATTGGACCCAGAGTGGCCCCGCCCACCAAATCAGACCCAGAGTGGCCCCGCCCACCAAATTGTACCCTGAGGGGCCCAACCCACAAAATTGGACCCTAAGGGGCCCCACCCACAAAATTGGACCCTGAGGGGCCCCGACCACAAAATTGGACCCTGAGGGGCCCCACCCACAAAATCGGACCCTGAGGGGCCCCACCCACAAAATCGGACCCTGAGGGGATCCGGCCACAACATCGGACCCTGAGTGGCCCCACTCACAAAATCGGACCCTGTGGGGCCCTACCCACAAAATCGGACCCTCAGGGGCCCCAACCACAAAATCGGACCCTGACGGGCCCCGGCCGCAAAATCGGACCATGACGGGCCCGGCCACAAAATCGGACCCTGAGGGACCCCACCTACAAAATTGAACCCTGAGGGGCCCCAACCACAAAATCGGATCCTGAGGGGCCCCACCCACAAAATCGGACCCTGAGGGGCCCCACACGCAAAATCGGACCCTCAGGGGCCCCGGCCACAAAATCGGACCCTGAGGGACCCCGTCCACAAAATCAGATCCTGAGGGGCCCCAACCACAAAATCGGACCCTGAGAGGCTCCGGCTGCAAAATCGGACCCTGAGGGGCCCCATGCACAAAATCGGACCCTGAGAGGCACCGGCCACAAAATCGGACCCTGAGGGGCCCCGGCCACAAAATCGGACCCTGAGGGGCCCAACCCACAAAATCAGACCCAGAGGGGCCCCGCCCACCAAATTAGACCCTGAGGGGCCCCAACCACAAAATCAGACCCTGAGGGGCCCCAGCCACTAAATCGGACTCTGAGGGGCCCCAGCCACAAAATCAGACCCTGAGGGGCCCCAACCACCAAATCAGACCCTGAGGGGCCCCGTCCACCAAATCGGACCCTGAGGAGCCCCACCCACCAAATCAAACCCTGAGAAGTCCCGCCCACCAAATCGGACCCAGAGTGACCCCGCCCACCAAATCGGACCCTGAAGGGCCCCGCCCATCAAATCGGACCCAAAGTGGCCCCGCCCATCAAATCGGACCATGAGGGGCCCCGCCCACCAAATCGGAACCTGAGGAGCCCCGCCCACCAAATCGGACCCAGATTGACCCCGCCCACCAAATCGGACCCTGAAGGGCCCCGCCCACCAAATCGGACCCAGAGGGGCCCCGCCCACCAAATCGGACCCAGAGGGGCCCCGCCCACCAAAATGGACCCAGGGGGCTCCACTCACAAAATCGGACCATGAGGGGCCCCGCCCACCAAATCGGACCATGAGGGGCACCGCCCACTAAATCGGACCCAGAGTGGCCCCGCCCACCAAAATGGACCCAGGGGGCTCCACTCACAAAATCGGACCCTGAGGGGCCCTACCCACAAAATCGGACCCTGAGGGGCCCCAACCACAAAATCGGACCCTGATGGGCCCCGGCCACAAAATCGGACCCTGAGGGGCCCCGGCCACAAAATCGGACCCTGAGGGACCCCACCTACAAAATTGAACCCTGAGGGGCCCCAACCACAAAATCGGATCCTGAGGGGCCCCACCCACAAAATCGGACCCTGAAGGGCCCCACCCACAAAATTGGATCTTCAGGGCCCCACCCACAAAATCGGACCCTGAGGGACCCCGGCCACAAAATCAGATCCTAAGGGGCCCCACCCACAAAATCGAACTCTGAGGGGCCCCACCCACAAATCCAGACCCTGAGGGGACCCGGCCACAAAATCAGACCCTGAGGGGCCCTGCCCACCAAATCGGACCCTGAGGGGCCCCGCCCACTAAATCGGATTCTGAAATGCCCCAACCACAAAATCGGACCATGAGGGGCCCCGCTGACCAAATTGAACTCTGAGGGGCCCCACCCACCAAATCGGACCCAGAGTGGCCCGCCTACCAAATCAGACCTAGAGTGGCCCCGCTCACCAAATAGGACCCGGAGGGGCCCCACCTACCAAATCGGACTCTGAGGGGCCCCACCCACCAAATCAGACCCTGAGGGGCCCCGCTCACTAAATCGGACCCTGAGGGGCCCCGCTCACCAAATCGGACCCTGAGGGGCCCCACCCACCAAATCGGACCCTGAAAGGCCCCGGCCACAAAATTGGACCCTGAGGGGCCCCACCCACAAAATTGGACCCTGAGGGGCCCCGGCCACAAGATTGGACCCTGAGGGGCCCCACCCACCAAATCGGACCCTGAGGGGCCCCACCCACAAAATCGGACCCTGAGGCCAAAGTGGCCCCTGAGAGGCACCCACAGTTAAAACGGATCCTGAGTTGAAAGTCTTGCAGGTGCAGCAGGCAAGTCTCTCTTAAAGGGGCAGCCTGGGCAGCATTTCAAACCACTATCTGTACTTCCTTCAGGAAATACACATCTAGTTCTTCTTATTATTATTATTAAGTTGATTTCCGCAATTAATACAGCCCGAACCGCTACACGCACAGACGCCGTTGACGTGTTGTTTCGAAGCCAGCGTCCACGAGAGGTGTGCTAAGTATTTTTCGTGTCGATCGGATTTGTAGTTTTTGCGCAATTTGCGTTTGAAAATTTTTTTTCCCGTCATTGGAATGCACTGGCTCCAATGCTTTTCAATGGGTAATGGCAAAACGTGCCCTGAGGCAATTGAAATGGCAGTTGAGCTCATTGATATGCGCAGGCAGACCCAGTTACTATGCCAACGCCTACGAACGTCACATGACATCCCAAGGACAGAGATTCTGCCACATAATATCAGCTCTTAAAGTGAAACCCACAGCACAAATGCAAATCTAGCTTCATCACATGACACATGTCCCTGAGATAGAATGTGCGACAAAGTGGATTTAGAAACCCAGTGAGCCACCCTGGCTCTTAAAGGGCCGACGTGCCACAGTGATTCTTAAAGGGCCAGCGCACCGAAATGAGTCTTAAAGGGCCGGCGCGCCAAATCGAAAGCTGAGTGACCCCGGCCTCCAAATCGGAGGCTGAGCCACCCCGGCCTCCAAATCGGAGGCTGAACCACCCAGAGTAGCACAGCCCACCAAATCGGATCCTGAGGGGCCCCGCCCACCAAATCAGACTCTGAGTGGCCCCGCCCACCAAATCGTACCCTGAGGAGCCCCGCCCACCAAATCAGACCCTGAGAAGCCCCGCCCACCAAATCGAACCCAGAGTGACCGCGCCCACCAAATCGAACCCTGAAGGGCCCCACCGATCAAATCGGACCCAGAGTGGCCCCGCCTACCAAATCGGACCCAGAGGGTGCCCCGCCCATCAAATCGGACCCTGAGGGGCCGCGCCCACCAAATCGGAACCTGAGGAGCCCCGCCCACCAAATCGGACCCAGATTGACCCCGCCCACCAAATCGGACCCCGAGGAGCCCCGCCCACCAAATCGGACCCAGATTGACCCAGCCCACCAAATCAGACCCTGAAGGGCCCCGCCCACCAAATCGGACCCAGAGGTGCCCTGCCCACCAAATCGGACCCTGAAGGGCCCCGCCCACCAAATCGGACCCAGAGGGGCCCGCCCACCAAATCGGTCCCAGGGGGCCCCACCCACCAAATCGGACCATGAGGGGCCCCGCCCACCAAATCAGACCATGAGGGGCACCGCCCACTAAATCGGACCATGAGGGGCACCGCCCACCAAAATGGACCCAGGGGGCTCAACCCACAAAATCAGACCCTAAGGGGCCCCACCCACAAAATCGGACCCTGATGGGCCCTGGCCACAAAATCGGACCCTGAGGGGCCCCGGCCACAAAATCGGACCCTGAGGGACCCCACCTACAAAATTGAACCCTGAGGGGCCCCAACCACAAAATCGGATCCTGAGGGGCCCCACCCACAAAATCGGACCCTGAGGGGCCCCACCCACAAAATTGGACCCTCAGGGCCCCGGCCACAAAATCGGACCCTGAGGGACCCCGGCCACAAAATCAGATCCTGAGGGGCCCCACCCACAAAATCGGACTCTGAGGGGCCCCACCCACAAAATCGGACCCTGAGGGGCCCCACCCACAAATCCAGACCTTGAGGGGACCCGGCCACAAAATCGGACCCTGAGGGGCCCTGCCCACCAAATCGGATTCTGAAATGCCCCAACCACAAAATCGGACCATGAGGGGCCCCGCTGACCAAATTGAACTCTGAGGGGCCCCACCCACCAAATCGGACCCAGAGTGGCCCGCCTACCAAATCAGACCTAGAGTGGCCCCGCTCACCAAATAGGACCCGGAGGGGCCACACCTACCAAATCGGACTCTGAGGGGCCCCACCCACCAAATCAGACCCTGAGGGGCCCCGCTCACTAAATCGGACCCTGAGGGGCCCCGCTCAACAAATCGGACCCTGAGGGGCCCAACCCACCAAATCGGACCCTGAGGGGCCCCGGCCACAAAATTGGACCCTGAGGGGCCCCACCCACAAAATTGGACCCTGAGGGGCCCCGACCACAAGATTGGACCCTGAGGGGCCCCACCCACCAAATCGGACCCTGAGGGGCTCCACCCACAAAATCGGGCCCCGAGGGCCCCACCCACAAAATCGGACCCTGAGGCCAAAGTGGCCCCTGAGAGGCACCCACAGTTAAATCGTATCCTGAGTTGAAAGTCTTGCAGGGGCAGCAGGCAAGTCTCTCTTAAAGGGGCAGCCCGGGCACCATTTCAAACCACTATCTGTACTTCCTTCAGGAAATACACATCTAGTTTTCCAGTTGATTTCCGCAATTAATGCGGCCCGAACCACTACACGCACAGACTCCGTTGAGGTGTCGTTTCGAAGCCAGCGTCCATGAGAGGTGTGCTAAGTATTTTTCGTGTCGATCGGATTTGTAGTTTTTGCGCAATTTGCGTTTGAAAAATTTTTTTCCCGTCATTGGAATGCACTGTCTCCAATGCTTTTCAATGGGGAAATTTTGCTATAGACAAAACATGCCCTGAGGCGATTGAAATGGCAGTTAAGCTCATTGATATGCGCAGGCAGACCCAGTTACTATGCCAACGCCTACGAACGTCACATGACCTCTCCAAGACAGAGCTTCTGCCACATAATATCAGCTCTTAAAGCAAAACCCACAGCACAAATGCAAATCTAGCTTCATCACATGACGCATGCCCCCCTGAGAGAGAATGTGCGCCAAAGTGGATTTAGAAGCCCAGTGAGCCACCCTGGCTCTTAAAGGGCCGACGCGCCAAAGTGATTCTTAAAGAGCCGGCGCACCAAAATGAGTCTTAAAGGGCCGGCGCGCCAAATCGAAAGCTGAGTGACCCAAGGCTCCAAATCGGAGGCTGATAGACCCGGCCTACAAAAAGGAGGCTGAGCCACCCTGGCATCCAAACTGGACCCAGAGTGGCCCCGCCCACCAAATCAGACCCAGAGTGGCCCCGCCCACCAAATCGGACCCAGAGTGGCCCCACCCACCAAATTGGACCCTGAGGGGCCCCACCCACAAAATCGGACCCTAAGGGGCCCCACACACAAAATCGGACCCTGAGGGGCCCCGGCCACAAAATCAGACCCTGAGGGGCCCCAACCACAAAATCGGACCCTGAGAGGCACCGGCCACAAAATCGGACCCTGAGGGGCCCCGGACACAAAATCGGACCCTGAGGGGCCCCGGCCACAAAATCGGACCCTGAGGGGCCCCGGCCACAAAATCGGACCCTGAGGGGCCCAACCCACAAAATCAGACTCAGTGTCCCCGCCCACCAAATTGGACCCTGAAGTGCCCTGCCCACCAAATCGGACCCAGAGTGGCCCCGCCCACCAAATCAGACCCAGAGTGGCCCCGCCCACCAAATCGGACCCTGAGGGGCCCCGCCCACCAAATCGGACCCTGAGGGGCCCCACCCACCAGATCGGACCCTGAGGGGCCCCGTCCACCAAATCGGACCCTGAGGGGCCCCGCCCACCAAATCGGACCTTGAGGGGCCCCGCCCACCAAATCGGACCCTGAGGGGCCCCACCCACCAGATCGGACCCTGAGGGGCCCCGTCCACCAAATCGGACCCTGAGGGGCCCCGCCCACCAAATCGGACCTTGAGGGGCCCCGCCCACCAATTCGGACCCTGAGGGGCCCCACCCACAAAATCGGACCCTAAGGGGCCCCACACACAAAATCGGACCCTGAGGGGCCCCGGCCACAAAATCAGACCCTGAGGGGCCCCAACCACAAAATCGGACCCTGAGAGGCACCGGCCACAAAATCGGACCCTGAGGGGCCCCGGACACAAAATCGAACCCTGAGGGGCCCCGGACACAAAATCGGACCCTGAGGGGCCCAACCCACAAAATCAGACTCAGTGTCCCCGCCCACCAAATTGGACCCTGAAGTGCCGTGCCCACCAAATCGGACCCAGAGTGGCCCCGCCCACCAAATCAGACCCAGAGTGGCCCCGCCCACCAAATCGGACCCTGAGGGGCCCTGCCCACCAAATCGGACCCTGAGGGGCCCCACCCACCAAATCGGACCCTGAGGGGCCCCGTCCACCAAATCGGACCCTGAAGGGCCCCGCCCACCAAATCGGACCTTGAGGGGCCCCGCCCACCAATTCGGACCCTGAGGGGCCCCGCCCACTAAATCGGATTCTGGAAGGCCCCAACCACAAAATCGGACCCTCAGGGGCCCCACCCACAAAATCGGACCCTGAGGGGCCCCGCTCACCAAATCGGACCCTGAGTGGCCCCGCCCACCAAATTGGACCCTGAGTGGCCCCGGCCACCAAATCGGACCCTGAGTGGCCCCAGCCACCAAATCGGACCCTGAGGGGCCCCGCCCACCAATTCGGACCCTGAGGGGCCCCGCCCACTAAATCGGATTCTGAAAGGCCCCAACTACAAAATCGGACCCTGAGGGGCCCCACCCACAAAATCGGACCCTGAGGGGCCCCGCTGACCAAATTGAACTCTGAGGGGCCCCACTCACCAAATCGGACCCTGAGTGGCCCCGCCCACCAAATTGGACCCTGAGTGGCCCCGGCCACCAAATCGGACCCTGAGTGGCCCCGTCCACCAAATCGGACCCTAAGGGGCCCCACCCACAAAATCGGACCCTGAGGTGCCCCAGCCACAAAATCGGACCCAGAGGGGCCCCACCCACAAAATCGGGCCCTGAGGGGTCCCACCCACAAAATCGGACCCTGAGGCCAAAGTGGCCCCTGAGAGGCACCCACAGTTAAAACGGATCTTGAGTTGAAAGTCTTGCAGGGGCAGCAGGCAAGTCTCCCTTAAAGGGGCAGCTCGGGCACCATTTCAAACCACTATCTGTACTTCCTTCAGGAAATACACATCTAGTTATAGTGGTTTGAAAAAACCACTATATTGTAATCCGAACGCTGCTAACTTATTATAGTGGTTTGAAAAAACCACTATATTGTAATCCGAACGCTGCTAACTTATTCTTCTTATTATTATTATTATTATTAAGTTGATTTCCGCAATTAATGCGGCCCGAACCGCTACACGCACAGACTCCGTTGAGGTGTCGTTTCGAAGCCAGTGTCCATGAGAGGTGTGCTAAGTATTTTTCGTGTCGATCGGATTTGTAGTTTTTGCGCAATTTGCGTTTGAAAATTTTTTTTCCCGTCATTGGAATGCACTGTCTCCAATGCTTTTCAATGGGAAATGGCAAAACGTGCCCTGAGGCGATTGAAATGGCAGTTAAGCTCATTGATATGCACAGGCAGACCCAGTTACTATGCCAACGCCTACGAACGTCACATGACATCTCCAGAACAGAGATTCTGCCACATAATATCAGCTCTTAAAGTGAAACCCACAGCACAAATGCAAATCTAGATTCATCACATGACACATGCCCCTGAGAGAGAATGTGTGCGCCAAAGTGGATTTAAAAGAAGCCCACTGAGCCAAACTAGCTCTTAAAGGGCCAACGCGCCAAAGTGATTGTTAAAGGGCCAGCGCACCCAAATGAGTCTTAAAGGGCCGACACACCAAATCAGAGACTGAGCCACCCCGGCCTCCAAATCGGAGGCTGAGCCACCCCGGCCTCCAAATCGGACGCTGAGCCACCCCGGCCTCCAAATCGGACGCTGAGCCACCCCGGCCTCCAAATCGGAGGCTGATCCACCCCGGCCTCCAATTCGGAGGCTGATCCACCCCGGCCTCCAAATCGGAGGCTGATCGACCCCGGCCTCCAAATCGGAGGCTGAGCCACCCCAGCCTCCAAATCGGAGGCTGAGCCACCCCGGCCTCCAAATCGGAGGCTGAGCCACCCCGGCCTCCAAATCGGAGGCTGAGCCACCCCGGCCTCCAAATCGGAGGCTGATCCACCCCGGCCTCCAAATCAGAGGCTGAGCCACCCCGGCCTCCAAATCGGAGGCTGAGCCACCCCGGCCTCCAAATCGGAGGCTGAGCCACCCCGGCCTCCAAATCGGAGGCTGAGCCATCCCGGCCTCCAAATCGGAGGCTGAGCAACCCCGGCCTCCAAATCGGAGGCTGAGCCACCCCGGCCTCCAAATCGGAGGCTGAGTGACCCCGGCCTCCAAATCGGAGGCTGAGCCACCCCGGCCTCCAAATCGGAGGCTGAGCCACCCCGGCCTCCAAATCGGAGGCTGAGCCACCCCGGCCTCCAAATCGGAGGCTGAGCCACCCCGGCCTACAAATCGGAGGCTGAGCAACCCCGGCCTCCAAATCGGAGGCTGAGCCACCCCGGCTTCCAAATCGGAGGCTGAGCGACCCCGGCCTCCAAATCTGAGGCTGAGCCACCCCAGCCTCCAAATCGGAGGCTGAGCCACCCCGGCCTCCAAATCGGAGGCTGAGCCACCCCAGCCTCCAAATCGGAGGCTGAGCGACCCCGGCCTCCAAATCGGAGGCTGAGCGACCCCGGCCTCCAAATCGGAGGCTGAGCCACCCCGGCCTCCAAATCGGAGGCTGAGCCACCCCGGCCTCCAAATCGGAGGCTGAGCCACTCCGGCCTCCAAATCGGAGGCTCATCGACCCCGGCCTCCAAATCGGAGGCTGAGCCACCCCGGCCTCCAAATCGGAGGCTGATCCACCCCAGCCTCCAAATCGGAGGCTGAGCCACCCCGGCCTCCAAGTTGGAGGCTGAGCGACCCCAGCCTCCAAATCTTACCCAGAGTGGCCCCACCCACCAAATCAGACCCAGAGAGGCCCTGCCCACCAAATCGGACCCTGAGGGGCCCCGCCCACCAAATCGGACCCTGTGGGGCCCCGCCCACCAAATCGGACCCTGAGAGGCCCCGCCCACCAAATTGGACCCAGAGTGGTCCCGCCCACCAAATTGGACCCAGAGTGGTCCCGCCCACCAAATTGGACCCAGTGGGGCTCCGCCCTTAAAATCAGACCCAGAGGGGACCCTGCCACAAAATCAGACCCTGAGGGGCCGCGGCCACAAAATCGGACCCTGATGGGCCCCAGTCTCAAAATTGGACCCTGATAGGCCTCGGCCACAAAATCGGACCCTGAGGGGCCCCAACCACAAAATCGGACCCTGAGGGGACCCAACCACAAAATCGGACCCTGAGAGGCCCCGCCCACCAAATTGGACCCAGAGTGGTCCCGCCCACCAAATTGGACCCAGAGGGGCCCCACCCACAAAATCGGACCCAGAGGGGCCCCTGCCACAAAATCGGACCCAGAGGGGCCGCAGCCACAAAATCAGACCCTGAGGGGCCGCGGCCACAAAATCGGACCCTGAGGGGCCCCAACCACAAAATCGGACCCTGAGGGGACCCAACCACAAAATCGGACCCTGAGGGGCCCCTGACACAAAATCGGACCCTGAGGGGTCCCGGCCACAAAATCAGACCCTGAGGGGCCCAACCCACAAAATCGGACCCTGAGGGGCCCTGCCCACCAAATTGAACCCTGAGGGGCCCCGCCCACCAAATCGGACCCTGAGAGGCCCCACCCACAAAATCGGACCCTGACGGGCCCCGGCCACAAAATCGGAGCCTGAGGGGCCCCACCCACAAAATTGGACCCTGAGGTGTTTCGGCCACAAAAATCGGATCCTGAGTGGCCCCGGCTGCAAAATCGGACCCTGAGGGGCCCCAGCCACAAAATCGGACCTTGAGGGGCCCCACCCACCAAATCAAACCCTGAGGGGCCCCGGCCACCAAATCGGACCCTGAGGGGCCCCGGCCACCAAATCGGACTCTGAGGGGCCACACCCACAAAATCGGACCCTGAGGGGCCCCACCCACAAAATTAGGCCCTGAGGGGCCCCACCCACAAAATCAGACCCTGAGGCCAAAGTGGCCCCTGAGAGGCACCCACAGTTAAATCGTATCCTGAGTTGAAAGTCTTGCAGGGGCAGCAGGCAAGTCTCTCTTAAAGGGGAAGCCCGGGCACCATTTCAAACCACTATCTGTACTTCCTTCAGGAAATACACATCTAGTTCTTCTTCTTATTATTATTATTATTAAGTTGATTTCCGCAATTAATGCGGCCCGAACCGCTTCACGCACAGACTCCGTTGAGGTGTCGTTTCGAAGCCAGCGTCCATGAGAGGTGTGCTAAGTATTTTTCGTGTCGATCGGATTTGTAGTTTTTGCGCAATTTGCGTTTGAAAATTTTTTTTCCCGTCATTGGAATGCACTGTCTCCAATGCTTTTCAATGGGAAATGGCAAAACGTGCCCTGAGGCGATTGAAATGGCAGTTAAGCTCATTGATATGCGCAGGCAGACCCAGTTACTATGCCAACGCCTACGAACGTCACATGACATCTCCAGAACAGAGATTCTGCCACATAATATCAGCTCTTAAAGTGAAACCCACAGCACAAATGCAAATCTAGATTCATCACATGACACATGCCCCTGAGAGAGAATGTGTGCGCCAAAGTGGATTTAAAAGAAGCCCACTGAGCCAAACTAGCTCTTAAAGGGCCAACGCGCCAAAGTGATTGTTAAAGGGCCAGCGCACCCAAATGAGTCTTAAAGGGCCGACACACCAAATCAGAGACTGAGCCACCCCGGCCTCCAAATCGGAGGCTGAGCCACCCCGGCCTCCAAATCGGACGCTGAGCCACCCCGGCCTCCAAATCGGACGCTGAGCCACCCCGGCCTCCAAATCGGAGGCTGATCCGCCCCGGCCTCCAATTCGGAGGCTGATCCACCCCGGCCTCCAAATCGGAGGCTGATCGACCCCGGCCTCCAAATCGGAGGCTGAGCCACCCCAGCGTCCAAATCGGAGGCTGAGCCACCCCGGCCTCCAAATCGGAGGCTGAGCCACCCCGGCCTCCAAATCGGAGGCTGAGCCACCCCGGCCTCCAAATCGGAGGCTGATCCACCCCGGCCTCCAAATCTGAGGCTGAGCCACCCCGGCCTCCAAATCGGAGGCTGAGCCACCCCGGCCTCCAAATCGGAGGCTGAGCCACCCCGGCCTCCAAATCGGAGGCTGAGCCATCCCGGCCTCCAAATCGGAGGCTGAGCAACCCCGGCCTCCAAATCGGAGGCTGAGCCACCCCGGCCTCCAAATCGGAGGCTGAGTGACCCCGGCCTCCAAATCGGAGGCTGAGCCACCCCGGCCTCCAAATCGGAGGCTGAGCCACCCCGGCCTCCAAATCGGAGGCTGAGCCACCCCGGCCTCCAAATCGGAGGCTGAGCCACCCCGGCCTCCAAATCGGAGGCTGAGCCACCCCAGCCTACAAATCGGAGGCTGAGCAACCCCGGCCTCCAAATCGGAGGCTGAGCCACCCCGGCTTCCAAATCGGAGGCTGAGCGACCCCGGCCTCCAAATCGGAGGCTGAGCGACCCCGGCCTCCAAATCGGAGGCTGAGCCATCCCGGCCTCCAAATCTGAGGCTGAGTCACCCCAGCCTCCAAATCGGAGGCTGAGCCACCCCGGCCTCCAAATCGGAGGCTGAGCCACCCCAGCCTCCAAATCGGAGGCTGAGCGACCCCGGCCTCCAAATCGGAGGCTGAGCGACCCCGGCCTCCAAATCGGAGGATGAGCCATCCCGGCCTCCAAATCGGAGGCTGATCCACCCCGGCCTCCAAATCGGAGTCTGAGCCACCCCGGCCTCCAAATCGGAGGCTGATCCACCCCAGCCTCCAAATCGGAGGCTGAGCCACCCCGGCCTCCAAATCGGAGGCTGAGCCACCCCAGCCTCCAAATCGGAGGCTGAGCCACCCCGGCCTCCAAATCGGAGGCTGAGCCACCCCGGCCTCCAAATCGGAGGCTGAGCCACTCCGGCCTCCAAATCGGAGGCTCATCGACCCCGGCCTCCAAATCGGAGGCTCATCGACCGCTGCCTCCAAATCGGAGGCTCTTTGACCTCGGCCTCCAAATCAGAAGCTCAACGACCCCGGCCTCCAAATTGGAGGCTGAGCGACCCCAGCCTCCAAATCTTACCCAGAGTGGCCCCACCCACCAAATCAGACCCAGAGAGGCCCTGCCCACCAAATCGGACCCTGAGGGGCCCCGCCCACCAAATCAGACCCTGTGGGGCCCCGCCCACCAAATCGGACCCTGAGAGGCCCCGCCCACCAAATTGGACCCAGAGTGGTCCCGCCCACCAAATTGGACCCAGAGTGGTCCCACCCACCAAATTGGACCCAGTGGGGCTCCGCCCTTAAAATCAGACCCAGAGGGGACCCTGCCACAAAATCAGACCCTGAGGGGCCGCGGCCACAAAATCGGACCCTGATGGGCCCCAGTCTCAAAATTGGACCCTGATAGGCCTCGGCCACAAAATCGGACCCTGAGGGGCCCCAACCACAAAATCGGACCCTGAGGGGACCCAACCACAAAATCGGACCCTGAGAGGCCCCGCCCACCAAATTGGACCCAGAGTGGTCCCGCCCACCAAATTGGACCCAGAGGGGCCCCACCCACAAAATCGGACCCAGAGGGGCCCCTGCCACAAAATCGGACCCAGAGGGGCCGCAGCCACAAAATCAGACCCTGAGGGGCCGCGGCCACAAAATCGGACCCTGAGGGGCCCCAACCACAAAATCGGACCCTGAGGGGACCCAACCACAAAATCGGACCCTGAGGGGCCCCTGACACAAAATCGGACCCTGAGGGGTCCCGGCCACAAAATCAGACCCTGAGGGGCCCAACCCACAAAATCGGACCCTGAGGGGCCCTGCCCACCAAATTGAACCCTGAGGGGCCCCGCCCACCAAATCGGACCCTGAGAGGCCCCACCCACAAAATCGGACCCTGACGGGCCCCGGCCACAAAATCGGAGCCTGAGGGGCCCCACCCACAAAATTGGACCCTGAGGTGTTTCGGCCACAAAAATCGGATCCTGAGTGGCCCCGGCTGCAAAATCGGACCCTGAGGGGCCCCAGCCACAAAATCGGACCTTGAGGGGCCCCACCCACCAAATCAAACCCTGAGGGGCCCCGGCCACCAAATCGGACCCTGAGGGGCCCCGGCCACCAAATCGGACCCTGAGGGGCCACACCCACAAAATCGGACCCTGAGGGGCCCCACCCACAAAATTAGGCCCTGAGGGGCCCCACCCACAAAATCAGACCCTGAGGCCAAAGTGGCCCCTGAGAGGCACCCACAGTTAAATCGTATCCTGAGTTGAAAGTCTTGCAGGGGCAGCAGGCAAGTCTCTCTTAAAGGGGAAGCCCGGGCACCATTTCAAACCACTATCTGTACTTCCTTCAGGAAATACACATCTAGTTCTTCTTCTTATTATTATTATTATTAAGTTGATTTCCGCAATTAATGCGGCCCGAACCGCTTCACGCACAGACTCCGTTGAGGTGTCGTTTCGAAGCCAGCGTCCATGAGAGGTGTGCTAAGTATTTTTCGTGTCGATCGGATTTGTAGTTTTTGCGCAATTTGCGTTTGAAAATTTTTTTTTCCCGTCATTGGAATGCACTGTCTCCAATGCATTTCAATAGGAAATGGCAAAACGTGCCCTGAGGCGATTGAAATGACAGTTGAGCTCATTGATATGCGCAGGCAGACCCAGTTACTATGCCAACGTCTACGAACTTCACTTGAACCCCAGCACAGAGCCTCTGACACATAATATCAGCTCTTAAAGCGAAACTCACAGAACAAATGCAAATCTAGCTTTATCACATGACACATGCCCCTGAGAGAGAATGTGTGCGCCAAAGTGGATTTAAAAGAAGCCCAGTGAGCCAAACTAGCTCTTAAAGGGCCAACGCGCCAAAGTGATTGTTAAAGGGCCAGCGCACCCAAATGAGTCTTAAAGGGCCGACACACCAAATCGGAGGCTGAGCCACCCCGGCCTCCATATCGGAGGCTGAGCCACCCCGGCCTCCAAATCGGAGGCTGGGCCACCCCGGCCTCCAAATCGGAGGCTGAGCCACCCCGGCCTCCAAATCGGAGGCTGATCGACCCCGGCCTCCAAATCGGAGGCTGAGCCACCCCGGCCTCCAAATCGGAGGCTGATCGACCCCGGCCTCCAAATCGGAGGCTGATCGACCCCGGCCTCCAAATCGGAGGCTGAGCCACCCCGGCCTCCAAATCGGAGCCTGAGCCACCCCGGCCTCCAAATCGGAGGCTGATCCACCCCGGCCTCCAAATCGGAGGCTGAGCCACCCCGGCCTCCAAATCGGAGGCTGAGCCACCCCGGCCTCCAAATCGGAGGCTGATCGACCCCGGCCTCCAAATCGGAGGCTGATCGACCCCGGCCTCCAAATCGGAGGCTGAGCCACCCCGGCCTCCAAATCGGAGCCTGAGCCACCCCGGCCTCCAAATCGGAGGCTGATCCACCCCGGCCTCCAAATCGGAGGCTGAGCCACCCCGGCCTCCAAATCGGAGGCTGATCCACCCCGGCCTCCAAATCGGAGGCTGATCCACCCCGGCCTCCAAATCGGAGGCTGATCCACCCCGGCCTCCAAATCGGAGGCTGAGCCACCCCGGCCTCCAAATCGGAGGCTGATCCACCCCGGCCTCCAAATCAGAGGCTGATCCACCCCTGCCTCCAAATCGGAGGCTGAGCCACCCCGGCCTCCAAATCGGAGGCTGATCGACCCCGGCCTCCAAATCGGAGGCTGATCCACCCCGGCCTCCAAATCGGAGGCTGAGCCACCCCGGCCTCCAAATCGGAGGCTGATTGACCCAGGCCTCCAAATCGGAGGCTGAGCCACCCCGGCCTCCAAATCGGAGGCTGAGCCACCCCGTCCTCCAAATCAGAGGCTGATCCACCCGGCCTCCAAATCGGAGGCTGAGCCACCCCGGCCTCCAAATCGGAGGCTGAGCCACCCCGGCCTCCAAATCGGAGGCTGAGCCACCCCGGCCTCCAAATCGGAGGCTGAACCACCCCGGCCTCCAAATCGGAGGCTGATCGACCCCGGCCTCCAAATCGGAAGTTCATCGACCCCGGCTTCCAAATCAGAGGCTCTTTGACCTCGGCCTCCAAATCGGAAGCTCAACGACCCCGGCCTCCAAATTGAAGGCTGAGCGACCCCAGCCTCCAAATCTTACCCAGAGTTGCCCCGCCCACCAAATCGGACCCTGAGAGGCCCCGCCCTCCAAATCGGACCCAGAGTGGTCCCGCCCACCAAATTGGACCCAGAGTGGTCCCGCCCACCAAATTGGACCCAGAGGGGCTCCGCCCACAAAATCAGACCCAGAGGGGCCCCTGCCACAAAATCAGACCCTGAGGGGCCCCTGCCACAAAATCAGACCCTGAGGGGCCGCGGCCACAAAATCGGACCCTGATGGGCCCCAGTCACAAAATCGGACCCTGATGGGCCCCAGTCACAAAATTGGACCCTGATAGGCCCCGGCCACAAAATCGGATCCTGAGGGGCCCCAACCACAAAATCGGACCCTGAGGGGACCCAACCACAAAATCGGACCCTGAGAGGCCCCGCCCACCAAATTGGACCCAGAGTGGTCCCGCCCACGAAATTGGACCCAGAGGAGCCCCACCCACAAAATCGGACCCAGAGGGGGCCCCTGCCACAAAATCGGACCCAGAGGGGCCCCGGCCACAAAATCGGACCCTGAGGGACCGCGGCCACAAAATCGGACCCTGAGGGGACCCAACCACAAAATCGGACCCTGAGGGGACCCAACCACAAAATCGGACCCTGAGGGGCCCCACCCACAAAATCAGGCCCTGAGGGGCCCCACCCACAAAATCAGACCATGAGGCCAAAGTGGCCCCTGAGAGGCACCCACAGTTAAATCGTATCCTGAGTTGAAAGTCTTGCAGGGGCAGCAGGCAAGTCTCTCTTAAAGGGGCAGCCCGGGCACCATTTCAAACCACTATCTGTACTTCCTTCAGGAAATACACATCTAGTTATAGTGGTTTGAAAAAACCACTATATTGTAATATTATTATTACTATTCAGTTGATTTCCGCAATTAATGCAGCCCGAAACGCTACACGCACAGACTCCGTTGAGGTGTCGTTTCGAAGCCAGCGTTCACGAGAGGTGTGCTAAGTATTTTTCGTGACGATCAGATTTATAGTTTTTGTGCAATTTGCGCTTGAAAAAACATTTTCCTGTCATTGGAATGCACTGTCTCAATGCATTTCAAATGGAAAATTTTGCCATAGGGAAAACATGGGGCAGTCGTGAGGCGATTCAAATAGCAGTTAAGCTCATTGATATGCGCAGGCACATCCAGTTACTATGCCTACAAACGCCTACAAACTTTTCATGACCCCTCCAAGACAGAGTTTCTGGCAGATAATATCAGCTCTTAAAGCGAAACCCAGAGCACAAATGCAAATCTAGCTTCATCACATGACGCATGCCCCTGAGAAAGAATGTGCGCCAAAGAGAATTTAGAAGCCCAGTGCGCCAAACTGGCTCTTAAATGGCAGACGCGCCTAAGTGATTCTTAAAGGGCCGGCGCACCAAAATGAGTCTTAAAGGGCCGGCGCGCCAAATCAAAAGCTGAGTGACCCCAGGCTCCAAATCGATTGACCCTGGCCTACAAATCGGAGGCTGATCGACCCTGGCCTACAAAACGGAGACTGAACCACCCTGGCCTCCAAATCGGACCCTGAGGTGCCCCGCCCACCAAATCGGACCCTGAGGTGCCCCGCCCACCAAATCGGACCCTGGGGTGCCCCGCCCACCAAATCGGACCCAGAGTGGCCCCGCCCACCAAATCGGACACAGAGTGGCCCCGCCCACCAAATCGGACACAGAGTGGCCCCGCCCACCAAATCGGACCCTGAGGGGCCCTACCCACCAAATCAGACCCAGAGTGGCCCCGCCCACCAAACCAGACCCTGAGGGGCTCCACCCACAAAATCGGACTCAGAGCGGCCCTGCCTACCAAATCAGACCCAGAGTGGCCCGACCCACAAAATCGGAACCTGAGGGGCCCCAACCACAAAATCGGACCCTGAGGAGCCCCGGCCACAAAATCGGGCTCTGAAGGGCCCCATTCACAAAATCGGACCCTGAGGGGCCCCAGCCACAAAATCGGACCCTGAGGGGCCCCACCCACAAAATCGGACCCTGAGGGGCCCGGCCACAAAATCGGACCCTGATGGGCCCCAGTCACAAAATCGGACCCTGAGGGGCCTCGGCCACAAAATCGGACCCTGAGGGGCCCCAACCACAAAATCGGACCCTGAGGGCTCCCAACCACAAAATCGGACCCTGAGGGGCCCAGCCCACAAAATCGGACCCTGCGGGGCCCCGGCCACAAAATCGGACCCTGCGGGGCCCCGGCCACAAAATCGGACCCTGAGGGGCCCCACCCACAAAATAGGACCCTGAGGGGCCACACCCAAAAAATCGGACCCTGAGGGGCCACACCCACAAAATAGGAGCCTGAGGGATCCAGGCCAACAATTCAAGCCCTGTGGAGCCCAGGCCAAGGAATCAGATCCTGAGGGGCCCCACCCACCAAATCAGACCCTGAGGCCAAAGTGGCCCCAGAGAGGCACATACAGTTAAAATGGATCCTGAGTTTAAAGTCTTGCAGGGGTAGCAGGCAAGTCTCTCTTAAAGGGGCAGCCTGGGCAGCATTTCAAACCACTATCTGTACTTCCTTCAGGAAATACACATCTAGTTCTTCTTCTTCTTATTAAGTTGATTTCCGCAATTAATACAGCCCAAACCGCTACACGCACAGACGCCGTTGAGGTGTTGTTTTGAAGCCAGCGTCCATGAGAGGTGTGCTAAGTATTTTTCGTGTCGATCGGATTTGTAGTTTTTGCGCAATTTGCGTTTGAAAATTTTTTTTCCCGTCATTGGAATGCACTGTCTCCAATGCTTTTCAATGGGTAATGGCAAAACGTGCCCTGAGGCGATTGAAATGGCAGTTGAGCTCATTGATATGCGCAGGCAGACCCAGTTACTATGCCAACGCCTACGAACGTCACATGACATCCCAAGGACAGAGATTCTGCCACATAATATCAGCTCTTAAAGTGAAACCCACAGCACAAATGCAAATCTAGCTTCATCACATGACACATGCCCCTGAGATAGAATGTGCGACAAAGTGGATTTAGAAACCCAGTGAGCCACCCTGGCTCTTAAAGGGCCGACGTGCCACTGTGATTCTTAAAGGGTCAGCGCACCGAAATGAGTCTTAAAGGGCCGGCGCGCCAAATCGAAAGCTGAGTGACCCCGGCCTCCAAATCGGAGGCTGAGCCACCCTGGCCTCCAAATCGTAGGCTGAACCACCCCGGCCTCCAAATCGGAGGCTGAGCCACCCTGGCCTCCAAATCGGACCCAGTGTGGCCCCGCTCAAAAAATCAGACCCAGAGTAGCACAGCCCACCAAATCGGATCCTGAGAGGCCCCGCATACCAAATCAGACTCCGAGTGGCCACGCCCACCAAATCGGACCCTGAAGGGCCCCGTCCACCAAATCAGACTCCGAGTGGCCCCGCCCACCAAATCGGACCCTGAAGGGCCCCGTCCACCAAATCGGACCCTGAGGAGCCCCGCCCACCAAATCAGACCCTGAGAAGCCCCGCCCACCAAATCGGACCCAGAGTGACCCCGCCCACCAAATCGGACCCTGAAGGGCCCCGTCCACCAAATCGGACCCTGAGGAGCCCCGCCCACCAAATCGAACCCTGAAGGGCCCCGCCGATCAAATCGGATCCAGAGTGGCCACGCCTAACAAATCGGACCCAGAGGGGCCCCGCCCATCAAATCGGACCCTGAGGGGCCCCGCCCACCAAATCGGAACCTGAGGGGCCCCACCCACCAAATCGGAACCTGAGGAGCCCCGCCCACCAAATCAGACCCAGATTGACCCCGCCCACCAAATCGGACCCCGAGGAGCCCCGCCCACCAAATCGGACCCAGATTGACCCCGCCCACCAAATCAGACCCTGAAGGGCCCCGCCCACCAAATCGGACCCAGAGGTGCCCCGCCCACCAAATCGGACCCTGAAGGGCCCCGCCCACCAAATTGGACCCCTAGGGGCCCCGCCCACCAAATCGGTCCCAGGGGGCCCCGCCCACCAAATCGGACCATGAGGGGCCCCGCCCACCAAGTCAGACCATGAGGGGCACCGCCCACTAAATCGGACCATGAGGGGCACCACCCACCAAAATGGACTCAGGGGGCTCAACCCACAAAATCAGACCCTAAGGGGCCCCACCCACAAAATCAGACCCTGAGTGGGCCCGGCCACAAAATCAGACCCTGAGGGGCCCCAACCACAAAATCGGACCCTGAGAGACCCCGGCCACCAAATCGGTCCCAGGGGGCCCCGCCCACCAAATCGGACCATGAGGGGCCCCGCCCACCAAATCAGACCATGAGGGGCACCGCCCACTAAATCGGACCATGAGGGGCACGCCCACCAAAATGGACCCAGGGGGCTCAACCCACAAAATCAGACCCTAAGGGGCCCCACCCACAAAATCGGACCCTGAGTGGGCCCGGCCACAAAATCAGACCCTGAGGGGCCCCAACCACAAAATCGGACCCTGAGAGACCCCGGCCACAAAATCGAACCTAGAGGGGCCCCAGTCACAAAATCAGACCCTAAGGGGCCCAGGTCACGAAATCGGACCCTGAGGGGCCCCACCCACAATATCAGACCCTGAGGGGCCCCGCCCACCAAATTAGACCCTGAGGGGCCCCACCCTTAAAATCAGACCCTGAGGGGCCCCATCCACAAAATCAGACCCTGAGGGGCCCCAGCCACAAAATCGGACTCTGAGGCGCCCCACCCACAAAATCAGACCCTGAGGGGCCCCACCCACAAATCCAGACCCTGAGGGGACCCGGCCACAAAATCGGACCCTGAGAGACCCCGGCCACAAAATCGGACCCTGAGGGGCCCCAACCACAAAATCAGACCCTGAGGGGCCCCAGTCACAAAATCGGACCCTGAGGGGCCCCACCCACAAAATCAGACCCTGAGGGACCCCAGCCACAAAATCAGAACCTGAGGGGCCCCAACCACAAAATCAGAACCTGAGGGGCCCCACCCACAAAATCAGACCATGAGGGACCCCACCCACAAAATCGGACCCTGAGGGGCCCCGCCCACCAAATTAGACCCTGAGGGGCCCCACCCTCAAAATCGGTCGCTGAGGGGCCCCACCCACAAAATCGGACCCTGAGAGACCCCGGCCACAAAATCGAACCCAGAGGGGCCTCAGTCACAAAATCAGACCCTAAGGGGCCCCGGCCACAAAATTGGACCCTGAGGGGCCTCACCCACAAAATCAGACCCTGAGGGGCCCCACCCACAAAATCAGACCCTGTGGGGCCCCAGTCACAAAATCGGACCCTGATGGGCCCCAGCCACAAAATCAGACCCTGAGGGGCCCCAGCCACAAAATCGGACCCTGAGGGGCCCCACCCACAAAATCAGACCCTGAGGGGCCCCACCCACAAAATCGGACCCTGAGGGACCCCACCAACAAAATTGAACCCTGAGGGGCCCCAACCACAAAATCGGATCCTGAGGGGCCCCACCCACAAAATCGGACCCTGAGGGGCCCCAGCCACAAAATCAGACCCTGAGGGGCCCCAGCCACAAAATCGGACCCTGAGGGGCCCCAGCCACAAAATCGGACCCTGAGGGGCCCCACCCACAAAATCGGACCCTGAGGGGCCACGCCCACCAAATTAGACCCTGAGGGGCCCCACCCTCAAAATCGGTCCCTGACGGGCCCCGGCCAAAAATCGGACCCTAAGGGGCCCCACCCGCAAAATCGGACCCTAAGGGGACCCGGCCACAAAATCGAACCCTGAGGGGCCCCATCCGCAAAATCGGACCCTGACTGGCCCCACCCGCAAAATCGGACCCTGAGGGGCCCCACCCGCAAAATCGGACCCTGAGGGGATTCACCCGCAAAATCGGACCCTGAGGGGCCCCGGCCCCAAAAATCGGACCCTGAGGGGCCCCAACCGCAAAATCGGACCCTGAGAGGCACCGGCTACAAAATTGGACCCTGAGGGGCCCCGGACACAAAATCGGACCCTGAGGGGCCCCGGCCACAAAATCGGACCCTGAGGGGCCCCGGCCACAAAATCGGACCCTGAGGGGCCCAACCCACAAAATCAGACTCAGTGTCCCCGCCCACCAAATTGGACCCTGAAGGGCCCCATCCACCAAATCGGACCCAAAGTGGCACCGCCCACCAAATCAGACCCAGAGTGGCCCCGCCCGCCAAATTGGACCCTGAGGGGCCCCGCCCACCAAATTGGACCCTGAGGGGCCCCGCCCACCAAATTGGACCCTGAGGGGCCCCGCCCACCAAATTGGACCCTGAGGGGCCCCGCCCACTAAATTGGACCCTGAGGGGCCCCGCCCACCAAATCGAACCCTGAGGGGATCCGGCCACAACATCGGACCCTGAGTGGCCCCACTCACAAAATCGGACCCCGAGGGTCCCCGCCAACCAAATCGGACCCAGAGTGGCCCCGCCCACCAAATTGGACCCAGAGTGGCCCCGCCCACCAAATCAGACCCAGAGTGGCCCCGCCCACCAAATTGTACCCTGAGGGGCCCAACCCACAAAATTGGACCCTAAGGGGCCCCACCCACAAAATTGGACCCTGAGGGGCCCCGACCACAAAATTGGACCCTGAGGGGCCCCACCCACAAAATCGGACCCTGAGGGGCCCCACCCACAAAATCGGACCCTGAGGGGATCCGGCCACAACATCGGACCCTGAGTGGCCCCACTCACAAAATCGGACCCTGTGGGGCCCTACCCACAAAATCAGACCCTCAGGGGCCCCAACCACAAAATCGGACCCTGACGGGCCCCGGCCGCAAAATCGGACCATGACGGGCCCGGCCACAAAATCGGACCCTGAGGGACCCCACCTACAAAATTGAACCCTGAGGGGCCCCAACCACAAAATCGGATCCTGAGGGGCCCCACCCACAAAATCGGACCCTGAGGGGCCCCACCCACAAAATCGGACCCTCAGGGGCCCCGGCCACAAAATCGGACCCTGAGGGACCCCGTCCACAAAATCAGATCCTGAGGGGCCCCAACCACAAAATCGGACCCTGAGAGGCTCCGGCTGCAAAATCGGACCCTGAGGGGCCCCATGCACAAAATCGGACCCTGAGAGGCACCGGCCACAAAATCGGACCCTGAGGGGCCCCGGACACAAAATCGGACCCTGAGGGGCCCCGGCCACAAAATCGGACCCTGAGGGGCCCAACCCACAAAATCAGACCCAGAGGGGCCCCGCCCACCAAATTAGACCCTGAGGGGCCCCAACCACAAAATCAGACCCTGAGGGGCCCCAGCCACTAAATCGGACTCTGAGGGGCCCCAGCCACAAAATCAGACCCTGAGGGGCCCCAACCACCAAATCAGACCCTGAGGGGCCCCGTCCACCAAATCGGACCCTGAGGAGCCCCACCCACCAAATCAGACCCTGAGAAGCCCCGCCCACCAAATCGGACCAGAGTGACCCCGCCCACCAAATCGGACCCTGAAGGGCCCCGCCCATCAAATCGGACCATGAGGGGCCCCGCCCACCAAATCGGAACCTGAGGAGCCCCGCCCACCAAATCGGACCCAGATTGACCCCGCCCACCAAATCGGACCCTGAAGGGCCCCGCCCACCAAATCGGACCCAGAGGGGCCCCGCCCACCAAATCGGACCCAGAGGGGCCCCACCCACCAAAATGGACCCAGGGGGCTCCACTCACAAAATCGGACCATGAGGGGCCCCGCCCACCAAATCGGACCATGAGGGGCACCGCCCACTAAATCGGACCCAGAGTGGCCCCGCCCACCAAAATGGACCCAGGGGGCTCCACTCACAAAATCGGACCCTGAGGGGCCCTACCCACAAAATCGGACCCTGAGGGGCCCCAACCACAAAATCGGACCCTGATGGGCCCCGGCCACAAAATCGGACCCTGAGGGGCCCCGGCCACAAAATCGGACCCTGAGGGACCCCACCTACAAAATTGAACCCTGAGGGGCCCCAACCACAAAATCGGATCCTGAGGGGCCCCACCCACAAAATCGGACCCTGAAGGGCCCCACCCACAAAATTGGACCCTCAGGGCCCCGGCCACAAAATCGGACCCTGAGGGACCCCGGCCACAAAATCAGATCCTGAGGGGCCCCACCCACAAAATCGAACTCTGAGGGGCCCCACCCACAAAATCGGACCCTGAGGGGCCCCACCCACAAATCCAGACCCTGAGGGGACCCGGCCACAAAATCGGACCCTGAGGGGCCCTGCCCACCAAATCGGACCCTGAGGGGCCCCGCCCACTAAATCGGATTCTGAAATGCCCCAACCACAAAATCGGACCATGAGGGGCCCCGCTGATCAAATTGAACTCTGAGGGGCCCCACCCACCAAATCGGACCCAGAGTGGCCCGCCTACCAAATCAGACCTAGAGTGGCCCCGCTCACCAAATAGGACCCGGAGGGGCCCCACCTACCAAATCGGACTCTGAGGGGCCCCACCCACCAAATCAGACCCTGAGGGGCCCCGCTCACTAAATCGGACCCTGAGGGGCCCCGCTCACCAAATCGGACCCTGAGGGGCCCCACCCACCAAATCGGACCCTGAGGGGCCCCGGCCACAAAATTGGACCCTGAGGGGCCCCACCCACAAAATTGGACCCTGAGGGGCCCCGGCCACAAGATTGGACCCTGAGGGGCCCCACCCACCAAATCGGACCCTGAGGGGCCCCACCCACAAAATCGGGCCCCGAGGGCCCCACCCACAAAATCGGACCCTGAGGCCAAAGTGGCCCCTGAGAGGCACCCACAGTTAAAACGGATCCTGAGTTGAAAGTCTTGCAGGTGCAGCAGGCAAGTCTCTCTTAAAGGGGCAGCCTGGGCAGCATTTCAAACCACTATCTGTACTTCCTTCAGGAAATACACATCTAGTTCTTCTTATTATTATTATTAAGTTGATTTCCGCAATTAATACAGCCCGAACCGCTACACGCACAGACGCCGTTGAGGTGTTGTTTCGAAGCCAGCATCCACGAGAGGTGTGCTAAGTATTTTTCGTGTCGATCGGATTTGTAGTTTTTGCGCAATTTGCGTTTGAAAATTTTTTTTCCCGTCATTGGAATGCACTGGCTCCAATGCTTTTCAATGGGTAATGGCAAAACGTGCCCTGATGCAATTGAAATGGCAGTTGAGCTCATTGATATGCGCAGGCAGACCCAGTTACTATGCCAACGCCTACGAACGTCACATGACATCCCAAGGACAGAGATTCTGCCACATAATATCAGCTCTTAAAGTGAAACCCACAGCATAAATGCAAATCTAGCTTCATCACATGACACATGTCCCTGAGATAGAATGTGCGACAAAGTGGATTTAGAAACCCAGTGAGCCACCCTGGCTCTTAAAGGGCCGACGTGCCACAGTGATTCTTAAAGGGCCAGCGCACCGAAATGAGTCTTAAAGGGCCGGCACGCCAATTCGAAAGCTGAGTGACCCCGGCCTCCAAATCGGAGGCTGAGCCACCCCGGCCTCCAAATCGGAGGCTGAACCATCCAGAGTAGCACAGCCCACCAAATCGGATCCTGAGGGGCCCCACCCACCAAATCAGACTCTGAGTGGCCCCGCCCACCAAATCGGACCCTGAGGAGCCCCGCCCACCAAATCAGACCCTGAGAAGCCCCGCCCACCAAATCGGACCCAGAGTGACCGCGCCCACCAAATCGAACCCTGAAGGGCCGCGCCGATCAAATCGGACCCAGAGTGGCCCCGCCTACCAAATCGGACCCAGAGGGTGCCCCGCCCATCAAATCGGACCCTGAGGGGCCGCGCCCACCAAATCGGAACCTGAGGAGCCCCGCCCACCAAATCGGACCCAGATTGACCCCGCCCACCAAATCGGACCCTGAGGAGCCCCGCCCACCAAATCGGACCCAGATTGACCCAGCCCACCAAATCAGACCCTGAAGGGCCCCGCCCACCAAATCGGACCCAGAGGTGCCCTGCCCACCAAATCGGACCCTGAAGGGCCCCGCCCACCAAATCGGACCCAGAGGGGCCCCGCCCACCAAATCGGTCCCAGGGGGCCCCACCCACCAAATCGGACCATGAGGGGCCCCGCCCACCAAATCAGACCATGAGGGGCACCGCCCACTAAATCGGACCATGAGGGGCACCGCCCACCAAAATGGACCCAGGGGGCTCAACCCACAAAATCAGACCCTAAGGGGCCCCACCCACAAAATCGGACCCTGATGGGCCCCGGCCACAAAATCGGACCCTGAGGGGCCCCGGCCACAAAATCGGACCCTGAGGGACCCCACCTACAAAATTGAACCCTGAGGGGCCCCAACCACAAAATCGGATCCTGAGGGGCCCCACCCACAAAATCAGACCCTGAGGGGCCCCACCCACAAAATTGGACCCTCAGGGCCCCGGCCACAAAATCGGACCCTGAGGGACCCCGGCCACAAAATCAGATCCTGAGGGGCCCCACCCACAAAATCGGACTCTGAGGGGCCCCACCCACAAAATCGGACCCTGAGGGGCCCCACCCACAAATCCAGACCCTGAGGGGACCCGGCCACAAAATCGGACCCTGAGGGGCCCTGCCCACCAAATCGGACCCTGAGGGGCCCCGCCCACTAAATCGGATTCTGAAATGCCCCAACCACAAAATAGGACCATGAGGGGCCCCGCTGACCAAATTGAACTCTGAGGGGCCCCACCCACCAAATCGGACCCAGAGTGGCCCGCCTACCAAATCAGACCTAGAGTGGCCCCGCTCACCAAATAGGACCCGGAGGGGCCCCACCTAAAAAATCGGACTCTGAGGGGCCCCACCCACCAAATCAGACCCTGAGGGGCCCCGCTCACTAAATCGGACCCTGAGGGGCCCCGCTCACCAAATCGGACCCTGAGGGGCCCAACCCACCAAATCGGACCCTGAGGGGCCCCGGCCACAAAATTGGACCCTGAGGGGCCCCACCCACAAAATTGGACCCTGAGGGGCCCCGGCCACAAGATTGGACCCTGAGGGGCCCCACCCACCAAATCGGACCCTGAGGGGCCCCACCCACAAAATCGGGCCCCGAGGGCCCCACCCACAAAATCGGACCCTGAGGCCAAAGTGGCCCCTGAGAGGCACCCACAGTTAAAACGGATCCTGAGTTGAAAGTCTTGCAGGTGCAGCAGGCAAGTCTCTCTTAAAGGGGCAGCCTGGGCAGCATTTCAAACCACTATCTGTACTTCCTTCAGGAAATACACATCTAGTTCTTCTTATTATAGTGGTTTGAAAAAACCACTATATTGTAATCCGAACGCTGCTAACTTATTCTTCTTCTTATTATTATTATTATTAAGTTGATTTCCGCAATTAATACAGCCCGAACCGCTACACGCACAGACTCCGTTGAGGTGTCGTTTCGAAGCCAGCGTCCATGAGAGGTGTGCTAAGTATTTTTCGTGTTGATCGGATTTGTAGTTTTTGCGCAATTTGCGTTTGAAAATGCATTTGAATGGGGAAATGTTGCTATAGACAAAACATGCCCTGAGGCGATTGAAATGGCAGTTGAGCTCATTGATATGCGCAGGCAGACCCAGTTACTATGCCAACGCCTACGAACGTCACATGACCTCTCCAAGACAGAGCTTCTGCCATGTAATATCAGCTCTTAAAGCAAAACCCACAGCACAAATGCAAATCTAGCTTCATCACATGACGCATGCCCCTGAGAGAGAATGTGCGCCAAAGTGTATTTAGAAGCCCAGTGAGTCACCCTGGCTCTTAAAAGGCCGACGCGCCAAAGTGATTCTTAAAGAGCCGGCGCACTAAAATGAGTCTTAAAGGGCCGGCGCGCCAAATCGAAAGCTGAGTGACCCAAGGCTCCAAATCAGAGGCTGATAGACCCTGGCCTACAAAAAGGAGGCTGAGCCACCCTGGCATCCAAATTGGACCCAGGGTGGCCCAGCCCACCAAATCAGACCCAGAGTGGCCCCACCCACCAAATTGGACCCTGAGGGGCCGCACCCACAAAATCGGACCCTGAGGGTCCCCACCCACAAAATCGGACCCTGAGGGGATCCGGCCACAAAATCAGACCCTGAGGGGCCCCGGCCACAACATCGGACCCTGAGGGGCCCCACTCACAAAATCGGACCCTGAGGGGCCCCACCCACAAAATCGGACCCTGAGGGGCCCCGCCCACCAAATTAGACCCTGAGGGGCCCCACCCTCAAAATCAGACCCTGAGGGGCCACAGCCACAAAATCAGACCCTGAGGGTCCCCAGCCACAAAATCGGACCCTGAGGGGCCCCACCCACAAAATCGGACCCTAAGGGGCCCCACCCACAAATCCAGACCCTGAGGGGCCCCAGCCACAAAATCGGACACTGAGAGACCCTGGCCACAAAATCGGACCCTGAGGGGCCCCAACTACCAAATCGAACCCTGAGGGGCCCCACCCACAAAATCAGACCCTGAGGGACCCCAGCCACAAAATCAGACCCTGAGGGGCCCCAGCCACAAAATCGGACCCTGAGGGGCCCCACCCACAAAATCGGACCCTGAGGGGCCCCGCCCACCAAATTAGACCCTGAGGGGCACCACCCTCAAAATCGGTCCCTGAGGGGCCCCGGCCACAAAATCGGACCCTGAGGGGCCCCGGCCAAAAAATCGGACCCTGAGGGGCCCCAACCACAAAATCGGACCCTGAGGGGCCCCAACCACAAAATCGGACCCTGAGAGACCCCGGCCACAAAATCGAACCCAGAAGGGCCCCACCCACAAAATCGGACCCTGAGGGGCCCCGCCCACAAAATCGAACCCTGAGGGGCCCCGCCCACAAAATCGGACCCTGAGGGGCCCCACCCTCAAAATCGGACCATGAGAGGCCCCGCCCACCAAATCGGACCCTGAGGGGCCCCGCCAACCAAATCGGACTTGGAGGGGCCCCACCCACAAAATCGGACCCTGAGGGCCCCCAACCACAAAATCGGACCCTAAGAGGCCCCGGCCACAAAATCGGACCCTGAGAGACCCCGGCCACAAAATCGAACCCAGAGGGGCCCCGCCCACAAAATCGGACCCTCAGGGGCCCCGCCCTCAAAATCGGACCCTGAGGGGCCCCGCCCTCAAAATCAGACCCTGAGGTGCCCCGCCTACCAAATCGGACCCTGAGGGGCCCCGCCAACCAAATCGGACTCTGAGGGGCCCCACCCACAAAATCGGACCCTGAGGGGCCCCACCCTCAAAATCGGACCCTGAGGTGCCCCGCCCTCAAAATCGGACCCTGAGGGGCCCCGCCTACCAAATCGGACCCTGAGGGGCCCCGCCAACCAAATCGGACCCTGAGGGGCCCCACCCTCAAAATCGGACCCTGAGGGGCCCAACCAACAAAATCGGACCCTGAGCGGCCCCAGCCACAAAATCGGGCCCTGAAGGGCCCCGGCCACAAAATCGGACCCTGAGGGGCCCCGGCCACAAAATCGGACCCTGAGGGGCCCAGACCACAAAATCGGACCCTGAGGGGTCCCGGCCACAAAATCGGACCCTGAGGGGTGCCACCCACAAAATCAGACCCTGAAGGGCCCCGGCCATAAAATCAGACCCTGAGGGGCCCCGGCCATAAAATCGGACCCTGAGGGGCCCCACCCACAAAATCGTACCCTGAGGGGCCCCACCCACAAAATCAGCCATGAGGGGCCCCACCCACAAAATCGGACCCTGAGGAGCCCCACCCACAAAATCGGACCCTGAGGGGACCCACCCACAAAATCGGTCCCTGAGGGGCCCCACCCACAAAATTGGACCCTGAGGAATCCCGGCCACTAATTCAAATCCTTATTAGCCCAGGCCACCGAATCGGATCCTGAGGGGCCCCACCCACCAAATCAGACCCTGAGGCCAAAGTGGCCCCTGAGAGGCACCCACATTTAAAACAGATCCTGAGTTGAAAGTCTTGCAGGGGCAGCAGGCAAGTCTCTCTTAAAGGGGCAGCCCAGGCACCATTTCAAACCACTATCTGTACTTCCTTCAGGAAATACACATCTAGTATTATTATTACTATTCAGTTGATTTCCGCAATTAATGCGGCCCGAACCGCTACACGCACAGACTCCGTTGAGGCCTCGTTTCGAAGCCAGCGTCCACGAGTGGTGTGCTAAGTATTTTTCATGTAGATCGGATTTGGAGTTTTTGCGCAATTTGCATTTGAAAAAACATTTCCCTCAATGCATTTCAATGGGAAAATGTTGCCATAGGGAAAACATGGGACAGTCGTGAGGTGGCAGTTAAGCTCATTGATATGCGCAGGCTCACCCAGTTACTATGCCAACGCCTACTAACTTCACATGACCTCTCTACGACAGCGTTTCTGGCAGATAATTTCAGCTCTGAAAGTGAAACCCACAGCATAAATGCAAATCTAGCTTCACCACATGACGCATGCCACTGAGAGAGAATGTGCGCCAAAGTGGATTTAGAAGCCCAGTGAGACAAACTGGCTCTTAAAGGGCCGACGCGCCAAAGTGATTCTTAAAGGGCCGGTGCACCGAAATGAGTCTTAAAGGGCCGGCGCGCCAAATCGAAAGCTGAGTGACCCCAGGCTCCAAATCGAAGGCTGAGCCACCCGACCTCCAAATCGGAGGCTGATCCACCCTGGCCTCCAAATCGGACCCAGCGTGGCCCCGCTAAAAAAATCAGACCCTGAGTGGCCCCGCCCACCAAAACGGACCCAGAGTGGCACAGCCCACCAAATCAGACCCTGAGGGGCCCCACCCACTAAATCAGACTCAGAGTGTCCCCGCCCACCAAATTGGACCCTGAAGGGCCCCGCCCACCAAATTGGACCCTGAAGGGCCCCGCCCACCAAATTGAACCCTGAAGGGCCCCGCCCACCAAATCGGATTCTGAAGGGCCCCGCCCACTAAATCGGATTCTGAAAGGCCCCAACCACAAAATCGGACACTGTGGGGCCCCACCCACAAAATCGGACCCTGAGGGGCCCCGCTGACCAAATTGAACTCTGAGGGGCCCCGCCCACCAAATCGGACCCTGAGTGGCCCCGCCCACCAAATCGGACCCTGAGTGGCCCCACCCACCAAATCGGACCCTGAGTGGCCCCACCCACAAAATCGGACCCAGAGGGGCCCCACCCACAAAATCAGGCACTGAGGGGTCCCACCCATGAAATCGGACCCTGAGGCCAAAGTGGCCCCTGAGAGGCACCCACAGTTAAAACGGATCCTGAGTTGAAAGTCTTGCAGGGGCAGCAGGCAAGTCTCTCTTAAAGGGGCAGCCCGGGCACCATTTCAAACCACTATCTGTACTTCCTTCAGGAAATACACATCTAGTATTATTATTACTATTCAGTTGATTTTCCGCAATTAATGCGGCCCGAACCGCTACACGCACAGACTCCGTTGACGCGACGTTTCGAAGCCAGCGTCCACGAGTGGTCTGCTAAGTATTTTTCGTGTCGATCGGATTTGTAGTTTTTGCGCAATTTGTGTTTGAAAAAACATTTTCCTCAATGCATTTCAATGGGAAAATGTTGCCATAGGGAAAACATGGGACAGTTGTGAGGTGGCAGTTAAGCTCATTGATATGCGCAGGCTCACCCAGTTACTATGCCAATGCCTATGAACTTCACATGACCTCTCCAGGACAGAGTTTCTGGCAGATAATTTCAACTCTTAAAGCGAAACCCACAGCACAAATTCAAATCTAGCTTCATCACATGACGCATGCCCCTGAGAGAGAATGTGCGCCAAAGTGGATTTAGAAGCCCAGTGAGCCAAACTGGCTCTTAAAGGGCCGATGCGCCAAAGTGATTCTTAAAGGGCCGGCGCACTGAAATGAGTCCCGGCACGCTAACTCGAAAGCTGTGTGACCCCAGGCTCCAAATCGGAGGCTGAGCCACCCCGGCCTCCAAATCGGAGGCTGAGCCACCCTGGCCTCCAAATCGGACCCAGCGTGGCCACGCTCAAAAAATCAGAACCTGAGTTTCCCCGCCCACCAAATTGGATCCTGAAGGGCCCCGCCCACCAAATCGGACCCAGAGTGGCCCCGCCCACCAAATCGGACCCAGAGTGGCCCCGCCCACCAAATTGGACCCAGAGTGACACTGCCCACCAAATCGGACACTGAAGAGCCCTGCCCACCAAATTGGACCCTGAGGGGCCCCACCCACCAAATCGGACCCTGAGGGGCACCGCCCACTAAATCGGTCCGAGATTGTCCCCCCTTTCCAAATTGGACCCTAAGGGGCACCGCCCACTAAAGTGGACCGAGGGTGACCCCGCCCTCCAAATCGGACTCTGAGGAGCCCCACCCACCAAATTAGACCCCGAGGAGCCTTGCCCACCAAATTGAACCGTGAGGGGCCCTGCTCACCAAATTGAACTGAGGGGCCCCGCTCACCAAATCGGACCCTGAACGGCCCCGCCCACCAAATCGGATTCTGAAAGGCCCCCACCACAAAATCAGACCCTGAGGGGCCCCGGACACAAAATCAGACCCTGAGGGGTCCCACCCACAAAATCGGGCCCTTAGGGGCCCCGCCCACAAAATCGGACCCTGAGGCCAAAGTGGCCCCTGAGAGGCACCCACAGTTAAAACGGATCCTGAGTTGAAAGTCTTGCAAGGACAGCAGGCAAGTCTCTCTTAAAGGGGCAGCCCAGGCACCATTTCAAACCACTATCTGTACTTCCTTCAGGAAATACACATCTAGTATTATTATTACTATTCAGTTGATTTCCGCAATTAATGCGGCCCGAACCGCTACACGCACAGACTCCGTTGAGGTGTCGTTTCGAAGCCAGCGTCCACGAGTGGTGTGCTAAGTATTTTTCGTGTCGATCAGATTTGTAGTTTTTGCGCAATTTGCGTTTTAAAAAACATTTTTCTGTCATTGGAATGCACTGTCTCCAATGCATTTTAACGGGAAAATGTTGCCATAGGGAAAACACGGTGCAGTCGTGAGGTGGCAGTTATGCTCATTGATATGCGTAGGCCAGGGCCGGCGTCAGCACCCGGGCAAATGCCAGGGCCCTGGCGAAATGGGAGGGCCCACTCACGCTGTCTGGGATACCCGCCGGCAGCCGCCATGCCCCCATGTACTGACCCCAACCTGCGCCCTCCGCGAGGGACCCACGCAGTGACGCAGCCCCTTAGGCTGAGTGCAGACGACTTTTTGGCCCTGCGGATTTTTCCGCTCAGAATGGAATACATCCACTGGTCAAATGACCTGCATTTTTCCTGCGGATTTCTTCCATTTTTCCTGCGGTTTTATTGTGGTTTTTGTACGGTTTTCCCCCTGCGGATTTGGAGACAGGGGAGATGGAAAACCGCACAAAAGAAGTAACATGCTGCGGATTTTGAACCGCAGGAAAACCTCGCGGAAAAATCCCCAGCGTCTGCACAGCGGTTTTTTTTCATTGATTTTAAGGCTACTGTACATCACAATGCGGCTATGCAACGTTTCTGCGTGGTAAAATCCTCTGCGGATCCACTGGATATCTGCATCGTGTGCACACAGCCTTACTGCCAGCAATGATCATCGCTTCCTGCGGCTGTAATCTTGTGTGCGGTGCCAGCACAGGACCTGTGATGAGGTCACAGGAGGGGAGGAGTCAGGGGTCACATGATCAGGGTGGCTGCAGGACTCTGTTGTGCTGGTCGCTTGTCATTATGGTGCTGGTCTGGATGGATGAGGTAACGTTTATGTGTGGGACGGTGGGCTCAGGGAGGGGTTTAACAAGGTGGATGTAGCAGAGCCGTGTGTGTACTTGTGTGGGGTCAGGAGGGGTTTACAAGGTGGATGTAGCAGAGCCGTGTGTGTACTTGTGTGGGGTCAGGAGGGGTTTACAAGGTGGATGTAGCAGAGCCGTGTGTGTACTTGTGTGGGGTCAGGGAGGGGTTTTACAAGGTGGATGTAGCAGTGCCGTGTGTGTACTTGTGTGGGGTCAGGAGGGGTTTACAAGGTGGATGTAGCAGAGCTGTGTTTGTACTTGTGTGGGGTCAGGGAGGGGTTTTACAAGGTGGATGTAGCAGTGCCGTGTGTGTACTTGTGTGGGGTCAGGAGGGGTTTTACATGGTGGATGTAGCAGAGCCGTGTGTGTACTTGTGTGGGGTCAGAAGGGGTTTACAAGGTGGATGTAGCAGTGCCGTGTGTGTACTTGTGTGGGGTCAGGGAGGGGTTTTACAAGGTGGATGTAGCAGTGCCGTGTGTGTACTTGTGTGGGGTCAGGAGGGGTTTTACATGGTGGATGTAGCAGAGCCGTGTGTGTACTTGTGTGGGGTCAGGGAGGGGTTTTACAAGGTGGATGTAGCAGTGCCGTGTGTGTACTTGTGTGGGGTCAGGAGGGGTTTTACATGGTGGATGTAGCAGAGCCGTGTGTGTACTTGTGTGGGGTCAGGAGGGGTTTACAAGGTGGATGTAGCAGAGCCATGTGTGTACTTGTGTGGGGTCAGGAGGTGTTTTACAAGGTGATGTAGCAGAGCCGTGTGTGTACTTGTGTGGGGTCAGGGAGGGGTTTTACAAGGTGGATGTAGCAGTGCCGTGTGTGTACTTGTGTGGGGTCAGGAGGGGTTTTACATGGTGGATGTAGCAGAGCCGTGTGTGTACTTGTGTGGGGTCAGGAGGGGTTTAAAAGGTGGATGTAGCAGAGCCGTGTGTGTACTTGTGTGGGGTCAGTAGGGGTTTACAAGGTGGATGTAGCAGAGCCGTGTGTGTACTTGTGTGGGGTCAGAAGGGGTTTACAAGGTGATGTAGCAGAGCCATGTGTGTACTTTGTGTGGGGTCAGGAGGTGTTTTACAAGGTGGATGTAGCAGTGCCATGTGTGTACTTGTGTGGGGTTAGGAGGGGTTTACAAGGTGATGTAGCAGAGCTGTTTGTGTACTTTGTGTGGGGTCAGGAGGTGTTTTACAAGGTGGATGTAGCAGAGCCGTGTATGTACTTTGTGTGGGGTCAGGAGGTGTTTTACAAGGTGGATGTAGCAGAGCCGTGTGTGTACTTGTGTGGGGTCAGGAGGGGTTTTACATGGTGGATGTAGCAGTGCCGTGTGTGTACTTGTGTGGGGTCAGGAGGGGTTTACAAGGTGATGTAGCAGAGCTGTTTGTGTACTTTGTGTGGGGTCAGGAGGTGTTTTACAAGGTGGATGTAGCAGAGCCGTGTGTGTAATTTGTGTGGGGTCAGGAGGTGTTTTACAAGGTGGATGTAGCAGAGCCATGTGTGTACTTGTGTGGGGTCAGGAGGGGTTTACAAGGTGGATGTAGCAGAGCCGTGTGTGTACTTGTGTGGGGTCAGAAGGGGTTTACAAGGTGATGTAGCAGAGCCATGTGTGTACTTTGTGTGGGGTCAGGAGGTGTTTTACAAGGTGGATGTAGCAGTGCCATGTGTGTACTTGTGTGGGGTTAGGAGGGGTTTACAAGGTGATGTAGCAGAGCTGTTTGTGTACTTTGTGTGGGGTCAGGAGGTGTTTTACAAGGTGGATGTAGCAGAGCCGTGTATGTACTTTGTGTGGGGTCAGGAGGTGTTTTACAAGGTGGATGTAGCAGAGCCGTGTGTGTACTTGTGTGGGGTCAGGAGGGGTTTTACATGGTGGATGTAGCAGTGCCGTGTGTGTACTTGTGTGGGGTCAGGAGGGGTTTACAAGGTGATGTAGCAGAGCTGTTTGTGTACTTTGTGTGGGGTCAGGAGGTGTTTTACAAGGTGGATGTAGCAGAGCCGTGTGTGTACTTGTGTGGGGTCAGGAGGGGTTTTACATGGTGGATGTAGCAGAGCCGTGTGTGTACTTGTGTGGGGTCAGGGAGGGGTTTTACAAGGTGGATGTAGCAGTGCCGTGTGTGTACTTGTGTGGGGTCAGGAGGGGTTTTACATGGTGGATGTAGCAGAGCCGTGTGTGTACTTGTGTGGGGTCAGGAGGGGTTTACAAGGTGGATGTAGCAGAGCCGTGTGTGTACTTGTGTGGGGTCAGGAGGGGTTTACAAGGTGGATGTAGCAGAGCCGTGTGTGTACTTGTGTGGGGTCAGAAGGGGTTTACAAGGTGATGTAGCAGAGCCATGTGTGTACTTTGTGTGGGGTCAGGAGGTGTTTTACAAGGTGGATGTAGCAGTGCCATGTGTGTACTTGTGTGGGGTTAGGAGGGGTTTACAAGGTGATGTAGCAGAGCTGTTTGTGTACTTTGTGTGGGGTCAGGAGGTGTTTTACAAGGTGGATGTAGCAGAGCCGTGTATGTACTTTGTGTGGGGTCAGGAGGTGTTTTACAAGGTGGATGTAGCAGAGCCGTGTGTGTACTTGTGTGGGGTCAGGAGGGGTTTTACATGGTGGATGTAGCAGTGCCGTGTGTGTACTTGTGTGGGGTCAGGAGGGGTTTACAAGGTGATGTAGCAGAGCTGTTTGTGTACTTTGTGTGGGGTCAGGAGGTGTTTTACAAGGTGGATGTAGCAGAGCCGTGTGTGTAATTTGTGTGGGGTCAGGAGGTGTTTTACAAGGTGGATGTAGCAGAGCCATGTGTGTACTTGTGTGGGGTCAGGAGGGGTTTACAAGGTGATGTAGCAGAGCCGTGTGTGTACTAGTGTGGGGTCATGAGGGGTTTTACATGGTGGATGGTGCAGTGCCGTGTGTGTACTTGTGTGGGGTCAGGAGGGGTTTACAAGGTGGATGTAGCAGTGCCGTTTGTGTACTTGTGTGGGGTCAGGAGCGGTTTACAAGGTGATGTAGCAGAGCTGTTTGTGTACTTTGTGTGGGGTCAGGAGGTGTTTTACAAGGTGGATATAGCAGTGCCGTGTGTGTACTTGTGTGGGGTCAGGAGGTGTTTTTCAAGGTGGATGTAGCAGAGCCGTGTGTGTACTTGTGTGGGGTCAGGAGGTGTTTTTCAAGGTGGATGTAGCAGAGCTGTGTGTGTGCTTGTGTGGGGTCAGGAGGGGTTTACAAGGTGGAAGTAGCAGAGCCGTGTTTGTACATGTGTGGGGTCAGGAGGGGTTTTACAAGGTGGATGTAGCAGAGCCGTGTGTGTTGTTTGGTGGGGTCAGGAGGGGTTTACAAGGTGTACGGAGCAGAGCCGTGTGTGTACGAGGTGTACGGAGCAGAGCCGTGTGTGTACGATGTGTACGGAGCGAAGCCGTGTGTGTACGAGATGTACGGAACGGAGCCCTGTGTGTACGGAGCTGAGCCGTGTGTTTATGGAGCGGAGCAGAGCCGGGGGTGTACGGAGCGGAGCCGTGTGTGTACGAGGTGTATGGTGGGGAGCATTTATACCTCCCGAGTCCCAACCGTCCCGGATCCAGCGAGACAGTCCTGATTTTGAGAGAGAGACTGCCCCAGCCGGGAGCATACTTTCCCCGCGGGACACAGGAGTACACAGTGGAGCCCCAAGGAGCAATTTAAAACTTGCACGTAACGCTCTGCCGGAAGTGACGTGCTGGAAGCTGACCAGAAATTAGGTCATTTCAGTAGGAGATTTTGACGGAACCATAGAGGCACTTCAGGGAATGCTTCAGATCCATCACCGTGTCCTCCTCTGACAGAGCGGACAGCGGGATCGTCTTGGAATCGGGGATGTCGGGCATGTGAGCGGATCATGATATGTCCTGCACCAGGAGGCTCAGGTGGGCACTACAATGGGAGCTGGGCTGCTATAGTATCTTTATAGAATTTTTCTTTCTCTGTTTCTTTCTCTCTCTGTTCTTTCTCTCTAATCTTTTTTTCTCTCTCTCTGTTCTCTTTCTTTCTTTCTTTCTCTCTCTCTCTGTTCTCTCTTTCCTCTTTTTCTTTCTCTCTGATCTTTCTTTCCCCTCTTTCTTTCTATCTGTTCTTTCCCCTCTTTCTTTTTCTCTCTACCTCTCTGTTCTTTCTTTCTTTCCCCTCCTTCTTTCTCTCTCTCCCTGTTCTTTTTTTCTGTTGATGCTTTTTCTCTGTGTTCTTTCTCTCTCCGTTCTTTCTTCCCCTCTTTTTTACTCTCTCCCTCTGTTCTTTTTTCCCCTCTTACTTTCTTTCTTTCTTTCTCTCTCTGTTCTTTTTTTCTGTCCACTCTTTCTTTCTCTTTGTTCTTTTTCTTTCTTTTTTCCTTCTCTCTGTTCTTTCTTTCCACTCTTTCTCTATCTGTTCTTTCTTTCTTTACCCTCTTTCTTTCTCTTTCTCTCTGTTCTTTTCTTTCTCTTTCTCTCTCTGTTCTTCCTTTCTTTCTCTTTGTTCTTTATTTTCTTTCTCTTTCTTTCTCTGTTCGTTCTTTCTATGTTCTTTCTTTCTTTCTCTCGCTCTCTGTATCTTTCTCTCTCTGTTCTTCCTTCCATTCTTTCTCTCTTTCTTTCTCTGTTCTTTATTTCCCCTCTTTCTTTCTTTCTGTTCTCTCTCTGTTCTTTCTCTCGCTCTCTTCTTTCTTTCATGCGTACACTACTAATCAGTAGCCTCCTTCACATGAACGTGTTTTGCCACAGAGCGAGTGTCTGTGTGTATCACATGCGTGTCCGTGTGATCCACGCGGAGACAAGTCCGTTTTTGGCGGTCACCACGGATGTCACACGGCATGAGTCGTGGTATGTGTTAAGGGGGGGCCCACTGAGACTTTTTCGCCCGGGGCCCTCAAAAACCTGGAGTCGGCCCTGGCGCAGGCACACCCAGTTACTATGCCAACGAATACGAACTTTACATGACCCCAGCAGGACACAGTTTCTGCCAGATAATATCAGCTCTTAAAGCGAAACCCAAAGCACAAATGCAAATCTAGCTTCATCACATGATGCATGCCCCTGAGAGAGAATGTCCGCCAAAGTGGATTTAGAAGCCCAGTGCGCCAAACTAGCTTTTAAAGGGCCGACGCGCCTAAGTGATTCTTAAAGGGCTGACGCACCGAAATGAGTCTTAAAGGGCCGGCGCGCCAAATCGAAAGTTGAGTGACCCCACACTCCAAATCGGAGGCTGATCGACCCTGGCCTACAAATCGGAGGCTGAGCCACCCTGGCCTCCAAATCGGACCCAGAGTGGCCCCGCCCACCAAATCGGATCCTGAGGGGCCCCACCCACCAAATCAGACCCTGAGGGGCCCCACAGGCCAAAGTGGCCCCTGAGAGGCACCCACAGTTAAAACGGATCCTGAGTTGAAAGTCTTGCAGGGGCAGCAGGCAAGTCTCTCTTAAAGGGGCAGCCCGGGCACCATTTCAAACCACTATCTGTACTTCCTTCAGGAAATACACATCTAGTTCTTCTTCTTCTTAATTTCCAGTTGATTTCCGCAATTAATGCGGCCCGAACCGCTACACGCACAGACTCCGTTGAGGTGTCGTTTCGAAGCCAGCGTCCATGAGAGGTGTGCTAAGTATTTTTCGTGTCGATCGGATTTGTAGTTTTTGCGCAATTTGCGTTTCAAAATTTTTTTTCCCGTCATTGGAATGCACTGTCTCAATGCATTTGAATGGGGAAATTTTGCTATAGACAAAACATGCCCTGAGGCGATTGAAATGGCAGTTAATCTCATTGATATGCGCAGGCAGACCCAGTTACTATGCCAATGCCTACGAACGTCACATCACCTCTCCAAGACAGAGCTTCTGCCACATAATATCAGCTCTTAAAGCAAAACCCACAGCACAAATGCAAATCTAGCTTCATCACATGACGTATGCCCCTGAGAGAGAATGTGCGCCAAAGTGGATTTAGAAGCCCAGTGAGCCAAATCGAAAGCTGAGTGACCCAAGGCTCCAAATCGGAGGCTGATAGACCCGGCCTACAAAAAGGAGGCTGAGCCACCCTGGCATCCAAATTGGACCCAGAGTGGCCCCGCCCACCAAATCGGACCCAGAGTGGCCCCGCCCACCAAATCAGACCCAGAGTAGCCCCACCCACCAAATTAGACCTTGAGGGGCCACACCCACAAAATCGGAACCTAAGGGGCCCCACCCACAAAATCGGACCCTGAGTGGCCCCGGCCACAAAATCGGACCCTGAGGAGCCCCACCCACAAAATCGGACCCTGAGGGGATCCGGAAACAAAATCAGACCCTGACGGGACCCGGCCACAACATTGGACCCTGAGGGGCCCCACTCACAAAATCGGACCCTGAGGGGCCCCACCCACAAAATCGGACCCTGAGGGGCCCCGGCCACAAAATTGGACCCTCACGGGCCCCGGCCACAAAATCGGACCCTGAGGGGCCCCGGCCACAAAATCGGACCCTGAGGGTCCCCACCCACAAAATTGGACCCTGAGGGGCCCCAACCACAAAATCGGATCCTGAGGGGCCCCACCCACAAAATCGGATCCTGAGGGGCCCCAACCACAATATCGGACCCTGAGGGGCCCCACCCACAAAATCAGACCCTGAGGGCCCGGTCACAAAATTGGATCCTGAGGGGCCCCAACCACAAAATCGAACCCTGAGGGGCCCCAACCACAAAATCGGACCCTGAGGGGCCCCACCCACAAAATTGGACCCTGAGGGGCCCCACCCACAAAATTGTACCCTGAGGGGCCCCGGCCAAAAAACTGGACCCTAAGGGGCCCCACCCACAAAATTGGACCCTGAGGGGCCCCAGCCACAAAATCGGACCCTGAGGGGCCCCGGCCAAAAAATCAGATCCTGAGGGGCCCCAACCACAAAATCGGACCCTGAGAGTCTCCGGACACAAAATCGGACCCTGAAGGGCCCCAACCACAAAATCGGACCCTTAGAGGCACCGGCCACAAAATCGGACCCTGAGGGGCCCCGGACACAAAATCGGACCCTGAGGGGCCCCGACCACAAAATCGGACCCTGAGGGGCCCAACCCACAAAATCAGACTCAGTGTCCCCGCCCACCAAATTGGACCCAGAAGTGCCCCGCCCACCAAATCGGACCCAGAGTGGCCCCGCCCACCAAATCAGACCCAGAGTGGCCCCGCCCACCAAATCGGTCCCTGAGGGGCCCCGCCCACCAAATCGGACCCTGAGGGGCCCCGCCCATCAAATCAGACCCAGAGTGGCCCCGCCCACCAAATCAGACCCAGAGTGGCCCCACCCACAAAATCGGACCCTGAGGCGCCCCACCCACAAAATCGGACCCTGAGGGGCCCCAACCACAAAATCGGACCCTGAGGGGCCCCGGCCACAAAATCGGACCCTCACGGGCCCCGGCCACAAAATCGGACCCTGAGGGGCCAAGGCCACAAAATCGGACCCTGAGGGGCCCCGCCTACAAAATTGAACCCTGAGGGGCCCCAACCACAAAATCGGATCCTGAGGGGCCCCACCCACAAAATCAGATCCTGAGGGGCCCCAACCACAATATCGGACCCTGAGGGGCCCCACCCACAAAATCAGACCCTGAGGGCCCTGGTCACAAAATTGGATCCTGAGGGGCCCCAACCACAAAATCGAACCCTGAGGGGCCCCAACCACAAAATCGGACCCTGAGGGGCCCCACCCACAAAATTGGACCCTGAGGGGCCCCACCCACAAAATTGGACCCTGAAGGGCCCCACCCACAAAATTGGACCCTGAGGGGCCCCGGCCAAAAAACTGGACCCTGAGGGGCCCCACCCACAAAATTGGACCCTGAGGGGCCCCGGGCACAAAATCGGACCCTGAGGGGCCCCGGCCACAAAATCAGATCCTGAGGGGCCCCAACAACAAAATCGGACCCTGAGAGGCTCCGGACACAAAATCGGACCCTGAGGGGCCCCAACCGCAAAATCGGACCCTGAGAGGCACCGGCCACAAAATTGGACCCTGAGGGGCCCCGGACACAAAATCGGACCCTGAGGGGCCCCGGCCACAAAATCGGACCCTGAGGGGCCCAACCCACAAAATCAGACTCAGTGTCCCCGCCCACCAAATTGGACCCTGAAGTGCCCTGCCCACCAAATCAGAACCAGAGTGGCCCCGCCCACCAAATCGGACCCTGAGGGGCCCCGCCCACCAAATCGGACCCTGAGGGGCCCCGCCCATCAAATCGGACCCTGAGGGGCCCCGCCCACCAAATCGGACCCTGAGGGGGCCCGACCACCAAATCGGACCCTGAGGGGCCCCGCCCACCAATTCGGACCCTGAGGGGACCCGCCCACTAAATCGGATTCTGAAAGGCCCCAACCACAAAATCGGACCCTGAGAAGCCCCACCCACAAAATCGGACCCTGAGGGGCCCCGCTGACCAAATTGAACTCTGAGGGGTCCCACTCACCAAATCGGACCCTGAGTGGCCCCGCCCACCAAATTGGACCCTGAGTAGCCCCGTCCACCAAATCGGACCCAGATTGACCCCGCCCACCAAATCGGACCCCGAGGAGCCCCGCCCACCAAATCGGACCCAGATTGACCCAGCCCACCAAATCAGACCCTGAAGGGCCCCGCCCACCAAATCGGACCCAGAGGTGCCCTGCCCACCAAATCGGACCCTGAAGGGCCCCGCCCACCAAATCGGACCCAGAGGGGCCCCGCCCACCAAATCGGTCCCAGGGGGCCCCACCCACCAAATCGGACCATGAGGGGCCCCGCCCACCAAATCAGACCATGAGGGGCACCGCCCACTAAATCGGACCATGAGGGGCACCGCCCACCAAAATGGACCCAGGGGGCTCAACCCACAAAATCAGACCCTAAGGGGCCCCACCCACAAAATCGGACCCTGATGGGCCCCGGCCACAAAATCGGACCCTGAGGGGCCCCGGCCACAAAATCGGACCCTGAGGGACCCCACCTACAAAATTGAACCCTGAGGGGCCCCAACCACAAAATCGGATCCTGAGGGGCCCCACCCACAAAATCGGACCCTGAGGGGCCCCACCCACAAAATTGGACCCTCAGGGCCCCGGCCACAAAATCGGACCCTGAGGGACCCCGGCCACAAAATCAGATCCTGAGGGGCCCCACCCACAAAATCGGACTCTGAGGGGCCCCACCCACAAAATCGGACCCTGAGGGGCCCCACCCACAAATCCAGACCCTGAGGGGACCCGGCCACAAAATCGGACGCTGAGGGGCCCTGCCCACCAAATCGGACCCTGAGGGGCCCCGCCCACTAAATCGGATTCTGAAATGCCCCAACCACAAAATCGGACCATGAGGGGCCCCGCTGACCAAATTGAACTCTGAGGGGCCCCACCCACCAAATCGGACCCAGAGTGGCCCGCCTACCAAATCAGACCTAGAGTGGCCCCGCTCACCAAATAGGACCCGGAGGGGCCCCACCTACCAAATCGGACTCTGAGGGGCCCCACCCACCAAATCAGACCCTGAGGGGCCCCGCTCACTAAATCGGACCCTGAGGGGCCCCGCTCACCAAATCGGACCCTGAGGGGCCCAACCCACAAAATCGTACCCTGAGGGGCCCCGGCCACAAAATTGGACCCTGAGGGGCCCCACCCACAAAATTGGACCCTGAGGGGCCCCGGCCACAAGATTGGACCCTGAGGGGCCCCACCCACCAAATCGGACCCTGAGGGGCCCCACCCACAAAATCGGGCCCCGAGGGCCCCACCCACAAAATCGGACCCTGAGGCCAAAGTGGCCCCTGAGAGGCACCCACAGTTAAAACGGATCCTGAGTTGAAAGTCTTGCAGGTGCAGCAGGCAAGTCTCTCTTAAAGGGGCAGCCTGGGCAGCATTTCAAACCACTATCTGTACTTCCTTCAGGAAATACACATCTAGTTCTTCTTATTATAGTGGTTTGAAAAAACCACTATATTGTAATCCGAACGCTGCTAACTTATTCTTCTTCTTATTATTATTATTATTAAGTTGATTTCCGCAATTAATGCGGCCCGAACCGCTACACGCACAGACTCCGTTGAGGTGTCGTTTCGAAGCCAGCGTCCATGAGAGCTGTGCTAAGTATTTTTTGTGTCGATCGGATTTGTAGTTTTTGCGCAATTTGCGTTTGAAAATTTTTTTTCCCGTCATTGGAATGCACTGTCTCCAATGCTTTTCAATAGGAAATGGCAAAGCGTGCCCTGAGGCGATTGAAATGACAGTTGAGCTCATTGATATGCGCAGGCAGACCCAGTTACTATGCCAACGCCTACGAACTTCACTTGAACCCCAGCACAGAGCCTCTGCCACATAATATCAGCTCTTAAAGTGAAACCCACAGCACAAATGCAAATCTAGCTTCATCACATGACACATGCCCCTGAGAGAGAATGTGTGCGCCAAAGTGGATTTAAAAGAAGCCCAGTGAGCCAAACTAGCTCTTAAAGGGCCGACGAGCCACAGTGATTCTTAAAGGGCCAGCGCACCGAAATGAGTCTTAAAGGGCCAGCGCGCCAAATCGAAAGCTGAGTGACCCCGGCCTCCAAATCGGAGGCTGAGCCACCCCGGCCTCCAAATCGGAGGCTGAACCACCCAGAGTAGCACAGCCCACCAAATCGGATCCTGAGGGGCCCCGCCCACCAAATCAGACTCTGAGTGGCCCCGCCCACCAAATCGGACCCTGAGGAGCCCCGCCCACCAAATCAGACCCTGAGAAGCCCCGCCCACCAAATCGGACCCAGAGTGACCGCGCCCACCAAATCGAACCCTGAAGGGCCCCGCCGATCAAATCGGACCCAGAGTGGCCCCGCCTACCAAATCGGACCCAGAGGGTGCCCCGCCCATCAAATCGGACCCTGAGGGGCCGCGCCCACCAAATCGGAACATGAGGAGCCCCGCCCACCAAATCGGACCCAGATTGACCCCGCCCACCAAATCGGACCCCGAGGAGCCCCGCCCACCAAATCGGACCCAGATTGACCCAGCCCACCAAATCAGACCCTGAAGGGCCCCGCCCACCAAATCGGACCCAGAGGTGCCCTGCCCACCAAATCGGACCCTGAAGGGCCCCGCCCACCAAATCGGACCCAGAGGGGCCCCGCCCACCAAATCGGTCCCAGGGGGCCCCACCCACCAAATCGGACCATGAGGGGCCCCGCCCACCAAATCAGACCATGAGGGGCACCGCCCACTAAATCGGACCATGAGGGGCACCGCCCACCAAAATGGACCCAGGGGGCTCAACCCACAAAATCAGACCCTAAGGGGCCCCACCCACAAAATCGGACCCTGATGGGCCCCGGCCACAAAATCGGACCCTGAGGGGCCCCGGCCACAAAATCGAACCCTGAGGGACCCCACCTACAAAATTGAACCCTGAGGGGCCCCAACCACAAAATCGGATCCTGAGGGGCCCCACCCACAAAATCGGACCCTGAGGGGCCCCACCCACAAAATTGGACCCTCAGGGCCCCGGCCACAAAATCGGACCCTGAGGGACCCCGGCCACAAAATCAGATCCTGAGGGGCCCCACCCACAAAATCGGACTCTGAGGGGCCCCACCCACAAAATCGGACCCTGAGGGGCCCCACCCACAAATCCAGACCCTGAGGGGACCCGGCCACAAAATCGGACCCTGAGGGGCCCTGCCCACCAAATCGGACCCTGAGGGGCCCCGCCCACTAAATCGGATTCTGAAATGCCCCAACCACAAAATCGGACCATGAGGGGCCCCGCTGACCAAATTGAACTCTGAGGGGCCCCACCCACCAAATCGGACCCAGAGTGGCCCGCCTACCAAATCAGACCTAGAGTGGCCCCGCTCACCAAATAGGACCCGGAGGGGCCCCACCTACCAAATCGGACTCTGAGGGGCCCCACCCACCAAATCAGACCCTGAGGGGCCCCGCTCACTAAATCGGACCCTGAGGGGCCCCGCTCACCAAATCGGACCCTGAGGGGCCCAACCCACAAAATCGTACCCTGAGGGGCCCCGGCCACAAAATTGGACCCTGAGGGGCCCCACCCACAAAATTGGACCCTGAGGGGCCCCGGCCACAAGATTGGACCCTGAGGGGCCCCACCCACCAAATCGGACCCTGAGGGGCCCCACCCACAAAATCGGGCCCCGAGGGCCCCACCCACAAAATCGGACCCTGAGGCCAAAGTGGCCCCTGAGAGGCACCCACAGTTAAAACGGATCCTGAGTTGAAAGTCTTGCAGGTGCAGCAGGCAAGTCTCTCTTAAAGGGGCAGCCTGGGCAGCATTTCAAACCACTATCTGTACTTCCTTCAGGAAATACACATCTAGTTCTTCTTATTATAGTGGTTTGAAAAAACCACTATATTGTAATCCGAACGCTGCTAACTTATTCTTCTTCTTATTATTATTATTATTAAGTTGATTTCCGCAATTAATGCGGCCCGAACCGCTACACGCACAGACTCCGTTGAGGTGTCGTTTCGAAGCCAGCGTCCATGAGAGCTGTGCTAAGTATTTTTTGTGTCGATCGGATTTGTAGTTTTTGCGCAATTTGCGTTTGAAAATTTTTTTTCCCGTCATTGGAATGCACTGTCTCCAATGCTTTTCAATAGGAAATGGCAAAGCGTGCCCTGAGGCGATTGAAATGACAGTTGAGCTCATTGATATGCGCAGGCAGACCCAGTTACTATGCCAACGCCTACGAACTTCACTTGAACCCCAGCACAGAGCCTCTGCCACATAATATCAGCTCTTAAAGCGAAACCCACAGCACAAATGCAAATCTAGCTTCATCACATGACACATGCCCCTGAGAGAGAACGTGTGCGCCAAAGTGGATTTAAAAGAAGCCCAGTGAGCCAAACTAGCTCTTAAAGGGCCAACGCGCCAAAGTGATTGTTAAAGGGCCAGCGCACCCAAATGAGTCTTAAAGGGCCGACACACCAAATCGGAGACTGAGCCACCCCGGCCTCCAAATCGGAGGCTGAGCCACCCCGGCCTCCAAATCGGACAATGAGCCACCCCGGCCTCCAAATCGGAGGCTGATCCACCCCGGCCTCCAAATCGGAGCCTGATCCACCCCGGCCTCCAAATCGGAGGCTGATCCACCCCGGCCTCCAAATCGGAGACTGATCCACCCCGGCCTCCAAATCGGAGGCTGAGCCACCCCGGCCTCCAAATCGGAGGCTGAGCCACCCCGGCCTCCAAATCGGAGGCTGATCCACCTCGGCCTCCAAATCGGAGGCTCATCCACCCCGGCCTCCAAATCGGAGGCTGAGCCACCCCGGCCTCCAAATCGGAGGCTGAGCCACCCCGGCCTCCAAATCGGAGGCTGAGCCACCCCGGCCTCCAAATCGGAGGCTGAGCCACCCCGGCCTCCAAATAGGAGGCTGAGCCACCCCGGCCTCCAAATCGGAGGCTGAGCCACCCCGGCCTCCAAATCGGAGGCTGATCGACCCCGGCCTCCAAATCGGAGGCTGATCGACCCCAGGCTTCAAATAGAAGGCTGATCGACCCCGGCCTCCAAATCGGAGGCTGAGCCACCCCTGCCTCCAAATAGGAGGCTGAGCCACCCTGGCCTCCAAATCGGAGGCTGATCGACCCCGGCCTCCAAATCGGAGGCTGATCCACCCCGGCCTCCAAATCGGAGGCTGATCCACCCCGGCCTCCAAATCGGAGGCTGAGCCACCCCGGACTCCAAATCGGAGGCTCATCGACCCCGACCTCCAAATCGGAAGTTCATCGACCCCAGCCTCCAAATCAGAGGCTCTTTGACCTCTGCCTCCAAATCGGAAGCTCAATGACCCCGGCCTCCAAATTGGAGGCTGAGCGACCCCAGCCTCCAAATCTTACCCAGAGTGGCCCCGCCCACCAAATCGGACCCTGTGGGGCCCCGCCAACCAAATCGGACCCTAAGAGGCCCCGCCCACCAAATCGGACCCAGAGTGGTCCCGCCCACCAAATTGGACCCAGAGTGGTCCCGCCCACCAAATTGGACCGAGGGGCTCCGCCCACAAAATCAGACCCAGGGGGGCCCCGGCCACAAAATCGGACCCTGAGGGGCCGCGGCCACAAAATCGGACCCTGAGGGGACCCAACCACAAAATCGGACCCTGAGGGGACCCAACCACAAAATCGGACCCTGAGGGGCCCCACCCATAAAATCAGGCCCTGAGGGGCCCCACCCACAAAATCAGACCATGAGGCCAAAGTGGCCCCTGAGAGGCACCCACAGTTAAATCGTATCCTGAGTTGAAAGTCTTGCAGGGGCAGCAGGCAAGTCTCTCTTAAAGGGGCAGCCCGGGCACCATTTCAAACCACTATCTGTACTTCCTTCAGGAAATACACATCTAGTTATTATTATTAAGTTGATTTCCGCAATTAATACAGCCCAAACCGCTACACGCACAGACGCCGTTGAGGTGTTGTTTCGAAGCCAGCGTCCACGAGAGGTGTGCTAAGTATTTTTCGTGTCGATCGGATTTGTAGGTTTTGCGCAATTTGCGTTTGAAAAATTTTTTTCCCGTCATTGGAATGCACTGGCTCCAATGCTTTTCAATGGGTAATGGCAAAACGTGCCCTGAGGCGATTGAAATGGCAGTTGAGCTCATTGATATGCGCAGGCAGACCCAGTTACTATGCCAACGCCTACGAACGTCACATGACATCCCAAGGACAGAGATTCTGCCACATAATATCAGCTCTTAAAGTGAAACCCACAGCACAAATGCAAATCTAGCTTCATCACATGACACATGCCCCTGAGATAGAATGTGCGACAAAGTGGATTTAGAAACCCAGTGAGCCACATCGGACCCTGAGGGGCCCCACTCACAAAATCGGACCCTGAGGGGCCCCACCCACAAAATCGGACCCTGAGGGGCCCCAACCACAAAATCGGACCCTGAGGGGCCCCGGCCACAAAATCGGACCCTCACGGGCCGCTGCCAAAAAATCGGACCCTCACGGGCCCCGGCCACAAAATCGGACCCTGAGGGGCCCCGCCTACAAAATTGAACCCTGAGGGGCCCCAACCACAAAATCGGATCCTGAGGGGCCCCACCCACAAAATCGGATCCTGAGGGGCGCCAACCACAATATCGGACCCTTAGGGGCCCCACCCACAAAATCAGACCCTGAGGGCCCCTGTCACAAAATTGGATCCTGAGGGGCCCCAAACACAAAATCGAACCCTGAGGGGCCCCAACCACAAAATCGGAACCTGAGGGGCCCCACCCACAAAATTGGACCCTGAGGGGCCCCACCCACAAAATTGGACCCTGAGGGGCCCCGGCCACAAAATCGGACCCTGAGGGGCCCAACCCACAAAATCAGATTCAGTGTCCCCACCCACCAAATTGGACCCTGAATGCCCCGCCCACCAAATCGGACCCAGAGTGGCCCCGCCCACCAAATCAGACCCAGAGTGGCCCCAACCACAAAATCGGACCCTGAGGGGCCCCACCCACAAAATCGGACCCTGAGGGGCCCCGCTGACCAAATTGAACTCTGAGGGGCCCCACTCACCAAATCGGACCCTGAGTGGCCCCACCCACCAAATTAGACCCTGGGTGGCCCCGCCCACCAAATCGGACCCTGAGTGGCCCCGTCCACCAAATCGGACCCTAAGGGGCACCACCCACAAAATCAGACCCTGAGGTGCCCCGGCCACAAAATCGGACCCAGAGGGGCCCCACCCACAAAATCGGGCCCTGAGGGGTCCCACCCACAAAATCGGACCCTGAGGCCAAAGTGGCCCCTGAGAGGCACCCACAGTTAAAACGGATCCTGAGTTGAAAGTCTTGCAGGGGCAGCAGGCAAGTCTCTCTTAAAGGGGCAGCCCGGGCACCATTTCAAACCACTATCTGTACTTCCTTCAGGAAATACACATCTAGTATTACAATTATAATGCGCCAATCACAAGTTATTCAGTTGATTTCCGCAATTAATGCGGCCCGAACCGCTACACTCACAGACTCCGTTGAGGTGTCGTTTTGAAGCCAGCGTCCACGAGAGGTGTGCTAAGTATTTTTCGTGTCGATCGGATTTGTAGTTTTTGCGCAATTTGCATTTCAAATTGTTTTTTCCCGTCATTGGAATGCACTGTCTCCAATGCTTTTCAATGGGAAATGGCAAAACGTGCCCTGAGGTGATAAAAATGGCAGTATGGCTCATTGATATGCGCAGGCACACCCAGTTATTATGCCAACGCCTACGAACGTCACATGACGCCCCCAGGACAGAGCTTCTGCCACATAATATCAGCTCTTAAAGCGAAACCCACAGCACAAATGCAAATCTACCTTCATCACATGACGCATGCCCCTGAGAGAGAATGTGCACCAAAGTGCGCCCCCGCCCACCAAATCGGACCCTGAGGGGCCCCGCCCACCAAATCGGACACTGAGAGATCCCGCCCACCAAATCAGACCCTGAGGGGCCCCGCTCACCAAATCGGACCCTGAGGGGCTCTTCTCACCAAATTGAGCTCTGAGGGGCCCCGCTCACCAAATCGGACCCTGAGGGGCCCCGCCCACCAAATCAGATCCTGAGGGGCCCCTCCCACCAAATCGAACCCTGAGGGGCTCTGCCCACCAAATCAGACCCTGAGGGGCCCCACCCACCAAATCAGACCCTGAGGCGCCCCGCCCACCAAATCAGACCCTGAGGGGCCCCGCCCACCAAATCAAACCCTGAGGGGCCCCGCCCACCAAATCGGACCCTGAGGGATCCCGCCCACCAAATTGGACCCAGAGTGGCCCCGCCCACCAAATCAGACCCAGATGGCCCCACCCACCAAATTAGACCCTGAGGGGCCCCGGCCACCAAATTAGACCCTGAGGGGCCCCATCCACAAAATTGGACCCTGATGGGCCACGGCCACCAAATCGGACCCTGAGGGGCCCCGACCACAAAATTGGACCCTGAGGGGCCACGGCCACCAAATCGGACCCTGCGGGGCCCTCCCACCACTTCGGACCCTGAGAGGCCCCACCCACCAAATCGGACCCTGAGGGGCCCCACCCACCAAATCGGACCCTGAGAGGCCCCACCCACAAAATCAGACCCTGAGGGGCCCCAGCCACAAAATCGGACCCTGAGGGGCCCCACCCACAAAATTGGACCCTGAGGGGTTCCGGCCACAAAAATCGGATCCTGAGGGGCCCCGGCCACAAAATCGGACCCTGAGGGGCCCCAACCACCAAATCGGACCCTGAGGGGCCCCAGCCACAAAATCAGACCCTGAGGGGCCCCACCCACCAAATCCAACCCTGAGGGGCCCCAGCCACCAAATCGGACCCTGAGGGGCCCCGGCCACCAAATCGGACCCTGAGGGGCCCCGGCCACAAAATCGGACCCTGAGGGGCCCCACCCACAAAATCAGGCCCTGATGGGCCCCACCCACAAAATCAGACCCTGAGGCCAAAGTGGCCGCTGAGAGGCACCCACAGTTAAAACGAATCCTGAGTTGAAAGTCTTGCAGGGGCAGCAGGCAAGTCTCTCTTAAAGGGGCAACCCGGGCACCATTTCAAACCACTATCTGTACTTCCTTCAGGAAATACACATCTAGTATTACAATTATAATGCGCCAATCACAAGTTATTCAGTTGATTTCCGCAATTAATGCGGCCCGAACCGCTACACGCACAGACTCCGTTGAGGTGTCGTTTCGAAGCCAGTGTCCACTAGAGGTGTGCTAAGTATTTTTCGTGTCGATCGAATTTGTAGTTTCTGTGCAATTTGCGTTTGAAAATTTTTTTTCCCGTCATTGGAATGCACTGTCTCAATGCTTTTCAATGGGAAACTTAAAACGTGCCCTGAGGCGATTGAAATGGCAGTAAAGCTCATTGATATGCGCAGGCACACCCAGTTACTATGCCAACGCCTATGAACGTCACATGACTCCCCCAGGACAGAGCTTCTGCCACATAATATCAGCTCTTAAAGCGAAACCCACAGCACAAATGCAAATCTAGCTTCATCACATGAAGCATGCCCCTGAGAGAGAATGTGCGCCAAAGTGTGCCCTCCCGCCCACCAAATCGGACCCTGAGGGACCCCGCTCACCAAATCGGACCCTGAGGGGCCCCGCCCACCAAATCAGACCCTGAGGGGCCCCAGCCACAAAATCAGACCCTGAGGGGCCCCACCTACAAAATCGGACCCTTAGGGGCCCCACCCACAAAATCGGACCCTTAGGGGCCCAGCCAACAAATTGGACCCTGAGGGGCCCAGCCACCAAATCGGACCCTGAAGGGCCCCGCCCACCAAATCGGACCCTGAGGGGCCACGGCCACCAAATCAGACCCTGAAGGGCCTCACCCACCAAATCATACCCAGAGCGGCCCCGCTCATAAAATTGGACCCTGAGGGGCCCCGCCCACCAAATCGGACCCTGAGGGGCCCCACCCACCAAATTGGACCCTGAGGGGCCTCGGCCACAAAATCGGACCCTGAGGGGCCCCGCCCACCAAATCGGACCCTGAAGGGCCCCGCTCACCAAATCAGACCCAGAGAGGCCCCGCTCACACAATTGGACCCTGAGAGGCCCTGCTCACAAAATTGGACCCTGAGGGGCCCCACCCACCAAATCGGACCCTGAGGGGCCCCGCCCACCAAATCGGACCCTGAAGGGCCTCACCCACCAAATCATACCCAGAGCGGCCCCGCTCATAAAATTGGACCCTGAGGGGCCCCGCCCACCAAATCGGACCCTGAGGGGCCCCACCCACCAAATTGGACCCTGAGGGGCCTCGGCCACAAAATCGGACCCTTAGGGGCCCCGCCCACCAAATCGGACCCTGAAGGGCCCCGCTCACCAAATCAGACCCAGAGAGGCCCCGCTCACAAAATTGGACCCTGAGAGGCCCTGCTCACAAAATTGGACCCTGAGGGGCCCAGCCACCAAATCGGACCCTGAAGGGCCCCGCCCACCAAATCGGACCCTGAGGGGCCCCGGCCACCAAATCAGACCCTGAGGTGCCCCGCCCACCAAATCGGACCCTGAGGGGCCCCACCCACCAAATCGGACCCTGAGGGGCCCCGCCCACCAAATCGGACCCTGAAGGGCCCCGCCCACCAAATCATACCCAGAGAGGCCGCGCTCATAAAATTGGACCCTGAGAGGCCCCACTCACAAAATTGGACCCTGAGGGGCCCCTGCCACAAAATTGGACCCTGAGGGGCCCCGGCCAAAAAATCAGACCCTGAGGGGCCCCACCCACAAAATCGGACCCTGAGGGGCCCCACCCACAAAATCGGACCCTGAGGGGCCTCGGCCACAAAATCGGACCCTGAGGGGCCCCGCCCACCAAATCGGACCCTGAAGGGCCCCGCCCACCAAATCAGACCCAGAGAGGCCCCGCTCACAAAATTGGACCCTAAGAGGCCCTGCTCACAAAATTGGACCCTGAGGGGCCCCTGCCACAAAATTGGACCCTGAGGGGCCCCGGCCAAAAAATCAGACCCTGAGGGGCCCCACCCACAAAATCGGACCCTGAGGGGCCCCACCCACAAAATCGGACCCTGAGGGGCCCCTGACACAAAATCAGACCCTGAGGGGCCCCACCCAGCAAATCAGACCCTGAGGGGCCCTTGACACAAAATCAGACCCCAAGGGGCTCAACCCACAAAATCGGACCCTGAGGGGCCGAACCCACAAAATCAGACCCTGAGGGGCCCCTGACACAAAATCGGACCCTGTGGGGCCCCGTCCAGTATATAAAACCCTGAGGGGCCCCACCCAACAAATTGGACCCAGAGTGACCCCACCCACCAAATCGGACCCAGAGTGGCACCACCCACAAAATCCGGCCCTGAGGGGCCCCAACCACGAAATCGGACCCTGATGAGCCCCGGCTACAAAATCGGGCCCTGAAGGGCCCCACCCACAAAATTGGACCCTGAGTGGCCCCGGCCACAAAATCGGACCCTGAGAGGCACCACCCACAAAATCAGACCCTGAGGGGATCCGGCCACAAAATCAGACCCTGAGGGGCCCCGGCCACAAAATCGGACCCTGAGGGGCCCCACTCACAAAATCGGACCCTGAGGGGCCCCACCCACAAAATCGGACCCTGAGGGGCCACACCCACAAAATCGGACCCTGAGGGGCCACACCCACAAAATCGGAGCCTGAGGGATCCCCACCAACAATTCAAGCCCTGAGGAGCCCAGGCCAAGGAGTCAGATCCTGAGGGGCCCCACCCACCAAATCAGACCCTGAGGCCAAAGTGGCCCCTGAGAGGCACTCATAGTTAAAACGGATCCTGAGTCGAAAGTCTTGCAGGGGCAGCAGGCAAGTCTCTCTTAAAGGGGCAGCCCAGGCACCATTTCAAACCACTATCTGTACTTCCTTCAGGAAATACACATCTAGTATTATTATTACTATTCAGTTGATTTCCGCAATTAATGCGACCCGAACCGCTACACGCACAGACTCCGTTGAGGTGTCGTTTCGAAGCCAGCGTCCACGAGTGGTGTGCTAAGTGTTTTTCGTGTCGATCAGATTTGTAGTTTTTGCGCAATTTGCGTTTTAAAAAACATTTTCCTGTCATTGGAATGCCCTGTCTCCAATGCATTTTAATGGGAAAATGTTGCCATAGGGAAAACACGGTGCAGTCGTGAGGTGGCAGTTATGCTCATTGATATGCGTAGGCCAGGGCCCTGGCGAAATGGGAGGGCCCACTCACGCTGTCTGGGATACCCGCCGGCCGCCGCCATGCCCCCATGTACTGACCCCAACCTGCGCCCTCCGCGAGGGACCCACGCAGTGACGCAGCCCCTTAGGCTGAGTGCAGACGACTTTTTGGCCCTGCGGATTTTTCCGCTCAGAATGGAATAAATCCACTGGTCAAATGACCTGCATTTTTCCTGCGGATTTCTTCCATTTTTCCTGCGGTTTTATTGTGGTTTTTGTACGGTTTTCCCCCTGCGGATTTGGTGACAGGGGAGATGGAAAACCGCACAAAAGAAGTAACATGCTGCGGATTTTGAACCGCAGGAAAACCTCGCGGAAAAATCCGCAGCGTCTGCACAGCGTTTTTTTTTTCATTGATTTTAAGGCTACTGTACATCACAATGCGGATATGCAACGTTTCTGCGCGGTAAAATCAGCTGCGGATCCACTGGATATCTGCATCGTGTGCACACAGCCTTACTGCCAGCAATGGTCATCGCTTCCTGCGGCTGTAATCTTGTGTGCGGTGTTGACACAGGACCTGTGATGAGGTCACAGGAGGGGAGGAGTCAGGGGTCACATGATCAGGGTGGCTGCAGGACTCTGTTGTGCTGGTCGCTTGTCGTTATGGTGCTGGTCTGGATGGATGAGGTAACGTTTATGTGTGGGACGGTGGGCTCAGGGAGGGGTTTAACAAGGTGGATGTAGCAGAGCCGTGTGTGTACTTGTGTGGGGTCAGGGAGGGGTTTACATGGTGGATGTAGCAGAGCCGTGTGTGTACTTGTGTGGGGTCAGGGAGGGGTTTAACAAGGTGGATGTAGCAGAGCCGTGTGTGTACTTGTGTGGGGTCAGGGAGGGGTTTACATGGTGGATGTAGCAGAGCCGTGTGTGTACTTGTGTGGGGTCAGGGAGGGGTTTTACAAGGTGGATGTAGCAGTGCCATGTGTGTACTTGTGTGGGGTTAGGAAGGGTTTACAAGGTGATGTAGCAGAGCTGTTTGTGTACTTTGTGTGGGGTCAGGAGGTGTTTTACAAGGTGGATGTAGCAGAGCCGTGTGTGTACTTGTGTGGGGTCAGGAGGGGTTTTACATGGTGGATGTAGCAGTGCCGTGTGTGTACTTGTGTGGGGTCAGGAGGGGTTTACAAGGTGATGTAGCAGAGCTGTTTGTGTACTTTGTGTGGGGTCAGGAGGTGTTTTACAAGGTGGATGTAGCAGAGCTGTGTGTGTAATTTGTGTGGGGTCAGGAGGTGTTTTACAAGGTGGATGTAGCAGAGCCATGTGTGTACTTGTGTGGGGTCAGGAGGGGTTTACAAGGTGATGTAGCAGAGCCGTGTGTGTACTAGTGTGGGGTCAGGAGGGGTTTTACATGGTGGATGGTGCAGTGCCGTGTGTGTACTTGTGTGGGGTCAGGAGGGGTTTACAAGGTGGATGTAGCAGAGCTGTTTGTGTACTTGTGTGGGGTCAGAAGGGGTTTACAAGGTGGATGTAGCAGTGCCGTTTGTGTACTTGTGTGGGGTCAGGAGCGGTTTACAAGGTGGATGTAGCAGAGCTGTTTGTCTACTTGTGTGGGGTCAGAAGGGGTTTACAAGGTGGATGTAGCAGTGCCGTGTGTGTACTTGTGTGGGGTCAGGGAGGGGTTTTACAAGGTGGATGTAGCAGTGCCGTGTGTGTACTTGTGTGGGGTCAGGAGGGGTTTTACATGGTGGATGTAGCAGAGCCGTGTGTGTACTTGTGTGGGGTCAGGAGGGGTTTACAAGGTGGATGTAGCAGAGCCGTGTGTGTACTTGTGTGGGGTCAGGAGGGGTTTACAAGGTGGATGTAGCAGAGCCGTGTGTGTACTTGTGTGGGGTCAGGAGGGGTTTACAAGGTGGATGTAGCAGAGCCGTGTGTGTACTTGTGTGTGGTCAGGAGGTGTTTTACAAGGTGATGTAGCAGAGCCGTGTGTGTACTTGTGTGGGGTCAGGGAGGGGTTTTACAAGGTGGATGTAGCAGTGCCGTGTGTGTACTTGTGTGGGGTCAGGAGGGGTTTTACATGGTGGATGTAGCAGAGCCGTGTGTGTACTTGTGTGGGGTCAGGAGGGGTTTACAAGGTGGATGTAGCAGAGCCGTGTGTGTACTTGTGTGGGGTCAGGAGGGGTTTACAAGGTGGATGTAGCAGAGCCGTGTGTGTACTTGTGTGGGGTCAGAAGGGGTTTACAAGGTGATGTAGCAGAGCCATGTGTGTACTTTGTGTGGGGTCAGGAGGTGTTTTACAAGGTGGATGTAGCAGTGCCATGTGTGTACTTGTGTGGGGTTAGGAGGGGTTTACAAGGTGATGTAGCAGAGCTGTTTGTGTACTTTGTGTGGGGTCAGGAGGTGTTTTACAAGGTGGATGTAGCAGAGCCGTGTATGTACTTTGTGTGGGGTCAGGAGGTGTTTTACAAGGTGGATGTAGCAGAGCTGTGTTTGTACTTGTGTGAGGTCAGGAGGAGGGGGTTTTACAAGGTGGATGTAGCAGAGCTGTGTTTGTACTTGTGTGGGGTCAGGAGGGGTTTAACAAGGTGTGTGTAGCAGAGTCGCGTGTGTACTTGTGTGGGGTCAGGAGGGGTTTTACATGGTGGATGTAGCAGAGCCGTGTTTGTACTTCTGTGGGGTCAGTAGGGGTTTACAAGGTGGACGTAGCAGAGCCGTGTGTGTACTTGTGTGGGGTCAGGAGGGGGTTTTACAAGGTGGATGTAGCAGAGCCGTGTGTGTACTTGTGTGGGGTCAGGAGGGGTTTTGCAAGGTGGATGTAGCAGAGCCGTGTGTGTACTTGTGTGGGGTCAGGAGGGGGTTTTACAAGGTGGATGTAGCAGAGCCGTGTGTGTACTTGTGTGGGGTCAGGAGGGGTTTACAAGGTGGATGTAGCAGAGCCGTGTGTGTACTTGTGTGGGGTCAGGAGGGGTTTTACAAGGTGGATGTAGCAGAGCCGTGTGTGTACTTGTGTGGGGTCAGGAGGGGTTTACAAGGTGGATGTAGCAGAGCCGTGTGTGTACTTGTGTGGGGTCAGGAGGGGTTTACAAGGTGGATGTAGCAGAGCCGTGTGTGTACTTGTGTTGGGTCAGGAGGGGTTTTACAAGGTGGATGTCGCAGAGCCGTGTTTGTACTTGTGTGGGGTCAGGAAGGGTTTACAAGGTGGATGTAGCAGAGCCATGTGTGTACTTTGTGTGGGGTCAGGAGGTGTTTTGCAAGGTAGATGTAGCAGAGCCGTGTGTGTACTTGTGTGGGGTCAGGAGAAGTTTTACAAGGTGGATGTAGCAGAGCCGTGTGTGTTGTTTGGTGGGGTCAGGAGGGGTTTACAAGGTGTACGGAGCAGAGCCGTGTGTGTACGAGGTGTACGGAGTAGAGCCGTGTGTGTACGATGTGTACGGAGCGAAGCCGTGTGTGTACGAGATGTACGGAACGGAGCCCTGTGTGTACGAGGTGTACGGAGCAGAGCCGTGTGTGTACGATGTGTACGGAGCGAAGCCGTGTGTGTACGAGATGTACGGAACGGAGCCCTGTGTGTACGGAGCTGAGCCATGTGTTTATGGAGCGGAGCAGAGCCGGGGGTGTACGTAGCGGAGCCGTGTGTGTACGAGGTGTATGGTGGGGAGCATTTATACCTCCCGAGTCCCAACCGTCCCGGATCCAGCGAGACAGTCCTGATTTTGAGAGAGAGAGTGCCCCAGCCGGGAGCATACTTTCCCCGCGGGACACAGGAGTACACAGTGGAGCCCCAAGGAGCAATTTAAAACTTGCACGTAACGTTCTGCCGGAAGTGACGTGCTGGAAGCTGAACAGAAATGAGGTAATTTCAGTAGATTGTGACGGAACCATGGAGGCACTTCAGGGAATGCTTCAGATCCATCACCGTGTCCTCCTCTGACAGAGCGGACAGCGGGATCGCCTTGGAATCGGGCATGTCGGGCATGTGAGCGGATCATGATATGTCCTGCACCAGGAGGCTCAGGTGGGCACTACAATGGGAGCTGGGCTGCTATAGTATCTTTATAGAATTTTTCTTTCTCTGTTCCTTTCTCTCTCTGTTCTTTCTCTCTAATCTTTTTTTTTCTCTCTCTCTGTTCTCTTTCTTTCTTTCTTTCTTTCTTTCTTTCCTTCTTTCTTTCTCTGTTCTTTCTCTCTCTCTCTCTGTTCTCTCTTTCCTCTTTTTCTTTCTCTCTCTCTGATCTTTCTTTCCCCTCTTTCTTTCTATCTGTTCTTTCCCCTCTTTCTTTTTCTCTCTACCTCTCTGTTCTTTCTTTCTTTCCCCTCCTTCTTTCTCTCTCTCCGTTCTTTTTTTCTGTTGACGCTTTTTCTCTGTGTTCTTTCTCTCTCCGTTCTTTCTTCCCCTCTTTTTTACTCTCTCCCTCTCTGTTCTTTTTTCCCCTCTTACTTTCTTTCTTTCTTTCTCTCTCTGTTCTTTTTTTCTGTCCACTCTTTCTTTCTCTTTGTTCTTTTTCTTTCTTTTTTCCTTCTCTCTGTTCTTTCTTTCCACTCTTTCTCTATCTGTTCTTTCTTTCTTTACCCTCTTTCTTTCTTTCTCTTTCTCTCTGTTCTTTTCTTTCTCTTTCTCTCTCTGTTCTTCCTTTCTTTCTCTTTGTTCTTTATTTTCTTTCTTTCTCTTTCTTTCTCTGTTCGTTCTTTCTATGTTCTTTCTTTCTTTCTCTCGCTCTCTGTATCTTTCTCTCTCTGTTCTTCCTTCCATTCTTTCTCTCTTTCTTTCTCTGTTCTTTATTTCCCCTCTTTCTTTCTTTCTGTTCTCTCTCTGTTCTTTCTCTCTCTCTCTTCTTTCTTTCATGCGTACACTACTAATCAGTAGCCTCCTTCACATGAACGTGTTTTGCCACAGAGCGAGTGTCTGTGTGGATCACATGCGTGTCCGTGTGATCCACGCGGAGACAAGTCCGTTTTTGGCGGTCACCACGGATGTCACACGGCATGAGTCGTGGTATGTGTTAAGGGGGGGCCCACTGAGACTTTTTCGCCCGGGGCCCTCAAAAACCTGGAGTCGGCCCTGGCGCAGGCACACCCAGTTACTATGCCAACGATTACGAACTTTACATGACCCCAGCAGGACACAGTTTCTGCCAGATAATATCAGCTCTTAAAGCGAAACCCAAAGCACAAATGCAAATCTAGCTTCATCACATGACGCATGCCCCTGAGAGAGAATGTCCGCCAAAGTGGATTTAGAAGCCCAGTGCGCCAAACTAGCTTTTAAAGGGCCGACGCGCCTAAGTGATTCTTAAAGGGCTGACGCACCGAAATGAGTCTTAAAGGGCCGGCGCGCCAAATCGAAAGCTGAGTGACCCCACGCTCCAAATCGGAGGCTGATCGACCCTGGCCTACAAATCGGAGGCTGAGCCACCCTGGCCTCCAAATCGGACCCTGAGTGGCCCCGCCCACCAAATCGGATCCTGAGGGGCCCCACCCACCAAATCAGACCCTGAGGGGCCCCACAGGCCAAAGTGGCCCCTGAGAGGCACCCACAGTTAAAACGGATCCTGAGTTGAAAGTCTTGCAGGGGCAGCAGGCAAGTCTCTCTTAAAGGGGCAGCCTGGGCACCATTTCAAACCACTATCTGTACTTCCTTCAGGAAATACACATCTAGTTATAGTGGTTTGAAAAAACCACTATATTGTAATCCGAACGCTGCTAACTTATTCTTCTTCTTCTTATTATTAAGTTGATTTCCGCAATTAATGCGGCCCGAACCGCTACACGCACAGACTCCGTTGAGGTGTCGTTTCGAAGCCAGCGTCCATGAGAGGTGTGCTAAGTATTTTTCGTGTCGATCGGAGTTGTAGTTTTTGCGCAATTTGCGTTTGAAAATTTTTTTTCCCGTCATTGGAATGCACTGTCTCCAATGCTTTTCAATAGGAAATGGCAAAACATGCCCTGAGGCGATTGAAATGACAGTTGAGCTCATTGATATGCGCAGGCAGACCCAGTTACTATGCCAACGCCTACGAACTTCACTTGAACCCCAGCACAGAGCCTCTGACACATAATATCAGCTCTTAAAGCGAAACCCACAGCACAAATGCAAATCTAGCTTTATCACATGACACATGCCCCTGAGAGAGAATGTGTGCGCCAAAGTGGATTTAAAAGAAGCCCAGTGAGCCAAACTAGCTCTTAAAGGGCCAACGAGCCAAAGTGATTGTTAAAGGGCCAGCGCACCCAAATGAGTCTTAAAGGGCCGACACACCAAATCGGAGGCTGAGCCACCCCGGCCTCCATATCGGAGGCTGAGCCACCCCGGCCTCCAAATCGGAGGCTGAGCCACCCCGGCCTCCAAATCGGAGGCTGAGCCACCCCGGCCTCCAAATCGGAGGCTGATCCACCCCGGCCTCCAAATCGGAGGCTGATCCACCCCAGCCTCCAAATCGGAGGCTGATCCACCCCGGCCTCCAAATCGGAGGCTGAGCCACCCCGGCCTCCAAATCGGAAGTTCATCGACCCCGGCTTCCAAATCAGAGGCTCTTTGACCTCGGCCTCCAAATCGGAAGCTCAACGACCCCGGCCTCCAAATTGGAGGCTGAGCGACCCCAGCCTCCAAATCTTATCCAGAGTTGCCCCGCCCACCAAATCGGACCCTGAGAGGCCCCGCCCACCAAATCGGACCCAGAGTGGTCCCGCCCACCAAATTGGACCCAGAGTGGTCCCGCCCACCAAATTGGACCCAGAGGGGCTCCGCCCACAAAATCAGACCCAGAGGGGCCCCTGCCACAAAATCAGACCCTGAGGGGCCCCTGCCACAAAATCAGACCCTGAGGGGCCGCGGCCACAAAATTGGACCCTGATAGGCCCCGGCCACAAAATCGGATCCTGAGGGGCCCCAACCACAAAATCGGACCCTGAGGGGACCCAACCACAAAATCGGACCCTGAGAGGCCCCGCCCACCAAATTGGACCCAGAGTGGTCCCGCCCACGAAATTGGACCCAGAGGGGCCGCGCCCACAAAATCGGACCCAGAGGGGCCCCTGCCACAAAATCGGACCCAGAGGGGCCCCGGCCACAAAATCGGACCCTGAGGGGCCGCGGCCACAAAATCGGACCCTGAGGGGACCCAACCACAAAATCGGACCCTGAGGGGACCCAACCACAAAATCGGACCCTGAGGGGACCCACCCACAAAATCAGGCCCTGAGGGGCCCCACCTACAAAATCAGACCATGAGGCCAAAGTGGCCCCTGAGAGGCACCCACAGTTAAATCGTATCCTGAGTTGAAAGTCTTGCAGGGGCAGCAGGCAAGTCTCTCTTAAAGGGGCAGCCCGGGCACCATTTCAAACCACTATCTGTACTTCCTTCAGGAAATACACATCTAGTTCTTCTTATTATAGTGGTTTGAAAAAATCACTATATTGTAATCCGAACGCTGTTAACTTATTCTTCTTCTTATTATTATTATTAAGTTGATTTCCGCAATTAATGCGGCCCGAACCGCTACACGCACAGACTCCGTTGAGGTGTCGTTTCGAAGCCAGCGTCCATGAGAGGTGTGCTAAGTATTTTTCGTGTCGATCGGATTTGTAGTTTTTGCGCAATTTGCGTTTGAAAATTTTTTTTCCCGTCATTGGAATGCACTGTCTCCAATGCTTTTCAATAGGAAATGGCAAAACGTGCCCTGAGGCGATTGAAATGACAGTTGAGCTCATTGATATGCGCAGGCAGACCCAGTTACTATGCCAACGCCTACGAACTTCACTTGAACCCCAGCACAGAGCCTCTGACACATAATATCAGCTCTTAAAGCGAAACCCACAGCACAAATGCAAATCTAGCTTCATCACATGACACATGCCCCTGAGAGAGAATGTGTGCGCCAAAGTGGATTTAAAAGAAGCCCAGTGAGCCAAACTAGCTCTTAAAGGGCCAACACGCCAAAGTGATTGTTAAAGGGCCAGCGCACCCAAATGAGTCTTAAAGGGCCGACACACCAAATCGGAGACTGAGCCACCCCGGCCTCCAAATCGGACAATGAGCCACCCCGGCCTCCAAATCGGACAATGAGCCACCCCGGCCTCCAAATCAGAGCCTGATCCACCCCGGCCTCCAAATCGGAGGCTGATCGACCCAGGCCTCCAAATCAGAGGCTGAGCCACCCCGGCTTCCAAATCGGAGGCTAAGCCACCCCGGCCTCCAAATCGGAGGCTGAGCCACCCCGGCCTCCAAATCGGAGGCTGAGCCACCCCGGCCTCCAAATCGGAGGCTGAGCCACCCCGGCCTCCAAATCGGAGGCTGAGCCACCCCGGCCTCCAAATCGGAGGCTGAGCCACCCCGGCCTCCAAATCGGAGGCTGATCCACCCCGGCCTCCAAATCGGAGGCTGAGCCACCCCGGCCTCCAAATCGGAGGCTGAGCCACCCCGGCCTCCAAATCGGAGGCTGATCGACCACGGCCTCCAAATCGGAGGCTGATCCACCCCGGCCTCCAAATCGGAGGCTGATCCACCCCGGCCTCCAAATCGGAGGCTGAGCCACCCCGGCCTCCAAATCGGAGGCTGATCCACCCCGGCCTCCAAATCGGAGGCTGATCCACCCCGGCCTCCAAATCGGAGGCTGAGCCACCCCGGCCTCCAAATCGGAGGCTGAGCCACCCCGGCCTCCAAATCGGAGGCTGAGCGACCTCGGCCTCCAAATCGGAGGCTGAGCGACCCCGGCCTCCAAATCGGAGGCTGAGCCACCCCGGCCTCCAAATCGGAGGCTGATCCACCCCGGCCTCCAAATCGGAGGCTGATCCACCCCGGCCTCCAAATCGGAGGCTGATCGACCCCGGCCTCCAAATCGGAGGCTGAGCCACCCCGGCCTCCAAATCGGAGGCTAAGCCACCCCGGCCTCCAAATCGGAGGCTGAGCCACCCCGGCCTCCAAATCGGAGGCTGATCCACCCCGGCCTCCAAATCGGAGGCTCATCGACCCCGGCCTCCAAATAGAAGGCTGATCGACCCCGGCCTCCAAATCGGAGGCTGAGCCACCCCGGCCTCCAAATCGGAGGCTGATCCACCCCGGCCTCCAAATCGGAGGCTCATCGACCCCGGCCTCCAAATCGGAAGTTCATCGACCCCGGCCTCCAAATCAGAGGCTCTTTGACCTCTGCCTCCAAATCGGAAGCTCAACGACCCCAGCCTCCAAATTGGAGGCTGAGCGACCCCAGCCTCCAAATCTTACCCAGAGTGGCCCCGCCCACCAAATCGGACCCTGTGGGGCCCCGCCCACCAAATCGGACCCTGAGAGGCCCCGCCCACCAAATTGGACCCAGAGTGGTCCCGCCCACCAAATTGGACCCAGAGTGGTCCCGCCCACCAAATTGGACCCAGAGGGGCTCCGCCCACAAAATCAGACCCAGAGGGGCCCCTGTCACAAAATCAGACCCTGAGGGGCCTCGGCCACAAAATCGGACCCTGATGGGCCCCAGTCACAAAATCGGACCCTGAAAGGCCCCGCCCACCAAATTGGACCCAGAGTGGTCCCGCCCACCAAATTGGACCCAGAGGGGCCCCACCCACAAAATCGGACCCAGAGGGGCCCCTGCCACAAAATCGGACCCAGAGGGGCCCCGGCCACAAAATCGGACCCTGAGGGGCCGCGGCCACAAAATCGGACCCTGAGGGGACCCAACCACAAAATCGGACCCTGAGGGGACCCAACCACAAAATCGGACCCTGAGGGGCCCCACCCACAAAATCAGGCCCTGAGGGGTCCCACCCACAAAATCAGACCATGAGGCCAAAGTGGCCCCTGAGAGGCACCCACAGTTAAATCGTATCCTGAGTTGAAAGTCTTGCAGGGGCAGCAGGCAAGTCTCTCTTAAAGGGGCAGCCCGGGCACCATTTCAAACCACTATCTGTACTTCCTTCAGGAAATACACATCTAGTATTATTATTACTATTCAGTTGATTTCCGCAATTAATGCGGCCTGAACCGCTACACGCACAGACTCCATTGAGGTTTCGTTTCGAAGCCAGCGTCCTCGAGAGGTGTGCTAAGTATTTTTCAAGTCGATCAGATTTATAGTTTTTGCGCAATTTGAGTTTGAAAAAACATTTTCCTGTCATTGGAATGCACTGTCTCAATGCATTTCAAATGGAAAATTTTGCCATAGGGAAAACATGGGGCAGTCGTGAGGCGATTCAAATAGCAGTTAAGCTCATTGATATGCGCAGGCACACCCAGTTACTATGCCAACGCCTACAAACTTTTCATGACTTCAAGAGTTTCTGGCAGATAATATCAGCTCTTAAAGCGAAACCCAGAGCACAAATGCAAATCTAGTTTCATCACATGACGCATGCCCCTGAGAGAGAATATGCGCCAAAGTAGATTAAGAAGCCCAGTGCACCAAACTGGCTCTTAAACGGCCGACGCGCCTAAGTGATTATTAAAGGGCCGGCGCACCAAAATGAGTCTTAAAGGGCCGGCGCGCCAAATCGAAAGCTGAGTGACCCCAGGCTCCAAATCGGAGGCTGATTGACCCTGGCCTACAAAACGGAGACTGAGCCACCCTGGCCTCCAAATCGGACCAAGAGTGGCACAGCCCACCAAATCAGACCCTGAGGGGCCCCGCCACCAAATCAAACCCTGAGGGGCCCCACCCACCAAGTCAGACCCAGAGTTGCCCCGCCCACTAAATCGGACCCTGAGGGGCTCCGACCAAAAAATCAGACCCAGAGCGGCCTCGCCCACCAAATCAGACCCAGAGTGGCCCCACCCACCAAATCAGACCCTGAGGGGCCCTGCCCACCAAATCAGACCCAGAGTGGCCCCGCCCACCAAATCAGACCCAGAGTGGCCCCGCCCACCAAATCAGACCCAGAGTGGCCCCGCCCACCAAATCAGACCCTGAGGGGCCCCACCCACAAAATCGGACCCTGAGGGGCCCCGCCCACCAAATTAGACCCTGAGGGGCCCCACCCTCAAAATCGGACCCAGAGGGGCCCCAGCCACAAAATCAGACCCCGAGGGGCCCCAGCCACAAAATCGGACCCTGAGGGGCCCCACCCACAAAATCGGACCCTGAGAGGCCCCAAACACAAATCCAGACCCTGAGGGGCCCCGACCACAAAATCGGACCCTGAGAGACCCCGGCCACAAAATCGGACCCTGAGGGGCCCCAACCACAAAATCAGACCCTGAGGGGCCCCGGTCACAAAATCGGACCCTGAGGGGCCCCACCCACAGAATCGGACCCTGAGGGGCCCCACCCACAAAATCGGACCCTGAGGGGCCCCGCTCACTAAATTAGACCCTGAGGGGCCCCACCCTCAAAATCGGACCCTGATGGGGCCCCGGCCACAAAATCAGACCCTGAGGGGCCCCGGCCACAAAATCGGACCCTGAGGGGCCCCGGCCACAAAATCGGACTCTGAGGGGCCCTGGCCACAAAATCGGAGCCTGAGGGGCCCCGGCCACAAAATCGGACCCTGAGGGGCCCCACCCACAAAATCGGACCATAAGGGGCCCCACCCACAAAATTGGACCCTGAGGGGCCCCACCCACAAAATCAGACCATGAGGGGCCCCACCCACAAAACTGGAACCTGAGGCATCCCGGCCACCAATACAAACCCTGAGGAGCCCACGCCACCGAATCGGATCCTGAGGGGCCCCACCCACCAAATCAGACCCTGAGGCCAAAGTGGCCCCTGAGAGGCACCCACAGTTAAAACGGATCCTGAGTTGAAAGTCTTGCAGGGGCAGCAGGCAAGTCTCTCTTAAAGGGGCAGCCCGGGCACCATTTCAAACCACTATCTGTACTTCCTTCAGGAAATACACATCTAGTATTAATGTTGTAATCCGAACGCTGCTAACTTTTTCTTTTTATTCAGTTGATTTCCGCAATTAATGCGGCCCGAACCGCTACACACACAGACTCCGTTGAGGTGTTGTTTCGAAGCCAGCGTCCACAAGAGGTGTGCTAAGTATTTTTGAGGCAATTCAAATGGCAGTAAAGCTCATTGATATGCGCAAGCACACCCATTTACTATGCCAACACCTACGAACGTCACATGACGCCCCCAGGATAGAGCTTCTGGCACATAATATCAGCTCTTAAAGCGAAACCCACAGCACAAATGCAAATCTAGCCTCATCACATGAAGCATGCCCCTGAGAGAGAATGTGCGCAAAGTGGATTTAGAAGCCCAGTGAGCCACCCTGTCTCTAAAATGGCCGACGCGCCAAAGTGATTCTTAAAGGGCCAGCGCGCCAAATCGAAAACTGAGTGACCCCAGGCTCCAAATCGGAGGCTTAGCCACCCCGGCCTCCAAATTGGAGGTTGATCGACCCTGGCCTCCAAATCGGACCCAGCGTGGCCCCGCTCAAGAAATCGGCCCCCGAGTGGACCCGCCCACCAAATCGGCACCCGAGTGGCCCCGCCCACCAAATCAGCCCCCGAGTGGCCCCGCCCACCAAATCGGCCCCGAGTGGCCCCGCCCACCAAATTAGACCCAGAGTGGTCCCGCCCACCAAATTGGACCCAGAGGGGCTCCGCCCACAAAATCAGACCCTAAGGGGCCCCACCCACAAAATCGGACCCTGAGGGGCCCCGGCCACAAAATCAGACCCTGAGGGGCCCCAATAAAATCAGACCCTGAGGGAGTCCGGCCACAAAATCAGACCCTGAGGGGCCCCACCCACAAAATCGGACCCTGAGAGGCCCCTCCCACAAAATCGGACCCTGAGGGGCCACACCCACAAAATCGGAGCCTGAGGGATCCCCACCAACAATTCAAGCCCTGAGCAGCCCAGGCCAAGGAATCAGATCCTGAGGCCAAAGTGGCCCTTGAGAGGCACTCACAGTTAAAACGGATCCTGAGTTGAAAGTCTTGCAGAGGCAGCAGGCAAGTCTCTCTTAAAGGGGCAGCCCGGGCACCATTTCAAACCACTATCTGTACTTCCTTCAGGAAATACACATCTAGTATTCATGTTGTAATCCGACCGCTGCTAACTTATTCTTATTATTCAGTTGATTTCCGCAATTAATGCGGCCCGAAACGCTACACGCACAGACTCCGTTGAGGTGTCGTTTCGAAGCCAGCATCCATGAGAGGTGTGCTAAGTAATTTTCGTGTCGATTGGATTTGTAGTTTTTGCGCAATTTGCATTAGAAATTTTTTTTTCCCGTCATTTGAATGTATTGTCTCAATGCTTTTCAATGGGGAAATTTTGCCTTAGAGAAAACATGCCCTGAGGCGATTCAAATGGCAGTTTAGCTCATTGATATGTGCAGGCAGACCCAGTTACTATGCCAGCGCCAAAGAACTTCACATGACCCCAGCAGGACACAGTTTCTGGCGATAATATCAGCTCTTAAAGCGAAACCCACAGCACAAATGCAAATCTAGCTTCATCACATGACGCGTGCCCCTGAGAGAGAATGTACGCCATAGTGAATTTAGAAGCCCAGTGCGCCAAACTAGCTCTTAAACAGCCGACGCGCCTAAGTGAATCTTAAAGGGCCGGCGCACCAAAATGAGCCTTAAAGAGCTGGCGCGCCAAATCGAATGCTGAGTGACCCCAGGCTCCAAATCGGAGGCTGATCGACCCTGGCCTACAAATCGGAGGCTGAGCCACCCAGGCCAACAAATTGGCCCCGGAGTGGCACCGCCCTCCAAATCAGACACAGAGAGGCCCCGCCCACCAAATTGGACCCTGAGGGGCCCCGCTCACCAAATCAGACCCGTAGTGGCCCCGCCCTCCAAATCGGACCCAGAGTGGCCCGCCCACCAAATTGAACCCTGAGGGGCCCCTCCCACCAAATCAGACTCAGATTGGTCCCGCCTACCAAATTGTACCCTGAAGGGCCCCGCCCACCAAATTGGACCCAGAGTGGCCCCGCCCACCAAATCAGACCCTGAGGGGTCCCACCCACCAAATCTGACCCTAAGGGGCCCCACCCACCTAATCAGACCCAGAGTGGCCCCGCTCACCAAATCAGGCCATGAGGGGCACCGCCCACCAAATCAGACCCTCATGGGCCCCGCCTGCCAAATCATACCCTGAAGAGCCCCACCCACCAAATCGGATCCTGAGGGGACCCGCCCACCAAATCGGACCCTGAGAGGCCCCGTCTACCAAATTGGAACCAGAGGAGCTCCGCCCACGAAATTGGACCCTGTGGGGCCCCACTCACCAAATCGGACCATGTGGGGCCCCGCTCACCAAATTGGACCCAGAGTGGCCACACCCACAAAATAGGAGCCTGAGAGATCCCGGCCAACAATTCAAGCCCTGAGGGGCCCCACCCTCAAAATCGGACCCTGAGGGGCCCAATCAACAAAATCTGACCCTGAGGGGCCCCAGCCACAAAATCGGACCCTGAGGGGCCCCAGCCACAAAATCGGACCCTGAGGGGCCCCACCCGCAAAATCAGACCCTGAGGGGCCCCGGCCATAAAATCAGACCCTGAGGGGCCCCAGCCATAAAATCGGACCCTGAGGGGCCCCGGACACAAAATCATACCCTGAGGGGCCCCACCCACAAAATCAGACCATGAGGGGCCCCACCCACAAAATCGGACCCTGAGGGTCCCCACCCATAAAATCGGACCCTGAGGGGACCCACCCACAAAATCGGACCCTGAGGGGCAAACACCCACAAAATCCGACCCTGAGGGGCCACACCCACAAAATTGGACCCTGAGGAATCCCGGCAACTAATTCAAATCCTGAGGAGCCCAGGCCACCGAATCGGATCCTGAGGGGCCCCACCCACCAAATCAGACCCTGAGGCCAAAGTGGCCCCTGAGAGGCACCCACATTTAAAACGGATCCTGAGTTGAAAGTCTTGCAGGGGCAGCAGGCAAGTCTCTCTTAAAGGGGCAGACCGGGCACCATTTCAAACCACTATCTGTACTTCCTTCAGGAAATACACATCTAGTTATTATTATTAAGTTGATTTCCGCAATTAATGCGGCCCGAACCGCTACACGCACAGACTCCGTTGAGGTGTCGTTTCAAAGCCAGCGCCCATGAGAGGTGTGCTAAGTATTTTTCGTGTCGATCGGATTTGTAGTTTTTGCGCAATTTGCGTTTGAAAATTTTTTTTCCCGTCATTGGAATGCACTGTCTCCAATGCATTTGAATGGGGAAATGGCAAAACGTGCCCTGAGGCGATTGCAATGGCAGTTGAGCTCATTGATATGCTCAGGCAGAACCAGTTACTATGCCAACGCCTACGAACGTCACATGACATCTCCAGAACAGAGCTTCTGCCACATAATATCAGCTCTTAAAGTGAAACCCACAGCACAAAAGCAAATCTAGCTTCATCACGACACATGCCCCTGAGAGAGAATGTGCGCCAAAGTGTATTTAGAAGCCCAGTGAGCCAAACTGGCTCTTAAAGGGCCGAAGCGCCAAAGTGATTCTTAAAGGGCCGCCGCACCGAAATGAGTCTTAAAGGGCCGACGCGCCAAATCGAAAGCTGAGTGACCCCAGGCTCCAAATCGGAGGCTGAGCCACCCCGGCCTTAAAATTGGAGGTTGAGCCACCCTGGCCTCCAAATCGGACCCAGAGTGGCCCCGCCCACCAAAAACGGGCCCAGAGTGGCACAGCCCACCAAATCGGACACTGAGGGCCCCCGCCCACCAAGTCAGACTCAGAGTGGCCCCACCCACCAAATCGGACCCTGAAGGGCCCTGCCCACCAAATCGGACCCAGAGGGGCCCTGCCCACCAAATCGGACCCAGAGTGACCCCGCCCACCAAATCGGACCATGAAGGGCCCCGCCCACCAAATCGGACGCTGAGGGGCCCCGCCCACCAAATCGGACCCTGAGGGGCCCCGCCCACCAAATCGGACCCTGAGGGGCACTGCCCACTAAATCGGACCGAGAGAGGCCACGCCCACCAAATCGGACCCTGAGGAGACCCCCCCAACAAATCAGACCCCGAGGGGCCCCACCCACCAAATCAGACCCTGAGGGGCCCCGCCCACCAAATCGGACCCAGAGTGGCCCCGCCCACCAAAATGGACCCAGGGGGCTCCACCCACAAAATCAGACCCTAAGGGGCCCCACCCACAAAATCGGACCCTGAGTAGACCCGGCCACAAAATCAGACCCTGAGGGGCCCCAACCACAAAATCTGACCCTGAGGGGCCCCGGCCACAAAATCTGACCCTGAGGGGCCCCACCCACAAAATCGGACCCTGAGGGGCCCCGGCCACAAAATCGGAACCTGAAGGGCCCTGGCCACAAAATCGGACCCTGAGCGGCCCATCCACAAAATCGGACCATGAGGGGCCCCAGCCACGAAATCGGACCCTGAGGGGCCCCGGCCACGAAATCGGACACTGAGGGGCGCTGGCCACAAAATCGGACCCTGAAGGGCCCCAACCACGAAATCAGACCCTGAGGGGCCCCGGACACAAAATCAGACCCTGAGGGCCCCCAACCACAAAACCGGACCCTGAGGGGCCCCGGCCACAAAATCGGACCCTGAGAGACCCCGGCCTCAAAATCGAACCCAGAGGGGCCCCACCCACAAAATTGGACCCTGAGGGGCCCCGCCTGCCAAATCAGACCCTGAGGGGCCCCGCCACAAAATCGGACCCTGAGGGGCCCCGCCCTCAAAATCGGACCCTGAGTTGACCCGGCCACAAAATCAGACCCTGAGGGGCCCCAACTACAAAATCGGACCCTGTGGGGCCCCGGCCACAAAATCGGACCATGAGGGGCCCCACCCTCAAAATCGGATCCTGAGGGGCCCCACCCACAAAATCGGACCCTGAGGGGTCCCGGCCACAAAATCGGACCCTGAGGGGCCCCGGCCACAAAATCGGACCCTGAGGGGCCCCGGCCAAAAAGTCGGACCCTGAGGGGCCCCAGCCACAAAATCATACCCTGAGGGATCCCACCCACAAAAACAGACCCTGAGGGGCCCCACCCATAAAATCGGACCCTGAGGGGACCCACCCACAAAATCGGACCCTGAGGGCCCACACCCACAAAATCGGACACTGAGAGGCCACACCCACAAAATCGTACCCTGAGGGGCCTCACCCACAAAATCAGACCCTGAGGGGCCCCACCCACAAAATCAGACCCTGAGGGGCCCCACCCATAAAATCGGACCCTGAGGGGACCCACCCACAAAATCGGACCCTGAGGGGCCACACCCACAAAATCGGACCCTGAGAGGCCACATCCACAAAATCAGACCCAGAGGGGCCCCACCCACAAAATTGGACCCTGAGGAATCCCAGCCACTAATTCAAATCTTGAGGAGCCCAGGCCACCGAATCGGATCCTGAGGGGCCCCACCCACCAAACCAGACCCTGAGGCCAAAGTGGCCCCTGAGAGGCACCCACATTTAAAACGGATCCTGAGTTGAAAGTCTTGCAGGGGCAGCAGCCAAGTCTCTTTTAAAGGGGCAGCCCAGGCACCAATTCAAACCACTATCTGTACTTCCTTCAGGAAATACACATCTAGTTATAGTGGTTTGAAAAAACCACTATATTGTAATCCGAACGCTGCTAACTTATTCTTCTTATTATTATTATTAAGTTGATTTCCGCAATTAATACAGCCCGAACCGCTACACGCACAGACGCCGTTGAGGTGTTGTTTCGAAGCCAGCGTCCACGAGTGGTGTGCTAAGTATTTTTCGTGTCGATCGAATTTGTAGTTTTTGCGCAATTTGCGCTTGAAATTTTTTTTTCCCGTCATTGGAATGCACTGTCTCCAATGCTTTTCAATGGGTAATGGCAAAACGTGCCCTGAAGCGATTGAAATGGCAGTTGAGCTCATTGATATGCGCAGGCAGACCCAGTTACTATGCCAACGCCTACGAACGTCACATGACATCCCAAGGACAGAGCTTCTGCCACATAATATCAGCTCTTAAAGCGAAACCCACAGCACAAATGCAAATCTAGCTTCATCACATGACACATGCCCCTGAGATAGAATGTGCGACAAAGTGGATTTAGAAGCCCAGTGAGCCACCCTGGCTCTTAAAGGGCCGACGTGCCACAGTGATTCTTAAAGAGCCAGTGCACCGAAATGAGTCTTAAAGGGCCGACGCGCCAAATCGAAAGCTGAGCGACCCCGGCCTCCAAATCGGAGGCTGAACCACCACGGCCTCCAAATCGGAGGCTGAGCCACCCTGGCCTCCAAATCGGACCCAGTGTGGCCCCGCTCAAAAAATCACACCCAGAGTAGCACAGCCCACCAAATCGGATCCTGAGGGGCCCCGCCCACCAAATCAGACTCCGAGTGGCCCCGCCCACCAAATCGGACCCTGAAGGGCCCCGCCCACCAAATCAGACCCTGAGAAGCCCCACCGACCAAATCGGACCCAGAGTGACCCCGCCCACCAAATCGGACCCTGAAGGGCCCCGCCCATCAAATCGGACCCAGAGGGGCCCCGCCCACCAAATCGGACCCAGAGGGGCCCCGCCCACCAAATCGGACCATGAGGGGCCCCGCCCACCAAATCGGACCATGAGGGGCACCGCCCAATAAATCGGACCCAGAGTGGCCCCGCCCACCAAAATGGACCAAGGGGGCTCCACCCACAAAATCAGACCCTAAGGGGCCCCACCCACAAAATCGGACCCTGAGTGGGCCCGGCCACAAAATCAGACCCTGAGGGGCCCCAACCACAAAATCGGACCCTGAGAGACAACCGGCCACAAAATCGAACCTAGAGGGGCCCCAGTCACAAAATAGGACCCTCAGGGGCCCCAACCACAAAATCAGACCCTGAGGTGCCCCGGTCACAAAATCGGACCCTGAGGGGCCCCACCCACAAAATCAGACCCTGAGGGGCCCCACCCACAGAACCAGACCCTGAGGGGCCCCACCCACAAAATCGGACCCTGAGAGACCCCGGCCACAAAATCGAACCCAGAGGGGCCCCAGTCACAAAATCAGACTCTAAGGGGCCCAAGTCACGAAATCGGACCCTGAGGGGCCCCAGCCACAAAATCAGACCCTGAGGGGCCCCGCCCACCAAATTAGATCCTGAGGGGCCCCACCCTCAAAATCAGACCCTGAGGGGCCCCAGCCACAAAATCAGACCCTGAGGGGCCCCAGCCACAAAATCGGACCCTGAGGGGCCTCACCCACAAAATCGGACCCTGAGGGGCCCCACCCACAAAATCAGACCCTGAGTGACCCCAGCCACAAAATCAGACCCTGAGGGGCCCCAGCCACAAAATCGGACCCTGAGGGGCCCCAGCCACAAAATCGGACCCTGAGGGGCCCCACCCACAAAATCGGACCCTGAGGGGCCCCACCCACAAAATCGGACCCTGAGGGGCCCCACCCACAAAATCGGACCCTCAGGGGCCCCGCCCACCAAATTAGACCCTGAGGGGCCCCACCCTCAAAATCGGTCCCTGAGGGGCCCCGGCCACAAAATCGGACCCTGAGGGGCCCACCCGCAAAATCGGACCCTAAGGGGCCCCGGCCACAAAATAGCACCCTGAGGGGTCCCACTCGCAAAATCGGACCCTAAGGGGCCCCACCCGCAAAATCGGACCCTGAGGGGCTCCACCCGGAAAATCGGACCCTGAGGGGCCCCGGCCCCAAAAATCGGACCATGAGGGGCCCCAACCACAAAATCGGACCCTGAGGGGCCCCAACCACAAAATCGGACCCTGAGAGGCACCGGCTACAAAATCGGACCCTGAGGGGCCCCAGACACAAAATTGGACCCTGAGGGGCCCCGGCCACAAAGTCGGACCCTGAGGGGCCCAACCCACAAAATCAGACTCAGTGTCCCCGCCCACCAAATTGGACCCTGAAGGGCCCCGTCCACCAAATCGGACCCAAAGTGGCCAAACCCACCAAATCAGACCCAGAGTGGCCACGCCCACCAAATCGGACCCTGAGGGGCCCCGCCCACCAAATGGGACCCTGAGGGGCCCCACCCACCAAATTGGACACTGAGGGGCCCCGCCCACCAAATTGGACCCTGAGGGGCCCCGCCCACCAAATCGGACCCAAAGTGGCCAAACCCACCAAATCAGACCCAGAGTGGCCACGCCCACCAAATGGGACCCTGAGGGGCCCCGCCCACCAAATGGGACCCTGAGGGGCCCCGCCCACCAAATTGGACACTGAGGGGCCCCACCCACCAAATCGAACCCTGAGGGGCCCCGCCCACCAAATCGGACCCTGAGGGGCCCCGCCCACTAAATCGGATTCTGAAAGGCCCCAACCACAAAATCGGACCCTGAGGGGCCCCACCCACAAAATCGGACCCTGAGGGTCCCTGCTGACCAAATCGGACCCAGAGTGGCCGCCCACCAAATCAGACCCAGAGTGGCCTGCCCACCAAATCAGACCTAGAGTGGCCCCGCTCACCAAATCGGACCCCGAGGGGCCCCACCCACCAAATCGGACCCCGAGGGGCCCCGCCCACCAAATCGGACCCCGAGCGATCCCGCCCACCATATCGGACCCCGAGGGTCCTCGCCAACCAAATTGGACCCTGAGGGGCCCCGCCCACCAAATCGGACTCTGATAGATCCCGCCCACCAAATCAGACCCTGAGGGGCCCAGCTCACCAAATCGGACCCAGAGTGGCCCCGCCCACCAAATATCGGACCCATAGTGGCCCCGCCCACCAAATCAGACCCAGAGTGGCCCCGCCCACCTAATTGTACTCTGAGGGGCCCCACCCACAAAATCGGACCCTAAGGGGCCCCACCTACAAAATTGGAACCTGTAGGGCCCCGGCCACAAAATTGGACCCTGAGGGGCCCCACCCACAAAATCGGACCCTGAGGGGATCCGGCCACAACATCGGACCCTGACTGGCCCCACTCACAAAATCGGACCCTGAGGGGCCCTACCCACAATATCGGACCCTGAGGGGCCCCAACCACAAAATCAGACCCTGATGGGCCCCGGCCACAAAATCGGACCCTGGCGGGCCCCGGCCACAAAATCGGACCCTGAGGGTCCCTGCTGACCAAATTGAACTCTGAGGGGCCCCGCCCACCAAATTGGACCCAGAGTGGTCCCGCCCACCAAATTGGACCCAGAGTGGTCCCGCCCACCAAATTGGACCCAGAGGGGCTCCGCCCACAAAATCAGACCCAGGGGGGCCCCGGCCACAAAATCGGACCCTGAGGGGCCGCGGCCACAAAATCGGACCCTGAGGGGACCCAACCACAAAATCGGACCCTGAGGGGACCCAACCACAAAATCGGACCCTGAGGGGCCCCACCCATAAAATCAGGCCCTGAGGGGCCCCACCCACAAAATCAGACCATGAGGCCAAAGTGGCCCCTGAGAGGCACCCACAGTTAAATCGTATCCTGAGTTGAAAGTCTTGCAGGGGCAGCAGGCAAGTCTCTCTTAAAGGGGCAGCCTGGGCAGCATTTCAAACCACTATCTGTACTTCCTTCAGGAAATACACATCTAGTATTATTATTACTATTCAGTTGACTTCTGCAATTAATGCGGCCTGAACTGCTAGACGCAGACTCCATTGAGGTGTCGTTTCGAAGCCAGCGTCCTCTAGAGGTGTGCTAAGTATTTTTCATGTCGATCGGATTTGTAGTTTTTGCGCAATTTGCGTTTGAAAAAACATTTTCCTGTCATTGGAATGCACTGTCTCAATGAATTTCAATTGGAAAATTTTGCCATAGGGAAAACATGCGGCAGTCATAAGGCGATACAAATGCCAGTTAAGCTCATTGATAAGCGCAGGCAGACACAGTTACTATGCCAACGTCTATGAACTTTGCATGACCCCACAGTGCTGACGCACCAAAATGAGTCTTAAAGGGCTGGCACACTAAATCGAAAGCTGAGTGACCCAAGGCTCCAAATCTGAGGCTGATTGACCCCGGCCCTAGAGTGGCCCTGCCCACCAGATCGGACTCTGTGGGGCCCCGCCCAACAATTCGAACCCAGAGTGGCCCCGCCCACCAAGTCTGACCCAGAGTGGCCTCGCCCACCAAATCGGACTCTGAGGAGCCCCAACCACAAAATCGGGCCCTAAGGGGCCGCACCCACCAAATCGGACCCTGAGGGGCCCCGGCCACAAAATCGGACCTTGAGGGGCCCCAACCACAAAATTGGATACTGAGGGGCCCCGGCCACCAAATCGGACCCTGGGGGCCCCGCCCACCAAATCGGACCCTGAGGGGCCCGCCCAACAAATCGGACCCTGAGGGGCCCCGGCAACAAAATCGGATCCTGAGGGGCCCCAACCACAAAATCGGACCCTAAGGGGCCCCGCCTACCAAATCGGACCCTGAGGGGCCCCGGCCACAAAATCGGAGCCTGAGGGACCCCAACCACAAAATCGGACCCTGGTGGGCCCCACCCACAAAATCAGACCCTGAGGGGCCTTGGCCACAAAATAGGACCCTGAGGGGCACCGGCCACAAAATCGGACCCTGAGGGGCCCCACCCACAAAATTGGACCCTGAGGGGCCCCAGCCACAAAATCGGACCCTAAGGGGCCCCGCCCACCAATTCAGACCCTGAGGGGCTCAACCCACCAAATCGGACCTTGAGTGGCTCGGGCCACAAAATCGGACCCTGAGGGGCCCCTGAGGGGCCAAACCCACAAGATCGGACCCTGAGGGATCCCGGCAACCAATTCAAGCCCTGAGGAGCCCAGGCCACCGAATCGGATCCTGAGGGGCCCCACCCACCAAATCAGACCCTGAGGCCAAAGTGGCCCCTGAGAGGCACCCACAGTTAAAACGGATCCTGACTTGAAAGTCTTGCAGGGGCAGCAGGCAAGTCTCTCTTAAAGGGGCAGCCCGGGCACCATTTCAAACCACTATCTGTACTTTCTTGAGAGGTGTGCTAAGTATTTTTTGTGTCGATCGGATTTGTAGTTTTTGTGCAATTTGCGTTTGAAAATTTTTTTTCCCGTCATTGGAATGCACTGTCTCCAATGCTTTTCAATGGGAAGCTTAAAACATGCAAGTTGAGCTCATTGATATGCACAGGCACACCCAGTTACTATGCCAACGCCTACGAACATCACATGACGCCCCGAGGACAGAGCTTCTGCCACATAATATCAGCTCTTAAAGCGAAACCCACAGCACAAATGCAAATCTAGCTTCATCACATGACGCATGCCCCTGAGAGAGTATGTGCGCCAAAGTGGATTTAGAAGCCCAGTGAGCCACCCTGGCACTTAAAGTGCCGACGTGCCAAAGTGATTCTTAAAGGGCCGGCACACCGAAATGAGTCTTAAAGGGCCGGCGCGCCAAATCGAAAGCTGAGTGACCCCAGGCTCCAAATCGGAGGCTGAGCCACCCCGGCCTCCAAATCAGAGACTGAGCCACCCTGGCCTCCAAATCGGACCCAGTGTGGCCCCGCTAAAAAAATCAGACTCCGAGTGGCCCCGCCCATCAAATCGGACCCTGAGGAGCCCCGCCCACCAAATCGGACCCAGAGTGACCCCGCCCACCAAATCGGACCCAGAGTGACCTCGCCCACCAAATCGGACCCAGAGTGGCCCCGCCCACTAAATCGGACCCAGAGGGGCCCCGCCCACCAAATCGGACCCAAAGGGGCCCCGCCCATCAAATCGGACCCTGAGGAGCCCCGCCCACCAAATCGGACCCAGAGTGATCCCGCCCACCAAATCGGACCCTGTAGGGCCCCGCCCACCAAATCGGACCCAGAGGGGCCCCGCCCACCAATTCGGACCATGAGGGGCACTGCCCACTAAATCGGACCCAGAGTGGCCCCGCCCACCAAAATGGACCCAGGGGGCTTCACCGACAAAATCAGACCCTAAGGGGCCCCACCCACAAAATCGGACCCTGAGTGGGCCCGGCCACAAAATCAGACCCTGAGGGGCCCCAACCACAAAATCGGACCCTGAGAGACCCCGGCCACAAAATCGGACCCTGAGGGGCCCCGGCCACAAAATCGGACCCTGAGGGGCCCCGGCCACAAACTCGGACCCTGAGGGGCCCCACCCGCAAAATCGGACCCTGAGGGGCCCCACCCGCAAAATCGGACCCTGAGGGGCCCCACCATCAAATTGGACCCTGAGGGGCCTCACCCGCAAAATCGGACCCTGAGGGGGCCCGGCCACAAAATCGGACCCTGAGGGTCCCACCCACAAAATCGGACCATAAGGGGCCCCACCCACAAAATCGGATCCTGAGGGGCCCCACCCACCAAATCAGACCCTGAGGCCAAAGTGGCCCCTGAGAGGCACCCACACTTAAAACGGATCCTGAGTTGAAAGTCTTGCAGGGGCAGCAGGCAAGTCTCTCTTAAAGGGGCAGCCCGGGCACCATTTCAAACCACCATCTGTACTTCCTTCAGGAAATACACATCTAGTATTATTATTACTATTCAGTTGATTTCCGCAATTAATGCGGCCCGAACCGCTACACACACAGACTCCGTTGAGGTGTCATTTCGAAGCCAGCGTCCATGAGAGGTGTGCTAAGTATTTTTCGAGTCAGATTTATAGTTTTTGTGCAATTTGCGTTTGAAAAAACATTTTCCTGTCATTGGAATGCACTGTCTCAATGCATTTCAAATGGAAAATTTTGCCATAGGGAAAACATGGGGCAGTCGTGAGGCGATTCAAATAGCAGTTAAGCTCATTGATATGCGCAGGCACACCCAGTTACTATGCCAACGCCTACAAACTTTTCATGACTTCAAGAGTTTCTGGCAGATAATATCAGCTCTTAAAGCGAAACCCAGAGCACAAATGCAAATCTAGCTTCATCACATGACGCATGCCCCTGAGAGAGAATGTGCGCCAAAGTGGATTTAGAAGCCCAGTGCGCCAAACTAGATCTTAAAGGGCCGATGCGCCTAAGTGATTCTTAAAGGGCCGGCGCACCAAAATGAGTCTTAAAGGGCCGGCGCGCCAAATCGAAAGCTGAGTGACCCCAGGCTCCAAATCGGAGGCTGATTGACCCTGGCCTACAAATCGGAGGCTGATCGACCCTGGCCTACAAAACGGAGACTGAGCCACCCTGGCCTCCAAATCGGACCCTGAGGTGCCCCGCCCACCAAATCGGACCCAGAGTGGCCCCGCCCACCAAATCAGACCCAGAGTGACCCCGCCCACCAAATCGGACCCAGAGTGGCCCCGCCCACCAAATCGGACCCTGAGGTGCCCCGCCCACCAAATCGGACCCAGAGTGGCCCCGCCCACCAAATCGGACCCAGAGTGGCCCCGCCCACCAAATCAGACCCAGAGTGGCCCTACCCACCAAATCAGACCCAGTGTGGATCCGCCCACCAAATCAGACCCAGAGGGGCCCCACCCACCAATTCAGACCCTGAGGGGCTCCGTCCACCAAATCGGACCCTGAGGGGACCCGCCCACCAAATCGGACTTAGAGGGGCCCCAACCACAAAATCGGACCCTGAGGGGTCCAGGCCACAAAATCGGACCCTGAGGGGCCCCGGTCACAAAAACGGACCTTGAGGGGCTCCGGCCACAAAATCGGACCCTGAGGGGCCCCACCCACAAAATCAGACACCGAGGGGCCCCACCCACAAAATCGGACCCTGAGGGGCCACACCCACAAAATCAGACTCTGAGGGGCCACACCCACAAAATCGGACCCTGAGCGATCCCGGCCACCAATTCAAGCCCTGAGGAGCCCAGGCCACCAAAGTGGCCCCTGAGAGGCACCCACAATTAAAACGGATCCTGACTTGAAAGTCTTGCAGGGGCAGCATGCAAGACTATCTTAAAGGGGCAGCCCGGTCACCATTTCAAACCACTATCTGTACTTCCTTCAGGAAATACACATCTAGTATTAATGTTGAAATCCGAACGCTGCTAACTTTTTCTTTTTATTCAGTTGATTTCCGCAATTAATGCGGCCCAAACCGCTACACGCACAGACTCTGTTGAGGTGTCGTTTCGAAGCCAGCGTCCATGAGAGGTGTGCTAAGTATTTTTCGTGTCGATCGGATTTGTAGTTTTTGCGCAATTTGCGTTTGAAAATTTTTTTCCCGTCATTGGAATGCATGTTTCAATGCTTTTCAATGGGCAACTTAAAACGTGCCCTGAGGCAATTCAAATGGCAGTAAAGCTCATTGATATGCGCAGGCACACCCATTTACTATGCCAACGCGTACGAACATCACATGACGCCCCCAGGACAGAGCTTCTGCCACATAATATCAGCTCTTAAAGCGAAACCCACAGCACAAATGCAAATCTAGCCTCATCACATGAAGCATGCCCCTGAGAGAGAATGTGCGCCAAAGTTGATTTAGAAGAAGCCCAGTGAGCCAAACTAGCTCTTAAAGGGCCGACGCGCCAAAGTGATTCTTAAAGGGCCAGCGCGCCAAATGAAAAACTGAGTGACCCCAGGCTCCAAATCGGAGGCTTAGCCACCCCGGCCTCCAAATTGGAGGCTGATCGACCCTGGCCTCCAAATCGGACCCAGCGTGGCCCAGCTCAAGAAATAGGACCCCGAGGGGCTCCGCTCACCAAATCAGACCCAGAGTGGCCCCGCCCAGCAAATCGGACCCAGAGTAGCCCCGCCCACTAAATCGGCCCCGAGGGGCCCCGCCCACCAAATCGGCCTCCGAGTGGCCCCGCCCACCAAATCAGCCCCCGAGTGGCCCCGCCCACCAAATCGGCCCCCGAGTGGCCCCGTCCATCAAATCGGGCCCCGAGTGGCCCCGCCCACCATATTGGGCCCAGAGTGGCGCCACCCACCAAATCATACCCCGAGTGGCCCCACCCACCAAATCGGCTTCCGAGTGGCCCCGCCCACCAAATCTACCCCGAGTGGCCCCACCCACTAAATCGCCCCGAGTGGCCCCGCCCACCAAATCGGCCCCCGAGTGGCCTGCCCACCAAATTGGTCCCCTGAGGGATCCCAGCCACCAATTCAAACCCTGAGTAGCCCAGGCCACCGAATCAGATCCTGAGGGGCCTCACCCACCAAATCAGACCCTGAGGCCAAAAGTGTCCCCTGAGAGGCACCCACACTTAAAACGAATCCTGAGTTGAAAGTCTTGCAGGGGCAGCAGGCAAGTCTCTCTTAAAGGGGCAGCCCGGGCACCATTTCAAACCACTATCTGTACTTCCTTCAGGAAATACACATCTAGTATTAATGTTGTAATCCGAACGCTGCTAACTTATTCTTTTTATTCAGTTGATTTCCGCAATTAATGCAGCCCGAACCGCTACACGCACAGACTCCGTTGAGGTGTCGTTTTGAAGCTTGCGTCCACGAGACGTGTGCTAAGTAATTTTTATGTCGAGTGGATTTGTAGTTTTTGCGCAATCTGCGTTAGAAATTTTTTTTCCCGTCATTGGAATGTATTGTCTCAATGCTTTTCAATGGAGAAATTTTGCCAAAGAGAAAACATGCCCTGAGGTGATTCAAATGGCAGTTAAGCTCATTGATATGTGCAGGCAGACCCAGTTACTATGCCAACGCCTATGAACTTTACATGACGCCCCCAGGACACAGATTCTGGCAGATAATATCAGCTCTTAAAGCGAAACCCACAGCACAAATGCAAATCTAGCTTCATCACATGAAGCATGCCCCTGAGAGAGAATGTACGCCAAAGTGGAATTAGAAGCCCAGTGCGTCAAACTAGCTCTCAAACGGCCGTCATGCTTAAGTGATTCTTAAAAGGCCGGCGCGCCAAATCGAAAGCTGAGTGACCCCAGGCTCCAAATCGGTGGCTGATCGATCATGGCCTACAAATCGGAGGCTGAGCCACCCTAGCTTCCAAATCGGACCCAGAGGGGCCCCGCCCACCAAATCGGCCCCAGAGTGGCCCCACCCACCAAATCGGCCCCAGAGTGGCCCCGCCCACCAAATCGGCCCCAGAGTGGCCCTGCCCACCAAATCGTCCCCCGAGTGGCCCTGCCCACCAAATCGTCCCCCGAGTGGCCCTGCCCACCAAATCGGCCCCCGAGTGGCCCATCCCACCAAATCGGCCGCCGTGTGGCCCCGCTCACCAAATCGGCCCCCGTGTGGCCCCCCCACCAAATTGGCCCCCGTGTGGCCCCGCTCACCAAATCGTCCCCGTGTGGCCCCGCTCACCAAATCAGCCCCCGTGTGGCCCTGCCCACCAAATCGGCCCCCGAGTGGCCCATCCCACCAAATCGGCCCCCGAGTGGCCCTGCCCACCAAATCGGCCCCCGAGTGGCCCATCCCACCAAATCGGCCCCCGTGTGGCCCCGCTCACCAAATCGGCCCCCGTGTGGCCCCCCCACCAAATTGGCCCCCGTGTGGCCCCGCTCACCAAATCGTCCCCCGTGTGGCCCCGCTCACCAAATCGTCCCCCGTGTGGCCCCACTCACCAAATCAGCCCCCGTGTGGCCCCGCTCACCAAATCGGCTCCCGAGTGGCCCCGGCCACAAAATCGGACCCTGAGTGGCACCGCCCACTAAATCGGACCGAGAGTGGTCCCACCCACCAAATCGGACCCTGAGGAACCCCACCCATCAAATCAGACCCCGAGGGGCCCCGCCCACCAAATCAGACCCAGAGTGGCCCCTCCCACCAAATCGGCCCCCGAGTGGCCCCTCCCACCAAATTGGCCCCCGAGTGGCCCCTCCCACCAAATCGGCCCCCGTGTGGTCCCGCTCACCAAATCGGCTCCCGTGTGGCCCCGCTCACCAAATCGGCCCCCGTGTGGCCCCGCTCACCAAATCGGCTCCCGAGTGGCCCCGGCCACAAAATCGAACCCTGAGGGGCACCGCCCACTAAATCGGACCGAGAGTGGTACCGCCCACCAAATCGGACACTGAGGAACCCCGCCCACCAAATCAGACCCCGAGGGTCCCCCCTCCAAATCGGACCCTGAGGGGCCCCGGCCACAAAATCGGACCCTGAGGGGCCCCGGCCACAAATTGACACACTGAGGGGCCCCGGCCACAAAATCGGACCCTGAGGGAACCCACCCACAAAATCGGACCCTGAGGGGCCCCACCCAGAAAATCAGACCCTGAGGGGCCCCACCCAGAAAATCAGACCCTGAGGGGCCACACCCACCAAATCGGACCCTGAGGGGTCACACCCACAAAATTGGACCCTGAGGGATCCCGGCCACCAATTCAAACCCTGAGGAGCCCAGGCCACCGAATCGGATCCTGAGGAGCCCCACCCACCAAATCAGACCCTGAGGCCAAAGTGGCCCCTGAGAGGCAGCCACAGATAAAATGGATCCTGATTTGAAAGTTTTGCAGGGGAAGCAGGCAAATCTCTCTTAAAGGGGCAGCTCGGGCACCATTTCAAACCACTATCTGTACTTCCTTCAGGAAATACACATCTAGTTCTTCTTCTTATTATTATTATTATTAAGTTGATTTCCACAATTAATACAGCCCGAACCGCTACACGCACAGACTCCGTTGAGGTGTTGTTTCGAAGCCAGCGTCCACGAGAGGTGTGCTAAGTATTTTTCGTGTCGATAGGATTTGTAGTTTTTGCGCAATTTGCGTTTGAAATTTTTTCTTCCCGTCATTGGATTGCACTGTCTCCAATGCTTGTCAATGGGAAATGGCAAAACGTGCCCTGAGGCGATTGAAATGGCAGTTGAGCTCATTGATATGCGCAGGCAGACCCAGTTACTATGTCAACGCCTACGAACGTCACATGACATCCCAAGGACAGAGCTTCTGCCACATAATATCAGCTCTTAAAGTGAAACCCACAGCACAAATGCAAATCTAGCTTCATCACATGACACATGCCCCTGAGATAGAATGTGCGACAAAGTGGATTTAGAAGCCCAGTGAGCCACCCTGGCTCTTAAAGGGCCTACGTGCCACAGTGATTCTTAAAGGGCCAGCGCACCGAAATTAGTCTTAAAGGGCCGGCGCGCCAAATCGAAAGCTGAGGGACCCCGGCCTCCAAATCGGAGGCTGAGCCGCCCCGGCATCCAAATCGGAGGCTGAACCACCCCGGCCTCCAAATCGGAGGCTGAGCCACCCTGGCCTCCAAATCGGACCCAGTGTGGCCCCGCTCAAAAAATCAGACCCAGAGTAGCACAGCCCACCAAATCGGATCCTGAGGGGCCCCGCCCACCAAATCAGACTCCGAGTGGCCCCGCCCACCAAATCGGACCCTGAGGGGACCCGGCCACAAAATCGGACCCTGAGGGGCCCCGCCCACCAAATCGGACCCTGAGGGGCCCCGCCCACTAAATCGGATTCTGAAAGGCCCCAACCACAAATTCAGACCCTGAGGGGCCCCGCTGACCAAATTGAACTCTGAGGGGCCCCGCCCACCAAATCGGACCCAGAGTGGCCCGCCTACCAAATCAGACCAAGAGTGGCCCCGCTCACCAAATCGGACCTCGAGGGGCCCCACCCACCAAATCGGACCCCGAGGGTCCCCGCCCACCAAATCGGACCCCGAGGGGCCCCGCCCACCAAATCAGACCCCGAGGGATCCCGCCCACCAAATCGGACCCCGAGGGTCCCCGCCCACCAAATTGGACCCTGAGGGGCCCCGCCCACCAAATCGGACTCTGATAGATCCCGCCCACCAAATCAGACCCTGAGGGGCCCCGCTCACCAAATCGGACCCTGAGGGGCCCCGCTCACCAAATCGGACCCTGAGGGGCCCCACCCACCAAATCAGACCCTGAGGGGCCCCGGCCACAAAATCGGACCCTGAGGGGCCCCACCCACAAAATCAGACCCTGAGGGGCCCCAGCCACAAGATTGGACCCTGAGGGGCCCCAACCACCAAATCAGACACTGAGGGGCCCTGGCCACAAAATCGGACCCTTAGGGGCCCCACCCACCAAATTAGCCCCTGAGGGGACCCGGCCACCAAATCGGACCCTGAGGGGCCCCACCCACCAAATCGGACCCTGAGGTGCCCCACCCACAAAATCGGGCCCTGAGGGCCCCACCCACAAAATCGGACCCTGAGGCCAAAGTGGCCCCTGAGAGGCACCCACAGTTAAAACGGATCCTGAGTTGAAAGTCTTGCAGGTGCAGCAGGCAAGTCTCTCTTAAAGGGGCAGCCTGGGCAGCATTTCAAACCACTATCTGTACTTCCTTCAGGAAATACACATCTAGTTGTTATGTTTTATTGTCCTGAACACATTCCACAATGCAATGAATAACAATTTGCAACTGGAATATTTCATTCAGAGATATCTAAGATGTGGTATTTTGGTGTTCCCTTTATTTTTTTGAGCAGTGTATTTTGTTCATCTAATTAGTGCTTTGTCTTTTGTTTGGGTCGGTCATTGTGATGGTATTTCACCCCTTCTCATTGTGGAAATTTTGCGATTTCCTTTTCACCAACCCTTCTTTCAAGAGTCACAAATTTTAATTTTTTTTGTTGATATACCCATATGAGGGCTTATTTTTCATGGCGAGTTTTACTTTTGAATAACACAATTCATTTTATCACGCAGTGCTACAAACTAAGAAAAAAATTCCCAAGTGAGGCAGAATGGTGAAAAAAGTGCATTTAAGATATAACATTTTGATTGATTCTTGCAAAATTGCCATTCTGGCTTTTAGTTTTTTTTTCTCATTACACCATTTACCAATCTCGTTAATTAGTTTCAGATTTGGATAGATTGGACTTGTATGGATGCAGCATTGCTCAATATGTGCAATTTCATGGGGGAAAAGGTGGGTGATTTTGTCAAGGTGAAAATATATTTTCTTATATAACTTTTATACTTTTATACTGTGAAACAATAAGTTTTTCCTAATTGCTTGCTAATGCAAATGTAACTGTATTAAAGATGGCTGCCAGTGTTCACTTTCACTTAAATTCAGTGTCTAAAGAGTTAAGTTTCATTTCTCCTAAAAAAAGATAACTCAGGAATGTGAAGAAGTAACCATCGGGAGACGTTTTGACGAATCAGAGAGAGACTGGACACTAGATGTATACTGCATAAACCCCGCCTAATGCACGCCTTCCCCTAACACTCAATATAGTATTGTGTATTTGTAAATAAAGCCAGTTGTTGTACTGCTCCTGACAGGTGTTGATGCGGGACATTAGCTAAGACTGAATCAGCTGCGTGTCTGAGTCATTCTTAATTGGTACCAGATGTTTTGCGCTCGCACAATGATTTGGAATGACTGGTGAATGAGGATTTATTGTCGTTTACGACCCCGACAATTTGGCGCCCAACGTGGGGCGTGGACAGTGATCCGAGGCTCCTCTGGACCCATGCCTGGATGTCTGTGGATGATACCTGTAGTGGCTGACCTCGAGGACTGATCACCCTCCAAAACACGGTAAGTGAGATCATATACACTGTATGTGTCACACTTGCTAGTGTCTCAGCCGTTATTGGTTTGTCTGTGGTCTCCTTGGGTTTGGGGGGTGACCGGTCGAGTGGTGAGACTGAGTGCGATCCTGTGCCACGCTCTGAACCAGCAACTGAGAGACGTCGCATTCTGCGCGTCCTCGTGTACACCACACCTCCTCCACCGGTCATTGTACTCCATTCAACCACCCTACCCGTGACTATTGTCTAGTAGTGAAGTGGAGTGATAAATTGAGCTAGTTGCAGATTGTGGGGCAACTTAGAGGAATGGATAGGAGACGCAGCCTCTGTGATATTGTACCAGCTAGGTAATTAAGACGTCCCGAGAAGGGACCACCTGTATTTCTGTGGAGGGCTCTCACTAGGAGACCGCCTCCCGACTGTTGGAATATCGTGGCAGGATAATCTGTTAATCACTGCTGTTCAAGGTTAGGGAAAGGAAATATTGAGCGCGAGGCTCTTTTCCTAGTACGTCGAACGTGAGGCTCCGTACTGTGGAACATCAGTGTTGATATCGCTACCAGTGGTTTTTCTGCAGAGAACCATAGTATTCTGTAAGAGTCATGCTGCGTATCTTAAAGCAGAAGAAGTCTGTGCCCCACAAGTTAGATGAGGATGCTGTGGAGGTCAAGGCAATAGTAGCGTCATGGGAGGGCAAGAAGGCAGTCAAGAATGTTGAGAGATTGTATAAGCATGTAGGATTGCCCTCGTCAGGGAGATTACAGCCGGCTATGTGGCATAATCTCATAGAGAACAAACGAGGCATGTTGAAAGATAAAGGATTGTTAGAACAAGCACAAGCTCATCTGCGAGTTGCGCGAGGCTTGAAGAATGAAGGATGGAAAGAGATTGATGGGGAAGGAGGATCAGACAATGCGGAACCTGTGTTTGGTTATAAAATGCCTTTGAACTGTGATCTTATAGATTGTAAAATGGCCGCCGTGCCACTGATGATGAAAATGCAGTCCCAACCACCGCCCTATAATGGCGACAAGACGAGCTCTCCAGAAGCGTGGGTGTGTCCTGTTTGTGGCGTGCAGAATCCAACCTGGGTGGAAACCTGCCGTGTGTGTGGGGCGGGCCGTCCTTGGGGTTCCGCCCAGACCATGGACGGAAGTGGGGCATGCCACGCCTCCACCGGCAGCCATCTTGGTGCACCCGGAATTCCTCCCCAGCCACTATGTCCGCTGGTAACACTTTCCGGCGAGTACTATCAGGGACCACCACTTCCTGAGAAACCTCCAGCACCGACCGATGCTGTTCCCACCTCTAATGTTCCTGTTTCTGTTCCGGCCTCTGGGCCTAGTCTCCCGGTGCAACCCACTGTGATATTTGTAAATACACCTGGTCAAGGTCCCTTCACTCTTGACGCCCTGACTGGCAGTACGGCTTTCCGGTCCGTAATGCGTATGAGGCGCCAAGCTATCGGAGATGATGAGGGATCAGAAGATTCTGACAATCAGGTTGCTACAATTCCCCTTGCCCCGCCACTGCTATTAGGTCCGTTCGAATCCCCCCGGCCCGGAAGGAGCCCACTACCTACCCCTCGCAACAAATCCTCTAGGTTGCCCCATGACCCTGAAATCTGGTTCCCCTGTCATTCACGCTATTACATCACACCTCAGGGCTCCCAGGTTCTTTTCTCAGTGGGGTATGGGGACATAGTTACCCACCAGGTAGGAGCCATAGTGAACCCAGCTAACTCTACCCTGTCGCATAGAGGTGGTTTGGCCCAACAGATAGCTAAAAAGGGAGGCCCAGCCATAACCCAAGAGTGTCTGCCTACCTTACCAATTATGGCCCCTTGCATCCAGGAGACGCTATGTCCACCCAGGGAGGGAATTTGCCCTGTGATATAGTGTTACACACTGCAGGCCCTATATATGATTACAGGACACCCGAGCATTGCCGTACAATATTGCAGACCGCCTTACAGACAGTGCTTATCTTTGCAGGACAGCTAGGGAGAGATACACTTCCTCGTAGAACTTTGGCTATACCATTGATATCTTCAGGACTCTTTGGATACCCACTGGGCCCCTGTATGAAGGAACACGTTGAAGTCATCAAGAATTGTCTCCAATCAACCCCAGATCTCGATTTATAAGAAGTTAGGATCGTCTGTTACCATGAATCCGGATTAGAGGGCATCATGCCCTTGGTAGCTGAATACATGATACCACTGATGCACACAGGTATAAAGCCCCTGGATGAGGTAATACCCACAGCACCCCCAACTGCCCCGAAGGATGAGGCAGTGACACATGACGAAGAAGAAGAAGGGCTGAAGCTGAAATACAAACCCTTCACTCCGGTACAAATTGATGCTATTGTTAACAAGTTACCTGACCCGGACAAATTTCCCATGCAGTATGTAAGGAAACTGGAACAGACTAGGAGCATCTACGGGGCTACATGGTCTGATCTATCAGGCATCACCTCAATCAAAGCCTCCGAATATTTTCTCCCCACCATCATGAAGGAATTGGACCCCACTAAAGCAGGACCTCTCAACAAGTTCAAGTCTGGAAAGGAGTTTATCGCTCAACTCACAAAGTGGGCCCAGGATCGTCTCTGTGACGAAGCAGGATCAATACAGGATATACAACAAGAATCTGGTGAAGCTGTGGAGAAATACGCTGCCAGACTAACTATGCAGTTTGAAGACTTGGGTTATTCAACTCATGTGAAGACGCAGGCAGCCTTGTTGGTCCGTGCTTTTATTGATGGTCTGGAAGATCCACTGAAGGATAAGGTCATGAAGCTTCGTCCCGAATTACCTGATGGTCCCCTAAAACAGGCCCTCACTGTTGTGAAGAGTTATCAGAAAATGCTTCAAAGGGAAGAAAAAGAAGCAGAAAAGGAAGCAGAGAAGGAAGCACAGAAGGACAAAAGCAAGAAGAAACCAGCCATGTATATGGCAGAAGCCTCAGAAGTACCTGTTATGGTGTATCAGGCTCAGGATCGGTATGGATCACCACGCTTGAGGCCGAGAGGGTCCCAGGGCCAAAACTACAGGGACAGACCAGTTCGTGATGACCAAGGGAGACCTCTGTGTTGGGAGTGTGCCAGCCCTGGTCATATGAGAAGAAGTTGTCCTCGCAGGGGGCACCCTCAGAGACCTCTTCCTCCTCCACACTCATGAAGTTCAGGCCAACCGGTGCCCACTTTTCCTGCCACCTGTACTTCCTCGTCTTGTGGTACAGTGACCCTGGAAGTGGACAATCAACCTCTCAAGTTCTTAGTGGACACTGGGGCGGCCACCTCTGTTATCTCTTCATCTCAGCTGCCTCCTACAATCTCCCTGTCTTCAGATTTCCTCACATGTATTGGAGTTGAAGGTCAACAAACCTCATCACCACTCACTGTTCCCGTCCCAGCTGGCCCATTCTCTGGTGTCTTTGCCAAATTTCTGGTGTCTGAAACCTGCCCCGTCAACCTTCTAGGAGCTGACCTTCAGAGGCTTCACGCTACCATCATCTTCGGTGATCAAGGGATGGAATTGCAATTACAAGATCCTGCCTCACAACAAGGCACTGAAGATCGTTGTGTCCTTAAGGCTTTCCCTCTGATGATGATGACTCTGCAAACGACACCTTCCCCGGATTTGCCCAATCTACCTACCACTCTGTGGTCAACTGGACCTGAGGATGTGGGTCTGCTCAAAGTGCCTCCAGTAAAAGTCCACCTCAAACCTGGGCACCCATACCCCAGACTACCTCAGTATCCGCTTAAGGCTGCCCAAGAGCGGAGCCTTGGAGTTCAGATTACCTCCCTCTTACATTCTGGAGTGCTAATCAGATGTGTTTCACCCTGTAACACACCCCTGTTTCCAGTGAAGAAGAAGACAGCTCCTGGAGACCCTCCGAAGTACAGACTTGTACAGGACCTCAGAGCAGTCAATTCAGCCACCATCTTGGAAACTCCTGTGGTACCCAACCCAAACACCTTGCTTTCTCAAGTGCCTACTTCAGCAACACTCTTCACCGTTATTGACCTGGCTAATGCTTTCTTCAGTGTCCCGCTTCATGAAGACTCACAGTTTTTATTTGCCTTCACGTTTCAAGGATCTCAGCTGACCTGGACCAGGACACCACAGGGTGCCCAGAACTCCCCTAACCAGTTCACTCATGCTATGAAGATGACCCTGGATCCGTGGGTGTTACAGAATCTTCATGTCACGCTTCTCCAGTATGTTGATGACCTACTCCTCTGTGGAACTGAAGAGAATCTGTTTGCTGCTTCTGAGTCCTTGCTCCTTTTTCTTCATTCTGCCAACTGCAAAGTCTCAAAGGCCAAGGTCCAGTGGTGCAAGGAGAAAGTCGTCTTCCTCGGACACTGCATCTCTCAAGGCTCGAGACACCTCACCGAGGACAGAAAACATGCAATCGAGGATATCCCTTATCCAAAGACATACTCTGCTATGCAGTCTTTCTTAGGACTCATTACCTACTGCAGACAGTGGATTCCGGATGCTTCAAGACTCATGCAACCTTTGTATGATTGCCTCAAGGCTGGAGGACCGGACTGGGATCATGCTGAAAATCCGTATATCTATGCTCAGCAAAAGGACTGTTTCCTGGCTCTCAAGGAAGCTGTTGTCAGCGCCCCTGCTCTGGGTCTCCCTGACTACACTCAGCCGTTTCATCTCTTTGTTTCAGAATCTGAAGGACATGCCTCTGGTGTGCTGGCACAGAGACATGCTGATCGTTTCCGTCCTCTGGCCTACTACTCAGCCAGGCTAGACCCTGTTGCCAGAACTGCTCCTTCCTGCCTCAAGGCTGTGCATGCAGCCCATGTTCTTCTGGATAAGTCTGCTGACATAGCACTTGGTCATGACTTGGTCATTCAAGCTGGACATGATCTCTCTGCTGTCCTCCAACAAACATCTCCTAAGCATCTAACGAGCCAAAGACATCTCAGACTTCAGTGCTCTCTACTTCTGCCCTCCAACATCACCTTCCAGAAATGTACTACCATCAACCCAGCCACTTTGCTTCCACATTCTAGGGGGGAGTTCCCTGACGGGTATAAGGACTTACCAGACGGGAGGTCACCTGATGACCCGCATGACTGTGTAAAAGCACTGGAACAAGAAGCCTCTGCACCACAAAATGTGGTAACTCAAGAACTTCTCAACCCTGATTTGCAACTATGGACTGATGGATCTCGATTTGCAGACTCTTATGGCAAGTTCCACACTGTATATGCGGTCACCACTGAAACAGAAGTCCTTCTGGCTGAAGCCTTGCCACCTCACCTTTCGGCTCAAGAAGCCGAACTTGTGGCCCTACAACAAGCATGTTATCTAGCAGAAGGGAAGACGGCCAATGTCTACACTGACTCAAGATACGGCTATGGAATCTGTCACGATTTTGGATTCCTGTGGAAGTCCCGAGGGTTCATTACGGCTACAGGAACCCCTGTTAAACATGCACTAAGGATTAAAGCCCTGATGAAGGCATTGGAGCTACCTGTACAAATTGCGGTGATCAAGGTCAAAGCTCACGGGAAAGTCAATTCGAAGGAGACTAGAGGAAACCATTTAGCAGATCAAGCTGCCAAAGCTGCTGCCATAAAGAATGTCTCAGCAAAGTGGGAAGAAGAAGAAACAGCACCAGAAAAACCCTGTTGGGAAGGCACTGATACACCTGTGATGCCTGTGCTTACCAGAGCACAAACAAGAGAACAGGCAACCAAAGAAGCTACCCAAGCCGAAGAAGAACGAGACTTTGAGAAGTCCAAAGCCCGAAGAAAGAAGAGGGAGTTGATAGAAGACATGGAAATGGAATACCCTGCCACCGGATCTGTCTGGAAGCCAGCCCGACCACCTGAAGAGAGATTGTGGGAAGAACAAAAGTTGACCTCTAAAGAAGAAAAGAAGCAGTGGGAAGCTGCAGGAGCCATTCATGGGAATCGTAGTTCTGCCGGACAATACCAATTTCCTAGACTCTATAAGGTGGATGGGAAACCCTGTCTACCCAAAAGAATGTATCCAGCCGTTGCAGCATGGGCTCATGGATCAACTCATCGAGGAAAGAACCAAGCTCTGGCCTGTATCAAGAAGCTCTACTGGGCCCCAGGAATCTCTACCACTGTCACAGCCTACTCAAGAGCCTGCCCAGTCTGTGCCATCTGTAACCCAACAGCCACCGCCAAGGTTCCACTTCAGCATCTTGCCAAACCAGACTACCCTTGGCAGAGAATCCAGGTTGATCATATTCAGATGCCCAAGTCAGGAAAGTATGAGTACGTCCTAGTGGCTGTGGATATGTTCTCAGGATGGCCCGAAGCCTACTCAGTGACCAACATGACTGCCAAAACTACAGCTAAGAAGCTCATCACTGAAATTTCGTGCAGATTTGGAATTCCCGAAGTTGTTGAATCAGATCAAGGCCCAGCCTTCACTGCCAATGTCTACGAGGAATTGTGGCACATGTTAGGGACAGATTTGGGTCTGCACACCCCCTATCACCCCTCCAGTTCAGCCAAAGTTGAGAGAATGAACTCCACAATTAAGACCCAGTTGCTTAAAATGAGCCAGGACCACCCACTCCCATGGCCAGATTTGCTCCCCGTGGTCCTATACCATATCAGACACACCCCACAGGGAAAACACGGCCTGACTCCCTTTGAGATTCTTTTTGGTGCTCCACCTAAAATAGGAGACATTAGGCCACAAGAGTTGTCTGAGACAAATGATAAAGTTGTACAATTTGTGATTGCATTGTCTAAGGAACTGTCTAACACCCACTCTACAGTTTCTGCTTCTCTTCCAGAATCCACAGGTGACGTGGTCCATGACTTTGTGCCAGGAGACCTGGTGTATGTGAAAAAGTTTGTGCGCAGAGATTGTCTCCAGCCGAGATTTGAAGGACCCCACACGGTGATCCTGGTCACCCCCACTGCAGTAAAACTTGAAGGAAAGAGCACCTGGATTCATGTTTCACACTGTAAAAGAGACCGAACCAGTGTTTAGTCACAGTAGTGACTGAAGGGAAATGTTGCTGTTGTTTTTGACCTTGGGACTGGGGGCCATCCTCGCCCCTACCTCTTCGGCCCCTATTGTAAATAAGAATTCTGGTCCCTTTATTCTCTGGGTAAACCTGACAGCCCCGGTGAATATCTGGCGATTTGATTTCTGTGATGTAGTCAAGTGCCTTGAGACTGAACGGGTGGTAGAGGGGATCATCCAGTTCTATATGTGTGTTACCAGACAAGACAACAATAATTGTCATTATTGGACAGATGCTGCCTGGAGTACGGGGAATGATTGGGGATATAAACCTAGCGAAGTCATGTTCCCCAAGGATGGGACGGGTAGGAGTCTTCGTGAGAGAATGCATCTAACAGCCCTTCTGCAACCATTTAGGGGCTGTAAATGGGGTAGAAGCTGTCACCCCCTTCTCCTAAATCTTGAAAGCCCTCAATCTGCTGATCTGCAGACGTTCGTACTAGGAAGGCATTATAATTATGTATTTAGTGCTGGACCTTATGCGTATTTAGGCCATATACGGCTTCAGGATATTAGCTTCAGACCAACCAAGGCCCCCGTTACCAGTACACCTAAAATAGGCCCAGGTGAGCGTTTGCAAAATGTAGTTAATGAAGTGATCCCCATTTCAGGTCTCAGTTGGCAAGAGGTTTTCTCCATAGAAACACAAACAGCCCCAAGGAAAAATTTGTGATTAGAATGGGTGAGGTACAATGTAAAAGTCCAGAATATCTCTGTAGGATGTATTGCTTGTGCTGCTGCGAATACACACCTATACACACATGCATTGCTTTTCCCTGATGACAACACCACTGCCTGTGTCATGAATTTGTTGAAAGGTTTGAAGCCCACTGATTGCCCAGATTACGTCCCACTAATTCATAAGGAACCCAAACTAAAGGTCCCAGGAGAAGTAACTGTATTAGCTGACAATTACACCTGCTATAATTCCCACGACACCACAGGTACACCAGTAGGGATCTTCGAGACAGGTTTCTGCAAAGAGAATAGTTCTCTAGATACTGACTTGTTAATCAAACATACACAATATATGTATGACATTTATTGGTTATGTGGAGATGGTAAGCTCCGTCCTAGGTTGCCAAATGCCTGGACAGGCCAATGCACCCTTGTTAAACTAGCTATGCAGTTCAAGATTCTACCCTGGGATCCAAAGATACCTGATGAACCTACCAGGAAAAGGAGAAGCCTCGATCAGCTCCATATGAGTTATGAAGAAGATCCACTAGTATATATTGATGCTATTGGAGTGCCAAGGGGGGTGCCTGACCAATTTAAAGCCCAGAACCAGATCTATGCTGGCTTTGCTTCTATAATCCCACAGGTGCAGATTAATAAAAATGTTGAATGGATCAATTACATATATTACAGTGAACAAAGGTTTGTCAATTTCAGCCAAGATGCCTTCCAAGGTATAGTTGAAGAATTGGGCCCTAACACTAGAATGACACTCCAAAATCGACTAGCCCTTGATATGATATTAGCTGAGAAAGGAGGAGTTTGTGGGATGTTGGGAGAGGAGTGTTGTACCTATATCCCTCAGAACTCTGGAGTGAATGGAAAAACCATGATAGCCCTTAAAAAGATAACTGGGTTAGCAGCAGAATTGAAAACTAATGCTGGAGTAGACACATCTTTCTTTTCCGGCTGGTTGGGTGGACTCAAGGGATTCCTTCAACAAGCTTGTATAGTACTGATTGCCCTCCTTGTAATTGGATCTATAACTCTTTGTTGTGTTATTCCCTTGTATAAAAAGGTTATTGCCAAAGCAACTCCGACTGGCACCTTCCTCAATCAAGAAGTAGACCCACCAGAGTACGATGGTACTGATCTAGGGGAGATCCCTAAGTATATTCCCCTCAAGAGAGTAGACAAAACCCCCAATTCTCAGATGATGTTAAGAGACTTAGTTTAGGGACAGCGGGAGAACTCCATGTGAGGTTAGTGAAGGGTTCAGCTGCCTGGAGGCCTCTCGCTAGGGGAGAGCTTCTGAGGTGTCTGGATGAAGAAATCCACCTCCCCTTTTCCCATCGCATGGACAGTCTCGAAGGATCTTTCATTAAGGGAAAAACTTAGTGTTTAGGGGGGATTGTCAAGGTGAAAATATATTTTCTTATATAACTTTTATACTTTTATACTGTGAAACAATAAGTTTTTCCTAATTGCTTGCTAATGCAAATGTAACTGTATTAAAGATGGCTGCCAGTGTTCACTTTCACTTAAATTCAGTGTCTAAAGAGTTAAGTTTCATTTCTCCTAAAAAAAGATAACTCAGGAATGTGAAGAAGAAGTAACCATCGGGAGACGTTTTGACGAATCAGAGAGAGACTGGACACTAGATGTATACTGCATAAACCCCGCCTAATGCACGCCTTCCCCTAACACTCAATATAGTATTGTGTATTTGTAAATAAAGCCAGTTGTTGTACTGCTCCTGACAGGTGTGGATGCGGGACATTAGCTAAGACTGAATCAGCTGCGTGTCTGAGTCATTCTTAATTGGTACCAGATGTTTTGCGCTCGCACAATGATTTGGAATGACTGGTGAATGAGGATTTATTGTCGTTTACGACCCCGACAATTTCAGCTTTTATATGTTTATTTTCCGCGTATTGTTACAAACATTTTCTTTTACTTTTTTTACGGTATTTAGTAGTTTCTTTAACTTAGATTTGAAAATGTCGTATTGCTTTTATTATAGTATTACTTTATTTATATAGCGCATACTTATTCCACAGTCCTGTACAAGAAGAGGGGACATGTACAGACAATAAAGTCATTACAGAGTAACACATAATTCACCAGTTACAGGAGAAGCGAGGGTCCTGATCACAAACTACAATCATTAGGGGGACACAATCAGTACAAAGTGCTTGTCATGCATGGTCCAGCCATCTTTAATTTTTATAGTTTTTCTGCATGATTTTTATCACTATTTCCTCCCATGACTTAGTTTACAAACTCATAAACTATGTCGAATTAATAATGTTATGTGTTTTACCATGACAATATGTTTTCTGAAAGTATTGTTTATTATAATCTTATAATTGGCAAAATGATGCGATTTCCCCTACTTCAGGGTATTACCAGCTTGTATCATTGAGACTTCTTAATATAAAAGCAACAAAATTTAATGAAATTGCCAAAAACCTCAGGTCCCACAAAGATTTGAACTCAGATCACTGAATTCAGAGTCCAGAGTGGTAACCATTACACCATGGAACCATTTCCTTGATCCTGTTCTTGATGCCATTTATATATGATTTTGTCTACTTGTGTGTGTATTGTGATAACACGTTCACATATATCTATATATGGATCTATATATATTTATTTACCGTATATACTTGTGTATAAGCCGACCCCCCCCTAATTTTTCCACAAAAAAATGGAAAAACTTATTGACTCTCGTATAAGCCTAGGGTTAAATGGTGGTCCAAGAAGATGCTCCATAGATAAACCCCCATATGCTGCTGCACAAGGGTTAATGCTGGCCCAAGAAAATGCTCCATAAATATCCCGCATATGCTGCTGCACAAGGGTTAATGCTGGTTCAAGAAGATGCTCCATAAATACCCCCCAGATGCTGCTGCACAAGGGTTAATGCTGCCCCATTAATACCCCCAATATGCTGCTCTACAAGGGTTAATGCTGCCCCATAAGATGCTCCATAAATACCCCTTATTTGCTGCTGCAATAGAAAAAAATTACATACTCACCTCTCCGTCGCTGGGGGCCAGGTGCCGGTGTCCAAGCTGTGCACCGCTGTGTCTCCCGGATCTCTGCATTGACAGCAGGAGGACCCAGAGGTGCACGGCTTGGAACAGGGACAGGTGAATATCACTCTGCCCCCATCATACTCACCCCTCCTAGCGCAAGGTCTTCTCTGCAGCGGCAGCCGCTGCGTCTCCATCTGCTTCCTGCATTCAGCTGATCAAACTCACAAATATGCTCATATCATGAGTTTAGTGAGCGGTACCACGTGACCACTGAATGCAGGAAGCAGATGGCAGAGGGAGACACGGGCTGTAGAGAAGTGCCAGGAGAGGTCAGTATGGTCTCTGACACCCCCGCTCCCCCTCCCCCGCTGCCCCGGTATATGACTCACGTATAAGCCGAGACAGGGACTTTCAGCCCAAAAAAATGGGCTGAAAATCTCAGCTTATACATATATATGGTATGTATTTTTCTCATATTTTCATTGCTTTCATTAGTTTATTTAAACAATTTGCTCACACATTAATGTTTTGTGTTTTCACGCTCCTTCACAGGATTTTATTTATTTTTTTCATATCTGTTGACATATTCATATGTATTTATATTTTACTATTGTTATCACATATTAACCTAGAGTGATTTTCTTTCTCACATTCACTCATGATTTTTAGTTTAGGTACACACTGTTACATATTCTCCAGCACTTTCATCGTTTATGACTGGTCAGCTGTGCACATAAAGAGTCTCCTCTGAAGGTTCGATATAACCCCCAGATGAAGGTTTTTCAACTAAACGCGCGTCGGGGTTTCGCACCACATTCTGCAGGAGGTGATGTCTATTCTGTTACTCTGTTTTTAATCTCAGCACTTTGTTATTAATTTGCCTGGCTCTCCCTGCTATGTTGGACTCTGTCTGTCATACTATATATTGTAAGCAGTAGGCTTGTTACCATATTATAACCCTTTACATACTTATATCCTATCAATACATTCTTTGTGCTTTTTTGTTTAAATAAGACACTGATTCATATTCTATTTATATAATCTTCCATCCTAATGGTATCATATTTATATTGTTCATATGATATGATATTGACTTTTGCTTCTTCCCTTGCTTGGAATTATTATTACTAAGTGAGTTTTTTCCTTACCTCCTGCTCTTTCTGTTTCTTGTGATGTGGCGCCACCTGCTGGTTCTTCATTTGTTAATCATTTTTAGGGAATATTTGCTTAAGAACTGTAAGTGCCATTACTATTTGAGTCCTTCTTTGATTTTCTCGTCCTTTGCCATAATGATGGGGATTAAAGTATCCTTCCACCCTTTAGTGTTAGAATGTCTTCCGAATTAGTGATCAATGGAGTTATCACATGATCCCCAGATGATCTTTCTCTTGTTTCCTCATGCAAACTGTTTTGGTCAGCTAATGGGATGACATCTCGATATAGAAAAGAGTAGAAAAAGCTTTAACCCATTTGGTCAACTAATGGGACATCTTGAAATAGGAAGGACTAGAAAGAGTTTTCTGTGTCAAGAAGGCAAAGGATAACAGAAGTTCAAGGACATAAAGTAGAGCGTAAGAAAGTATGGAATATTTGTCATTTTTCTTAAGTTCAAAAAAGAATTATGTGCTTTTCAATCTCTTTAGCCAATGTGCAATTTTTCGCACGCAGGACAACACCTTCAGCAAATGAAATATTGTGGAAACTTATCGAGTAGTCTGGCCGACATTTCCAAGGAGTTGAATTACCATCTGCTGCCAACTTATATTTTTTTTTGTAGGGATATACTTGATGATGCTAAATATATCACGAGAGACCACATTGTACTGTAAAAAGAAAAAAAAAAGCAGCTCAAAATAGTCTCCTGACAGCAGTGGGATTTATACCCACATCCACAAGAGATTGGAACAGGAGCACTTTGCATGGCCGGTTAGCTCAGTTGATTAGAGTGTGGTGCTAATAATGCCAAGGTCGTGGGTTCAATCCCTGTACAGGCCATGAATTTTTTTTTTTTACAACCATAAACACACTCACGGGTAGCGTGGCCGAGCGTGGGTTCGAATCCCACCGCTGCCAGAAAGCTTTTTTTTTTTCTTATTGCTTTCCCATCAGTCTTTCTTCCTCACTTAAATATAAAACTTATTCATGTAAAAATGTAAAGATGAATAAATATCTATTTTCTCATTATTTAATATTTTTATTTCATGACCACAAAAGACAGCTAGAAAAATTTTTAAATTGCTTTCCCTTTTTCCATTAAAAAATATTTTTATATAGTGAGCATATTTTTTTCAACCTGACTGATACTAGAAACTGTGATTTACACTGGCAGTATCTCCTTATTTTAATTTTAATTTTTATATTTTTTTATTTATTTATGCCTCATTTTTTATTTTGGATTCTGCTATTTATTTAGCTTTTCATTGAGTCCACACATTGTGCCCCATAAGGATTTCATAAATGTTGGGGGCAGATTGACATATGAATATTCTTTTTATTGATGACCTCTAGTGATGATCGAGCACTAAAATGCTCGAGTGCTCAGTACTGGAATCGAGCAGGTCAGACGCTTGGACGGGCTCAACTCGAGCACCGACTATAATGGAAGTCAATGGGAGCTCAAGCATTTTCCCCGAAGTCCCTAACAGGAGGGCGGAGGGGGCAGGAAAATCACTGAGATGGAAACAGAGCTCAAATGGAATGGGGACAGCATGGGGACGACCCCTGGAAGCATCTCTAACTCCCAGGTCACTGCTGGGAACAATGCTGTCAGAGTATTACTCCACTTTACAGATTGAAAAAAAAAACCATACGAAACCAAAGATAAAATGGATTTTACATGAAAAACTTAAATATTGACTATATTTTTTTTTTCTTTTTCAATGATCTTTTTATTGATAGCTTAAAAGTATAACAACACCGATCAAGAAGTATTCAATTTTCATAGACAAGTGTACAGACGGTGTAATACCAGTAACAAAGATATATTATTATTTTTTTGCAGCAAAAGAAAAAAGGACAGAGAAAGGAAAGAGAGAAATAAGTAGAGAGGGAGTAGAGGAAGCAGTAAGAGAGGATACAGGAAGGGTATGAGGGGGGTGTCTGACAATATCACAGGTTGAGTTTCGTGTGGCTCATGGATTGAAGGAGGATCTGTATTTGATCCATAAGAGCCAGTTTTCTTCGAAGGAGCACTGTGAATGATTCACCGAGGCAACAACTTCGGCCATATGAAACAATTGGTCTACCTTTGACAGCAGTTGGTGGAGAGTAGGAGTCTGGATTGAACCCCAATAAGTTGGGATTAAAAGTGTGGCCGCAGCAATAATATTAAGAATTAGTATGGAAGTTCCCTTCTGCTTGGAACTCAAAGGGAGGTTTAGTAAAGCTGTTTCCGGCGTTAGCGACACCGAGACCTCTGTTATGTCACTAACAAGTTTCTCTGTTAACACCCAGAAGGGTTGGATGGCAGGACTCGTCCACCAAATATGTAAGAAATCTCCCTTACTCCCCTCACAGCGCCAACAACTGTCCTGCGCCCCAGACCGCCAAGCGCAGGTCTGCGCTGGTGTAGTGTACCATCGTGATACAATTTTAAAAGCATTCTCTTGAATTTTCACACAGCTCGTTGGGCCCTGAGAATGCACATAGATGTGATCAATTTGTGATTGTGAGAGTTTATAGCCCAAGTCTTTTTCCCAATGTGCAATGTAAGCTCTCCTCAGGGGCAGATCTTTAGATAGAAGCATCAGGTGGTTTGTTGATAGGACCTTAGCTGGCCTAGACGATTTAGAGCAGAGGGTTTCATATGGTGTTAGTTTGCGTAAGGTGTCTGGGCAGTAACGTATGTGTTTCAATAGCTCTCTCAGAGAGTTATATTGTAGAAAATTAATGCTCAAGGGTGTCAAGAGGTCATTCAATTCCGATAACGGGAGGAGCGCCCCCCCAGTCATAATCTGGTTAATGGAAATATGTCCCAGTCTCCGCGCGGTCCCCTCCCTCAGAATATCCAGCGGAGGTTGTAAGACGTCTGAGAGTCTCAGTAATGGGGACGAGGGAAGAGTCAAGAAGGCATGGAGATTCGACCAGACCCTAAGCAAAGCTCGGGTCAGGGGGTTGGAGAAAAAGGAAAACTTCCTTCCCTTGGTACATGTTAGTAAAAGGGACCTAAGAGGCACAGGCGAGATAATGTTTTCTATGTTGACACAATATTTGTCACTTGTGTTTCTTATCAAGTCTAACGACCGGGAAAGCACAGCTGCATAATGATAGTTTTTAATGTCAGGGGCTCCCATCCCCCCCTGCGCCTCGGCAGCGACAACCTGCGTGAGTTTATAAGGGGGCCTCGCTTCCTTCCATATGTATTTGAAAAATAAGGAGTTAACTCTAGAGAGGAAAGAGTTTGGGACGTGGATGGGTAGGGTTGAAAATAAGTACGTAATTTGGGAAGTATCAGGCTTTTTATAAGGTTCCTCCTCCCCATCCATGACAGGAAAGGATCTCTCCATGACCTGATAGAGGTCGGAACTCTGTCCAATAAGGGGTAATAATTGAGTTGGAAGATTTCTTTATCGGATCTGGCTATTTTAATACCTAAATAGGTAATACTTCTACTGGGCCAAGTAAATGGATATACTTCTTTTAACTTATTCAATGTGTGGGCGGGTATATTTAGGTCTAAAGCTTCAGATTTTGACGCGTTTACTTTAAACTTGGTGAGGTTACCATACTCCTCTAGGATTCCCATCAAAGCAGGAAAGCCTCGAAGGGGGTTCGTCAACAAGACCAACAGGTCATCGGCAAATGCCGCAGTCTTATGGTGGATTTTACCTATTGTGATGCCCTTAATCACCAAACTCTGCTGAATTGCACATAATAGTGGTTCCATTGTTAAGATGAAAAGAATTGGAGAGAGAGAGGGCAGCCCTGTCTTGTGCCATTTTTAATAGCCTATGTGTCAGTCAAGGAACCATTGATCCCAATACGTGCTGAGGGGTCTCTATATATCTTCATTATGGCCGAAATGAGTTGGGAGGGGAAGCCAAAGCCGGTCAACGTCTCACCTAGATAGGTCCAGTCCACCCTGTCGAAAGCCTTTTCTGCGTCTGTCCCAAGAAGCACCAAGGGGAGGTCTCTCTGCTTCACAAAATGCATAAGAGGAAGAATTTTTTGTGTATTATCTCTCCCCTCTCTTCCCCCAACAAAGCCCGTTTGGTTTAACGAGAGTAATTCTGGTAAGAATTTAGCAATTCTTCGTGCAACCATACTAGCAAACAGCTTTAGGTCAACGTTCAGCAAGGAAATCGGACAGTAGCTGCTACACAATTCGGCATCCTTGCCTTCATTATAGATTAACGATAATCTGGCTTCTAAAGCCTGACTTGGGAAAGAGCCGTCCCCCAGTATAGAATTGCACATGTTTAATAGACGAGGGAGGGGAATCGAGGGGAAAGTCTTGTAATAGATGGAGGGGAGTCCGTCTGGGCCTGGTGCCTTAATTGACGGACAGCCTGACAGGGTGGACCGGAGCTCGTCCAGACAAGAAGGTTCAACAAGCCATTGCCGCTGCGAATCCGAGAGTTTTGACAATTTTAAACGGGTCAAGAAAGACTCAATAAGTTGTCTTCTCTTTGCCCTCTCCTGGGACGATTCAAATGGGCGTAGGTTGTAGAGTTCTTTATAATAATTTAAGAACTCTGATTTTATCTGATCATAATCGAGGGTACGGGTGCCTTTCGAATTTTTAATCGAGTGGACATATGTGCGAGATTGGCGCTGCCGGATTTTTGAGATCATTAGCTTAGAAGCTTTGTCTCCGTGTACAAACATTCTGGTTCGCCAAGAAGCGTACCATTTTGCAGACTGTGAGTTTAAAATGTCCTTTAATTGCTGTCTTTTTTTAGATAGTTGGGCCAGAATTTGGGATTCAGTTTGTTTCTTATGTTGAATCTCAAGTGTAGCAATTTCAGCGTATAATGTGTTTACCTGCTGTTGTCTTTGTTTATTCAGGTAGGAGGAAATTGAAATCAGTTCCCCTCTAATAACTGATTTATGGGCTTCCCATAAAGTTGGGGCTGAGACTTCACCATTATCATTTAGATCAAAATATTGGATGAGTGTTTTAGTGATTCGGTCAAGCGCCGAGGGAATATTCAGGATCGATTTGTTGAGCTGCCAAGTTCTGCAGGAGGGGAAAGGCCTAGCCAGAGACATCTCTAGTGTTACTATTGAATGGTCGGAGAATATATTAGGTAAGATATTGGATCTTTTTGCATTGGAGAGAAATCTTTTGGGGATAAAGATAGTCAAGCCTATGGTAGGAACCGTGGGGGTGAGAATAAAAAGTGAAATCTAGGTAAATTGGGTGCAGGTATCTCCAGATATCAATTATTTGTGAGGATTGGATCCGTTGTCTTATTCTGCTAAGATCTCTGAGGGATATTGCACTTTTCTGTCTCGTTGTGTCTATTAATGGCTCTAGCGCGACATTTAGGTCACCTCCTATGATAAGTATACCTTCTTTAAAGTCTTTAATTTTTTTCAATGCCGCTTCAGTCACTTCAGCAGTTTCTTGCTAGGGGCATATAGACTGCAGATAGTGACCAAGTTCCCGGCTAGCAGGTCCTTAATCACTAAATACCTCCCCAGAGGGTCAGACAACATTTTGTGTAGCTGAAAGGGCACCCCCCTCGCTAGAGCCACCGAGACACCTCTCGAGCCCGTCTGCGTGGTGGTTGCATGAAACCATGTGTCATAATGTGACCGCTCAAAGTTGGGAATTTTGTCTGGATTAAAGTGAGTTTCTTGTGCTAATAGAACGTCTGCTTTTTGTTTCTTAAGTAGGGTAAATGTATGGTGCCTAATGGACGGCGAGTTCATACCATGCGCATTGAATGTTGCAAAGGTAAATACCTTATCTCGAGTATCCATGGGTAATGTGGTAGGAGGTGGCCGGGCTACACTTAGATTTCCTTTGTTGCCTCATTCGTGCTGTGATGTCAGAACTAGTCAGATATGCGAGGGAAGAGGAGGAGGGAAGAGAAGAAAGGGTGAATAAAGAAAGGAAATAAAAGATGAACATCATTAGATTCAGTTTTGAAACGATTCTTAATGAACTATTATAGAACATAACTATCGATCTGTTAGTCATATTTGTCGACTGATAGGGGAAATATTAAAGCTTCATAAACGTGAAGAAGTACCTATAGCTTAGATGGACCAATACGCAAGATAGAGTATAGGGGGGTGGGGGCAGGGAAAACCAGGGAGGGGTGGGTGAGGGATGAAAATAGGAGAAAAAAACAAACAAAAGAAGTGAGTTGCCTTAGCACATCAAGTAAGTTACCCCAATAAGAAAAGATATGCAAACTCTATAACTACTTAAGAGTAACAGGAAGGTACTTGGTTCAGGAAGGTTGGGTGGGGAGTGATGGGATAAAAAATAAAAAAAAGGATAAGGTACGTTAGGACATTAGCTGTTATAACTCTAAGTTAAAGATCATTCAAGTTATATAACACTTAATAACAGTAAGGAAGCACTCAGATCAGATGAGAGGCAGGTCACATGTTCATGTTGCCTCTGTGTCCCCTTTTGATGATGTGTCTTTGTCGTCTTCCTTTTTGGCCTCTGCGCTTTGGGGGAGCTCGCAGTAAGCCAAGGAGAGGGGGGTTGAAGAGGGCAAAGAAGAGAAGCTGTATGGAAAGCCTCCAAGTTGAGGTAGGTCTCGAGGATGATATCCAGCATTTTGCAAACATCTTTGATGTCAGCGGTCGACTTGACCTGGAGTCTTTTTTCATCTGTGGAGATAGAGATTCCAAAAGGAAACAGCCATCGGAAGCGGTAGCCCTTCTGGATTAGAGCCTCTGTAAATGGTTTAACAAGCCATCAATTCTTGAGGGTGGTGGTTGAGAGGTCTTGAAACAGTCTCAAGTTTGCGCCTTCATAGACTATCTCCTCTAACTCTTGAGCTCTGCGCATAATCAGATCTTTTGTTCGAAAGTCTAGAAAGCGGCATAGAACATCTCTTGGGGCGTCGCCCTGTTTTGGTCTAGGGCGTAGAGACCTGTGGACTCGAATAAGCTCAATGTCCGTGGGATCCTCCTCTATCAATAGCTTTCCAAAGATCTCTTTGGCCGCCTTAGCCAGAGCATCAGATGCAACAGATTCTGAGAGGCCCTTGATTCGAATGTTTCTACGTTCGCGGTTCTCATGGTCCTCTAGTGTGGACTGTATATCATGCAATTGGTTTTCGTGGGCTTTTAAGCTGTCTAGGAGGCTGTTAGAGTGCTGAGCCAATGCTGTTTGACTTTGTTCCATGTCTTCCAGTCTGTGACCCTGTTGCATCAGGTCCTGTTTAATTTCAGCAAGCTCTTTTCCGATGGGTTTTAGGGCCTTGGACAGGATCCGCTTAATGAAGGAGCGTGTGACCCTCTAAGGCTGGATTTAGGCTCCAGTCTCTTTGGGTATTACCACTTCCAAGTGTATGGTTTTCTCTCTCCAGTTTTTCTACATTAGTTATATCACTATTTTCTCCAGTGACTTATTTAGCACTTATCAAGTATACTCCTAATATCTAATATTATGTGTGTTTGCCATGAAAATAAAGACATTTGCTGAAACTCTTATTTATTCAAATTTCACCAGAAATCTTAAAAGTGGCAAAAACAGCGATGGGAAAAATGTATGTGGACACAGTATCGGGAGAGAGGGTGATGGGATGTGTGCAGACACAGTATGGGGAGTCAGGGGAATGTGTGAGCAGACCGTATAGAGAGTGAGGGGGTAAATATATGAGGAGACAGTATGGTGAACAGGGGGAATGCTAGAGGAGACAGTATGAGGAGGGAGGGTAATAGTGTGAGGCGACAGTATATTGCAGATATTTTTTTTAGGAGCATTATAATGACGCTTCTATCTTTAAGGGCATCGTGTGGAGATTTGCTGCAAGGCAGAAGACCGGAGAAGATGGAAGTCTGCAGAGACTGCTGTGGATGAGAAAACTCATCATGGGGTCTGGACAAGAAGAAAAAAAGGAGAACGAATCCAGAGACAACATCAACTATAAGGTACCTGGATGTAAATTTTATTTGTGATACTGACTAATTCTCATGTTTTTATTTGTTAGTAGCATTAAAGGAGTTGTCCAGGTCTGTGCTGAGTCTGCAGTCATTCTATGTGACTGCAGACTTCTGAATTCTCACAGTGCTCACTGAATGCTGTTAGGATTCTCTTGTGCCGGTAAATTACATACATGCGGTCACATGCTGACTAGACATGTGTGGCCTCACTCAATGAATATGAACGGAGCGAGGCCGGGCACGTCTAGTCGGAATGTGGCCAGAAGTATATAAATCACATGCTTGTGCTGATATATGACCATGTACTCTTGCCACCGGTACAGGAGAAACCTAAAAGTGATCAGTGCATTCATTGTGAGAATTCAGAAGCTGCAATGTCAGGAATCAGCTCTGCAGGTTCCAGTAGTCATCATATGGACACTTCACTCATATGCGACTTTCATACATAGTTCTGTGACAGCGAGGTTCTCATCCTGCTTCTCTGTTTTTCACTGACCATTTAGAGCATTAGGAAGAGCAGCTCATCGGTACATGACTAAGTGTGCAAATCACATGTATGCTTTGGGGGGAGCGCCGAGCTGAATTCTTGCCCCGGGTGCCAGAAAGCCTAGATACACCTCTGCCCAAACTTCTTTAACTCTTCATCCATTCCAAAAAATTTGCGAAAGCCAATCATCTTGGTAAAAACAAGTAAAACTGCTGGCTCACTGAGAAACCATATTTCTGCTGCCTATTTAGGTCTATGGAGGCAGGATGAGCAGAGGGAAGCCTAGACATACACATGTTCTGCTGACAGAAACTAGACTAGTATAAATAAATTGTGTGAAAATTTACCATTCATACTGACATGTACATTTACAATCCACATGTAATATACTGTATTGTAAGAGTTCCAATGGATTGTAATGAATAAGAAAATGCTCACACAAGAATTGAATTTACCGTATATACTCGTGTATAAGCCGGCCCGTGTATAAGCCGACCCCCTTAATCTTGCCACAAAAAACTGGGAAAACTTATTGACTCGCGTATAAGCCTAGGGTGGAAAATGCAGCAGCTACTGGTAAATTTCAAAAATAAAAATAGATACCAATAAAAGCTAAATTAATTGAGACATTAGTAGGTTAAATATTTTTGAATATCCATATTGAATCAGTAGCCCCATATAATGTTCCATACAGTTCATGATGGACCCCATAAGATACTCCATACAAAATACACCCCATATAATGCTGCACAAAGGTTAATAATGCCCCATAAGATACTCCATAGAATAATATGTCCCATATAGTGCTCCATAAAGGTTATGGCCCCATAAGATGCTCCATAGATTATGACCCCATAAGATGCTCCTTAGATTATGCCCCATAAGATGCTCCATAGATTATGCCCCATAAAATGCTCCATAGATTATGCCCCAATAAGATGCTCATACATTATGCCCCCATAAAATGCACCATAGATTATGCCCCATATTATGCTCCATAGATTATGCCCTCATATGCTGCGCCATAGAATATGCCCCCATATGCTTCTCCATAGATTATGCCCCCATATGCTGCCCCATAGAATATGCCTCCATGGGCTGCCCCATCGAATATGCCCCATATGCTGATCCATATACTATGCCCCTTATGCTGCTCCATAGAATATGCCCCTTATGCTGCTCCATAGAATATGCCCCCATATGCTGCTCCATAGACTATGCCCCCATATGCTGCTCCATAGAATATGCCCCCATATGCTTCCCCCATATGCTGCTCCATAGAATATACCCCCATATGCTGCCCCCATAAGATGCTCCATAGAATATGCCCCCATATGCTGCCCCATAGAATATACCCCCATATGCTGCCCCCATATGCTGCTCCATAGAATATGCCCCCAGATGCTGCCCCATAAAATATGCCTCCATATGCTGCATTATAGAATATACTCCTATATGCTGCCCCATACAATATGTCTCCATATGCTGCATTATAAAATATGCCCCCATATGCTGCCCCATATGCTGCTCCATAGAATATGCCCCCATATGCTGCGCCATAGAAGATGCCCCCATATGCTGCTCTATAGAATATTCCCCCATATGCTGCCCCCATATGCTGCTCCATAGAATATGCCCCCATATGGTGCCCCATAGAATATACCTCATATGCTGCCTCCATATGCTGCTCCATAGAATATGCCCCCATATGCTGCTCCATAGAATATGCCCCCATATGCTGCTCCATAGAATATGCACCCATATGCTGCTCCATAGAATATGCCCCATTATGCTGCTCCATAGAATATGCCCCCATATGCTGCCCCCATAAGATGCTCCAAAGAATATGCCCCCATTTGCTGCCCCATAGAATATACCCCAAATGCTGCCCCCATATGCTGCTCCATAGAATATGCCCCCATATGCTGCTCCATAGAATATGCCCCCATATGCTGTGCCATAGACTATGCCCCCATATGCTGCCCCATAGAATATACCCCCATATGCTGCCCCATAGAATATGCCCCCATATGCTGCCCCCATAAGATGCTCCAAAGAATATGCCCCCATATGCTGCTCCAAAGAATATGCCCATATATGCTGCCCCATAGAATATACCCCCATATGCTGCGCCATAGAATATGCCCCCATATGCTGCTCCATAGAATATGCCCCCATATGCTGTGCCATAGACTATGCCCCCATATGCTGCCCCATAGAATGTGCCCCCATATGCTGCCCCATAGAATGTGCCCCCATATGCTGCCCCATAGAATGTGCCCCCATATGCTGCCCCATAGTATATACCCCCATATGCTGCTCCATAAATATGCCCCCATATGCTGCTCCATATAATATGCCCCCATATGCTGCCCTCTTGAATGTGAGAGGGCAAGGATGACTTTCTACATCAGCTGTTACTAAGGTTATGCCATCTTGCCATTGGAGACCAAGAAGACTACGTAAGGCTGCAGTTGTGTCTTGAATGTGAGAGGGCAAGGATGACCCCAAGGGTTTCAAATAAAAATTGATAAAAAGACATGCTAACTCACCTAATCCAAAATAATGAAGAGGAACAGTATCTCATTCGGGTGAAAAACATATAGATGTTTATTTCGCCATGACATTTTTGTCATGGCAAAATAAACGTCTATATGTTTTTCACCCGGATGAGATGCTGTTCCTCTTCATTATTTTGGATTTTGTGATATCCAACTGGGTCTTTGGACTTTGAACGTGCCTCTTCTGGATCCAGAAGTTGCTGTCGGCCATTCTTTCTTCTATGCATGCTAACTCACCTAGTCCATCATTTCCAGACACAATGGGCCTGCCAGGAGGGTTGATCGGGTCTTTGTGTATTTTAGGAATAAGATACAACGTGGGAAGTTTCGGCACTGTTGATATTATAGAGTCCATAATTTTTTTAGGAATAATATTCTCTTCATATGCTCTGGAGACAATGTCAAACAATTCCTGTTGAAAGTTGGTTAAAGGATTATTATGAAGCTTCTTGTACGTAGTTTTGTCAGACAACAATCTATAGGCCTCTGCTTCATATGATTTATTGGGCCAAAGAACTATATTTCGGCCCTTATCGGCTTGTTTTATCACCACATCCGTCCAATTTTGGATTTCTCTAATAGCTCTTTGTTCCAATCTATCAGAAGACGTACAAGTTGCTCTATGTAATTACTCGACATCATTGGTTAGCATCTTAACAAAGATGTCCACTGCAGGACATGTTTTAAGGTTTTGAATTTTTTTTGACTTGTTGAATAATTGTAGTAATAATTTTAGTACGTCTCATGAGTCCCTGACTGTTTTACCACTTGGTCTTTTCCTCTCATTATGCACTAAATAGCACTTTAGTTTCCAGACAATGAATATAGTCCCATGCGTACAAAATTTTCTTTAGTACTTTTGATGTTCACATATATGCACTAAATAGCACTTTAGTTTGCAGACAATGAATGCAGGTTTTTGCCTCTTATACTGACATCCCCTTAGTACGTCTCATGAGTCCCTGACTGTTTTTCCATGACCACTTGGTCTTTTCCTTTCATTATGCACCAAATAGCACTTTAGTTTGCAGACAATGAATATAGTCCCATGCGTATAAAATTTCTTTCAATTCTTGTGGAAAGAATTCCACAAGAATTGATATATTAGCGGTCACTTGGTTGACCTTTGGACGTGCAGCAGCTGACTTCTAACCTTACATGCCTGATCTCTCCTGCAACAGGTGAGTGGATTTCTTATATCTCTTTTACATTAACCTGGATAAGACCCTATTTGCGCTTTTCTGTTCCTATAGTGTATTATATACAAAATTTCTTTAGTACTTTTACATATTATATGCACTAAATAGCACTTTAGTTTGCAGACAATGAATGCAGGTTCATGCATATATAGTCTCTTTAGTACTTTTGGTGTTTGCATATACATTCTTGTCACTTTACACATTTATTCATTAAATTCACTTCATTCATATATGGGTCTCTTGTAACATTTAGGCATGACTAATCTGTGTTAATGTATGCATTCTAATTCTTGCAAGTCTTGTTTATATTTGTATTTATGCCTTTATGGTGTTTACTCAATTTTTACTATCTAATTATGGGCTTTGTGCATTATTTTCAGATACTTTGCTAGTGTTTAGTCCTTCTGTGTGCATTAGTAGCCTCTGGTTTGTTACTCATTTTGATGTTTTTTGAACTTCAATAAAAATATTTTTTGAATTATACTCCATGTGTTTTTGCATTGTATATACTTTTATGAATAACGGTAAATGTCATTACTAGTAGGCCGGGGTAACATGAGCATATGTTCTATCGCGAGAGAGAATCGGACCAATTATGCAAATGACACCGTCTCAAGCACTGTAAGAGTTGAGTCAGTTGTCGGTTAACTGTGCACCAATTCCCTCGCATAAGAGTAATCGCTCAAACTCCACCATTGCCGGCATCTGGGGAAATCGGACTGCACTCGTCTGATTTATACAGTTAGGTCCATATATATTTGGACAGAGACAACATTTTTCTAATTTTGGTTCTAGATGTTACCACAATGAATTTTAAACAAAACAATTTAGAAGCAGTTGAAGTTCAGACTTTCAGCTTTCATTTGAGGGTATCCACATTAAAATTGGATGAAGGGTTTGTGAGTTTCAGCTCCTTAACATGGGCCACCCTGTTTTTAAAAGAGACCAAAAGTAATTGGACAGATTAAATAATTGTAAATAAAATGTTCATTTCTAGTACTTGGTTGAAAACCCTTTGTTGGCAATGACTGCTTGAAGTCTTGAACTCATGGACATCACCAGATGCTGTGTTTCTTCCTTTTTGATGCTCTGCCAGGCCTTCACTGCGGTGGTTTTCAGTTGCTGTTTGTTTGTGGGTCTTTCTGTCTGAAATTTAGTCTTTAACAAGTGAAATGCATGCTCAATTGGGTTGAGATCAGGAGACTGACTTGGCCATTCAAGAATATTCCACTTCTTGGCTTTAATAAACTCCTGAGTTGCTTTGCCTTTATGTTGTGGGTCATTGTCCATCTGTAGTATGAAATGACCACCAATCAGTTTGGCTGCATTTGGCTGGATCTGAGCACACAGTATGGCTCTGAATACCTCAGAATTAAGTCGGCTGCTTCTGTCCTGTGTCACATCATCAATAAACACAAGTGACCCAGTGCCACTGACAGCCATGCATGCCCAAGCCATCACACTGCCTCAGCCGTGTTTTACAGATGTGGTATGCTTTGGATCATGAGCTGTACCACACCTTCTCCATACTTTTCTCTTTCCATCATTCTGGTAGAGGTTGATCTTGGTTTCATCTATCCAAAGAATGTTCTTCCAGAACTGTGCTGGCTTTTTTAGATGTTTTTTAGCAAAGTCCAGTCTAGCCTTTTTATTCTTGATGCTTATGAGTGGCTTGCACCGTGCAGCGAACCCTCTGTATTTACTTTCATGCAGTCTTCTCTTTATGGTAGATTTGGATATTGATACGCCTACCTCCTGGAGAGTGTTGTTCACTTGGTTGGCTGTTGTGAAGGGGTTTCTCTTCACCATGGAGATTATTCTGCGATCATCCACCACTGTTGTCTTCCGTGGGCGCCCAGGTCTTTTTGCATTGATGAGTTCACCAGTGCTTTCGTTCTTTCTCAGGATGTACCAAACTGTAGATTTTGCCACTCCTAATGTTGTAGCAATTTTTCGGATGGTTTTTTTTTTGTTTTTACAGCTTAAGGATGGCTTGTGTCACCTGCATGGAGAGCTCCATTGACCGCTTGTTTCCTTCACAGCAAAACCTTCCAAATGCAAGCACCACACCTCAAATCAACTCCAGGCCTTTTATCTGCTTAATTGAGAATGACATAACGAAGGGATTGCCCACACCTGTCCATGAAATAGCCTTGGAGTCAATTGTCCAATTACTTTTGGTCCCTTTAAAAACAGGGTGGCACATGTTAAGGAGCTGAAACTCCTAAACCCTTCACCCAATTTTAACATGGATACCCTCAAATGAAAGCTGAAAGTCTGAACTTCAACTGCATCTGAATTGTTTTGTTAAAAAATCATTGTGGTAACATCTAGAACCAAAATTAGAAAAATGTTGTCTCTGTCCAAATATATATGGACCTAACAGTACGCTCATGTGAGCGAGCCCACAGACCCCTTCCATGATTTTCTAGTCCTTTTCCATCACGCGGGAAGGAAAGTATTCTTACCAAGGAATTGACAACATGATTGAAGCTCCCTGGATGCTCTAACTCCTGTCTTGCCATCTAAGCCCTTTTGGTCACCCGATGGGACGACCTCTTGATATAGTTGGGAGTGAAATCAGTTTTCTCTGTGTCAAAAAGGCAACAGATGACATAAGTTTAAGGACACAAAGAAGAAACTGATGGGAGCTTTTGTAATTTTCTTAATCATCTCTTAGGCACATGTATTTTTCATTAATTTTAGTCAATGCTGACCTAATACTTCAACAAATGAAATATTGTAGAAACAAATCAGCTAGCGTGGCCGAGCATTGTAAGGTGCTGGATTGCCAACTGCTCGCAGCTGATTTTTTAGTACATGGTGCAATTTTTCCACATGGTCTCTTGACTCCCATAAACTACTTATCATCATCACCAAGTATATTTCTGATTCCTAATATTACATGTATTTTGTTACCAGTGAAAATAAAGATTTCTAAAAAAAAATTTTGTCAGCAAGTATTTTTAATGCAGATATTGGCTAAACATTTCGTGCATTCAAATTTAACCAGAAATCTTAAAAGTAGCAGAAAGATCCAATCTTCCCTACTGATGTGAAAAGAAATTTAAAATTGGCAAATTGAAGAAATTATCAACAGAAACAAATTCGAGATTTGAGCTCGGATGGCTGGATTCAGAGCCCAGAGTGCTAACCGTTACACCATGGAACCATCCCAAGTGCTGGAGAACTTTGGATCTTACAGTGATAATGCCAGAAAGAGAAGATAGAACATGATACCCTTCTTGGCTCCCATAAAAATAGTTTACAGGACAGAAATAGGACACCGGTGTTTTCAGGCCACACTGGACACAAACATTCCAATCCACACCAATGTGAATGTAAAGTATTAGGAAATATGTTCAGGTTCCAGACAGATAATTATATAACCATGTACTATGGTACAGTAAGTATACACAGTTTTCCTTGTGTCTAGAAGGCAAAGGATGACAGAATTTCACCGATAAATTTAAAAAGTGATAGAACTTTGTAAATTTTTCTTAATCATCTATCAGGCACATGTATTTTTCAATTGATTTAATCCAGATGCAATATTTTGGTTGGTAATACCTGCTTCGTAATATTTAGGCACTGAATACCCATATTATTTGGCCACTGTATGTTGGTAATAACTGACTGGGATTGTTTTATTTTTTTGTTGGTACATATTATTTGTGCACCATATATTGCTATTTGTGATCTGCATTTTGATACTATATTAGCATTGCATAGTGGTTTTGTTCTGTATTATCTGGGCACTTTATATAGGTCTGTTTGTGGTATTTTTAAGCACTGCATATGTACTGGTGCTTCTCACAAAATTAGAATATCATCAAAAAGTTAATTTATTTCAGTTCTTCAATACAAAAAGTGAAACTCATACATTCTATACAGTCATTACACACAGAGTGATCTGTTTCAAGTGTTTATATCTGTTAATGTTGATGATTATGGCTTACAGCCAATGGAAACCTAAAAGTCATTATCTCAGTAAATTAGAATAATTAACAAAAAAACAAACACCTGCAAATTGATTAAAAAGGTCCCTTAGTCTGTTTCAGTAGCTCCACAATCATGGGGAAGACTGGTGACCTGACAGATGTCCAGAAGGCAGTCACTGACACACTCCACAAGTAGGGGAAGCCACAAAAGGTCATTGCTAAAGAATCATCAATATTAACAGAAATAGACACTTGAAAGAGATCCCTCTGTTTGTCATGGCTCTATATAATATATGAGATTCACTTTTGGTATTGAAGAACTGAAATATATTAATTTTTTGATGATATTCTAATTTTGTAAGAAGCACTTGTATATATTGTTATTTATTGGATGGATTTTCTTGGTACATATGTTGCTAATTGTTTCACTGTATGTTGGTAGTATTTGTTTTGCAGTGTCTGAGCTCTGTATTTGGCATTATTTGGTTGGGAATTTTTGGTACATGTTATTTGAGCACTAGAAGTTGGTATTATTTGGGATCTATATATTGTTATTATTTTAGCACCGTTTAGCACTTTTGTCTTTTTAGTTTTGTTTGTCTGTATTGTGTATTTGTTGTGTGTATTATCTTTTTGATGTGTTATTGCGTAATTGTTTTGTGGATTGTGCATTTGATGTCTACTGTAATGTGTATTTGTTGTCTGTATTGTGTATTTGTTGTGTGTATTATCTTTTTGATGTGTTATTGCGTAATTGTTTTGTGGATTATGCATTTGATGTCTACTGTAATGTGTATTTGTTGTCTGTATTGTGTATCTGTGAATTGGTTGTCTGTACACATGGGTGTGCTGGGCCCTCCACAGCCAGAAATGTAGAAATGAAAGTTGTAGATGTACAGATAGATAAAGTGAAGCATAGTGAGGACGAGTGTTTAATGGTGCATAGATCCAGGAGATTCAACAAGGACATTTACTTGAACCAGGACGGAAGACAGAGGACGTTTTATTACTTGAACCAAATTACTTGGTCACTGCATGTCAATATTATTTGGGTATTGCAAATTGGTATTAGTTTAGTATATGCTAGAATTATTTTTCTGGCATTATTTGGGCACTCTATGTTGTCATTATTTAGTTTGTAATTCTTTGGGAATGTAAATTGGTAATATTTTGAGTTATTGTTTTCTTTGTCCTGGGAGGGGACCAGGAAGCAATGGCATCCACCTTTCCAGGGTCTGTCTTTAGAGTATCCCCGCCTACCGTTGCACCAGGTAGTGGACCTCTCATATCCAGCTGGCACTTTTACGGCTTAAAGGTCAAGCCTGCCCAGCATATCCGCCTGAGCACCTGCACCAAATGCTCCAGGGGATAATACCAGGTGGGACTGAAGATGGCTTTGTCATCTAGGAATGCAGCTGCGTACCCTTCAAGTCCCTTGAACAGCATGTTGGCATCCGCTGAAAAGTGGCAGGGACATTCTTCATGCCAAATGGCATCACTGTAGACTAGCCAGTCTGAATGGGGGGATAAAGGCAGAGCATTCCCGAGCCTCGTGGGTCAGGGGATTCTGCGAAAATTCCTGGATCAGATACAAGATGGTACTGATTGAGCAGCTCATCAATGCGCAGCATTGGGTATGCATCGTTGACTGTGACAGCTTTGAGCTACCTGTATTCCACGCAGAATCGGGTTGTCTTGTGTTTCTTTTGGACGAGGACTTCAGGTGAGACCCAAGCGCTGCTGGATGATTAGATGACTCCCAGCTTCAGGAAGCCAAAGAAAAGAAACTCAAGATAATAGCGCATACACAGCCTATACCAATATTGAAAAAGGCTTTATTAAGACAAAAAATGCCAAGCAGACAGACAATAAACAATTTAAAAACACCATTAAAACCATGTGCCAATAAACATGGACATTAGTGAGCAGACATAAGAAAAAAATTAACAAATTCTGTATACATTCAATAACTCACAATGCATACATGTGCATATAAATAAACACACCACTGGTTAAACCCAGTTAAAATATGGAACATGAAAATGTTTTTAGAGAAAATATATATGTATATACTCCCTGATGGGAAAAAGGGAAATTTCTTGTTATAGAATATACAAATATCCAAAAGATATTCTTATATCTACAGTCATATGTAAAAGTTTGGGCACCCCTATTAATGTTAACCTTTTTTCTTTATAACAATTTTGGTTTTTGCAACAGCTATTTCAGTTTCATATATCTAATAACTGATGGACTCAGTTATATTTCTGGATTCAAATGAGGTTTATTGTACTAACAGAAAATGTGCAATCTGCATTTAAACAAAATTTGACCGGTGCAAAAGTATGGGCACCCTTATCATTTTCTTGATTTGAACACTCCTAACTACTTTTTACTGACTTCCTGAAGCACTAAATTGGTTTTGTAACCTCATTGAGCTTTGAACTTCATAGCCAGGTGTATCAAATCATGAGAAAAGGTATTTAAAGTGGCCACTTGCAAGTAGTTCTCCTATTTGATTCTCCTATGAAGAGTGGTATCATGGGCTCCTCAAAACAACTCTCAAATGATCTGAAAACAAAGATTATTCAACATAGCTTTTCAGGGGAAGGATACAAAAAGTTGTCTCAGAGATTTAACCAGTCAGTTTCCACTGTGAGGAACATAGTAAGGAAATGGAAGAACACAGGTACAGTTCTTGTTAAGCCCAGAAGTGGCAGGCCAAGAAAAATATCAGAAAGGCAGAGAAGAAGAATGGTGAGAACAGTCAAGGACAATCCACAGACCACCTCCAAAGACCTGCAGCATCATCTTCTGCAGATGGTGTCACTGTGCATCGGTCAACAATACAGCGCATGCATAACGCCTTTTTGTATGACCAAACAACTCAATCTTTGTTTCATCAGTCCACAGGACCTTCTTCCAAAATGTAACTGGCTTGTCCAAATGTGCTTTTGCATACCTCAGGCGACTCTGTTTGTGGCGTGCTTGCAGAAACGACTTCTTTCGCATCACTCTCCCATACAGCTTCTCCTTGTGCAAAGTGCGCTGTATTGTTGACTGATGCACAGTGACACCATCTGCAGCAAGATGAGGCTGCAGGTCTTTGGAGGTGGTCTGTGGATTGTCCTTGACTGTTCTCACCATTCTTCTTCTCTGCCTTTCTGATATTTTTCGTGGCCTGCCACTTCTGGGCTTAACAAGAACTGTACCTGTGTTCTTCCATTTCCTTACTATGTTTCTCACAGTGGAAACTGACAGGTTAAATCTCTGAGACAACTTTTTGTATCCTTCCCCTGAAAAGCTATGTTGAATAATCTTTGTTTTCAGATCATTTGAGAGTTGTTTTGAGGAGCCCATGATGCCACTCTTCATAGGAGAATCAAATAGGAGAACTACTTGCTAGTGGCCGCCTTAAATACCTTTTCTCATGATTTGATACACCTGGCTATGAAGTTCAAAGCTCAATGAGGTTACAAAACCAATTTATTGCTTCAGGAAGTCAGTAAAAAGTAGTTAGGAGTGTTCAAATCAAGAAAATGATAAGGGTGCCCATACTTTTGCACCGGTCAAATTTTGTTTTAATGCAGATTGCACATTTTCTGTTAGTACAATAAACCTCATTTGAATCCAGAAATATAACTGAGTCCATCAGTTATTAGATATATGAAACTGAAATAGCTGTTGCAAAAACCAAAATTGTTATAAAGAAAAAAGGTTAACATTAATAGGGGTGCCCAAACTTTTACATATGACTGTATATATTAAGTGTGCATATTTACCAAGGATAGTATAAAACAGCCCAATTTCTTCTGGAAGTCATAGTATGTAAAGGCTCTAAAAGTGAGACATCCAAACTCTATAGGAGAAACCCCCAGCCTGTTGTCAAATGTCACCAAAGCAGATAGACAGGTAAGAGGTCATAGTTACCAGTGGTGATTCATACAGTCTGTCTATCTGTATTGGTGACTTTTGACAACAGGCTGGAGGTTTCTCCTCTAGAGTTTGGATGTCTCACTTTTAGAGCCTTTACATACTATGACTTCCAGGAGAAATTGGGCTGTTTTATACTATCCTTAGTAAATATGCACACTTGATATATAGCTATAAGAATATCTTTTGGATATTTGTAATTTGTATATTCTATATCAAGAAATTTCCCTTTTTCCCATCAGGGAGTATATACATATATATTTTCTTTAAAAAACATTTTGATGTTCCATATTTTGACTGGTAGTGCCTTCTTGGCTGAGTTTAGCCTGTGGTGTGTTTATTTATATGCACATGTATGTATTATGAGTTATTAAATGTATATGGAATTTGTTCATTTTTTTCATACGTCTGCTCACTAATGTCCATGCTTATTTGCACATGGTTTTAATGGTGTTTTTAAATTGTTTATTGTCTGTCTGCTTGGCATTTTTTGTCTTAATAAAGCCTTTTTCAATATTGATATAGGCTGTGTGTGTGCTACTTTCTTGTGTTTCTTTTCTTTGGCTTCCTTTTACTAAGTAGTTAGCACATGAGTTGCACCCGGCCTTAGCATGATATTCTCTCATACTCCGGAGGTGCCCACTCTTCCTTGATTGCTACTTGATGACTCCCAGCATCAGCATCTCATCCCAACATGCTAAATGACAGTTTGAGAGGTGATCCCCATTGTCCACATGATTCTGTCCTTGCAGGCTTGTTGCTGAACAAATCCCGGAAGGGTGTAGGGTTGCCCATAGCTGGGACTGTTGGTCCGACAAGAGCTTGTGACAAACCTCCACATCCTCGATGTTCTCACTCCCCCTAGCATGGACGAGTATATCTGGGAGGGTTTTTGCCTCTCCCTCTTCTGGCAGGTTGCATACAGTGAAGGTGCAGGCCTACTGCTCATTATGTGCCCTTATCATGTTCACATAGGAGGCCTTCCTCAGGCCTGGTCAAGGGTGACCAGGTACGTTACGGCATTGAGCTACTGATGCATAAGAAAAAGGGGCCTCCCAGGCTGCCTAAAGCTTTACCTTGGGTACTTATATCAGTGCCCACACTTTTTGACCCCCCTTGTAGGTTCTCTCACAAGCATTTTGGGCGTACCATCACTTCTGATTGGCCTGGGTTTGCGTCATATTATCGCGCACCAGTTGCACCCATGATCTGCATCTTGTGATTGAAGCATACAATATACTCAATCACGGATACTCCAGGAGTGGCTAAGTCTCCTTCCATACCTCTTTCATTGGAGCCAGGGTCCACCGCACACATCTATCGTACAAGAGCTCACTAGGAGAATCCAAACTTTCCTCAATCTGAAATCAACTGTAAAGCGATGAGACACTATGTAAGTAAGGAAAATAAATTCATGAAAATGTAATAGGGACATGGTTAGGGGTTAGAACCCAGAAATCTGACTTCCAATTTAGTACGATCCTGGAATTTCTTTTTGCTAATTTTTTAACTAGACCGATTTTTAATTTCTTTTCACATCTGAAGGGAAGATTGGATGTTTCTGCCACTTTAACGATATCTGATGAAATGTATATAAATGAGAAGTTTAGCAAATATCTTTATCTTCATTGGCAACATATCACAAATATTCTATCGCAATACTATTTGAAAGGAAAAATAGTCACTAAAAGTCCCTAATGCACCCAACAGAGAAAAACATTCTTTTATGAGCTTGTAGCATGATTATTAATTACAGGTGTGTATGATTCTTGCTCGTATGTGAAAGCTGAGTGTCAGGTGAGGCCAGCTAAGCAGGTTCCATGGTGTAATGGTTAGCACTCTGGACTTTGAATCCTGCAATCTGAGTTAGACTCTCAGTGGAACCTAAGTTTTTGTTGACTTTCTTGGTGTCTTTGGATTAAATTATAAAATGTCTCCATGTAAGACTCTAGAGTAAATTCTCATTTCTTTGGTTTTGCTTTGGTTTTTGTACTATGTACATACAGGGCCAGGCCACTGCTTTCTGGGCTGTGCATTTAGCTTTCCATGGGCAGGTGATTCAACAGTCATGCCTAGATCCTGCTCTGCCCCATCTCCTGAGGTCTGCTGGCACATGGAGAGGTTTTCCACTAGAGATAGGACCACCCTTATTAGGTGCACCTTGACGCAGTGAGATGGCTTCTAGCTTTTTTATCAAATTATTGTTTACTAAGTCCACTATGATATGTAGGCGTATTAAAACTAATGATTTACTTACTGCAGGGTATTTGCTCATTGTTTTTATCTTAGGGTCTGTCTTAGTGGTCATAGTGAATCAGATAATTTTTTTTGGTTTTGCTTTAGCTTTTTGGCACTTTCTACTTATAAGGGTGTGGCGCCCTCATTTCTGGGCTGTGAATTTAGTTGATATTGCCTTCCATGGTCAGGTTATTCAACAGTCAGGCCTAGATCCTGCTCTGCCCCATCTCCTGAGATCTGCTGGCACATGGAGAGGTTTTCCACTGGAGCTTGGACCATCCCGACTAGGTGCACCTTGTCGTGGTGGGATGGCTTTTACCTTTTTTTCATCAAGACAGTGCTAATTAAGCACCCTATGTTATTTACATGTAATACTAATTAATTTTATTTATTTACTTACCTACTGCAGGGAATTTGCTCATTTTGTTTTTATCTTAGGTTCGGTGTGGTAAAGAGGACCCAAGACAGGGTACTCAGAAGGAAGCTAAGAAAAAGGATGCAAAACTTCTTTCCTGCATGCTGACCAACGCAAGAAGCCTGACCAATAACATTGAAGATCTGGAGTTGGTAATCTATGAGGAAAAATACGACATAGTAGCAATAACTGAGACGTGGTTAGATGACAGCTATGACTGGGCGGCTAACTTGCAAGGATATGATTTGTTTAGGAGGGATCGTTAAAAAAAGGAAAGGGGGTGGAGTCTGTCTATATATAAAGTCCACTTTAAAGCCCACACTAAGAGAAGATATACAAGAGGGAAATGAAGAGGTGGAGTCTCTATGGGTGGAGATACAATGAGGGAAAAGTAATAAAATCCTTATAGGGGGGGTTTGTTATAAGCCAACACATATAGCAGAAACCACTGAAAATGTATTATTGAAACAAATAGACAAAGCAGCAAATCACAATGAGGTGATTATTATGGGGGACTTCAACTACCCCGACATAGACTGGGAAACTGAGACCTGCGTATCTCAGAAAGGAAACCAATTTCTGTCAGTGACCAAGGATAATTATCTGTCACCACTTGTGCAGGGCCCAACTAGAGGGACGGCCCTTCTGGACTTAGTTTTAAGCAACAGGCCAGATAGAATAACAGAAGTACGAGTCGCTGGGCACCTAGGGAACAGTGACCACAATATAATACAATTCCACTTGTCCTTCAGTAAGGTGCCCTGGAAGGGGGTTACAAAAACGCTGAATTTCTGGAAAGCAAAGTTTGATCGGCTTAGAGAGGACCTTCACCGAATTGATTGGGACAATGTCCTCAAAAATAGGAGCACAGAAAATAAGTGGGAAATATTTAAATCAGTTTTACACACCCACTGCGAGCTAGCCATACCGTACAGAAATAAAAGGGCTAGGAACAGGAGAACACCAATGTGGCTAAATAAGGTGTAAAAAGGGCAATAAATAACAAGAACAAGGCATTTAGGAAGCTAAAACAAGAAGGCAATGAAGAAGCATTAAAAAGTTATAGAGAAAAAAATAAAATGTGTAAAAAAACAAATACATTTAGCAAAAGTGGAAACTGAGAGACTCATTGCTAAGGAAAGTAAAACAAACCCCAAACTATTCTTTAATTATATAAACAGTAAAATGATTAAAATTGATGGTGTCGGCCCTTTAAAGAACAATGATGGTGAAATCATAGAGAGCGATGTGGGAAAAGCAAATGTTTTAAATACTTTTTTCTCAACAGTGTTCACACAGGAAAAGGATTTGCCAGGGGAAATGCAGAGTGATAATGTAAACTCCCCATGAAGTATTACCTGCCTAACCCAGGAAGGAGTGCAGAACCGCCTTAGTAAGATTAAAATTGACAAATCACCAGGCCCTGATGGCATTCACCCTCGGGTATTAAGGGAGTTAAGTAATGTGATAGACAGGCCTCTATTCCTTATATTTAAAGACTCTGTAGAAACAGGGTCTGTTCCTTTTGATTGGCGGCAAGCAAATGTGGTACCAATATTCAAAAAGGGGTGTAAAAGGGAACCTGGAAACTATAGGCCGGTAAGCTTAACATCTGTTGTGGGTAAAATTTTTGAAGGGTTTCAAAGGGATACCATTATGGAATATCTCAATGTTAATAAATGTTTAACTCCATATCAACATGGATTTATGAAGGATCGCTCCTGTCAGACTAACCTGATCAGCTTCTATGAGGATGTAAGCTCTCAAATGGACCCAGGAGAATCATTGGATGTCATTTATCTCGACTTCTCTAAAGCATTTGACACTGTCCAACATAAAAGATTGGTAAGTAAGATGAGAAAGCTTGGGCTAGGGGAAAATGTGTGTAGATGGGTAGGTAGCTGGCTTAGTGATAGAAAACAAAGAGTGGTTATTAATGGGGCATACTCAGATTGGGCCAGGGTTACTAGTGGGGGACCACAGGGTTCTGTATTGGGCCCCCTACTATTTAATATATTTATTAATGATCTAGTGGATGGCTTACAAAGTAAAATATCAGTATTTGCAGATGATACAAAACTATGTAAGGTAGTTAACACAAAGGAGGACAGTTTGCAACTACAGACAGATTTGAGTAAATTGGAGAATTGGGCTGAAAAATGGCAAATGAGGTTTAACACAGATAAGTGTAAGGTTATGCACATGGGAAGGAGAAACAGATGCTACAATTACTTACTAAATGGGAAACTGCTGGGGAAATCAGACATTGAAAAAGACTTAGGCATCTTAGTCAATAAGAAGCTAAATTGGAGTGCCCAGTGTCAGGCAGCTGCCACCAAAGCAAATAGGGTCATGGGATGCATTAGAAGAGGTCTGGGGACACGAGATGAAAACATAATTCTCCCTCTGTACAAATCACTCGTCAGACCGCACTTGGAGTATTGTGTGCAGTTTTGGACGCCAGTGCTCAAGAAAGACATTACTGAACTTGAAAGGGTTCAAAGGCGGGCTACTAAAATGATAAATGGAGTTGGTTCACTACAATACCCAGAAAGGTTATCAAAATTAGGTCTATTTACTCTGGAAAAGAGAAGACTTAGGGGAGACCTAATATATATGTACAAGTATATGAGAGGGCAATACAGAGATCTCTCCAATGAACTGTTTGTACCAAGGACTGTGACAAGAACAAGGGGGCATTCTCTTCGTTTGGAGGAAAGACAATTTCTGCACCAGCATAGAAGAGGGTTCTTCATGGTAAGAGCAGTGAGGCTCTGGAATGCTCTTCCTGAGGAAGTGGTGATGGCCAACTCACTGAATGAATTTAAGAAAGGAATGGATGCTTTTCTTGTGAGTAACAGTATAGAAGGTTACGAATAACAGAATATTATAGGGAGATGGTTGATCCAGTTAGGGGAAGGAATTCTTTTCCCTATGGAGAAAATTGGCTTCTACTCTGTGGGTTTTTTGCCTTCCCCAGGATCAACAATGCAGAACAGCTGCACTAAAAATAGGCTGAACTAGATGGACATAAGGTCTTCCTTCTGCCTCCAAAACTATGTTACTATGTTACTATCTGTAATGGCCATAGTGTGAATGTCCTCCACATTGTACTTATACCAACTTGTGCTCCAGATCATTTCTTTGGTTTTATGTTTGTGCTTAGATGATTCGTGAACAGGGAGCAGACACTAAACATTATAGAGAGGCCATTATAGTGGTTGTTGTCAGGGCCATGTCGCCATGTATACAGCCAAAGACCTGACAATGGATCTCGGGATGTTTTTGGCAAATGATCATTATTATGCTTCTAGAATAATAATTAGTATTTATTTTTGGGGCACCACCGTTTCCATGGAGGTGTGCACCACGAGGATAGGTTATATACAAAAAACACAAATACAAATTACAGAGAACAAACTAACAATGGCAGACAGGTACAGAGGGGAGGGAATCTGGCCGTCGAGGGCTTACAGTCTTAAGAATGTCCAAATAGGTGTCTGTGCGAATTGTGAAATATAGCAGCAACATAAGGAGATAAATAAGGAAATGTAAAAATGAAATGTATTAAAATGTAAAAATAAAATTTAAAATAAATGTTAAACCGTATCTAATTAATTTAAAAAAATAAAATGTCCCTTATTGTGGTGGTGGCGACACGAAAAAAAGATTCTGGCTTTCATAGGTATCGAACCTTCAAAAATATAAACTATTAATAGCTGTTTTTTTACATATTTTTTTTGTTAATGGGACATAACATGAAATATTATTTTAAAAAGTTTGATATCTTCCCCTTTTAAACACTAGAGGGGGCAGCTGCTGAATTTTATCAGATGCTGGGATTAGAAACGAATTTCACATGATCAGACTAGATACAAGGCACTGTGGGCTGTATCACACGTGATTGGATTTGATATGTGGCACTGTAGGCTCTTAGTTGTCTTTTTGGCTTCAGAAAGTAGTATTTTGTAGAATATAACTTTGGAATATATCTTGCTAAACAAAAAAGCTTCTATTTCCACTTATGAGCCACTTCTTCCCACCCCGCACTGCTTGAACCCATCATTCATACTCAATAGTTGCTAAAAATTGATCATCTTGGTACAAATAAAAAAAATTATAATCACTGAGAGATCACATTACTGCTGCCTATTTAGGTCTATGGAGGTCGGATGAACAGATCGAGGCACAGACATACACAGAACCAAGCTGCTTGACTTGACTAGCTTGAGTAAAGAGTGCATAAATTGATGATTAATTATGACATCTGGATTTGTGCTCTACTTTTAATATACTTTTGTTCATAACTGTAGATGCCATTACTAGAGTTGAGTGACTTTGGTCGCATCGGGTTTCATGAAACAAAATTTGTTTCAGATGAAACTGGTCCGACTAGGGCAAAAAAAGTCGTAGTTTTGTCCGAAACCCGACCCCAGTGCAAGTCAATGGGAAATGAAAGTCGGCATTGAGCGGATGACATTCATCCACTCAATGCTGACTTTTATTCCCCATTGACTTGCATTGGGGTCGGGTTTCGGACGAAACTCCGACTTTTTTTGCCCTAGTCGGACCAGTTTCACCTGAAACAAATTTTGCTTCATGAAACCCGATCTGACCAAAGTCGCTCAACTCTAGCTATTACTATTAGACGCCTCATTTTTTTTTAGTCCTTTGCCATAATGATGAGGAGTAGAGTTGAGCGAAACGGGTCGAAAAAATTCAAAAGTCGCCGACTTTTGGCAAAGTCGGGTTTCATGAAACGAAACCCGACCCTAGGATGAGGTCGGCCACGAGGTCGGCGACTTACGCGCCAAAGTCGCCTTTCAAAAGTTTGTTTTGCGCTCTTTTTCAGCCAATCAGGATCCACGGACACTGTGGGCAACGTGATGACATAGGCACGGGTCACCACCATCTTTCAGAAGGGCATGCAAGTGATTGGCTTGCTTTGGTGGGCGTCACAGGGGGTATAAAAGGGCGTGCACGCCGACCGCCATCTTACTTCTGCCGATCTTAGTATAGGGAGAGGTTGCTGCTGATTCTGTAGGGAGAGCGTTAGGCAGGGAAGAAGACAAAAGAACTGCTTCTGCTGCTAGCGATTTGGCCTGCACAACACACAAGTCACTGTGTGTGCAGTGCAAGGGGAGGCTATATTGTGGTGTATCAGTGGTGTTGGTTGTTGGGCTGCCTTCTAAGGCTTCCTGACACGCTGGCATTGCTGTTTACCCACTGCTCCGCAAACTGCTTTTTTAAAAGCAATCCAATCTCCCTTATCCTCTAGTCACTTTTGTCACAGCTGTGCCATCGAGCGTGTCACATAGCGCTCAGATATCAGTGGGCCTCACACAATCTACAAGTGTCCAGTGTCCAAAAGTGTACGCAGAGATTCAAAATCTCCATTATCCTCTCGTCACTTTGGTCACAGGCAGCTGTGCCATCGAGCGTGTCACATAGCGCTCAAATATCAGTGGGCCTCACACAATCCACAAGTGTCCAGTGTCCAAAAGTGTACGCAGAGATTCAAAATCTCCATTATCCTCTCGTCACTTTGGTCACAGGCAGCTGTGCCATCGAGCGTGTCACATAGCGCTCAGATATCAGTAGGCCTCACACAATCTACAAGTGTCCAGTGTCCAAAAGTGTACACAGAGAATCAAAATCTCCATTATCCTCTCGTCACTTTGGTCACAGGCAGCTGTGCCATCGAGCGTGTCACATAGCGCTCAGATATCAGTGGGCCTCACACAATCCACAAGTGTCCAGTGTCCAAAAGTGTACGCAGAGATTCAAAATCTCCATTATCCTCTCGTCACTTTGGTCACAGGTAGCTGTGCCATCGAGCGTGTCACATAGCGCTCAGATATCAGTGGGCCTCACACAATCTACAAGTGTCCAGTGTACAAAAGTGTACGCAGAGATTCAAAATCTCCATTATCCTCTCGTCACTTTGGTCACAGGCAGCTGTGCCATCGAGCGTGTCACATAGCGCTCAGATATCAGTAGGCCTCACACAATCTACAAGTGTCCAGTGTCCAAAAGTGTACGCAGAGAATCAAAATCTCCATTATCCTCTCGTCACTTTGGTCACAGGCAGCTGTGCCATCGAGCGTGTCACATAGCGCTCAGATATCAGTGGACCTCACACAATCCACAAGTGTCCAGTGTCCAAAAGTGTACACAGAGATTCAAAATCTCCATTATCCTCTCGTCACTTTGGTCACAGGCAGCTGTGCCATCGAGCGTGTCACATAGCGCTCAGATATCAGTGGGCCTCACACAATCCACAAGTGTCCAGTGTCCAAAAGTGTACGCAGAGATTCAAAATCTCCATTATCCTCTCGTCACTTTGGTCACAGGCAGCTGTGCCATCGAGCGTGTCACATAGCGCTCAGATATCAGTAGGCCTCACACAATCTACAAGTGTCCAGTGTCCAAAAGTGTACGCAGAGAATCAAAATCTCCATTATCCTCTCGTCACTTTGGTCACAGGCAGCTGTGCCATCGAGCGTGTCACATAGCGCTCAGATATCAGTGGGCCTCACACAATCCAAAAGTGTCCACTGTCCACAAGTGTGTGCAGAAATTCTAAATCTCCCCTGTCCTATAGACACCTTTTACCTTGTTTTACATTACTATATAGTTTGTTGGATTTTGTCTACATTTCTACCAAAAATGAGGAAGGCTGGTGGAAGAGGCCGTGGAATTGGGCGGGGGTTGGCAGCTGGTAATGATGGTGTTGGTGGTGGATCTGATGGTAGTGGCAAGAGCAAAATAGGACCGAATGCAGGAGGTGCTGACCCTGCGTCATCGTCTGGCTACATAAGGCCTCGAACGCTTAGTTTTCTAGGAGTTGGCAAACCGCTTTTAAAGGCAGAGCATCAGGAAAAAGTTTTGTCTTACATTGCTGCCTCCAGCTCTATCGCCTCCTCTTCTTCAGTTGTAAAAAGTAAAAGCACTGAGTCGTCATTGGAGGCTCATGTTCATGAACCACACCTTTCCTTGTGTCTTTCACCCCAACCAAGATTGAAGGATGACGCAGGCCATCCTACTGATTACTCCATGGAGCTGTTTTCACATACCATGCCTGGATTATCAAGTCAAATGGTGAATTACCCATGCCAAGATGAATCTGACATGGAGTGCACTGATGCACAGCCGCTGATGGATGATTCTGCTGGTACATTCACTCAGAGCACTACATTGTCCTCGCAGTGTACAGAGCCAGATTTTGACCCTGATGAGACTCAGGTGCCCCTTCCCGCACACTATACCACCATACACGGTGACACAGAGGAAGGTGCACATGACATAGAAGAGGAGGTGATGGATGACCCAGTTGTTGACCCAGATTGGAATCCATTGGGGGAAGAGGGTGCTGCTTCCAATAGCTCAGATGAGGAGCATCCACAGCAGACATCGACATCGCAACAGCTGTTATCTGGCAGGCCCGGAGCACTCCAAAGACAGGTTCCAAACATCAAAAGAGTTGCTGGACAGCTTGTCCAGAGGGTCAAAAGATCACAGCGTGCTAGGCCGCAAAATGTCTGCCAAAGTAGGAAGAGTGCAGTGTGGCAGTTTTTTGAACAAAATCCTCATGATCAGGCCAAGGTTATATGTAAGAAGTGCGCAAAGACCTTTAGCCGAGGGAAAAATCTGAAAAATTTGAATACCAGTTGCATGTTTAGACATTTAACCAGCATGCACTTGCAAGCGTGGACACAACACCAAACCTCAAGTGCCACATGTGCAACTGATCACAACGAAGGTAGTCAGCAACGCTGCATTGTTTCCCCCACTGTAAGCCCACCGGTTAGCACAGCAGCAAATGTTGAGGTGTCGTTGCAAGGCCACAGCAGTCAGGGAATCCCACTGTTATATCAACGAAAGACTGATTCTAGGCCATCAGAAAGAACACCAACTCCATCACCATCATCAACCCTCTCTCAGTCCGCCCTGTCCACCGCTACTTCCACCATATGCAGCTCTCAAGTCCAGCTCACCCTCCCAGACACTATGAGTAGGTCAAGAAAGTACTAAGTCTCTCATCCGTGTACACTGGGTTTGAACGCCCACATTGCCAAACTAATCTCGTTTGAGATGATGCCCTTTCGGTTGGTGGAAAGCACAGCTTTCCGCGAACTCACGGCCTATGCAGTACCACGCTATGACCTACCCAGTCGCCACTTCTTCTCTCGCAAAGCCATCCCAACCCTCCACCATCATGTGAAAGACCGCATTGTCCATGCACTCAAGCAGTCAGTGAGCGGAAAGGTGCACCTCACAACTGATGCATGGTCCAGTCGGCATGGCCAGGGCCATTACGTGTCCATCACTGCGCACTGGGTTAATGTGGTGGATGCAGGGTCCACAGGGAACAGCGGTGGTGGGACAGTGCTGCCTAGCCCACGGTCTAGGAAACAGTTGGCTGTAGGCGTTCGACCCTCCTCCTCCTCCTCCAGAAGCGACAGCTCGTCCACAGAGCGCAGTCGTACGAGCACTCCATCTGCAGCTGCCACTGTTGCACACGATGTGTCCCCCTATCGAGCAGCTAGTGGAAAGCGTCAGCAGGCTGTGTTGCAGATGATGTGTTTGGGCGACAGACACACCGCCGAGGTGCTGGCCGAGTACTTGAAGCGACAAACTGAGTCATGGCTGGGCAGTGTACATCTTGAGGCAGGCAAGGTAGTTAGTGATAACGGCCGTAATTTTGTGGCAGCCATAGCCCTTTCAAAACTCAGCCACATACCTTGGTTGGCTCACACCTTGAACCTGGTGGTGCAGTGCTTCCTCAAAAATTATCCGGAGTTAACAGCCCTGCTCCAGAAGGTGCGAAGACTGTGCGCGCACATCCGCCGGTCGCCTGTACACTCCGTTCGTATGCAGAAGCTGCAGCGATTGCTCCACCTTCCCAACCACCGCCTCATTATCGACATTGCAACAAGGTGGAACTCCACCCTGCACATGGTGGAGCTTCTGTGCGAGCAGAGGCAGGCCATAATGCATTTGTGGGAGGATACACGGCCAGGCACTTTGAGAGCAGACATGGAGTTGACAGGCGTGCAGTGGTCGAAGCTGAAAGACCTTTGTAAAGTCCTTCAGTGTTTTGAGGAATGCACACGGCTGGTAAGCGCAGACGACGCCATCCTAAGCATAAGCATCCCACTTATGCGTCTGCTCATGCAAACTTTGACGCACCTTAAGGAGCAGGCGTCTGCAGCCAATGTTGATGAGGAGAAAGAGGAGGAGGGAATCCTTGATGACATTCAGCCATTGTCTGCTCAGGGACCTCTCCTGGACGAAGTGGAGGAAGAAGAGGAGGAGGAGGAGGAGGATGATGGTGATGATTACTTAGGGGAGGAGGATGCATCTCGTGGGGCAAGTGAAAATGTTGGCGTGGCAAGGTCTGGTACAGGGTTTGTGCGTGACTGGAGGGATGTGGATTTGCCAGAAAGTGCTCCTCCACCCAGCACTCGCAGTGCATCATTGACACCGGGAACATTGGCCCACATGTCAGATTATGCCTTGCGGATCCTAAAAAGGGACCCCCGCATTGCCAAAATGATGAACGATGACGACTACTGGTTGGCCAGCATCCTGGATCCACGCTATAAAGGCAAATTACAAAACATCATGCCACAGGAGAACCTTGACCTAATATTGGCTAATAAACAAGCAACTCTGGTAAATCGGTTGCTTGAGGCATTCCCAGCACACAGCAGCGGTGATGGTTCTCACACGAGCCGTACGGGCCGGGGGCAGCTTGGCAGAGGTGTTCGTGGTGCACACAGCAGAAGTGGCGTTGGAGACAGGGGTTTCATGACAATGTTGTGGACTGATTTTTCAAATACCGCTCACACAACTGGTAATACTGCATCGATGGAAAGTGACAGGAGACAGCAGTTGTCAACTATGGTTACAAACTACTTTTCCTCCCAAATCGATGTTCTCCCACACAGGTCATTCCCCTTTGACTATTGGGCCGCTAAACTGGACACCTGGCCTGAATTGGCCCAATATGCCTTACAGGAGCTCGCTTGCCCAGCTGCAAGTGTGCTATCGGAAAGAGTCTTCAGTGCAGCTGGATCAATCCTGACAGAAAAAAGGACCCGTCTGTCAACCCAAAATGTGGATGATCTAACCTTCGTTAAAATGAACCACGCATGGGTTTCCAAGGATTTTGTCCCACCTTCCCCTGATGACACATAGGGTGACAGAAAAATGGCTTGCTTTGGTCCACCTCTTCCTGGTACTTCACCTATTTCGCCTTTTGCATCAGCTGAATGTCCAACATCAACATATGCCACTTTCTAAAACTCCCTAACTGTGCTGCCTCCCCCCCCATGGCCGGGGTCACCACCTACCGCATGACACCGTGCGAGTGCCGTTGCCCTGGACAGGTGGGTAGGCCGACTCTTGTGCGCGGGCACTGGCACAGGGTCCCTCATAGTGCAATCAAGTGTCTCTGACGGCGGTGGTGCACACCCGCCGTCAGACACACCACTGTACTATGAGGGGCCCAGTGCCAGTACCGACGCCCACGAGTGGGCCCACCTTGCTTGGGCAGGGCCCCAGCATTTGCAATCTTTACCTCTCCCTGCTCCTCCTCTGTGTAATCTGGGCCGTCAAATCCATACTGTGCCTGACACCGTCTGAGCCTGCCTCCTGAGACATATATTTTGAATGTGTACGCTATCCATGCATGTTATCCGGGGATACGGTACCCTTTCTAACCTTTGTGCAATGACGTGCAATCCATACTGGGCCTAACACCGTCTTAGCCTGCCTCATGCTGTATAGACATATATTTTGAATGTGTACGCTATCCATACATGTTATCCGGGGATACGGTACCCTTTCTAACCTTTGTGCAATGACGTGCAATCCATACTGGGCCTAACACCGTCTGAGCCTGCCTCATGCTGTATAGACATATATTTTGAATGTGTACGCTATCCATACATGTTATCCGGGGATACGGTACCCTTTCTAACCTTTGTGCAATCATGTGCAATCCATACTGTGCCTGACACCGTCTGAGCCTGCCTCCTGAGACATATATTTTGAATGTGTACGCTATCCATACATGTTATCCAGGGATATGGTACCCTTTCTAACCTTTGTGCAATGACGTGCAATCCATACTGGGCCTAACACCGTCTGAGCCTGCCTCATGCTGTATAGACATATATTTTGAATGTGTACTCTATCCATACATGTTATCCGGGGATACGGTACCCTTTCTAACCTTTGTGCAATGACGTGCAATGCATACTGGGCCTAACACCGTCTGAGCCTGCCTCATGCTGTATAGACATATATTTTGAATGTGTACGCTATCCATACATGTTATCCGGGGATACGGTACCCTTTCTAACCTTTGTACAATCATGTGCAATCCATACTGTGCCTGACACCGTCTGAGCCTGCCTCCTGAGACATATATTTTGAATGTGTATGCTATCCATACATGTTATCCAGGGATACGGTACCCTTTCTAACCTTTGTGCAATCACGTGCAATCCATACTGGGCCTGACACCGTCTGAGCCTGCCTCCTGAGACATATATTTTGAATGTGTACGCTATCCATACATGTTATCCAGGGATACGGTACCCTTTCTAACCTTTGTGCAATCACGTGCAATCCATACTGGGCGTGAGAACGGCTGGCGTGCTGTTAAGCAAGCTACAGCACCTGTCCAGACAAGTACAGGGATTCCCTAGCGAGGAGACTTATTTGATTGTTTTCAATGTTGGGACAGCAATTTTTGGGGAGCACTATACTCTGGAGAATGATAGATGGGGCCCACCATACACTGGAACATTCCAAAGGTGGACATCAGACACTGGAGCAGCATTTACAGGGCCCATTATACACTAGAGCATTAGAAATGGGGCCCATTATGTTTGGAGCATTATTTGGGCCCATAAGACAGTGGAGCTTCATCCATGGGGACCAACATATACTGTAGCATTATGTGGAGCTCATCATATACTGTTTCAAACATTATATGGGACCAATGATTCTGTATTGAGAAATAGATGGGCCTCGTCATGAGATGTAAAAAGTGAGGTATTTTTCATTGTACTATACCGCTATTTCTCTGCCGTATCGGAGCATGATGAGTTGTGGTATGTGTTAAAGGGGCGCTCTTTCGCCCAGGGCACATGAAAACCTGGAGCCAGCCCTCCCCCCCCACAGTTTGTAGCCAAATAACCCCCATTTTTCAGTGCGTAACTTGTAATATGAAGTTAATTAAGGTTGACAAGCTTAAGAAAGAAGAATTGATGCTTTTGGCATTCAAATGGGCACTGTAGGTGTGTTTCCTGTCCTCCTCTCACTGCCGACTTTTATTCCCCATTGACTTACATTGGGTTTCGTGTTTCGGGACGACCCCGACTTTTCCCTATAATCGGACGATCTTGCTCGACCCGACTTTTGGAAAAGTCGGGTTTCACGAAACGAAACGCGACCCTAAAAAACCAAAAGTCGCTCAACTCTAATGAGGAGGATTGCATCCTTTCCTCGCTTAAGATGTCATCAAATTAGGTGACCAATGGATTTCTCATATGATCGGAGCTCCATGGATGACCTGGCTCTGGTCTCTTCATCCTCACCCATCTGGTCAACTCATGGGGTGACATTTTGCTATAGAACGACCTAGAAAAAGTTTTCTATGTGTCGAGAATCTAAAGGACGACTGAACTTCAAGGGAACAAAGGAGAGAGTAAGAAAGTGACGGAAATGTTTGTAATTTCTCTTATCTATCAGGCACATGTATTATTCAATCACTTTAGTTAAGATGCAATTTTTGACAAGTTGAACGAACCCTTCAACAAGTGAAACATTGTGGGAACTTATCAGGTAGGAAGGCAAAGTGTTCTAAGGTGCTGGATTACCAATTGTTGCCAACTGAATTTTTCAATACGGTCTCTCGTGACTTACTTGTTATCATTATCAAATATATTTCTAATTGGTAATGTTACATGTGTTTTGTTACCATCGAAAGTGAAGATTTTTTAATAAGTATTATGTTGAATAAATTTTTTTAATGCAGATATTGAGTACATTTTTCACGAATTCAAATTTCTTCCGAAATCTTATCAGCGACAGAAAAGATCCAATCTTCCCTTCTGACCTGAATAGAAATTGACAATTTCATTATTATTATTATTTATTATTATAGCGCCATTTATTCCATGGCGCTTTACATGTGAGGTGGGGTATACATAATACATACAAGTACAGTAATCTTAAACATTCCAGGATGAGAGAGGACCCTGCCCGCGAGGGCTCACAATCTACAATGGGATGGGTGAGGATACAGTAGGCGAGGGTAGAGCTGGTCGTGCAACGGTTTGGTGGATCGGCAGTTACTGCAAGTTGTAGGCTTGTCGGAAGACGTAGGTCTTCAAGTTCTTTTTGAAGGTTTCCATGGTAGGCGAGAGTCTGATATGTTGTGGTAGAGAGTTCCAGAGTAGAGGGGATGCGCGGGAGAAATCTTGTATGCGATTGTGGGAAGAGGAGATAAGAGGGGAGTACAGGAGATCTTGTGAGGATCGGAGGTTTCATGCAGGTAAGTACCGGGAGACTAGGTCACAGATGTACGGAGGACTCAGGTTGTGGATGGCTTTGTATGTCATGGTTAGGGTTTTGAACTGGAGTCTTTGGGTAATGGGGTGCCAGTGCAGGGATTGACAGAGGGGAGAGGCCGGGGAATAGCGAGGGGACAGGTGGATTAGTCAGGCAGCAGAGTTAAGTATAGATTGGAGGGGTGCGAGAGTGTTAGAGGGGATGCCACAGAGCAGGAGGTTGAAGTCGTCAAGGTGGGAGATGATGAGGGCATGGACTAGGGTTTTTGCAGATTCTTGGTTGAGGAATGTACGGATCTGTGAAATATTTTTGAGTTGAAGTCGGCAGGAAGCAGAAAGGGCTTGGATATGTGGTTTGAAAGAGAGATCAGTGTCAAGGATGACCCCGAGGCAGCGAGCTTGTGGGACTGGAGAGAGTGGGCAGCCGTTTACTTTAATGGATAGGTCCATTGGGGGGGTCATGTGAGATGGGCGTAAGATGATTAATTCTGTTTTGTCCATATTAAGTTTTAGAAATCTAGCGGAGAAGGATGAAATAGCAGACATACATTGAAGGATTCTGTTTAGTAGGGAGGTGACATCTGGCCAAGAGATGTACACTCACTGGCCACTTTATTAGGTACACCATGCTAGTAAGGGGTTGGACCCCCTTTTGCCTTCCGAACTGCCTCAATTCTTCGTGGCAGAGATTCAACAAGGTGCTGGAAGCATTCCTCAGAGATTTTGGACCATATTGACATGATGGCATCACACAGTTGGCGCAGATTTGTCGGCTGCACATCCCTGATGCGAATCTCCCGTTCCACCACATCCCAAAGATGCTCTATTGGATTGAGATCTGGTGACTGAGGAGGCCATTTGAGTACAGTAAACTCATTGTCATGTTCAAGAAACCAATCTGAGATGATTCGAGCTTTATGACATGGCGCATTATCCTGCTGAAAGTAGCCATCAGATGTTGGGTACATTGTGGTCATAAAGGGATGGACATGGTCAGCAACAATACTCAGGTAGGCTGTGGCGTTGCAACGATGCTCAATTGGTACCAAGGGGCCCAAAGAGTGCCCAGAAAAAATTCCCCACACCATGACACCACCACCACCAGCCTGAACCGTTGATACAAGGCAGGATGGATCCATGCTTTCATGTTGTTTACGCCAAATTCTGACCCTACCATCCGAATGTCGCAGCAGAAATCGAGACTCATCAGACCAGGCAACGTTTTTCCAATCTTCTACTGTCCAATTTCGATGAGCTTGTGCAAATTGTAGCCTCAGTTTCCTGTTCTTAGCTGAGAGGAGTGGTACCCAGTGTGGTCTTCTGCTGCTGTAGCCCATCTGCCTCAAAGTTCGACGCACTGTGCATTCAGAGATGCTCTTCTGCCTACCTTGGTTGTAACGGGTGGCAATTTGAGTCACTGTTGCCTTTCTATCAGCTCGAACCAGTCTGCCCATTCTCCTCTGACCTCTGGCATCAACATGGCATTTCCGGCCACAGAACTGCCGCTCACTGGATTTTTTTTCTTTTTCGGACCATTCTCTGTAAACCCTAGAGATGGTTGTGCGTGAAAATCCCAGTAGATCAGCAGTTTCTGAAATTCTCAGACCAGCCCTTCTGGCACCAACAATCATGCCACGTTCAAAGGCACTCAAATCACCTTTCTTCCCCATACTGATGCTCGGTTTGAACTGCAGGAGATTGTCTTGACCATGTCTACATGCCTAAATGCACTGAGTTGCCGCCATGTGATTGGCTGATTAGAAATTAAGTCTTAACACACAGTTGGACAGGTGTACCTAATAAAGTGGCCAGTGAGTGTAGATCTGTGTGTCATCAGCATAGAGATGATACTGAAAGCCATCAGATTCTATGAGCTGTCCGAGGCCAAAGGTGTAAACGGAGAAGAGCAGGGGCCCTAGGACTGAACCTTGCGGTACTCGGACGGATAGGGGGCACGGTGAGGAGGTGGTGTGCGAATGGGAGATGCTGAATGTCCGGTCTGCTAGGTATGACGCAATCCAAGATAGAGCCAAGTCTGTGATACCAAGAGATGAGAGGGTCTGCAGTAATAGGGAATGGTCCACTGTGTCAAAGGCAGAGGACAGGTCTAGGAGGAGGAGGACAGAGTAGTTTCGCTTGGCCTTGGCAGCTAGTAGGCCATTGGTGACCTTAGTTAGGGCAGTTTCAGTGGAGTGGTGTGGCCGGAAGCCGGATTGCAAGTGGTCAAGGAGGGAGCAAGAAGAGAGGGGGGAGGATAGTTCAAAATGGACGTGTTGTTCCAAATAGTTTTGAGGCATAGGGGAGAAGTGATAAAGGGCAATAGCTAGATACAGAGGATGGGTCAAGAGAGGGATTTTTGAAGATAGGTGTGATTGAGGCATGTTTAAAGCTTGAGGGGAAAACACCAGTTGTTAGTGATAGGTTGAAGAGATGGGTTAGGGTTGGGATGAAGACTGCGGTGAGGTTTGGGATGAGGTGGGATGGGATCGGGTCAAGTGCACAGGTAGTGTGATGTAATCTTGAGAGTAGAGTGGAGAGTCGATCTTCTGTAATGGTGGAGAAGTTAGTTTTGGGGGACGAGGGCAGGGCAGGTAGGAGGAAGGGCACTGGGGGTTGTTGACCAAAACTGTCTCTGATGTTATCAATCTTCTCCTTGAAAAATGAGGCAAAGTCTTCAGCTGAGATGAGTGGAGAGGGAGGAGGTGCTGGGGGGAGGAGGAGAGAATTGAAGGTGTTGAATAACTGTTTAGGGTTGTGAGACAGGGAGGATATGAGAGATGAGAAGTAGGTTTGTTTTGCTGCAGAGAGTGTGGCCTTGAAAGTAGTGAGGGACTGTTTGAATGTGATGAAGTCCTCTTTGGAGTGGGATTTTTTCCATCTCCGCTCAGCAGCCCTGGAAGCCCGCCTCAGTTCTTTGGTCAGACTGGTGTGCCAGGGCAGTCTGTTGATTTTGCGAGCTTTGGTATGTTTGAGAGGGGCAACTGATTCCAAAGCTACAGCTATTGTGGTGTTATATAGAGCGGCAGCCGCATCCGCATTGTGTAGGGAACTTATGTCTGTAAGAGGGATGAGGGATTCAGACAGTGAGTGTAGATCGAGGTGTTGAATATTTCTGCGATGGTGTCCGAGTTTTTGAGGTGGGGATTGTGGACCTGAGGAGGAGAAGGAAGAGAATGTAAGTAGGTTGTGGTCAAAGAGAGGAAGAGGTGAGTTAGAGAGGCTAGATAGGGAGCAGAGGCAGGTGAAGATGAGGTCTAGTGTGTGGCCATCTTTGTGAGTGGCTGCAGAAGACCATTGAGTGAGGACGAAGGAGGAAGTGAGAGACAGAAGTTTAGTGGCAGCTGAGAGGAGAGTGTCAATGGGGTTGTTGAAGTCACCCAAGATGATAGTGGGGATATCAGTGGAAAGGAAATGAAGTGGTCGAAGAAGGTGGTGACTGACCCTGGAGGGCGGTATATGACAGCTAGTTGGAGGGGGAGTAGATGCGCACAGAGTGCACCTCGAAGGAAGGGAGGGTAACAGAGGGTGGCAGTGGGATTGGGGTGAAGGAGCAGTTATCTGACAGGAGAAAACCAACTCTTCCACCATGCTTGCAGCTGGGGCAGGGGGTGTGGGAAAGGTGGAATCCACCATTTGAGAGTGCAGCAGGAGAGACTGTGTCAGAGGAGGTGATCCAGGTTTCGGTGATGGCGAGGAAGGAAAGTTTGTTAGTAATAAAAAGATCATGGATAAAAGAAAGTTTGTTGCAGACAGAGCAAGCGTTCCATAGAGCTCCTGTTAGTGGGACTGGGGAAGCTGGGGCTGGGCGAAAGTGTATAAGGTTGGAGTGGTTACGGAAAGTTGTGATTGGGTGTGGATGGGAGGTAGAAATGATTGTGGGAATCTGGTGAGGAGGACCAGGATTTGGAGAGATATCGACGGCAGTGAGGAGGAGCAGAGAGAGTGTTAGCAGGTGGGAGCAGGAGAGGGCATGAGGGGGCTGTCTCTGTTTGGAGACAGAGGATTGTATGTTGAGGAACAGATCTGAGGAAGAGGCGAGATGGATTTGAAGGATTGAAGAAGAGATGAACAGTTCCTTGCTTGGTGTAGGGATTAGCGGGGTTATCAGAAAGTGAAGGATTATAGAGGTTAGAGTGGAAACAAACAAAAACTTTGTTTACAGTGACTCTTTCCAGTTACCTTCTGTTCCAATTCTGGATTAATTCATATTTTCATATCATCTCACACTTCTAGGATACACACTGCAGACTAAAGTCTTGGCAGACTTGTGCTATGCCATATATGTGCTACAAAGTGCATTCAGGTGTGAAGCTGAGAGAAGTGGTCTGTGCTCCTCTTGGTCAGATAATTTAAGGGGGTTTTACACATAGCGATATCGCTATAACGTCACCGATTTTGTGGTGTTATAGCGATATCGCTATGTGTGATAATTACCTCCAACCGGCTCCCCCGCTGTCCATCGCTGATCGCGCGAGAATGTCCGGCTCCATTTCTCGTCGTCCTCTTCCTGCTGGGCTTCCTGCTGTGGTGACGAGCGACGCGTGGAGGCGAGCGGGAGGAAGTCAGGATCGCTGTGTGTGAAAGGTGAGTATCGTGCGCTGCGCCGCTGCTGCATCGCTGTGAGATCTGCCTGTGTGACAGCTCACTAGCGATCATTTAGCAATACACCAGCGATCCTGACCGGGTCGGATCGCTGGTGCATCACTAAATGTGAAAGGGCCTTAAGAGTGGACCAGATGCATATGATCAAGCCAAATAAACAATTTCATAAATAATACTGGGGTAAAGCAGCGGTTTAGTTGAGAGACATACCAAGTGAATGCTATGTGCAGGGGTAAGACGTCTCTGTGGAAAGCTGAGTGACGTACCAAGTGAATGCTATATGCAGAGGTAAGAAGTCTCTGTGGAAAGCTGAGTGACGTACCAAGTGAATGCTATGTGCAGAGGTAATTAAGTCTCTGTGGAAAGCTGAGTGACATACCAAGTGAATGCTATGTGCAGAGGTAAGAAGACAATTGGCAAACTCAAGAAATTAGGAACAAAAGCAAATACAGGTCCTACTGAGATTTGAGCTCAAATCACTGGTTTCATATGCCATACTGCTAACCATTACACCATGGTGTCATCCCAAGTGATGGAGAACTTTGGTTCTTACAGTAGGGTGCCAGAAAGAGAAGCTAGAATATGATTTCCTTCTTGGCTCCCATAAAAATAGTTTACAGGACAGAAATAGGACACCGGTGTTTTCAGGCCACACTGGACACATACATCCCAATCCACACCAATGTGAATGTAAAGTATTAGGAAATATGTTCAGGTTCCAGACAGATAATTATATAACCATGTACTATGGTACAGTAAGAATACACAATTTTTCCTGTGTTGAGAAGGCAAAGGATGACAGAATTTCACTGATAAAGTTAAAAAGCGATAGAACTTTTTCTTAGTCACCTATCTGGCATCTGTATTTTTCAATCACTTTAGTCAAGATGCAATATTTTGGTTGGTAATACTTGCATCATAATATTTAGACACTGAATACCCATTTTAGCACGTGTAAATCAGGGATGTGGACACAACCATCTTATTAATGATCTCCTCTCATTTCTGCTGAAGACTTTGCCTCCTTCTTTAAGCAGAAGATCGATGCGATCAGAGAAAGCTTTGGCCCGCAGCCCTCAATGCCCCTCTTAGCCGTTCAGCTCTGTTCTTCCAAAACCAGCTTCTCCACCATGACAGAAGATCAGCTCTCCACCCTCCTGTAAAGATCACACCTCACCACTTGTGCACTTGACCCGCTCCCGTCCCACCTCATCCCTAACTTTGCCACAGTCTTCATCCCAACTCTAACACACCTTTTCAACCTTTCTCTTACAAATGATGTCTTTCCCTCATCCTTCAAATATGCCTCAATCACACCCATCCTCAAAAAGCCCTCCCTCGACACATCCTCTATGTCTAACTATCACCCGATATCTCTTCTCCCTTACGCCTCAAAACTACTGGAACAGCATGTATATCTTGAACTGTCCTCCAACCTCTCCTCCTGTTCCCTCTTTGACCAGTTACAATCTGGCTTCCGACCGCATCACTCAACTGAAACTGCCCTAACTAAAGTCACTAATGATCTACTAACCGCCAAGAGCAAGCGACACTACTCTGTCCTTCTTCTCCTGGACCTGTCTTCTGCCTTCGACACCATGGACCATTCCCTCCTCCTACAGATTCTCTCATCTCTTGGCATCACAGAAGTGGCCCTATCCTGGATCTCATCATACCTAACAGACTGAACATTTAGTGTCTCCCTCTCACACACCATCTCCTCACCTTGCCCCCTGTCTGTCAGTGTTCCACAAGGCTCAGTGCTTGGACCCCTACTCTTCTCCATCTACACCTTTGGCCTGGGACAGCTCATAGAATCGCACGGCTTGCAGTACCACCTCTACGCTGATGACACACAGATGTACCTATCTGGACCTGACCTCACCTCCTTACTGACCACAATCCCACAATGTCTGTCTGCTATTTCAGCCTTCTTTTCTGCTCGCTCTCTCAAACTGAACATGGACAAAACAGAATTCATCATCTTTCCCCCATCTCACTCTACCCCTCCACCAGACTTATCCATCAATGTCCATGACTGCTCGCTTTCCCCAGTCCTGCACGCTTGGTGCTTTGGGGTGATCCTCAACTCTGCCCTCTCTTTCAAACCACATATCCAAGCCCTTGCCTCCTCCTGCTGCCTCAACTCAAAAATATTTCCCAGATCCACGCATTCCTCAACCATGAAACCACAAAAACACTAATGCACACCCTTATCATCTCTCGCCTCGACTACTGCAACCTCCTACTCACTGGTCTCCCCTCCAGCACTTTTACACCAATCCAGTCCATCCTACACTCTGCTGCCTGACTAATCCACCTGTCTCCTCGCTATTCCCCAGCCTCCCCCCTATGCGAGGCCCTTCACTGGCTTCCTATTGTCCAGAGGCTCCAGTTCAAAACCCTAACCATGACATACAAAGCCATCCACAAGCTGTCTCTTCCATATATCTGTGACATGGTCTCCCGGTACCTACCACACGCAACCTTCGATCCTCTCAAGATCTCCTTCTATACTCCCCCCTCATCTCTTCTTCCCACAACCGCATACAAGACTTCTCCCGTGCTCTCTGCCGCAACACATCAGACTCTCACCAACAATGGAATCCTTCAAGAAGAACCTGAAGACCCACCTGTTCCAGCAAGCCTACAGCCTGCAATGATCCTCGGTCTACTGAATCACCGCACAACCAGCTCTACCCTCTCCTAGTGTATCCTCACCCATCCCTGTAGACTGTGAGCCTTTGCAGGCAGGGACCTCTCTCCTTCTGTACTTGTGTGTCCCTTGTCTTGCACATGTTTATTGTACTTGTCAATATTTCCCCTTTTCCCATGTAAAGCGCCATGGAATAAATGGCGCTATATAAATATATAATAATAATAATAATGATTATTCTCCAAATCTGGATTCATTGGCCTTTGTGAATGAGCAAGAAAATGAGTGCTGACCCACTTGAGAAGTAACTAAACTCCAGTCCTTGGCATCAGCCACTAAGAAATGATGGAGTTGTTGGGTTCCTCCCCGTACATTGCTTAATTCCAGCTCTAATCGAAGAGATTGGTGGGAATGGACTGCCATCATGCTCACTTCCTATCGATGTCATAAATTATTAAAGAGTAACATTAATTTTAACTTTATAAATATTTTTCCTACTAATGACCTTTCATGGGGATGTTAATATGGATTGTGATGTAAGGGGGTTGAAAAAACTAGTACCTTTTTTAGTCTTCTAAACAATTTTTTGACTTTTCACTAGAAAAACCCAAACATTCCTCAACCTGAAATCATCTGCAAAGTGATGATGCGCTATGTAGGTAAGGGAGGTTTTACACTTACCGTATTTTTGCGGTCCGATTTTGCGGCCCAAATGCATTTCTTTGGGGCCGCAAAATTTGCCAGCAAAAAATCAATGGTGCACCGTGTGCCGTATGGCCGTTAGGGTCGTACATACGGCCAAGAAAAAATATCGAGCTTGCTCGATATTTTTCACGGCGTACGGACTCGGCGCTCATTGAAATCAATGGGAAGTTTGTTTTTGCGGCACTCCGTCCACTTCCAGTTTTTCGGATTGCTTTTTTTCTCCAATACTATTTCTATAGTATTGGAAAAAAAGGCGATCCACAAACTTTTCTTGCAGCCCGTTATTGCGATACATAACATAACAAAAAATGCCAGCAAAAACGGGCAGCAATAATGGAAAGCAAAAAATGCGGTAAGCGTAAAACCACCCTTAGTCAAATAAATTCACGGATATGTAATAGGGGAATGGTTAGGGAATGGAATCCAGAATTCTGACTGCCAATTTTGTACGATCCTGGAATTTCATTTTGCTAATTTTTCTAGTATAAACACATCCACAGGGAAATAAGATGTAACTAATATCCCAGAAAAATGAAGCGAACCAATAAATATTCTGTTATAAAATCACAATATTTTTATTTCATGAAAAAAGAATTAAAAAAGACCACATGTCATTTTAAACATATTATACCCCTAGGGGAAAATTACACAGCCCAAAATTTCATAATCCAATTAATCAATATATTAAATATATCATAATTTAAATGTCACAGGAGGTATAATCAAAAAAACGCTTCCTAATGTTAATTTCAAATAACATTATATAAAGTTAACAATTAAAATAATTTACTCCATAATACACATCAATAAGGTCTATGATATAGTCTCCATACATGCAATAATTTTATCCACAAGATATTATATAATAATCCAAGCAGGAGACACCGAAAACATATACATATAAGATAGAAGCAGTTGTTACAAAGTATGGAATATAAATATAAAACTTAATTACCTTCTCTGCAATATGACCATAAATAGGAGCCGTGCAAGAGACCCCCGCGCCCTGACGCGCGTTTCGCCCTCTTGCTTCTTCCGGGGCGTGGGGGTCTCTTGCACGGCTCCTATTTATGGTCATATTGCAGAGAGGGTAATTAAGTTTTATACTTATATTCCATACTGTGTAACAACTGCTTCTATCTTATATGTATATTTTTTCGGTGTCTCCTGCTTGGATTATTATATAACATCTTGTGGATAAAATTATTGCATTTATGGAGACTATATTATAGACCTTATTGATGTGTATTATGGAGTTAATTATTTTAATTGTTAACTTTATATAATGATATTTGAAATTAACATCAGGAAGCGTTTTTTTTGATTATACCTCCTGTGACATTTAAATTATGATATATTTAATATATTGACTAATTGGATTATGACATTTTGGGCTGTGTAATTTTCCCCTAGGGGTATATTATGTTTAAAATGACATGTGGTCTTTTTTAATTCTTTTTTCATGAAATAAAAATATTGTGATTTTATCACAGAATATTTATTGGTTCGCTTTATTTTTCTGGGATATTAGTTACATCTTATTTCCCTGTGGATGTGTTTATAGTTATAGAAGTGCCATTATAGCAGTGCTGAGGACACTATAGTGTGTTAATTTTTCTAGTAGACTGATTTTCAATTTCTATTCACATCAGAAGAGAAGATTGGATCTTTCTGCCACTTTAACAATATCTGATGAAATGTTAATAAATGAGAAGTTTAACAAATATCTTTATCTTCATTGGAGACATCTGACAAATATTCTATTGCAATACTACAGTATTTGAAAGGAAAAATAGTCAGGAAAAGTCCCTAATGCACCCAACAGAGAAAAACAGATTCTTTCATTAGTTTGTAGTATTATTATTAATTACAGGTGTGTATGATTCTTGCTCGCATGTGAAAGCTGAGAGTCAGGTGAGGCTGGCTAAGCAGGTTCCATGGTGTGATGGTTAGCACTCTCGACTTTGAATCCAGCAATCTGAGTTCGACGCTCGGTGGAACCTTAGATTTTGCTGACTTTCTTGGTGTCTTTGGATTAAGTTATAAAATGTCTCCATGTTAGACTCTAGGGTAAATTCTCATTTCTTTGTTTTTTTTGTACTATGTATATACAGGGCCAGGCCACCGCTTTCTAGGCTATGCATTTAGCTTTCCATGGGCTGGTAATTAAACAGTCAGGCCTAGATCCTGCTGTGCCTCCTTCTATTGAGGTCTGCTGGCACATGTAGAGGTTTTCCACTAGAGGTAGGACCATCCTTATTAGGTGCACCTTGGTGCGGTGGGATGGCTTCTAGCTTTTTTTTATCAAAATAGTGTTTATTTCATCCTCTATGATATTTATATGTATAATTACTAATTATTTATTAACTGCAGGGTGTTTGCTCACTGTTTTTATCTTAGGTTCTGACTGTTAATGGTCATAGTGTATCAGATCATTTCTTTGGTTTTACTTTAGTTTTTTGCACTTTCTACTTGTAAGGGTAGGACTCCCTTTTTCTGGGTTGTGAATTTAGTCTATATAGCTTTCCACGGCCAGATGATTAAACAGTCAGGCCTAGGTCCTGATCATCTTGCTCCAAATGAATAAAACTGATCAATCACTGAGAGATCACATTACTGCTGCCTGTTTAGATCTATGGAGGTCGGATGAACAGCTCGAGGCACAGACATCCACAGAACCAGGCTGCTTGACTTGACTAGCTTGAATAAACAGTCCGTAAGCTGACCATTAATTATGACATCTGGATTTGTGCTCTGCTTTTAATATACTTTTGTTCATAACTGTAGACGCCATTACTATTAGATGCCTCCTTTGTTTTTTTAGTCTTATGCCATAATGATGGGGAGGAGTGTATTCTTTCCTCCCTTACGATGTCATCAAATTAAGTGACCAATAGATTTTTTACGTGATCGGAGCTCCATGGATGATCTTGCTCCGGTCTCTTCATCCTCACCAATCTGGTCAACTCATGGGGTGACATTTTGCTATAGAACGGCCTAGAAACAGTTTCCTCTGTGTCGAGAATCCAAAGGACGACTGAACTTCAAAGGCACAAAGGAGAGAGTAAGAAAGTGACGGAAACGTTAGTAATTTCTCTCACCTATCAGGCACATGTAGCTTTCTATCACTTTAGTCAAGCTGCAATTTTTGATACCTTGAATGACTCCATCAACAAGTGAAACATTGTGGGAACTTATCAGGTAGGGAGGTCGAGTGTTCTATGGTGCTGGATTAGCAATTGTTGCCAACTAATTTTTCAATACGGTCTCTCGTGACTTACTTACTATCATTACCAAATATATTTCTAATTGCTAATGTCAAATGTGTTCTGTTACCAGTGAAAATGAAGATTTTGAATATTTTTAATGCAGATATTAAGTACATTTTTCACGCATTCAAATTTCTTCTGAAATCTGAAAAGTGGCTGAAAGATCCAATGTTCTCTTCTGACCTGAACAGAAATTGGCAATTGACAAACTCAAGAAATTATGAACAAAAATAAATGCAGGTCCCACCGAGATTTGAACTCGGATCGCTGGATTCAGAGTCCAGAGTGCTAACCATTACACCATGGAACCAGCTGCAACACCTAGGACATTACTTTTGTCAAGTGAGAAGACAGAGTAAGAAGGAAAAGCACACCATACCCTTCTTGGTTCCACTGAAATTAGTCTACAAGACAGAAATAAGACACCGGCGTTTTGATCCAAAACTGGAAATTTCAACAGAATCGCCGTCAATGTTAATTAGCAGGAAAAATGTTTGGGTTCCAACTAGACATAATTATATGATCTTGTATTATGGTGCTGTAAGTATACCCAGTGATAGTAGCAAATTAACCCCTGTCCAGATTTAACCCCAGTGTGTATAAACTGTCCTAGACCAAACTATACAAGGGGTAAAAACAGCCTATGCCAAACTATACCCCATCCCCGCTACAGTATAGCCCTGTATTTTATGAGATTTTAGATGCCATTGTTTGATAACTAAATCCTGACTTCCCTGCAGTGGGAAGATATTTGATTTGTTAATCACATGATGAAGTGTGAAATTACAATACAAGGTGCCTGCTAAGAACAACAGTCATTACATCAGAGATTACACCAGTGTCCAGTAAGATAAGGGCTTTTACCTGAAGCCAATTGCACTTTGATCTTATCACTTCACTGGTTTTCTCACCCTGTCTCTGGTTGGGTGACAAGTGTGGAAATCTCTTTCTATCATACACAGACGCACAGCTGCTTGTAATGTGTAACTACTAGTGTTGAGCATTCCGATACCGCAAGTATCGGGTATCGGCCGATACTTGCTGTACCGGAATTCCGATACCGACTTCCGATATTTTTTCAATATCGGAATTCGGCATCGGAATCGGAAGTTCAAAGTTGATTGACAGACTGACGTCATCATGATGCGCGGTGTGTGCGCATCATGATGCGCCGTCATTTCGGGCCTTCCGGGGGTCTCTGCCGGCCTGCCGGGGGGCTGTGCCGGCCTGCCGGGGGGCTGTGTGGACTGCCCGGGGTCTGTACCGGCCTGCCGGGGGGCTGTGCCGGCCTGCCGGTGGTCTGTGCACCCTGTGGGGGTCTGTACCGGCCTGCCGGGGGGCTGTGCCGGCCTGACGGTGGTGTGTGCACCCTGTGGGGGTCTGTACCGGCCTGCCGGGGGGCTGTGCCGGCCTGCCGGTGGTCTGTGCACCCTGTGGGGGTCTGTACCGGCCTGCCGGGGGGCTGTGCCGGCCTGCCGGGGGGCTGTGCTGATGTCCGGGGGTCTGTGCAAGCATCGTCTGATGGGACTACAAGTCCCATCGGGCGATGCCTGCTACCATGACAGTGATTGACACATTAGCCGATGATGGGACAGTAGTAGTCCCATCATCCGGCTAATGTGTTAAATGTTAAAAAAAAAAAAAAAAAAATACTACATACATACTACATGCATGCTACATACATACTACATGCTACATACATACTACATATATACTACATACATACTACATACATGCTACATACATACTACATGCATGCTACATACATACTACATGCTACATACATACTACATGCATGCTACATACATACTACATGCTACATACATACTACATGCTACATACATACTACATATATACTACATACATACTACATATATACTACATACATGCTACATACATACTGCATGCTACATACATACTACATACATACTACATACATACTACATGCATGCTACATACATACTACATGCATGCTACATACATACTACATACATACTACATGCATGCTACATGCATGCTACATGCATGCTACATACATACCACATACATACTACATATATACTACATGCATGCTACATACATACTACATGCTACATACATACCACATACATACTACATACATGCTACATACTACATACATACTACATGCATGCTACATACATACTACATGCATGCTACATACATACTACATGCCACATACATACTACATACATACTACATACATACTACATACATACTACATGCTACATACATACTACATATATACTACATGCATGCTACATACATACTACATGCTACATACATACCACATACATACTACATACATGCTACATACATACTACATATATACTACATACATACTACATATATACTACATGCATGCTACATACATACTACATGCTACATGCATGCTACATACATACTACATACATACTACATGCTACATACATACCACATATATACTACATACATACAATACATTCATACAATACATACATAGACATACAGTACATATAACATAGAGTAACATACTTACCAATACTTGTCACATTGTTCCCCGAAGCCATTGTCTTTTCCGGAATAAATATTAACATAACAAACCACAAAAATACTCACCCACGATCCGAAGCAGTCCACGAGTGTGTCCCACGACGATCTTGGGTAGAGAACTGCAGCATCAGCTGTTGCTGCCGTTCTCTACGGGCTGCAGGAATCCAATGACGGAAGGTAGGTATCCTTCCGCACTGTATTCCTCCGCCACTTAAAAAAAAAAAAAGTCCCTAGTCTCACTTTATGCCATTGCTGCGTGGGAAATTCCCACACAGCAATGGCATAAAGTGAGACTAGGGACTTTTTTTTTTTTTAAGTGGCGGAGGAATACAGTGCGGAAGGATACCTACCTTCCGTCATTGGATTCCTGCAGCCCGTAGAGAACGGCAGCAACAGCTGATGCTGCAGTTCTCTACCCAAGATCGTCGTGGGACAAACTCGTGGACTGCTTCGGATCGTGGGTGAGTATTTTTGTGGTTTGTTATGTTAATATTTATTCCGGAAAAGACAATGGCTTCGGGGAACAATGTGACAAGTATTGGTAAGTATGTTACTCTATGTTATATGTACTGTATGTCTATGTATGTATTGTATGAATGTATTGTATGTATGTAGTATATATGTGGTATGTATGTAGCATGTAGTATGTATGTAGTATGCATGTAGCATGCATGTAGCATGCATGTAGTATGTATGTAGTATGTATGTAGTATATATGTAGTATGTATGTAGCATGTAGTATGTATGTAGCATGCATGTAGTATATATGTAGTATGTATGTAGCATGTAGTATGTATGTAGCATGCATGTAGTATATATGTAGTATGTAGCATGTAGTATGTATGTAGCATGCATGTAGTATATATGTGTTATGTATGGAGCATGTAGCATGCATGTAGCATGCATGTAGTATGTATGTAGTATATATGTGGTATGTATGTAGCATGCAGTATGTATGTAGCATGCATGTAGTATATATGTAGTATGTATGTTGCATGTAGTATTTATGTAGTATGAATGTAGCATGTATGTAGTATGTAGTATGAATGTAGCATGTATGTAGTATGCATGTTGTATGTATGTAGCATGTAATTTTTATTTTTTTTTTATTTTTTTTTACATTTAACACATTAGCCGGATGATGGGACTACTACTGTCCCATCATTGGCTAATGTGTCAATCACTGTCATGGTAGCAGGCATCGCCCGATGGGACTTGTAGTCCCATCGGACGATGCCTGCACAGACCCCCGGAGCCTGCACAGACCACCGGCAGGCCGGCACAGCCCCCCGGCAGGCCGGCACAGCCCCCCGGAGCCTGCACAGCCCCCCGGCAGGCCGGCACAGCCCCCCGGCAGGCCGGCACAGCCCCCCGGAGCCTGCACAGACCACCGGCAGGCCGGCACAGACCACCGGAGCCTGCACAGACCCCCTGGCAGGCCGGCACAGCCCCCCGAAAGGCCCGTACAGACCCCAGAGAGGCTGTACAAGGGCAGGAAAGGGTTTTTCTTATTCCGATACCGGAAGTCCCATAGACTTGAATGGGACTTCCGGTATCGGAATCGGCGATACCGATACTTTTTTTAAAGATCGGCCGATACCATCCGATACGATACTTTGAAGTATCGGACGGTATCGCTCAACTCTAGTAACTACTGAGAAGTGTGGTAGATTCTTTACCTCATTAGATCTTTGTAGAAGTCTAATATTTTTACTGAGTGAAGTTTTTCGCCATTCGCCTCCAAGACTTCTTCAGTGTATTCCCCATCCTCTGGAATTCTGTGCCCCAACAAGTCCGATTATCCACCACATGTGGATCCTTCACATGGAAACTGAAAACTCATCTCTTCAAGGAGGTCAACCTGCAATGACCACGTTGCCACCTCAACACCATCGGAGCTACTGCAGCCCCCAACCTACTGTCTCCTTTCCCATCAAACTGTAGGATATATTCCCGCAAGGGCAGGGTCCTCGTTCCTCTGTACCAGTCTACCATTGTTAGTTTGTCTACTGTAAGTGATATTTTTATTTTGGATGGAGCCCCTCATGTACAGCACCATGGAATCAATGGTGATCTGTAAATAAATAATAGTAATTGCCTACATTGTTTCTTTTATTTATGTAGCTAAAATAAATCATTAAAAGGAAAATATGATTGCTTTTTAGTCAAATGTGGAGGATATTTTGTAGACTTTGAGACAGATTGACCAGTATTAGAATTTTGCAACATTCAGGCTCACAGATGATTATATTGCACACTGAAGTAATAATGTCACGATTCTGTTGTTGGGTGTTCCCGGACCAGAGGCTTCTCCCCTTTCCCTAATGCTAGGGGAGCCCTAGCTCACCCTGTTCCCTGGATTACTGCTGATGGGAAAGATGCCAAGTATAGCGTGGCACAACCACAAGGTGCACAAGTAGGTTACCCAGACCAAAGTGAATAATAAAGTAACTTACCTTGACAAGCCAGAGCGGGTATGTCACTCTCCGCAAGGAGAAACCTTACCACTTAGACCTCAGTCCAGAGCCTCTCACCTAGCCAAATCAGATCTCATACTTTGCACTGACGAGAGCCAATAGCTCGAAACACCGTGTCTGCAAATTGAGATTCTGATTTGGCTTTTATCCTAAGTCATATTAAAAGACTCGTTAAAGGGTTGATTGTGACTTGAAGGATCGCTACTACTAATAGGTGGCGCTGCAGAGTAAAAGTCCTCTTTCTTTCTGAAGAGGCAATTTCCATAATAAAGTAACTTGGCACTCAACAGAATGATCCTATATAAATGAGGTTTTCATTAATGTCCAGTCCTAGAAAAGACGTTTCAGCCTGCAATCGGCCTTCGTCAGTCTGCCGACTGCTGTCACGGTATAATAATTAAATACAAGTCCACGAAAAAAGTTTTTTATGTGGATTCCTGCTTTAAGGTATAGTGCAGGTGTGTGCTGTGCTTCCAGCTAGCCTTGTGGCGTACTGTGCTGGTAAATCGACTAGGAACAATATTGATTGTGCTTAATGGAGAGAATGTTCCATGGGGTAAAGATAGGTTTCATTAAATCGCTAAAGCAATTTGCCTGTTTGTGCTGCCTGTATAGAACCCAGTAGTCCAAGGCCCATATGGGGCATGTAGGTATTTGGTATGCAGGGCTAAACACGGTATCCGCCGCTCGTTTGGTAGCCATTCATCCACTCAATGCCGACTTTTATTTCCCATTGACTTGCATTGGGGTCGGGTTTCGGACAAAATTGGCTCGGTCATTAAGGGGTTAATACGATCAGGGCGTGCCACTGATTATACAAATAGTACTTCAATAAATAAAATATGAAGTGCAGAACTATAAAAGGGCGAAGAATTCCCAAGTTACCCCATGGGATAATTAAACTGGTGAGTTTGATATTTACGTGTTACGTGACCTATAATTCTGTAAATATTCAAAAACAACTCTGTCGATAGGAAAAAAAGAGAAAAAGAACAACCACAGTATCTGAGCAATACTAAGGAAATCCTGAAATCATGATCTGTTGGTGGGCCTTGAGAACTGGAGTTGGGGAACCCTGGTGTAGTGCACCAAATAACTGTGATCCCAAATGTAACATAAAACGTTCCCAATAAAAGCTTCAACTCAATCCACAAAAATAAGCAAGTCCCCACTCAGGTCTGCCATCTCTGACTGGTAATATAGGAGGCTTCCATGTTATTGGTAGCACAAAGGCTCTGGAAAAGCGCTATGCCCAAATCCAACCCACCAAAGAAATACAAATGCCCCCCTCCTTTCTGAGCCCCACGGCATACATTTAGAATCCACACATTTGGCAGAGGTATAATTTTAAAATGGGGTCACTTGAGGGGAGATTCTGCTCTTCAAATAGGCAAATAGCGCTCCGTCCCTCCCGAGTCTCTCCGTATGGCTAAGCAGTACTGCACAGCCACATATGGGGTATCTCTACACTCGGTAGAAATTGTGTGATTCATTTTGGTGCCATTTTTGCTTATTTCATGGCAAGAAAATATAAAATCTGGGGTTAAACCAAAATTTTTGTAGCCAAAATGTAAATATTTTTTTTCCACAGCACAATGGTATAACATTCTGTGACACATCTGTGGTGTCAATATGATCACTGCACCCTTAGATGACTTTATTGGGTGGTGTAGTTTATAAAATGAAGTAAAAAGGGGAGTTTCTGCTGTTCTGGCAACTCTGGGGCTCTGACAAGGTGACATGGCACCCTCAAACCATTAAAGCAAAGCTGAACTAACTACAATATGGCACCTCTTCCCTTCTGAGCTTTTCACTTGCCTCAAAAGTAGTTTTTGACCACATATGGGGTATTGGCATACTCAAGAGAAATTGCTCAAAAACCTATATAGCCTATTTTCTCCTGTTACCCTTATGAAAATAAAAAAATTGGAACTAAAATAAATTTTTCTGAGGAAAAGTTCTATTATTTTATTTTCATGTCCCTATATTATAAATTTCTGTGAGGGTTACAAGGTGCTCACTACACATCTTTATTCTTTCCTTGAGGGTTCCAAAATTCGGTCACTTGTGGCAGGTTTCAATGGTTTAGGCACATCAAGGGCTCTCTAAATGCGAAATAGCATCCACGTTCCAGCCAATTTTGCATTCAAAAAGTCAAGCAATGCTCCTTCCCTTCTGAGCCCTGTTGTGCGCACAAACAGTAGTTTACCCTCACACATGGGGTATCATTGTACTCAGGAGAAATTGCACTACACATTTTGCATTTCAACTTTTCCTGTTACCCTTGTAAAGAATAAAAAAAATTGTAATAGGTAACATTTTTGTGAATAACATGAAAATGTTAATTTTTTTCCGTCCACATTGCATTAATTCCTGTGAAGCACCTGAATGGTTAATAAACTTTTTGATTGTGACTTTGAGCACCTCTAGGGGTGCAGTTTTTAGAACGGTGTCACTTTTGGGTATTTTCTGTCATATAGGCCCCTCAAAGTCACTTCAAATGTGAGGTGGTCCGTAAAAAATGGTTTTGTAAATTTAGTTGTAAAAATGATAAATCACTGGTCAACTTTAACCCTTTTTTCCCCAAAAAAATTGGGTTTCGAAAATTGTGCTGATGTAAAGTAGACATGTGGAAAATGTTATTTATTAAGTATTTTCTGTGATATGACTCTGAGATTTAAGGACACAAGAATTAAAAGTTTAAAAATTGTGAAATTTTCAGAATTTTTGCCAAATTTCTGATGTTTTATCAAGTAAACACAAGTCACATAGAGTAAATTTTACCACTATCAAGAAGTACAATATGTCATGAGAAAAAAAGTCTCAGAATCACCGGGATCCGTTGAAGCATTCCAGAGTTATATCTTCATAAAGAGACAGTGGTCAAATTTAAAAAATGAGGCTTGGTAATTAACCTATAAAGTGGTTTGGTCCTTAAGGTGTTAAAGGGAAGGTGCTGTAAAAAAAAAGTTCAAGAATTGAAAAAATGGGCTTGTTAAGTTAAGAAATAGACCTCGGAGAAGATCTCATTTACATGTATAAATATGTGTGGTCAATACAGAGGACCGCACAGGACTTATTCCTTCCAATGACAATACTACGGACCAGGGGGCACTCATTACGGATGGAAAAAAGGATATTCCGACTGCTAAACAGGAAAATGTTCTTCACAGTTAGAGCAGTCAGACTTGATGAACACACAAATCCCCGATAACCATGTTGCTCATGTATAATAATGTTTCTCTTTTTGTCTAATTGGATATAAATTGTTTTCTGCCTCTTACATCATTAGCAACATTCTGATTGAAAGAGAAGCAGCCATCCACATAAGGTAGTGTGGCCGAGCGGTCTAAGGCGCTGGATTTAGGCTCCAGTCTCTCTGGAGGTGTGGGTTTGAATCCCACCACTGCCAACTTTTATTTCTTACCAACAGGAAGGAAATGGATTTGGAAGAAAAGGCGACCAGGGATTTAGGAGGAAACGTTCATGCTATACTTGAATTTAGGATTACAAGAGGAGGAAGACCAGCGAGGACTCACACGTCAAACCCTTTCATCATCTTGAGTTTTTGTTTTTTGCTCCACTTCTACCCAGAGCCATAACTTTTTTATTTTCAGTCAATATGGCCATGTGAGGGCTTGTTTTTTGCAGGACAAGTTGTACTTTTGCACGACACCATTGGTTTCACCTTATTGTGTACTGGAAAACAGGGAAAAAAATTAAATTGCTGTGAAATTGCAAAAAAAGTGCAATTCCACAACTGTTTTGGGGTTTGTTTTTTTTACTATGTTCGCTAAATGCTAAAACTGACTGGTCATTATGATTCTTCAGGTCATTGCAAGTTCACAGACACCAAACATATATAAATTGTGTTTTATGTAAGTGGTGAAAAAAAACAAAAAGTTTGCCATTTTCCGATACGTGTAGCTTCTCCATTTGTCGTGATCTTGGTCTGGGATTTTGATTTTTTTCTCATTGTGCCGTTTAACTATAGGATTAATTCTTTTAACCCCTTTACCCCCAAGGGTGGTTTGCATGTTAATGACCAAGCCGATTTTTACAATTCTGACCACTGTCCCTTTTTGCGGTAATAACTCTGGAATGTTTCCATTGATCCTGGTGATTCTGACACTGTTTTCTCCTGACATATTGTACTTCATAAAAGTCATTAAATTTTTTTATATGACTTGCGTTTATTTGTGAAAAAAATGGAAATTTGGCTAAAATTTTCAAAATTTTGCAATTTTCCAAATTTGCATGTTCATGCCCTTTAATCACACAGATATTTCAGACAAAAATCTTAATGAGTAACATTTACCACATGTTTACTTTACATCAGAGCAATTTTGGAGCCAGAATTTTTTTTGTTAGGAAGTTATAATGGTTAAAATTTAAACAGTGATTTCTCATTTTTACAACACCATTTTTTTTAGGGACCACATCACATTTGAAGTAACTTTGATGGGTCTATGTGATAGAAAATACCCAAATCTGACACCATTCTAAAAACTGCACCCCTCAAGGTGCTCAAAACCACATTCAAGATGTTTATTAACCCTTCAGGTGCGTTACAGGAATTTTTGGAATGTTTAAATAAAATGACCATTTAACTTTTTTCACGAAAAAATGTACTTCAGATACAATTTTTTTATTTTCCCAAGAGTAACAGGAAAAATTGGACCCCAAAGTTGTAGTGCAAATTGTCTTGAGTATGCTGATACCTCATATGTGGGGATAAACCACTGTTTGAGCGCAAGGCAGAGCTCGGAAGGAGCACTGTTTGACTTTTTCAACGCAAAATTGGATGGAATTAAGATCTGACGCCATGTCGAGTTTGGAGAGCCCCTGATGTACCTAAGCAGTGACCCCATTTTGGAAACTAGACCCCCCAAGGAACTTATCTAGATATGTGGTGAGCACTTTGAACCCCCAAGTGCTTCACAGAAGATTATAACACAGAACTGTAAAAACAAAAAAATCATATTTTTTCCACAAAAATTATCTTTTTGACCCCAATTTTTTATTTTCCCAAAAGTAACAGAAGAAATTGGACCCCAAAAGTTATTATGCTTTTTGTCCTGAATATGCTGATACCTGATATGTGGGGGTAAACCACTGTTTGAGCACATGGCAGAGCTCAGAAGGCAAGGAACACCAGATTTTACTGTTAGGCCGGGGTCACACTGGCGAGGAATACGGGAGAGTGAGAGGCGCAAAAAGCACGCATTAGACACGGACCAATGATTTTCTATGGGGTCACTCGCACCAGGCGTATATCTCTCCTCAGTATCCTACGCTCCGTGCCACTCGCAGCATGCTGCGATTGTCAGCATACTACGCCCGTAGTACGCCAATGCAAGTCTATGGGTGCGCAAAAAATACGGATTACACACGGAGCACACATGTGACTTGCGAGAAATACGCACCAGGTGTCTTTTAGCAAAGCCGGCAATTCAGTGCGCTATACAGTAAACTCACACTGACAGTTTTAATAAAGAAATGAAAGAATAGATATAGACACATAGAATACATATACTGTATATATATATATATATATTTATATGCATTCTATGTGTCTATATCTATTCTTTCATTTCTTTATTAAAACTGTCATAGGGCTCCATTATATGTCCATTTTGCAAGCCTGCGAGAAAATCTCACCATACGGATGCCATACGGATTACATACGGATGCTGACACGCTCAAAATACGCGACCACACCTTGATTACGGATGACATACGGAGCACTGTTTAGGGGTCTGTCATCCGTATTACGCATGTAAAATACGGAGCGTATTTTGCGCAGGTTAGTGTGACTCCAGCCTTATGGTTGCAGGTGCCATGACCCTTTGGGAGAGCCCATTAGGTGCCAAAAACAGCAGAATCCCCCATAAGTGACCCCATTTTATTTACTACACCTCTCAATGAATTTATCCAGGGGTGCAGTGATCATATTGACACCATGGGTGTGTCACAGAATTTTATACCATTGGGCAGTGATGACAAAATAATTACATTTTTACCACCAAAATTTTGTTTTTGTCAAAGATTTTACATTTTCACACAAGAAGTGGATAAAAATGGCAGCAAAATTTGTCCCTCAATTTCTACTGAACATCACAATGCCCCATATGTGGCTGTACAGTGCTACTTAGCCATGCAGAGTGACTTGGGAGGAACAGAGCACTATTTGCCTATTCAAGTGAATGGGTCTGTGCACATGTCAGTGTGTTTCCATGGACCGTGTGTACATGGACAAAACATGCTGACATGTTCATTTTTTTAATGTCAGCACGTGCCACAAAACATCCAGCACACGTGCAAACACATAGTACACATGGATGTCATCGATATGACACGCATCTGCGCTGGGGAAGAAGTGTTACGGTAAGCGCTGTTCCCCAGCACAGGGTACTGAACACGGCTCTTATCATTCTCCCCTGCTCTGCCAATGATCAGCGCAAGCAGGGGAGAATGATTAGAGTTACATTTAAATAACAAAAGAGAGAGCAGGCGGCAGCTGATGGGACTATTATTCCCATCAGCCTAACCCTGCTGCTGCTAATAACAGTGACAGCAGGAGCGGCAGATGGGAGTATTCATCTGCTACTCCTGCGCTGTAAATAAATACGGTAATTTAAGGGTATAAAAATTCAAAGTTTGAAAATGGCAAAATGTTCAAAATTTTTGCCAAATTTCCATTTTTTTTTCACAAATAAATACAAGTCATAGAAATTTTACCACTATCATGAAGTACAATATGTCATGAGAAAACAATGTCAGATTCACCGGGATCCATGGAAGTGTTCTAGAATTCTTACCTCATAAAGTGACAGTGGTCAGAATTGTAAAAATTGTCCGGGTCATTAATGTGCAAACCACCTTCAGGGTTAACCCCTTCACGACCCATGACGCCTACGTAGGCGTCATGAAAAGTCGTGCCCAAACGACCTATGACGCCTACGTAGGCGTCATGCTATAAATAGCCCCCCTGCGGGTCGGGTGACCGGGGTCACTGAAAGGTCACCCGACCCGCACACAAAGGACACTCTAGAGTTAATCCCTGGGGGCGTGGCTTAGCCCCCACGTGCCTACGATCGCTCTGATTGGCTGTTAAAAGTGAAACAGCCAATCAGAGCGATTTGTAATATTTCACCAATGAAATTTGGTGAAATATTACAATCCAGCCATGGCCGATGCTGCAATAGCATCGGACATGGCTGGACACTGACCCCCGACCCCCCCCACACACCGACTGGCGGGGCCGATCGGCCCCCGCCACCGATGGACGGCGGCGATCGTTCGCCGCCGTCATCATCTGCTCCCCCTCCCCTTCCTATCACTTCCTCCCACCTTCCGATCCCCCCTGGGACCTCCGATGGTGCTCCCAGTGTCCCGCCGTGGCTCCCGGCGTCCGGATCATGGGCGCCGCCATCTTGCAAAATGGCGGGCGCATGCGCAGTGCGCCTGCCATTGTCCAAGATGGCGGCGCCCATGAATTTGCCGGTTGCCCGTTCATTTTTCATTTTGATCACTGTGATACACTCTCACAGTGATCAAAAGGAAAAAAAAGTAAATACACCCCCCTTTTATCACCCCCATAGCCAGGTGCAAATAATAAAATAAAAAAAATATTTTTTTTTCCATTTAGGGTTCGAACTAGGGTTAGGGTTGGAATTAGGGTTAGGGTTGGAATAAGGGTTACAGATAGGGTTAGGGTTAGAAATAGGGTTAGGGCTAGAATTAGGGTTAAAATTAGGGTTAAAATTAGGGTTGGAATTAGGGTTAGGGTTAGGGTTGGAATTAGGGTTAGGGTTAGGGCTAGAATTAGGGTTAGGGCTGGAATTAGGGTTAGGGATGGGTTGGGATTAGGGTTAGGCTTGTAGTTAGGGTTAGAGTTGGGATTAGGGTTAGGGGTGTGTTGGCGTTAGGGCTGTGGTTAGGGTTATTATTAGGGTGGGATTAGGGTTAGGCGTGTGTTGGGGTTAGGGTTGGAGTTAGAATTGAGGGGTTTCCACTGTTTAGGCACATCACGGGGTCTCCGAGCGCGACATGGCGCCACGATTTATTCCAGCCAATTTTGCGTTCAAAATGTCAAACAGCACTCTCTCCATTCCGAGCCCCGACGTGTGCCCAAACAGTGGTTTACCCCCACATATGGGGTATCAGCGTACTCAGGAAAAATTGCACAACAACTTTGGGAGTCTAATTTCTCTTGTTACCCTTGGGAAAATAAAAAATTGGGGGCTAAAAAAATGATTTTCGTGAAAAAAAATGATTTTTTTTTTTTCACGGCTCCGAGTTATAAACTTCGGTGAAGCACTTGGGGGTTCAAAGTGCTCATCAAACATCTAGATAAGTTGCTTGGGGGGTCTAGTTTCCAAAATAGGGTCACTTGTGGGGGGTTTCCACTGTTTAGGCACATCAGGGGCTCTGCAAACGTAACATGACGCCCGCAGATCATTCCATCAAGTCGGTATTTCAAAACGTCACTACTTCCCTTCCGAGCCCCGATGTGTGCCCAAACAGTGGTCCCCCCCACATATGGGGTACCAGCGTACTCAGGACAAACTGTACAACAACTTTTGGGGTCGAATTTATCCTGTTAACCTTGTGAAAATAAAAAATTGCGGGCTAAAAAATCATTTTTTGAGGAAAAAAAAGATTTTTTTATTTTCACGGTTCTGCGTTATAAACTTCTGTGAAGCACTTGGGGGTTCAAAATGCTCACCACATATCTAGATAAGTTCCTTGGGTGGTCTAGTTTCCAAAATGGGGTCATTTGTGGGGGGTTTCCACTGTTTAGGCACATCAGGGGCTCTGCAAACGTAACATGACGCCCGCAGACCATTCCATCAAGTCGGTATTTCAAAACGTCACTACTTCCCTTCCGAGCCCCGATGTGTGCCCAAACAGTGGTCCCCCCCCACATATGGGGTACCAGCGTACTCAGGACAAACTGGACAACAACTTTTGGGGTCCAATTTCTCCTGTTACTATTGTGAAAATAAAAAATAGCGGGCTAAAAAAATCATTTTTTGAGGAAAAAAAATATTTTTATTTTCACAGCTCTGCGTTATACACTTCTGTAAAGCACCTGGGGGTTCAAAGTGCTCACTATGCATCTAGATAACTTCCTTAGGGGGTCTAGTTTCCAAAATGGGGTGATATGTGGGGGAGCTCCAAAGTGTAGGCAGACAGGGCCTCTCCAAACACGACATGGTGTCCGCCAACGATTGGAGCTAATTTTCCATTCAAAAAGTCAAATGGCGCTCCTTCCCTTCTGAGCCCTGCCGTGCGCCCAAACAGTGGTTCCCTCCCACATATGGGGTGCCACCGTACTCAGGACAAACTGAACAGCAACTTTAGGGGTCCAATTTATCCTGTTACTCTTGTGAAAATAAAAAATAGCGGGCTAAAAAATCATTTTTGAGAAAAAAAAATGATTTTTTATTTTCATGGCTCTGCGTTTATAAACTTCTGTGAAGCACTTGGGGGTTCAAAGTGCTCACTACACATCTAGATAAGCTCCTTGGGGGGTCTAGTTTCCAAAATGGGGTCACTTGTGGGGGGTTTCTACTGTTTAGGCACATCAGGGGCTCTGCAAACGCAACATGATGCCCGCAGAACATCCCATCAGTCTGCATTCCAAAATTGCGCTCCTTCCCTTCTGAGCTCTCCCATGCGCCCAAACAGTGGTTTCCCCTGACATATGGGGTATCGGTGTACTCAGGACAAATTACACAACAACTTTTGTGGTCCAATTTCTCCTGTTAGCCTTGTGAAAATAAAAAATAGCGGGCTAAAAAATCATTTTTGAGGAAAAAAAATTATTTTTTTATTTTCACTTTTCTGCGTCATAAACTTCTGTGAAGCACTTGTGGGTTCAAAGTCCTCACCACACATCTAGAAAAGTTCCTTGGGTGGTCTAGTTTCCAAAATGGGGTCACTTGTGGGGGAGCTCTAATGTTTAGGCACACAGGGGCTCTCCAAACACGACATGGTGTCCACTAACGATTGGAGCTAATTTTCCATTCAAAAAGTCAAATGGTGCTCCTTCCCTTCGGGACCCTGCCGTGTGCCCAAACAGTGGTTTATGACCACATATGAGGTATCTGTGCACTCAGGAGAAATTGCCCAACAAACTTTAGGATCCATTTTATCCCACTGCCCATGTGAAAATGAAAAAACTGAGGCTAAAAGAAAATTTTTGTGAAAAAAAAGTCCTTTTTCTTTTTTTATGGATCAATTTGTGAAGCACCTGGCGGTTCAAAGTGCTCACTATGCATCTAAATAAGTTCCTTGGAGAGTCTAGTTTCCAAAATGGGGTAACTTGTGGGGAAGCTCCAATGTTTAGGCGCACAGGGACTCTCCAAACGCGACATGGCAACCGCTAAATATTCCAGCATATTTTCCATTCAAAAAGTCAAATGACGCTCCTTCCCTTCTGAGCCCTGCCGTGCGCCCAAACAGTGGTTTATGACCACATATGAGGTATCGGTGTACTCAGGAGAAATTGCCCAACAAATTTTAGGATCCATTTTATCCTGTTGCCTGTGTGAAAATGAAAAAATTGATGCTAAAAGAAATTTTTTATTGGAAAAATTAAAATGTTCATTTTTTCCTTCCACATTGCTTTAGTAGCTGTGAAGCACCAGAAGGGTTAATAATCTTCTTGAATATAGTTTTGAGTAGCTTGAGGGGTGCAGTTTTTAGAATGGTGTCACTTTGGGGTATTTTCTGCCATATAGACCCCTCAAAGTGACTTCAAATGTGAGGTGGTCCCTAAAAAAAATGGTTTTGTAAATTTTGTGGTAAAAATGAGAAATCGCTGGTCAACTTTTAACCCTTATAACTTCCCAACAAAAAAAAATTTTGTTTCCAAAATTGTGCTGATGTAAAGTAGACATGTGGGAAATGTTATTTATTAACTATTTTGTGTCACATAACTCTCTGGTTTAACTGAATAAAAATTAAAAATGTGAAAATTGCGAAATTTTCAAAATTTTCGCCAAATTTCCGTTTTTTTCACAAATAAATGAAAACATTATTGACCTAAGTTTACCACTAACATGAAGCCAAATATGTCACGAAAAAACAATCTCAGAATCGCTAGGATCCGTTGAAGCATTCCTGAGTTATTACCTCATAAAGGGACACTGGTCAATATTGCCAAAAATGGCCAGGTCATTAAGGTCAAAATAGGCTGGGTCATGAAGGGGTTAAAGGGGTTAAACTTCTTTATTTTTGTATTTATAATTTAAGCTTTTATGCTTTTTTAGTCCATTCTAGAACTTTTCTTTGTTCGATGGATTGTACTATACACTGCAATAATTCATCAAAATTAACAATCTCCTATGAATGCCCAGCTAAGCTTCAAACATATACAAAGATAGCAACCATGGGGGTCTTCAGTAGGTCCTCAGCTGTCAAGGCGATCCATCCGATTAGACCCCCTCCCCAGATTGCAACATTTAAATGTCACTGTCAGAGATTGACCACAGCATTTATGTAGTAAAACTGCAGCAAACGGAGCCAGCTCTAATCGCTGCTGTCAGAGGCAGGTTCTGGCTGTAGAACACAGCTGGCACCCACCTTGTATGGTGTGGTCCCAGCTACTGAGCTCCTTCCATACACACACACCTGCTATACGTTTATAGCAGATGTCCAGAAGGAGTTAAAATATTTTGTTATCCCGCATGATGTATGCTATAAACAAAAGCCCAAAACATTTTTTAGAATTGCTGTGTATTATTATTTACCCCCCCAACTTGTCACATTTAGTATTTGTAGTTCATTGCAATTTCCTTTTACAAATCTCATATACCTGTTTTAATTAAGTTCCCTTGATTAATTATCTTTGTTTATCAAAAATTCTACAAATTTGCGCTGTGAACAGGATTTGAACCTGTGCGGGGAAACCCCATTGGATTTCGAGTCCAACGCCTTAACCACTCGGCCATCACAGCTTTATATCGTTTGCACTTCACAATGTTCTCATCCATGACCGGTCACTGTGTGACTTTGGAGACACCTAGTCGACCAGTAGAACTGCCTTTTTTTTTTAGACATAGATATGTTTTTATTTTTTTTATTTTTTGTTTTTCTTTAATTGACTGTGAATATTTTGCTGTTGGCTATTACCAATGCCAAATGGTGACAGCATTTTTAAAAAAAAAAAAAACTTTTAAATTCCGAAAACTGCTAAATTGTTTACATTTGTACTTGTTTTGGCTGAAACAAATAGAGAAAATTCAGATTTGAGCAAATCCGAAGTTTGTAAATTTCAAGCCGAAATCGATTTTCTTCAAATCAATTCAATAATTTAATTAGATTCCTTAATAGTGCCAGTGTGCTGTCTCAAAAAAATGTGGTATCTCTAGTACTGTGCATTCTATTACTTCCTATAGGGGTCGAATAATTAAGTTTGAAGTAGTTCAAGCTCCTTAAGCACCCACCAATTAATACTTTTGCCACCTTTTCTGAGTGGTATGTACTTCCGTGCGCCGTGCCAGAAATGCTACTTCAATCAGAGGCTAGTGTAACATTTCTGGCTTATAAAATTTGATAAATTTGATGGGTGGGTATGGTCATGCCCTTGATTGGCTCCTCCCATTTAGTTGTAGCTTTTTCAAACTGGTGGGAAACAGCCAAGACATTTTGTGTGACTTTCTGTAGGGTAAAAAAATTGCAAATTTTCTGAGATTTCATGCCAGTTTTCTGGCTTAAAAGCATTGATGAGTTGGCAGCACAGTTGCCAACAGTCCCGGTTTTCACAGGACTATTGTGCTGCAGAGGGGTGTGATGAATGTTAAATTAGCTCCAAAAGTAGGGGTGTCCCCTTAAATTTGAAAGCACACAGGCCTTGGGTAGGAGTCTCTACTACTAAAATTACCCTGCCTGGTGAAAATCAAGATTTACTACAAGACCGAAATTTCTAATAATTCTACTGATTCCTACTGATCATTACTTACAACCACTGCGCTAGGACTGATATCACCGCCATACAGTAACTGTGTCGTCCTCCCAGGGCTGTGGGGTACTCAGTACCGGGCCCGATAAGCTTCAATGGGAGATGTCACGGCAGCTGGGACCCGGCCCGTGGCCCTGGACGCCCATTGAAAAAGGGGAATGTTCAGTGTGCTTATGATGAGTGATTTGTGACACCACCTGTGGTGTTCGGCAATGTAGATGTAAGCCGATGCTGCTGACAGATCCTCTGGGACAGATGGTGTGGTGCAGCAGTGATGTTGTAGCCCTCCACAGGCAGGGCTGTAGTCCCAGGGCAGTGTAGGTGAAGTGACACTTAGATGGTGTAGTGTCAGACGCAAGGGATGTAGCAGTGCTGGGCAGGTTGGCGCAGGAGGACACCAGGGCATGTAATTCCAAAGCTTTAATCACAGTCTGTTGCAGCTACAGGTGCCCTAATCCGTGCCATATCCTCCGGGTCAGGAGCTCAGCCAACTTCTAGGCAAGGTGAAGTACTCCCTTCCAACACTCCAACATATGTGCCTTTTCTGAACGTCTCCTCTTATAGCGCCTTTGAGTGAAGTGCTCCTAGTACTGAGTTACACTGGAGTTCCTCCTGTCAGATGTTCCTATGAACTCTACTTGTACAGCAGACAGCTGTAGCCTGCTTCGGGGACTCCTTGCTACTAAGTCCCAGCTCACTAATATGTTGCTGTTGTGCCCCCAAGTCTTGTGTGGGAATAAAGTGGTCACTACTTCTATTCCTCCGGTGTCTGCTGCAGGACCATTAGTATCCGTACAACCTCGGGGACCGGACCCCGGCCTTGCGCTTAGAACTTGAAAAGGGTTCTCCTCTAACCCTGGTCCTTGTTCTCTTATTCTCCTCACATTCCGTGCTAATCCTTCTTCCCAATGGAGAATCAAGCTTCCTTTCTCGATCTCTTTCCCGTACCAGCAGACCCAGATCACTGTGGCCTGCTTCAGCACTTCCTTCTTCCATCCCTCTCCCGGGGATCTTCTCTTTCTCACTCTCTGTTCTTCTACATCCTCATGATATATAGACATAGGTTTTTAATGTTTAAACTATGCTATATATACCTGTTATCCATTGATACTGTACCCTTTCTCAACTTTGTACAATCACGTCAAATCCATACTGGGCCTGAGACCCTCTGAGTCTGCCTCCTGATATACTGTATAGACAGGTTTTTCAGGTGTACACTATGCTACATATATACCTGTTATCCGGTGATACTGTACCCTTTCTCAACTTTGTACAATCGCGTCAAATCCATACTGGGCCTGAGACCCTCTGAGTCAGCCTCCTGATATATAGACATAGGCTTTTAATGTTTAAACTATGCTATATATACCTGTTATCCGGTGATACTGTAGTCTTGTGAGTTCATTCTCTGGTTCACCAGTTGTGAGTTCTCCTTCCAGACTCCCTCTGGTGGTAACAGGAGGTAGTGAGGCTGATTTCATCGGTGGAGATCTGCCACCTGAGAATGAGGATGACGATTGGACCTCAGGAGTCTCAGATTGGATTTAAGACACCCGACGCCCTATTCAGTTGCTGATGATTCCTTCTGGCTTGTCAGCTCTTGGTTTTTAGCTCTGTTCCAGTCATCTAAAGCGAAGTTTTTCTGCTAATGTTCACACTTGATTTTGTTGGTCTATTCAGTTTTTTTTGTGGTCAGCCAGCCCCGGTTGGGGGCTGTGCTGAATTTCCACTCTTATTTATCAGTATTTTGCCAATTTGCTTTTTGTCCCTTACTAGTTTGGTCTCTTTTTGCTCTGTCTCAGAATATTTCAGAGTGCTGATATAGTGGGAGAAGTCTAGTGACTTCAGGGTTAATTTTTCTATCAGAAGTGTTTGACATTATTTTTGTAGGGTTTTTTGCAGGTTGCAGACAGTGTCTTTCCTTTCCTTTTTAGTTAGTTTGGGCCCCATCGTTTGCTCAGCCTATTTTCCTACCTGTGTTTGTGCCTTCATCTTGTTTCACCATCAATACATGTGTGGGGGCTATCTATTCCTTTGGGGTCTGCTCTGGGGCAGTTAGTTTTCCCTTTTCATGCTTCAGGCTTATTTAGTCCTCCAGCTGTGATGAAGCGTCTAGGAACATCGTAGGTACGCTCCACGGCTGCTGCTAGTTGTGTGGTAGGATCAGGGATCTGCAGTCTGCATAGTTACCAACCTCTCTGGTTTTCTGTGACTTAGCTTGTTTTGCTTTTTTCTCCTCGGTGACCCATTCATAACAGAATCACCAGCCATACCGCAGATTCTAGGGTACTCAAAAGCAGGAAAAAGTTGTTAAAAAAAAAGTGTCAGAATTTTTTTTTTTAATATTTTTTCCTCTTTTTCTCTGGGGCCGTAGGAGGATTTTTTTTCTTTTTCCTAATGGAGATTAAGCAATTGTCTGATCGTGTGGAGCAGCTGGCTGCTGAAGTGCAGGTAATTTCCACCTATCTCATTCAGTCACATGCTGCTGAACCTAAGATCCCTACTCCTGATGTGTTTTCTGGGGATCGGTCTAAATTTCTGAATTTTAAGAATAATTGTAAATTATTTCTGGCCTTGAAGCCTAACTCATCGGGGAGCTCTGTGCAGCAGGTTAAAATTGACATCTCCTTGCTGCGCGGCGATCCCCAGGATTGGGCTTTTTCTCTGACACCTGAAAATCCTATTCTGACTAATGTGGATGCATTTTTTCAAGCCTTGGGGTTGTTGTATGATGAACCTAATAAGAAAATAGGGGGGGAAGCCAGCACTGCTTAAGGTTAGAACGCATAAATTGAAGTGATTATGCACATAATATCCAGCTGTATTCAAAAATGAGATATTTGGAAAAAAAATTGATCAATTCAATTGAGCCACCCCGCCGCGCCAAGGCAATCTCATGTGGGGGGTCCTACTCTACATTTATAATAAATACTGTGCCATTACGGCCTCCTAAGAGCATGACCACATCAAGTGCAATCTGTACCTGAACATTGCTGGATCGCTCCCATGAAGCCAGATGAAGCAAGTGCAGATGAAGGCCAACCAGGTCTGAACACAGACATATCAGGATTGACCTCCACACATTGCCCAACCAGCAAACATAGATGAAGGGCGATATTGGCCCGGACACAGGTGCACAATTAAATAAAGCTTGGGGCAGGGCGGGGCTGCCGTGTGTGTGCACAGCAGCCTAGATCCATCATAATGAACACAGAAGAATTTATAGCGGACATAGCCAAGCGTGCGCGGCAGCAGTGGTGGTGAGCCACAAACCAACAACAAGAAAATAGGGGGGGAAGCCAGCACTGCTTAAGGTTAGAACGCATAAATTGAAGTGCACATGCACATATTATCCAGCTGTATTCAAAAATGAGATATTTGGAAAAAAAATTGATCAATTCAATTGAGCCACCCCGCCACACCAAGGCAATCTCATGTGGGGGGTCCTACTCTACATTTATAATAAATACTGTGCCATTACGGCCTCCTAATAGCATGACCACATCAAGTGCAATCTGTACCTGAACATTGCTGGATCGCTCCCATGAAGCCAGATAAGGCAAGTGCAGATGAAGGCCAACCAGGTCTGAACACAGACATATCAGGATTGACCTCCACACATTGCCCAACCAGCAAACATAGATGAAGGGCGATATTGGCCCGGACACAGGTGCACAATTAAATAAAGCTTGGGGCAGGGCGGGGCTGCCGTGTGTGTGCACAGCAGCCTAGATCCATCATAATGAACACAGAAAAATTTATAGCGGACATAGCCAAGCGTGCACGGCAGCAGTGGTGGTGAGCCACAAACCAACAACAAGAAAATAGGGGGGGAAGCCAGCACTGCTTAAGGTTAGAACGCATAAATTGAAGTGCATATGCACATAATATCCAGCTGTATTCAAAAATGAGATATTTGGAAAAAAAATTGATCAAATTGATTTTTTTGTTGTTGGTTTGTGGCTCACCACCACTGCTGCCGTGCACGCTTGGCTATGTCCGCTATAAATTCTTCTGTGTTCATTATGATGTATCTAGGCTGCTGTGCACACACACGGCAGCCCCGCCCTGCCCCAAGCTTTATTTAATTGTGCACCTGTGTCCGGGCCAATATCGCCCTTCATCTATGTTTCCTGGTTGGGCAATGTGTGGAGGTCAATCCTGATATGTCTGTGTTCAGACCTGGTTGGCCTTCATCTGCACTTGCTTCATCTGGCTTCATGGGAGCGATCCAGCAATGTTCAGGTACAGATTGCACTTGATGTGGTCATGCTCTTAGGAGGCCGTAATGGCACAGTATTTATTATAAATGTAGAGTAGGACCCCCCACATGAGATTGCCTTGGCGCGGCGGGGTGGCTCAATTGAATTGATCAATTTTTTTGCCAAATATCTCATTTTTGAATACAGCTGGATATTATGTGCATATGCACTTCAATTTATGCGTTCTAACCTTAAGCAGTGCTGGCTTCCCCCCCTATTTTTTTGTTGTTGGTTTGTGGCTCACCACCACTGCTGCCGTGCACGCTTGGCTATGTCCGCTATAAATTCTTCTGTGTTCATTATGATGGATCTAGGCTGCTGTGCACACACACGGCAGCCCCGCCCTGCCCCAAGCTTTATTTAATTGTGCACCTGTGTCTGGGCCAATATCGCCCTTCATCTATGTTTCCTGGTTAGGCAATGTGTGGAGGTCAATCCTGATATGTCTGTGTTCAGACCTGGTTGGCCTTCATCTGCACTTGCTTCATCTGGCTTCATGGGAGCGATCCAGCAATGTTCAGGTACAGATTGCACTTGATGTGGTCATGCTCTTAGGAGGCCGTAATGGCACAGTATTTATTATAAATGTAGAGTAGGACCCCCCACATGAGATTGCCTTGGCGCGGCGGGGTGGCTCAATTGAATTGATCAATTTTTTTTCCAAATATCTCATTTTTGAATACAGCTGGATATAATGTGCATATGCACTTCAATTTATGCGTTCTAACCTTAAGCAGTGCTGGCTTCCACCCCTATTTTTATGATGAACCTAATGCTGTTGATCAAGCTGAGAGAACCCTGTTGGCATTAAACCAGGGTCAGGATTCTGCAGAGTTATACTGTCAAAAATTCCAAAAGTGGGCGGTCCTTACTACATGGAATGATAGTGCATTGGCAGCTCTCTTTCGGAAAGGTTTATCAGAGACTGTAAAAGATGTTATGGTGGGATTTCCTGTTCCCTCTGGTCTGGATGATTCTATGTCATTAGCCATTCAAGCTGATCGGCGTTTACGTGAACGTAAAACTACACGGGAGGTGCTGCCACCTTTTGAACAAACGTCTGAACCTATGCAATGTGATGGGGTTTTGTCTAGGGCGCAACGTCAGGAGTTTAGAAAGCGTAATAAGCTGTGTTTTTTCTGTGGAGACGTCTCTCATACTATTTCTGTCTGCCCAAAACGAGAGAAACGTTTTGCACAGACATTTGCTGTGGGCAGTATACAACCTAAGTTTCTTTTGGCAATTACTCTGATCTGCTCCTTATCCACGTTTTCCACGAAGGCTTTTGTGGATTCAAGAGCAGCGTTGAATCTGATAGATTTGGACTTTGCTAAACGTTGTGGTTTTTCCATGACGCCTCTGCGGACGCCTATTCCTTTGAGGGGTATTGATGCTACTCCTTTGGCGGAGAATAAACCTCAATTTTGGACCCAGGTGACAATGCGAGTTGCCCCAGACCACCAAGAAAATTGTAAATTTTTGGTGCTGCATAATTTGCATGATGCTATTGTTCTGGGTTTTCCTTGGCTGCAAACTCATAATCCTGTTTTCTCCACCTCTCCTCAGTCTCATGATATTCCTGATTATCTAGCCGATTTTTCTGATGTATTTAGTGAGAGCAAGTCTGCGTCTTTGCCTCCTCATAGGAGTTATGGCTGTGCAATTGAGTTGATGCCTGGGTGTATATTTCCCAAGGGTCGGCTTTTCAACTTATCAGTGCCTGAACATAATGCTATGTGATCCTATATTAAGGAGTCATTGGAGAAGGGTCATATTAGACCATCCTCGTCACCTTTAGGTGCTGGGCTTTTTTTGTGGCCAAGAAAGATGGTTCATTAAGACCGTGTATTGATTATCGTTCCATTAACAAAATGACGGTTAAATATCAGTACCCATTACCTCTGATGTCTGATTTATTCTCCAGAGTTAAGAGTGCCTGCTGGTTTACTAAGCTTGACCTCAGGGCGGCGTATAATCTTATTCACATCAAGCATGGGGATGAATGGAAGACGGCGTTTAATACTCCGGATGGACATTTTGAGTACCTGGTGATGCCTTTTGGGCTCACTAATGCCCCTTCTGTCTTCCAGTCCTTTATGAATGATATTTTCCGTGACTTTGTGGATAAGTTTTTGATCATCTATCTGGATGATATTTTGATCTTTTCTAGTGATTGGGATTCTCATGTGGAACACGTCCGGACTGTGTTCCGGATTTTGAGGGGGAATTCCCTGTTTGTTAAGGGATCGAAATGCCTCTTTGGTGTACAGAGGATTTCATTTTTGGGATTTATCTTATCTCCATCGACTATTGAAATGGACCCGGCCAAGGTACAGGCCATTTATGATTGGTTCAGCCTACTTCTTTGAAGGCCCTCCAGAAGTTTTTGGGTTTTGCTAATTTCTATTGTAAATTTATAGGTAATTTTTCTGGTATTGTCAAACCACTAACTGATCTGACCAAGAAGGGCGCTGATGTGCTGAATTGGTCTCCTGAGGCTATCTCAGCATTTCAGGAGCTTAAGCAGAGATTTACTTAAGCTCCAGTTTTACGGCAACCTGATGTCTCACTTCCATTTCAGGTGGAGGTAGATGCTTCTGAGATTGATGCAGGAGCTGTTTTGTCCCAAAAAGACCCTGTGACTTCTAAGATGAATCCCTGTGCCTTCTTTTCTCGAAAGTTCTCCCCATCTGAACGCAACTACGACGTGGGGAATCGGGAATTATTGGTCATGAAGTGGGCATTTGAGGAGTGGAGACATTGGTTGGAGGGAGCTAGACATCAAGTTGTGGTCCTCACCGATCACAAGAATTTGATTTATCTGGAGTCAGCCAAACGCTTGAATCCTAGACAGGCTAGATGGGCCTTGTATATCACGCGTTTTAATTTTGTGGACTCTTTTCTTCAAGGCAATAAGAATGTTAAGGCAGACGCCCTTTCTAGGAGTTTCTTTGCCTATTCTCTTAGTGTGACCGAGCCTACTACCATCCTAGGTGAGGGGGTAGTTCTTTTTGCCATTTCATCCGATTTGAGACATGCCATGGAGGAATTTCAGGAGGATAAACCTGAGCGTTGCCCTACGGGAAAATTGTATGTTCTTGACCAGTGGAGAAAGAGAGTGACGTTTGAAATTCATTGCTCCGCATTGGCTGGTCATCCAGGTATTTTTGGTACCAGAGACTTGGTGAGTCGGTCCTTTTGGTGGCCTACCTTATCTCGTGACATCAGGAATTTTGTACAGTCCTGTGGGACTTGTTCTCCGTCTAAACCCTGTTCTCGTTCTAGTGGGTTGCTGATGCCCTTGCCAGTGCCCAAGAGGCCATGGACCCATATCTCAATGGATTTTATTTCTGATCTTCCTGTCTCTCAGAGAATGACTGTTATCTGGGTGATTTGTGATAGATTTTCGAAGATGGTCCATCTTGTACCACTCCCAAAGTTGCCATCTTCAGCTGAGTTGGTGCCCTTGTTTTTACAACAGGTGGTTCGGTTACATGAGATTCCTGAGAACATTGTGTCCGACAGAGGAGTCCAGTTTGTTTCCAGATTCTGGAAAGCCTTTTGTTCCAATCTGGGAATTCAGTTATCCTTCTCCTCCGCGTTTCATCCCCAGACCAATGGACAGACTGAGAGAACAAACCTGACCTTGGAGTCTTATTTGAGATGTTTTATATCTGCTGATCAGGATGATTGGGTCTCATTTTTGCCCTTGGCTGAATTCGCACTGAACAATAGAGCTAGTTCTGCCACTTTGATGTCACCCTTTTTCTGTAATTTTGGGTTTCATCCTCGATTCTCTTCAGGGTAAGTGGAATCTTCATCCTGCCCAGGTGTGGACACTGTGGATAAGAGAATGCAGCAGATATGGGACCAAGTGGTGGATAAGTTGTCACTCTCTCAGGAAAAGGTCCAGCGATTTTCCAACCGGCATAGGACCATTGGTCCCCAGTTTAAAGTGGGTGATATGGTTTGGTTGTCGTCTAAGAATATTCCTATGAAGGTTGCATCTCCCAAATTTAAGCCAAGATTATTGGTCCTTATAAGATTTTGGAAATTCTTAATCCTCTTTCGTTTTGATTGGCTCTTCCAGTTACGTTCAAGATCCGTAACGTATTTCACAAATCTCTGTTGAAGAGGTTTATTGAGCCAGTGGTTTCTATGGCAGCACCTCCTGACCCTGTGTTGGTTGAAGGCAATGTGGAATATGAGGTAGAGAAAATATTGGATTCTCGTTTGGTTAGACGGAGACTCCAGTATTTGGTCAAATGGAAGGGATATGGCTAGGAGGATAATTCTTGGGTCTCTGCCTCCGATATTCATGCCAATAGATTGGTTTGTGCTTTTCACCGGGCCCATCCTGATCGGCCTGGTGGCATGGATGAGGGTTCGGTGACCCCTCCTCAAGGGGGGGTACTTTTGTGAGTTCATTCTCTGGTTCACCAGTTATGAGTTCTCTTTCCAGACTCCCTCTGGTGGTAACAGGAGGTAGCGAGGCTGATTTGATCGGTGGAGATCTGCCACCTGAGAATGAGGATGACGATTGGACCTCAGGAGTCTCAGATTGGATTTAAGACACCCGACGCCCTATTCAGTTGCTGATGATTCCTTCTGGCTTGTCAGCTCTTGGTTTTTAGCTCTGTTCCAGTCATCTAAAGCTAAGTTTTTCTGCTAATGTTCACACTTGATTTTGTTGGTCTATTCAGTTTTTTGTGTGGTCAGCCAGCCCTGGTTGGGGGCTGTGCTGAATTTCCACTCTTATTTATCAGTATTTTGCCAATTTGCTTTTGGTCCCTTACTAGTTTGGTCTCCTTTTGCTCTGTCTCAGAATATTTCAGAGTGCTGATATAGTGGGAGAAGACTAGTGACTTCAGGGTTAATTTTGCTATCAGAAGTGTTGGACATTATTTTTGTAGGGTTTTTTGCAGGTTGCAGACAGTGTCTATCCTTTCCTTTCCTTTCTAATTACTTTGGGCCCCATCGTTTGCTCAGCCTATTTTCCTGCCTGTGTTTGTGCCTTCATCTTGTTTCACCATCAATTCATGTGTGGGGGCTATCTATTCCTTTGGGGTCTGCTCTGGGGCAGTTAGTTTTCCCCTTTTCATGCTTCAGGCTTATTTAGTCCTCCAGCTGTGATGAAGCGTCTAGGAACATCGTAGGTACGCTCCACGGCTGCTGCTAGTTGTGTGGTAGGATCAGGAATCTGCATTCTGCATAGTTACCAACCTCTCTGGTTTTCTGTGACTTAGCTTGTTTTGCTTTTTTCTCCTCGGTGACCCATTCATAACACTGTATCTTTTCTCAACTTTGTACAATCACGTCAAATCCATACTGGGCCTGAGACCCTCTGAGTCTGCCTCCAGATATATAGACATAGGTTTTTCATGTGTAAACTATGCTACATATATACCTGTTATCGGGTGATACTGTACCCTTTCTCAACTTTCTACAATCTTGTTGAATCCAAACTGGGCCTGAGAACGTCTGAGTCTGCCTCCTGATTAGAGATGAGCGGTGTTCGAGTCAACCTGTTTGCCAAGTTAAAATTCCAGCTGTTTTGGGCGGTGTTCGAGCCATTCGTCGAACTCGAACACTTTGCTTAAAATTTGACTGTTCGAGGTTCCGTTCGAGAACGGTTCGTTCACCAAAAGCGTAACTTCATTTTCACATTAATAATGGTTTTCAATGTTAATAGACTGTTTCATGGCATAGTAGCGGTGTGTGGTAGCAAGCGGTGTAGTACACCTGTCAAGGAGCTACACCATGTGTGTTTCTAATTATTTTTTACCGCATCTTGTCCAGAAAATCCTTTTGGGCCTTGTAGCACTGTCTGCTACTCAGCAGAGGAGCCCACCAGTGAACCAAGCTATGCCGCCTGTTTATGTAAGAACTGCGTGCTACTCAGCATAGGAGCCCAGCTGTTAAGCAAGCTACAGCACCTATGGTGTGGACACTTAATTTTTTCATTTTTTCTGGAATGCCGGTTAGGCCTAATTCCGGAATTCCGGTTGACCTGCACTTACTGGGAAATCCTCGTTCGCGGGGAAGAATTGAAATCCCAGATCCCCATCACTAACGGGTTTCAGCGGGTTATCTGCACCTGTAAGTGACACACACTGGACCTTTCAGTGTAACGCGCATGCAGCCCCGGACATGTAAGGGCATGATAGACCTGTTAATGATCGATCTCGCGTGCCAGAGCCTCGCGTGTCCCTCTAGTAAGCTTGACGCGTACCGCGGCGGCATGCCAGAGTCTCATTCGTTAACGAAATTAAGCTGACCAATCGCTAGCACAACTAAAAAAGGACATCCACCACCACCCACAGAATCAACAAAGCTTGCAATCTGTCAATCTTATCTGTAGCTGGCATGGTTGATAGAGTTGAGCGACTTTTGGTTTTTTAGGGTCGCGTTTCGTTTCGTGAAACCCGACTTTTCCAAAAGTCGGGTCGAGCAAGATCGTCCGATTATAGGGAAAAGTCGGGGTCGTCCCGAAACACGAAACCCAATGTAAGTCAATGGGGAATAAAAGTCGGCAGTGAGAGGAGGACAGGAAAAACACCTACAGTGCCCATTTTAATGCCCAAAACATCAATTCTTCTTTCTTAAGCTTGTCAACCTTAATTAACTTCATAATACAAGTTACGCACTGAAAAATGGGGGTTATTTGGCTACAAACTGTGGGGGGGGAGGGCTGGCTCCAGGTTTTCATGTGCCCTGGGCGAAAGAGCGCCCCTTTAACACATACCACAACTCATCATGCTCCGATACGGCAGAGAAATAGCGGTATAGTCCAATGAAAAATACCTCACTTTTTACATCTCATGTTTGAAACAGTATATGATGAGCTCCACATAATGCTACAGTATATGTTGGTCCCCATGGATGAAGCTCCACTGTCTTATGGGCCCAAATAATGCTCCAAACATAATGGGCCCCATTTCTAATGCTCTAGTGTATAATGGGCCCTGTAAATGCTGCTCCAGTGTCTGATGTCCACCTTTGGAATGTTCCAGTGTATGGTGGGCCCCATCTATCATTCTCCAGAGTATAGTGCTCCCCAAAAATTGCTGTCCCAACATTGAAAACAATCAAATAAGTCTCCTCGCTAGGGAATCCCTGTACTTGTCTGGACAGGTGCTGTAGCTTGCTTAACAGCTATGAGGGACCCTGTGCCAGTGCCCGCGCCCAAGAGTCGGCCTACCCACCTGTCCAGGGCAACGGCACTCGCACGGTGTCGTGCGGTAGGTGGTGACCCCGGCCATGGGGGGGGAGGCAGCACAGTAAGAGAGTTTTAGAAAGTGGCATATGTTGATGTTGGACATTCAGCTGATGCAAAAGGCGAAATAGGTGAAGTACTAGGAAGAGGTGGACCAAAGCAAGCCATTTTCCTGTCACCCTATGTGTCATCAGGGGAAGGTGGGACAAAATCCTTGGAAACCCATGCGTGGTTCATTTTAATGAAGGTTAGATCATCCACATTTTGGGTTGACAGACGGGTCCTTTTTTCTGTCAGGATTGATCCAGCTGCACTGAAGACTCTTTCCGATAGCACACTTGCAGCTGGGCAAGCGAGCTCCTGTAAGGCATATTGGGCCAATTCAGGCCAGGTGTCCAGTTTAGCGGCCCAATAGTCAAAGGGGAATGACTTGTGTGGGAGAACATCGATATGGGAGGAAAAGTAGTTTGTAACCATAGTTGACAACTGCTGTCTCCTGTCACTTTCCATCGATGCAGTATTACCAGTTGTGTGAGCGGTATTTGAAAAATCAGTCCACAACATTGTCATGAAACCCCTGTCTCCAACGCCACTTCTGCTGTATGCACCACGAACACCTCTGCCAAGCTGCCCCCGGCCCGTACAGCTCGTGTGAGAACCATTACCGCTGCTGTGTGCTGGGAATGCCTCAAGCAACCGATTTACCAGAGTTGCTTGTTTATTAGCCAATATTAGGTCAAGGTTCTCCTGTGGCATGATGTTTTGTAATTTGCCTTTATAGCGTGGATCCAGGATGCTGGCCAACCAGTAGTCGTCATCGTTCATCATTTTGGCAATGCGGGGGTCCCTTTTTAGGATCCGCAAGGCATAATCTGACATGTGGGCCAATGTTCCCGGTGTCAATGATGCACTGCGAGTGCTGGGTGGAGGAGCACTTTCTGGCAAATCCACATCCCTCCAGTCACACACAAACCCTGTACCAGACCTTGCCACGCCAACATTTTCACTTGCCCCACGAGATGCATCCTCCTCCCCTAAGTAATCATCCCCATCATCATCCTCCTCCTCCTCTTCTTCCTCCACCTCGTCCAGGAGAGGTCCCTGAGCAGAAAAATGGCTGAATGTCATCAAGGATTCCCTCCTCCTCTTCCTCCTCATCAACATTGGCTGCAGACGCCTGCTCCTTAAGGTGCGTCAAAGTTTGCATGAGCAGACGCATAAGTGGGATGCTCATGCTTAGGATGGCGTCGTCTGCGCTTACCAGCCGTGTGCATTCCTCAAAACACTGAAGGACTTTACAAAGGTCTTTCAGCTTCGACCACTGCACACCTGTCAACTCCATGTCTGCTCTCAAAGTGCCTGGCCGTGTATCCTCCCACAAATGCATTATGGCCTGCCTCTGCTCGCACAGCCGCTCCACCATGTGCAGGGTGGAGTTCCACCTTGTTGCAATGTCGATAATGAGGCGGTGGTTGGGAAGGTGGAGCAATCGCTGCAGCTTCTGCATACGAACGGAGTGTACATTCGACCGGCGGATGTGCGCGCACAGTCTTCGCACCTTCTGGAGCAGGGCTGTTAACTCCGGATAATTTTTGAGGAAGCACTGCACCACCAGGTTCAAGGTGTGAGCCAAGCAAGGTATGTGGCTGAGTTTTGAAAGGGCTATGGCTGCCACAAAATTACGGCCGTTATCACTAACTACCTTGCCTGCCTCAAGATGTACACTGCCCAGCCATGACTCAGTTTGACGCTTCAAGTACTCGGCCAGCACCTCGGCGGTGTGTCTGTCGCCCAAACACATCATCTGCAACACAGCCTGCTGACGCTTTCCACTAGCTGCTCGATAGGGGGACACATCGTGTGCAACAGTGGCAGCTGCAGATGGAGTGCTCGTACGACTGCGCTCTGTGGACGAGCTTTCGCTTCTGGAGGAGGAGGAGGAGGAGGGTCGAACGCCTACAGCCAACTGTTTCCTATACCGTGGGCTAGGCAGCACTGTCCCACCACCACTGTCCCCTGTGGACCCTGCATCCACCACATTAACCCAGTGCGCAGTGATGGACACGTAACGGCCCTGGCCATGCCGACTGGACCATGCATCAGTTGTGAGGTGCACCTTTCCGCTCACTGACTGCTTGAGTGCATGGACAATGCGGTCTTTCACGTGATGGTGGAAGGCTGGGATGGCTTTGCGAGAAAAGAAGTGGCGACTAGGTAGGTCATAGCGTGGTACTGCATAGGCCATGAGTTCGCGGAAAGCTGTGCTTTCCACCAACCGAAAGGGCATCATCTCAAACGAGATTAGTTTGGCAATGTGGGCGTTCAAACCCAGTGTACGCGGATGAGAGACTGAGTACTTTCTTGACCTACTCATAGTGTCTGGGAGGGTGAGCTGGACTTGAGAGCTGCATATGGTGGAAGTAGCGGTGGACAGGGTGGACTGAGAGAGGGTTGATGATGGTGATGGAGTTGGTGTTCTTTCTGATGGCCTAGAATCAGTCTTTTGTTGATATAACAGTGGGATTCCCTGACTGCTGTGGTCTTGCAACGACACCTCAACATTTGCTGCTGTGCTAACCGGTGGGCTTACAGTGGGGGAAACAATGTAGCGTTGCTGACTACCTTCGTTGTGATCAGTTGCACATGTGGCACTTGAGGTTTGGTGTTGTGTCCACGCTTGCAAGTGCATGCTGGTTAAATGTCTAAGCATGCAACTGGTATTCAAATTTTTCAGATTTTTCCCTCGGCTAAAGGTCTTTGCGCACTTCTTACAGATAACCTTGGCCTGATCATGAGGATTTTGTTCAAAAAAGTGCCACACTGCACTCTTCCTACTTTGGCAGACATTTTGCGGCCTAGCACGCTGTGATCTTTTGACCCTCTGGACAAGCTGTCCAGCAACTCTTTTGATGTTTGGAACCTGTCTTTGGAGTGCTCCGGGCCTGCCAGATAACAGCTGTTGCGATGTCGATGTCTGCTGTGGATGCTCCTCATCTGAGCTATTGGAAGCAGCACCCTCTTCCCCCAATGGATGCCAATCTGGGTCAACAACTGGGTCATCCATCACCTCCTCTTCTATGTCATGTGCACCTTCCTCTGTGTCACCGTGTATGGTGGTATAGTGTGCGGGAAGGGGCACCTGAGTCTCATCAGGGTTTAGAATCTGGCTCTGTACACTGCGAGGACAATGTAGTGCTCTGAGTGAATGTACCAGCAGAATCATCCATCAGCGGCTGTGCATCAGTGCACTCCATGTCAGATTCATCTTGGCCTGGGTAATTCACCATTTGACTTGATAATCCAGGCATGGTATGTGAAAACAGCTCCATGGAGTAATCAATAGTATGGCCTGCGTCATCCTTCAATCTTGGTTGGGGTGAAGGACACAAGGAAAGGTGTGGTTCATGAACATGAGCCTCCAATGACGACTCAGTGCTTTTACTTTTTACAACTGAAGAAGAGGAGGCGATAGAGCTGGAGGCTGAGTCAGCAATGTAAGACAAAACTTTTTCCTGATGCTCTGGCTTTAAAAGCGGTTTGCCAACTCCTAGAAAACTAAGCATTCGAGGCCTTATGTAGCCAGACGATGACGCAGGGTCAGCACCTCCTGCATTCGGTCCTATTTTGCTCTTGCCACTACCATCAGATCCACCACCAACACCATCATTACCAGCTGCCAACCCCCGCCCAATTCCACGGCCTCTTCCACCAGCCTTCCTCATTTTTGGTAGAAATGTAGACAAAATCCAACAAACTATATAGTAATGTAAAACAAGGTGCAAGGTGTCTATAGGACAGGGGAGATTTTGAATTTCTGCACACACTTTTGGACACTCAGCGCTATGTGACAGGCTCGATGGCACAGCTGTGACAAAAGTGACTAGAGGATAAGGGAGATTTTGAATTTCTGCACACACTTGTGGACAGTGGACACTTTTGGATTGTGTGAGGCCCACTGATATCTAAGCGCTATGTGACAGGCTCGATGGCACTGCTGTGACAAAAGTGACTAGAGGATAAGGGAGATTTTGAATTTCTGCACACACTTGTGGACAGTGGACACTTTTGGATTGTGTGAGGCCCACTGATATCTGAGCGCTATCTCACAGGCTCGATGGCACTGCTGTGACAAAAGTGACTAGAGGATAAGGGAGATTTTGAATTTCTGCACACACTTGTGGACAGTGGACACTTTTGGATTGTGTGAGGCCCACTGATATCTGAGCGCTATGTGACAGGCTCGGTGGCACAGCTGTGACAAAAGTGACTAGAGGATAAGGGAGATTTTGAATCTCTGCACACACTTGTGGACACTGGACACTTTTGGATTGTGTGAGGCCCAATGAATATCTGAGCGCTATGTGACAGGCTCGATGGCACAGCTGTGACAAAAGTGACGAGAGGATAAGGGAGATTTTGAATATCTGCACACACTTTTGGACAGTGGACACTTTTGGATTGTGTGAGGCCCACTGATATCTGAGCGCTATGTGACAGGCTCGATGGCACTGCTGTGACAAAAGTGACTAGAGGATAAGGGAGATTTTGAATATCTGCACACACTTTTGTACACTGGACACTTTTGGATTGTGTGAGGCCCACTGATATCTGAGCGCTATGTGACAGGCTCGATGGCACTGCTGTGACAAAAGTGACTAGAGGATAAGGGAGATTTTGAATATCTGCACACACTTTTGGACACTGGACACTTTTGGATTGTGTGAGGCCCACTGATATCTCAGCGCTATGTGACAGGCTCGATGGCACTGCTGTGACAAAAGTGACTAGAGGATAAGGGAGATTTTGAATTTCTGCACACACTTGTGGACAGTGGACACTTTTGGATTGTGTGAGGCCCACTGATATCTGAGCGCTATGTGACAGGCTCGATGGCACAGCTGTGACAAAAGTGACTAGAGGATAAGGGAGATTTTGAATCTCTGCACACACTTTTGGACACTGGACACTTTTGGATTGTGTGAGGCCCACTGATATCTCAGCGCTATGTGACAGGCTCGATGGCACTGCTGTGACAAAAGTGACTAGAGGATAAGGGAGATTTTGAATTTCTGCACACACTTGTGGACAGTGGACACTTTTGGATTGTGTGAGGCCCACTGATATCTGAGCGCTATGTGACAGGCTCGATGGCACTGCTGTGACAAAAGTGACTAGAGGATAAGGGAGATTTTGAATATCTGCACACACTTTTGGACACTGGACACTTTTGGATTGTGTGAGGCCCACTGATATCTGAGCGCTATGTGACAGGCTCGATGGCACTGCTGTGACAAAAGTGACTAGAGGATAAGGGAGATTTTGAATATCAGCACACACTTTTGGACACTGGACACTTTTGGATTGTGTGAGGCCCACTGATATCTCAGCGCTATGTGACAGGCTCGATGGCACTGCTGTGACAAAAGTGACTAGAGGATAAGGGAGATTTTGAATTTCTGCACACACTTGTGGACAGTGGACACTTTTGGATTGTGTGAGGCCCACTGATATCTGAGCGCTATGTGACAGGCTCGATGGCACAGCTGTGACAAAAGTGACTAGAGGATAAGGGAGATTTTGAATTTCTGCACACACTTGTGGACAGTGGACACTTTTGGATTGTGTGAGGCCCACTGATATCTAAGCGCTATGTGACAGGCTCGATGGCACTGCTGTGACAAAAGTGACTAGAGGATAAGGGAGATTTTGAATTTCTGCACACACTTGTGGACAGTGGACACTTTTGGATTGTGTGAGGCCCACTGATATCTGAGCGCTATCTCACAGGCTCGATGGCACTGCTGTGACAAAAGTGACTAGAGGATAAGGGAGATTTTGAATTTCTGCACACACTTGTGGACAGTGGACACTTTTGGATTGTGTGAGGCCCACTGATATCTGAGCGCTATGTGACAGGCTCGGTGGCACAGCTGTGACAAAAGTGACTAGAGGATAAGGGAGATTTTGAATCTCTGCACACACTTTTGGACACTGGACACTTTTGGATTGTGTGAGGCCCAATGAATATCTGAGCGCTATGTGACAGGCTCGATGGCACAGCTGTGACAAAAGTGACTAGAGGATAAGGGAGATTGGATTGCTTTTAAAAAAGCAGTTTGTGGAGCAGTGGGTAAACAGCAATGCCAGCCTGTCAGGAAGCCTTAGAAGGCAGCCCAACAACCAACACCACTGATACACCACTATATAGCCTCCCCTTGCACTGCACACACAGTGACTGGTGTGTTGTGCAGGCCAAATTGCTAGCAGCAGAAGCAGTTTTTTTTTTCTTCTCAGCAGGACAAAAAAAAAAAATTGGGATTGCTTTTAAAAAAGCAGTTTGCGGAGCAGTGGGTAAACAGCAATGCCAGCCTGTCAGGAAGCCTTAAAAGGCAGCCCAACAACCAACACCACTGATACACCACTATATAGCCTCCCCTTGCACTGCACACACAGTGACTGGTGTGTTGAGCAGGCCAAATCGCTAGCAGCAGAAGCAGTTTTTTTGTCTTCTTCCCTGCCTAACGCTCTCCCTACAGAATCAGCAGCAACCTCTCCCTATACTAAGATCGGCAGAAGTAAGATGGCGGTCGGCGTGCACGCCCTTTTATACCCCCTGTGACGCCCACCAAAGCAAGCCAATCACTTGCATGCCCTTCTGAAAGATGGTGGTGACCCGTGCCTATGTCATCACGTTGCCCACAGTGTCCGTGGATCCTGATTGGCTGAAAAAGAGCGCAAAACAAACTTTTGAAACGCGACTTTGGCGCGTAAGTCACCGACCTCGTGGCCGACCTCATCCTAGGGTCGGGTTTCATTTCATGAAACCCGACTTTGCCAAAAGTCGGCGACGTTTGAATTTTTTCGACCCGTTTCGCTCAACTCTAATGGTTGAGGTTTCCCGGGTGGAGTCGAATTAAGCCGCAGGCTCCACTCCTGGTGGTGCCCTTCTGGACATTCCTTTAAGGTTCAGCTTTGCAACCATACTGCCCCTGGAAACCAAACACTTTGCCTTCATGGACGCTGTTTGGAGGTTCATGGGAATAACGCCACCCGATCGGCAGTTGGCCTAATTTATGGCGGGTAGTCCGATGGTATATGATCATCTTCGATTTCAGATTTTTACTGTTTTTTGGTATTTTACATTTTTATTCCAGCCTTTCTTGACTTCATAAGGGCATGACATGCCTATATCTGTGTCTCCTCCTCCTCCTTTTACTCCTCCGCCTCTTTTCTATATGTAGTTGCCATTTTCCATATGTTATTTTTGCATTCTGAGCATTTTGTCTGCTTTGGGACACCTTTTCAGGTGTTTTGTAATTGTTTTCTATGTGTTTGTATGTGTTTGTGTTTGCCTGCCATTGTTTTCAATGGTGTTCGACGTTGTTCGTCGAACGTTCGACAAACATTCGATGAACTTGCCTCGTTTTCGACGAACCAAAACGAACTGGAACACTAGCGGGGTGGCTCAACACTACTCCTGAATATATAGACATACATTTTTAATGTTTAAACTATGCTATATATACCTGGTATCTGGTGATACTGTACCCTTTCTGCCAGGAAGTCCTCCTCCACCCAGCACTCTAAGTGTATCATTGACACCTGGAACATTGTCCCACATGTGTGATTATTTCTTGTGAATCTTCTTGTTATATTGTGGTGTGATCCATCCTGAGTGTGTGACAGACTGTGGGTTACTCCTGCAATTTAGATGTACACTTAAAAATTACCCCAACACTAGTGTATACAGCTCTACGCTTGTGATACATTACCCATTTACTGCTTTTTATATTCTGGTCTAATCCAAACTGACCAAGTGAGTTATTTTCTGACTGTGGAAATAAATACTGAGATTGACAACAATGACCTCTACACTGTGTACAGCTGTACTCTTCAGATCCATTACCGTTTTACGGCTTTTTATATTGTGTTGTAATCCATACTGAGCCTGAGAGCATCTGTGTCTGCCTTCTGAAATATCTACAGAGATTTAGAATGTTTAAACTATATTATATATACCTGCTATCTGATGATACTGTACACTTTTTCTACTTTTTATATTCTTGTCTAATCCATACTGAGCCTGTGATCGCCTCTGAGTGACTGATGGTATATATAGGGAGATTGACAATCATCCTTTGACTGTATAGAGCTGTACGCTTCTGATACAGTACCATATATCTGATGTTATTTTGGGTTCATTTTCTGCAGCATTTTGAAGTTTGGTGGAAGAGGCCGCGGACGTGGGCGTGGGGGGGCAGCTGGTGCTGATGGTGGTGGTGCATCTGCTGGTAGTGGTAAAAGCACAATAGCAGCTAAGGCAGGAGGTGTTGAGCCTGCATCATGGTCTGGCTCCAGAACGCCTGGAAGGCTACCTTTTCTGGGAGTAGGTTAAATGCTTTTAAAGCCGGAGCATCAGGAACTGGTTTTGGCTTACATTGCCGAAACAGACTCCAGCAAATATGCCCTCCTCTTCTGAAGTTTCAAAAAATGCAAGCACTGAGTCGTCAAGTGCTGGCTCCTGGTCAGGAAGAACCCCTTTCCTTGTGTCCTTCACCCCCACCAAAAGTGAATGATGCAGCAGGCCACACTTCACATTAGTCCATGTAGCTCTTTCTATCATACCATGCCTGAGTTATCAAGTCAAATCGTGAATTTCCCAGTCCAAGATGAATCTGACATGGAGTGTGGGTGGCTAGCCAGGGCAGTGGGGTTAATCGGTACCTGGCCGGTGTCTCAGAGGGATGTGTCACGTTGGTGCTGATAACCCGTTCCGTGGCCCTGGGCATCCATGCAAAGGGGTGAATAACGTTTATAGGTGAATGATATGTGACGCCACCTGTGGTTTCTCATCAGATTGACCCGCGCTGCAGTGTCGCTTCTCTTCGACAGATGTTGTGGTGCAGCTACGATGTAAAAGCCCTGCACAGGTAGGGCCGTAGTCGCAGGGCAGATGAAAGAGTTGGTAGATGGTGTGTAGTGCAGGATGTAGCAGAGCTGTGCACCAGGCGCAGGAGAAAGATGACAGACACAGTTGTGCAGTTCCTTTACCTGTACTTGGTAAGTGCCATCCAGGACCCAGAGTACAGATGGAGAAGGAGTTGGTCAGCCTGGAAGCAAATTTGGAATTCTCTCTCTGCAGATAGGTAGTGTGGCCTCCGTTCTATCGCTTATCTGAGGTACTCGCAGTACTGAGTTCACTGAAGTTCCCCCTGTTGACTCTCTTTTGGAACTTTCTGGTATGGCAGACAGCCACAGCCTTTTCCTTCTGTCTCACACAAGTCGCTGCTGGGGCCTCCGAGCCTTAGTTGGGAACAGAGCATTTACAGCTGCTACTTCCTCCGGTTTCTGCTGCAGGACTGTCAGTGTCCCTACAAACTCGGAGACCGGAATCCCGACCATGCGCTCCAGCTAGGAGTGAGCCTTAACTCTGCTCATCCTCCAGCTCCCCTTCTCACGTCCACACACTTCCACTTCCCTTCACAGACTGCCCTAACTTACCTCCTCCCAACCACAGAGAGCAGCTCCTCAGCAGTCAGGTTCAGAGCTCTCCCTGCTTGCCTGGAGTGGGAATTGTGTTGTGTGTTGGTTTAACTGCTAGAGAGATCCTTTGTTGCTCCCAAGCATGACATCACACTCCCTAGGAGGAAGGTAATGCCACTGTGGCGACCATACTCCTGGGGGAGCCACAAGTGCACTGATGCCCAGCCACTGCTAGATGATTCTGCTGGTACATTGACCTAGACCACTAAATTCCCCTCGCACTCTACACAGCCACAATCTGACCCTGGTGAAACTCAGGTTCCCCTTCCCGCATACTATACCTCTTTACACGGTGACAAAGAGGAAGGTGAAGATGAAAGTGCAGGTTCCTTGAGCAGGTGGGGGGGCATACTCATGGGTGACGGCACTGGCACAGGGCCCCTCATAGTACTCAAAAGTGTCTCTGCCAGTGGGAGGGCCCACCCGCCGTCAGACACACCGCCGTACTATGAGGGGCCCTGTGCCAGTGCCATCGCCAATGAGTGGGCGCCCCCTGCTTGCTCAGGATCACAGTACTTGCAAAGTTGAAATACTTACCTCTCCCTGCTCCACTGCCATGACCTCTTCCGCATTTCCTGACAGTGACATTCTGGTCAGAGAGCGCAATGACATCACGTCTGTACGCCCTCTGCCTAAACAGTCCAAGTGCAGTGAGATGGAAGATGGGGACGACGAGGAGTCCAGACTAGTACAGGGATTCCCTAGCGAGGAGACTTATTTAATTGTTTTCAATGTTGGGACAGCTATTTTTGGGGGGCACTATACTCTGGAGAATGATATATTAGGCCCACCATACACTGGAGCATTCCAAAGGTGGACATCAGACACTGGAGCAGCATTTACAGGGCCCATTATGCACTGGAGCATTAGAAATTGGGCCCATTATATATGGAGCATTATTTGGGCCCATAACACAGTGGAGCTTCATCCATGGGGACCAACATATACTGTAGCATTATGTGGAGCTCATCATATACTGTATCGAACATTATATGGGACCAATGATTCTGTATGGATAAATATATGGGCCTCATTATTCTGTTAAGCGCACTATGCGGTGGCCATAATACTGTATGGAGTAATATACTGTCCGTTTTTGGAGCTATTGGAGAATTTAAAATGAATATCAGTCATGAGATGTAAGAAGTGAAGTATTTTTCATTGTACTATACCGCTATTTCTCTGCCGCATCAGAGGATCATGAATTGTGGCATGTGTTAAAAGAGCCCAGTGGCACTCTTTGGCCCAGGGCCCACGAAAATCTGGAGCCAGCCCTACCCCCCCACAACTTTAGCCAAATAACCCCCAGTTTTCAATGCCTAACTATTATTATAAAGTAAATTAAGGTTGACAAGCTTAAGTAATAAGAATTGATGTTTTTGGAATTAAAATGGGCACTGTAGGTGTGTTTCCTGTCCTCCACTCCCTGCCGACCTTGGTTCCCCATTGACTTGCATTGGGTTTCGTGTTTCAGTCGGCCTTCGACTTTTCACAATAATCGGCCGATTTCGTTCGACCCGACTTTTGCGAAAGTCGGGTTTCATGAAACCCGACTCGACCCGAAAAAAGTCAAAGTCGCTCATCTCTAGTTATTTGTATTCTCCTTGAGATGTAGTTTTTGGTTTAGATTGAGTTAAGATAAGAACTAGTTAATAGAATAGGAGATCTCTAGTGGGAGGAGCTGGGGAAGGGTGAGGAGAATGTGTTCCTGGGGTAGTTAGTAGTAAGTAGGATGGAGAACTGTTAGGTTGTGGAAAGAAACAACTGTGTTTATGACAGAAACTCATCGGTCCAGGCCCTAAGGGTGGAAAAACACATGAGCACGAGTGAATCTGAGCAAAGCAGCAAAGCACAAGAGGCCAGGGAGACACACAGCAGAGACAGGGTTGCACTGTCAAAGGCTTGTGCTAATTTCATGACAATGATGCAACATCCAGGGCTGGATGACCAAAGCAACATACTCCCTAATTCCTCTGCAACCTTCAACTTTTGGGTCTCAAAGCTGGACACATGGTTTGTGCTGTCCCTCTATGCCTTGAAGGTGTTGTGCTGCCCTGCTGTCTGAACAGATTTTTAGTGCTGCAGGGGAGTGGGTAATAGCAGACAGGGGCTTTCGCCTGTCAACGGAGAATGCTGACAGCCTCATGCTGATAAAAAAGGACAAAGCCTGGATTATCCTCCACTTTTCCACACCACCAGATGACAAAAGCAAATAAAGTGTTTTAATGTTCAATATATGAATGAGGCCCTCCAGATGTTGCCTGCAAGCGTGTATGGATGACACTCCTTAGAATTTTTTCCTTGCTTTGCACTTTCTGCTAAGCCTTTATGAGTGTAAGAGTACGGCAGCTACACTTTCAGTTGTTGCCTTTCAGGGTCTATTCATGACTGGATGACCCTCCTTATAATTGTTTCCTTGCTTTACACTTCATGCTAAGCCTTTATGAGTGTAGAAGTTCATTAACTCCACTTTCAAAATAGTTAAATTCAAAGTTTTTTTCTGGATTCAATTAGTCATCCATTCAGTTTGACACAGATCTTGTTACATTATGGTGGTGTGTAAAACTCCCAACAAGAGTTGAAAAAAATTTATTGATTCAATTAGTAATCCATAGAGTATTACATGCTTTCTGTTACTTTTAGGTTATATAACACTCAAAATAAGCATTGAAAAAAAACATTTCTGGATTTAATTAGTCATTCATAGTGTATTAGGTGATTTCTGTTACATTTTGTTGATGTATTGTATTACACTCCAAAATAGCATTGAAAAATATTTCAGGATTCAATTAATCACTCATAAAGTATTATGTGCTCTGTGGTATATTTAGCTTTGAAATTTTTTTATGGATTCAATTAGTCATCCATAGAGGATTACTTGAGACTCCCTAGTGAGGGACTGGAGGAATAACAGAGCAAGATCAAGCTAGTGTGACAGAGGTGGTGGAGGAGCCTTTGGTCCAGAACCTGCCACTTTCCTGGAACCACCAAGGACTGAACCAAGGCCACAGCCTTCACTGCTGGGGTTCTTGTGGACTGCAGACGAAAGCTGGTCAGAAGAGAGAAAGAAGCGAGCCAACACCAAGCCTGGAGAAATGTTAATGAGTCCGCTAACCACAAGGCACTGACAGTTTGCATCCCAGGGGGACAGAAGTGCCACAACTATACTTTCTTAATTTTTTTAAGAGGCAATCCAATTGATGCCTTCAAGGGTGTATGGATGATCCTGCTTGCAATTTTGGGCAGGATTTGCACTTATTTATATATAATACAGGGTGTATCTGAATCCGTCTTACAACACATTTTTGGCAGTTCTTGCTTCCTTCATAAATTTTACTGAAATTTCTATTTTTTTAATAAAAATTTCAATTTTGGTTTACTTAAATTATGATTTTTTTTTTAAAAAAAAAATCTTTTTGAAATTTTGCCTTATATACAAGTCATTATACAGGAAGGAATGTTTCTTAATATTTTTTTTCCTTTAAAATGCAATTTCTCATCTATTTTAAATGTTTTATTGTCAATACTTAAAGTTCAGTAAAAGTGTGACAACATTGTTCTCAGCAGGGATCTGGGAGTCAGAGATGATTCCAGGGGTCTTCCCCATGTCTTTCTCCTTCTATTCAGGACTTTTTCATCCATTTCAACTAGAGATGAGCGACTTTGCCTTTTTTCGGGTCGAGTCGGGTTTCATGAAACCCGACTTTCGCAAAAGTCGGGTCGAACGAAATCGGCCGATTATCGTGAAAAGTCGAAGGCCGACTGAAACACAAAACCCAATGCAAGTCAATGGGGAAGAAAAGTCGGCAGTGAGTGGAGGACAGGAAACACATACAGTGCCCATTTAAATGCCAAAAACATCAAATCTTATTACTGAAGCTTTTCAACCTTAATTTACTTTATAATAATAGGTAGGCATTGAAAACTGGGGGTTATTTGGCTAAAGTAGTGGGGGGGTAGGGCTGGCTCCAGATTTTCGTGGGTCCTGGGCCAAAGACTGTCACTGGGCTCCTTTAACACATGCCACTAGAGTTGAGCGAAACGGGTCGAAAAAATTCAAAAATCGCCGACTTTCGCCAAAGTCGGGTTTCATGAAACGAAACCCGACCTCGGTGTGAGGTCGGACACGAGGTCGGCGACTTTAGCTCCAAAGTCGCGTTTCAAAACATGCTTCAGTGCCCTTTTTCAGCCAATGAGGAAGAACGGACACTGTGGGCAACGTGATGACATAGGCAGCGGTCCCCACCATCTTTGAGAAGGGCATGCAAGTGATTGGCTTGCTTTGGGGGCGTCACAGGGGGTATAAAAGGGCGTGCACGCCGACCGCCATCTTACTTCTGCTGATCTCAGTATAGGGAGAGATGCTGCTGCTGAAGATTCTGTAGGGAGAGCATTAGGCAGGAAAGAAGAAAAAAAATCAGCTGCTGCTGCTAGCGATTTTGCCTGTACAACACACCAGTCACTGTGCAGTGCAAGGGGGGGCTATATTTTGGTGGATCAGCTCTGTTGGTTGTTAGGCTTCCTTATAAGGCTACCTGATAGCTGCATTGCTGGTTTCACACTGCTTTGCAAACTGCTTTTTTAAAAGCAATCCTTTTTTTTTTTGTCCTGGTGAGATACTGAGCATGCATTTTTTCACACCGTACAGCGGTGTACGCTGCTCTCTCAGTACCATGTAACGGCTGTTATCAAGGCCACAGTGAAGCTAAGAGTGTGTATTATGATGAGTCACCGAAGGAGGAAAAAACAAAATACCAGCTAAGTCCAGAAAAACCAGAGAGGTTGGCAGCTATCGGATTGCAGACCCCTGAACCTATCCACAACAACTAGCAGTAGCCGTGGGGGGTTCCTCCCGTGCCCTAGACCCCTCGATCACAGCCGGAGAGCTACATAGCCTAAAGACAGAAAGGGGAAAAACTAAACTGCCCCAGAGCAGACCCCAAAGCAATAGGCAGCCCCCAACATATAATGACGGTGAAGCAAGATGAAAACACTAACACAGATAGAAAGATAGGCTGAGCAAATGATGGGGCCCAAGCTAACTACATAGGACAGGATAGGAATGCTGCTGTCTGCCATCCGCAAAAACCCTATCAAAATGAGCCAACCGACTGATAGGAAAAACAGGCCCTGAAGTCGCTAGGCTTCAAAAGACTATATCAGCACTCAGGTATATTCTGAAGACAGAGCAAAAGATCAACAGATCAGAGACAAAAATGGAATTCAGCTCACCCCCGGCCGGGGATGGCAGAACTCCCAAAATACAAGGCAAACAAAAACCAAACTGAAGAGTACAAAGCAGAGCAGAAAAACTTAGCTTTGAGACGCAGGAATCAGACTGGTCTCCAAGAATCCAGCAGGAAAATCACCAGCCAGGAAGAAGGGCGTCGGCAGCCTTATATCCAGTCCTCATTTCCAGCCACCCAGTTATCATCTAGCTGCCCAGGTGTTTGGTAACCAGTCTCACTACCTTCCTTCACCAGAGGAGGGAGTTCATCAGACCTCAATGGTGAAGGGAAAAATGAACTCATAACAGGTGTGACTCTGTAAGGATAAGTCGAGGAGTTGTTCCGTACTTACAAAACTCCACCTTAGTTTTGTCTGTTTTTCAAACAGTCTAGTCTATTTTCTGTTTGATTACATTCAAAACTACAGAGAGACAGCGTGTGTCAGTCCGTATACTAAAAAAACACGGAGCTTGACAATTTAACATACACCGGACAGCGGTTTACGTGCACGCTGCTCTCTCAGTACCCTGTAACGGCTGTTATCATGGCCACAGTGAAGCTAAGGGTGTGACTCTGTAAGGATAAGTCGAGGAGTTGTTCCCTTCTTACAGACCTCCACCTTATAGCTTTGTCTGTTTTTCAAACAGTCTAGTCTATTTGCTGTTTGATTACATTCAAAACTATAGAGAGACAGTGTGTGTCAGTCCGTATACTAAAAAAACACGGAGCTTGACAATTTAACATACACTGGACAGTGGTGTACGTGCACGCTGCTCTCTCAGTACCGTGTAACGGCTGTTATCACGGCCACAGTGAAGCTAAGGGTGTGATTCTGTAAGGATAAGTCGAGGAGTTGTTCCGTTCTTACAGACCTACATTCTAGGGAGATTCCAATCCTGCCCTGTCCTATATAACATTTTTCACACCTGTCAAATTCATCCTGTCATACAGCGGTGTGATATACACTGGGCCTGACACAATACATCAGTTTCCAGAAGTGTGTAAGGACATTCCATTTCTCCCATCCTATATAACATTTTTCACACCTGACAAATTCATCCTGTCATACAGCGGTGTGATATACACTAGGCCTGACACAATACATCAGTGTCCAGAAGTGTGTAAGGACATTCCATTTCTCCCGTCATATATAACATTTTTCACACCTTCCAAATTCATCCTGTCATACAGCAGTGTGATATACATTGGGCCTCACACAATACATCAGTGTCCAGAAGTGTGTAAGGACAATCCATTTCTGCCGTCATATGTCACATTTTTCACACCAGCCAAATTCAGCCTGTCATACAGCGGTGTGATATACATTGGGCCTCACACAATACATCAGTGTTCAGACGTGTGTAAGGACAATCCATTTCTGCTGTCCTATGTCACATTTTACACGCCGGCCAAATTCAGCCTGTCATACAGCGTTGTGATATACATTGGGCCTCACACAATACATCAGTGTCCAGAAGTGTGTAAGGACAATCCATTTCTCCCATCATATATCACATTTTACACACCAGCCAAATTCAGCCTGTCATACAGCGGTGTGATATACACTGGCCTGACACAATACATCAGTGTCCAGAAGTGTGTAAGGACATTCCATTTCTCCCGTCATATATCACATTTTACACACCAGCCAAGTTCAGCCTGTCATACAGCGGTGTGATATACATTGGGCCTCACACAATACATCAGTGTCCAGAAGTGTGTAAGGACAATCCATTTCTGCCTGTCATGATCCCAGTGCAGGTTTTTGAGCTGCACACCGGGGGTTAATGTCTGGAGCTCTGTGCAGGTTTTTACCTGCACAATTGGCGTTAATGATTGTGGCCTCTTTCTGGTTCTGGGAGAGCTTCTTAAACCCCTGGGAAGCTTCAATCCCTGCCAGTTATACTTTTGCCTTTGGCCTAGTGTGCTGACCCCCGTGTGCCTGTGTGTTGCTGTAGCTTGTTTATATGGTTCTGACCCGGCCTTGTTTCCCGTTGTGAGTTTGCCTGTTGATTTTGTACTGCGTTATTATCTCTGTGTATGACTCATTGCCTGTGACCTGACTATTCTCTGCTCGCCCCTTTGGTACCTTGCAGCTATCTCTGTGTGTGACTCATTGGCTACGTCCTGACTATTCTCCCTGTCTATGCCCCTTGGTAACTTTGTCTCGCAGCTACTCTGCTAGGAATTCTCTTGCAGCTCCTAGCTCTGTGGAGTTTAGGCCACGCCTCTAGCAGTCACGTGCTTCAGGTCCTGCGACTCTGAAGTACGCATCTACTCGGTTGCTGCCCGCTCCACAGGTATCGTTGAGCACTGTTTCGCTTTACTCAGGACACGCACACTGGCTTAGTGAGCAAGTTCAGTGCGGTGTTTTTGACATTATAACTGGCCGACAATTTTTTATTCTCTCCTCACTTCTGCAGCATGGACCCAATGTGTGCTTTATCTGAGCAGGTGAAATGCTTGACTCAGTCACTGCAGAAGCTTAGTTTGGAACACCAAGCTCTGGCCCAGTCCCAACAGCGGGTGGAGGACTCAGTTCAGGGGGTACTTTCCTCAGGCTTCCAGCAGGTGGGGAATAGAGATGTCATTTTAGCCCCACCTGAATCCCCAGTTAAATTGCCAGATATATTTTCTGGTAACAAGGATGATTTCAGAGCATTTAAGGAGGGCTGTAAGCTTTTTTTTTTTCTTTGAGACCCTGCTCCTCTGGGGATGAGAAACAGAGGGTGGGGTGGTGATGTCCCTGATTAGGGGGTCCCCACAAGCCTGGGCATTCTCGCTTTCCTCTTCTGCCCGTGAGAGAATGTCTGTGGATGTGTTTTTTGAAGCCTTAGGGCTTATTTATGATGAGCCTGATAGAGTGTGGTTGGCTGAGGACAAAGTGATGAGTGTCTGTCAGGGGGAGCACTCGGCCGAATGGTTCTGTACTGAATTCAGACGTTGGGCAGCGGAGATTTCCTGAAGTGATGCCGCCCTTCGGGAGCTGTTCCACAGAGGCCTGTGTGAACATCTGAAGGATGCTTTGGCACTTCATCCTCCACCTGACTCCCTGGAGGATGCCATGATCCAAGCGGTTCGCATGGATCGCAGGCTGTGGGCTAGAGGCATTATGCAACGGGAAACGCCCTTATTCTTCAGTGGAGATGAGACCCGGACTCTTCCTATGGCTATGGAGGTGAGCGCTGTCACCTGCGAGGGAAAGGAAAGAAGACACCGCCGTGAAAACAGTTGTGCTTCTATTGTGGGAAATCTGGACATTGGAAGAAGGACTGCCCCTCCTGTCCGTCATCCTCCAAGATGGCGGGAAACGACTAGGTCTGGGTAGTAGCCGAGGAGGCTACCCAGACCTTCAGGTACAATTTTCCTCATGTGCAAAAATGGTGCTGCAGGTGGAACTGGAACTTGGTTATGGTCCTGTTCAGACTACTGCTTTTATTGACTGCAGTTCTGCTGTGAACCTGATTGATACCAAGGTTATGACTCTTAATAAGATAGGGACAGTCAGGCTTCACGATCCTGTTAAACTTGTGGCAATTGACTCATCTCCTCTTACCCAAGACGGTATCTGTTGCAGGTCTGAACTTTTTTCTCTAAAAGTGGGTTCCACTCATGTGGAGAAACTAAGTTCTCTGGTGCTAGATAACTTGCCTGCAGGACTGGTACTGGGGATGCCTTGGCTTCAACGCCATAATCCTACCATTGATTGGGTAACAGGGGAAATCACTCAATGGGGATGCAATAATAAATGTGGTAACCGGGGACATCTTGTTAACGCTGTTAAATCCGTGTCTGTGTCGTCTGTCGATCTGGAAGGTATTCCGGAGTACCTGAAGGATTTCGAAGATGTTTTTTCTGAAAGTGAGGCTGAGGCGCTGCCACCACATAGACCTTATGATTGTGCCATTGATTTAGTTCCCGGAGCAAAGTTACCTAAGGCTCGATTGTTCAATTTGTCTGGGCCTGAGCGCCAAGCCATGAAGGAGTACATAGCTGAGAGCCTCCGCAAAGGGCATATCAGGCCTTCTGTGTCACCTGTGGCAGCAGGGTTCTTCTTTGTGAAGAAAAAAGATGGTGGTTTGCGGCCGTGCCTCGACTTTCGGGTACTGAACAAGATAGCGGTTAGGAACTCTTACCCGCTTCCCCTCATCCCGGACTTATGTAACCAGTTAGCTGGGGTCCGATGGTTCTCCAAGTTAGATCTGCGGGGGGCCTACAATCTGATAAGGGTTCGGGAAGGGGACGAGTGGAAAACGGCATTCCTCACATCAGAAGGACTCTTTGAGAACCTGGTAATGCCATTTGGGTTAACTAATGCACCCGCTATTTTCCAAAATTTCATCAATGTTGTGTTTTCTGATCTGATAGGCCGTTTTGTTATTATTTATTTGGATGATATTTTGGTGTATTCCCCGGACAGTCAATCTCACTTGCAACATCTAAAGACAGTTCTCCAGAGACTCAGGGAGAACCAATTGTTCGCTAAATTGGAAAAATGTTCATTTTTTGTACAGGAGCTGTCTTTTTTGGGGTTGACTGTGTCCTGTGAGGGGTTTCGTATGGATCCTAAGAAGGTGCTGGCGATCGCTGACTGGGTTCAGCCTCGAGATCTCAAGGGGCTCCAGCGCTTCTTAGGATTTGCGAACTATTACCGGAGATTCATTAAAGGTTTCTCACAAGTAGTTAAACCACTCACGGATCTTACCCAGAAGGGAGCTGATGTAAAAAATTGGTCTGTACTTGCTAAGGAATCCTTCTCAGCGATTAAGAAATGTTTCATGTCTGCCCCGGTGTTGGTACAACCTGACCCGTCCAAACCATTCATTGTGGAGGTGGATGCTTCTGAAGTGAGGGTGGGGGCTGTGCTGTCCCAGGGTCCGGCCACCCTTACCAATCTCAAACCCTGTGCCTTCTTCTCCAAGAAGTTCTCTTCAGCTGAGAAAAACTATGATGTAGGCAATAGAGAACTTCTTGTGGTCAAGCTGGCGTTTGAGAAATGGAGGCACTTTTTGGAAGGGGCGGCTCACCCTATCACGGTTGTCACGGATCACAAAAATTTGGCATACCTTGAATCTGCTAAGAGGCTTACTCCTAGACAGGCCCGTTGGTCACTTTTTTTTCACGATTTCAGTTCTCAATTACTTTTCGACCAGGGTCCAAAAATGTCAAAGCGGATGCCCTGTCCAGAAGTTTTGATCCAGTGTCTCCCCCTGAGCCGCCGTCCTCCATTCTTCCCCCAAGGGTGGTAGTGGCAGGGGTCTCAACTGAGTTGGAACAAGAAATCCTAAGGGCTCAGGCCCTAGCTCCGGCAACCAGGCCAGGCGATAAACTGTTTGTTCCAGATTCATTGCGGCCTAGACTTCTGCAGGAGTTTCATGAGTCTAGGCTGAGTGCTCATCCAGGTATCACGGCCACTAGAGAGGCAGTAGCCAGGGGTTTTTGGTGGCCTTCATTAAGGTCCGATGTCAAGGAATTTGTTTCTGCTTGTGGCATGTGTGCCCGTTCCAAAAGCTCGCATAACCGACCGGCTGGGGAACTCATACCTTTACCGGTTCCTGATAGGCCATGGACTCATCTTTCCATGGATTTTATTACCGGCCTTCCACCTTCCAGGGGCAATACCGTGATCTGGGTGGTGGTGGATAGGTTTTCTAAACAGGACCATTTCATTCCCTTGGCAGCATTACCTTCAGCAGAAACATTGTCAAGGTTGTTTGTGCAGCATGTGGTCCGATTGCATGGGGTACCCCTGAATGTTGTGTCTGACAGAGGTGTGCAGTTTGTGGCCAAATTTTGGAGGGCGTTCTGTATGAAATTTGGCATCTCACTCTCCTTCTCGTCGGCATATCACCCGGAGAGCAATGGTCAGACAGAACGCACCAATCAATCCCTGGAACAAATTCTCAGGTGTCTGACCTCCGCCAGACAGGAGGATTGGTGTGATGCATTACCGTTGGCTGAATTCGCTTTTAACAACCGGGTGAGTCAGTCCACCAACATGTCCCCATTTCTGATTAACTATGGCTTTAATCCGCATTTTGGGGAGGTTTCTCGGGTGGATTCCGGTTGTCCAGGAGCAGAGGGGTCCGTTCAACGGTTAAAAAACCTCTGGGCTGAAGTCCGGCGTAATATCTCTCGGGCCCAGGGGAGATACAAATATTTTGCGGACAAAAAGAGAGCCTCTGGAGACATGTTTCAGGTTGGTGAGAAGGTTTGGCTCTCCACACGTAACATCAACTTAAAGGTACCATCAGTTAAGTTGGGACCAAAGTTCATTGGTCCGTACGAGATTATGGAGATAGTCAACCCTGTGGCATATAGGTTGCGTCTCCCCGCCTCCTTAAATATATCTAATGTGTTCCATAACTCTCTGTTGAAACCCGCAGGATCTGTCAAAGAGAACTCCGAGACTGCTGTTCCTCCAGTGCTGGTGGAGGGTCAATTGGAGTATGAGGTCGGACATATTGTGGACTCTCGGCTGGTGCGCCGCTCTTTGCAGTACCTGGTCCACTGGAAGGGAAATGGACCAGAAGAGCGCTCATGGGTCCCTGCTCGGTACATGCAGATCGCCTGGTTCGGGCTTTCCATGCCAAGTACCCGAGGAAGCCTGGGGGTCCAGAGGCCCCCCGTTGAGAGGGGGGTACAGTCATGATCCCAGTGCAGGTTTTTGAGCTGCACACCGGGGGTTAATATCTGGAGCTCTGTGCAGGTTTTTACCTGCACACTTGGGGTTAATGATTGTGGCCGCTTTCTGGTTCTGGGAGAGCTTCTTAAACCCCTGGAAAGCTTCAATCCCTGCCAGTTATACTTTTGCCTTTGGCCTAGTGTGCTGACCCCCGTGTGCCTGTGTGTTGCGATAGCTTGTTTATATGGTTCTGACCAGGCCTTGTTTCCCGTTGTGAGTTTGCCTGTTGATTTTGTACTGCGTTATTATCTGTGTATGACTCATTGCCTGTGACCTGACTATTCTCTGCTCGCCCCTTTGGTACCTTGCAGCTATCTCTGTGTGTGACTCATTGGCTACGTCCAGACTATTCTCCCTGTCTATGCCCCTTGGTAATTTTGTCTCGCAACTACTCTGCTAGGAATTCTCTTGCAGCTCCTAGCTCTGTGGAGTTTAGGCCACGCCTTTAGCAGTCACGTGCTTCAGGTCCTGCGACTCTGAAGTACGCATCTACTCGGTTGCTGCCCGCTCCACAGGTATCGTTGAGCACTGTTTCGCTTTACTCAGGACACGCGCACTGGCTCAGTGAGCAAGGTTAGTGCAGTGTTTTTGACACTGCCGTCCTATGTCACATTTTTCACACCAGCCTAATTCAGTCTGTCATACAGCGGTGTGATATACATTGGGCCTCACACAAAACATCAGTGTCCAGAAGTGTGTAAGGACATTCCATTTCTCCCGTCATATATCACATTTTACACATCAGCCAAATTCAGCCTGTCATACAGCGGTGTGATAGACACTGGCCTGGCACAATACATCAGTGTCCAGAAGTGTGTAGGACTATCCATTTCTGCCGTCCTATGTCACATTTTTCACACCAGCCAAATTCAGCCTGTCATACAGCGGTGTGATATACATTGGGCCTCACACAATACATCAGTGTCCAGAAGTGTGTAAAGACAATCCATTTCTGCCGTCCTATGTCACATTTTTCACACCAGCCTAATTCAGTCTGTCATACAGCGGTGTGATATACATTGGGCCTGACACAATACATCAGTGTCCAGAAGTGTGTAAGGACATTCCATTTCTCCCGCCATATATCACATTTTACACACCAGCCAAATTCAGCCTGTCATACAGCGGTGTGATATACACTGGCCTGACACAATACATCAGTGTCCAGAAGTGGTAGGAGAATTAAACTCTCCCCTGTCCTATATACACCTTGTACCTTGTTTTACAGTTCCATATCGTTGGTGGAATTGTACATTTTTCAAAAAAATGAGGAAGTGTGGTGTAAGAGGCCGTGTTAGTGGGCGGGGGTTGCCAGCTGTTAATGATGGTGTTGGTGTTGGATCTGCTGGTAGTGGCAAAAGAAAAATAACACCTAATGCAGGTGTTAAGCCTGCGTCATTGTCTGGCTCCACAAGGCCTCGAAGGCTCCGTTTTCTGGGAGTAGGTAAACCGCTTTTAAAGCCGGAGCTTCAGGAACAAGTTTTGGCCTACTGTTGTGAGTTCATTTTCCCCTTCACCATTGAGGTCTGATGAACTCCCTCTTCTGGTGAAGGAAGGTAGTGAGGCTGATTACCAAGCACCTGGGCAGGATGATGATGACTGGGTGATGGGAATTACTGACTGGATATAAGGCAGCCGATGCCCTTCTGCTCTACTTTTTGCATTTGTGTTTTGGTTTTGTTTTGTATTGTTTTCCTTGATTTCTGCCATTCCCTGCTGGGGTGAGCTGAATTCCTTTTTGCTCTGTCTTCAGAAAATACCTGAGTACTGATATAGTCTTTTTGAATCTTAGCGTCTTCAGGGCTTTTTTTCCCTATCAGCTGTTGGCTCTTGTTTTGATAGGGTTTTGGCAGATTACAGACAGCAGCTTTTCTATTCTGTCCTATCTAGTTAGCTTGGGCCCCATCGTTTGCTCAGCCTATCTTTCTATCTGTGTGAGTGTTTTTTCATCTTGCTTCACCGTCATTATATGTTGGGGGCTTCCTATTGCTTTGGGGTCTGCTCTGGGGCAGTTTAGATTTCCCTTTCTGTCTTTAGGCTATGTAGTTCTCCGGCTGTGATCGAGGGGTCTAGGGCACCGTAGGAACCCCCCACGGCTACTGCTAGTTGTTGTTGATAGGTTCAGGGGTCTGCAATCCGATAGCTGCCAACTTCTCTGGTTTTCTGGACTTAGCTAGTATTTCTGTTTTTGCCTCCTGCGGTGACTCATTCATAACAGCCTACATTGCTGACTCGGCCTCCAGCTCTATCGCCTCCTCTTCTGAACTTGTAAAAAATAAAAGCACTGAGTCGTCTTTGGAGGCTCATGGTTATGAACCACACCTTTCTTTGTGTCCTTCACCCCAACCAAAATTGAAGGATGCGGCAGGCCACACAACAGATTACTCCATGGAGCTGTTTTCACATACCATGCCTGGGTTATCAAGTGAAATGGTGAATTACCCAGGCCAAGATGAATCTGACATGGAGTGCACTGATGCACAGCCACTGATAGATGATTCTGCTGGTATATTCACTCAGAGCACGACATTGTCCTCGCAGTGTACTGAGCCAGATTCTGACCCTGATGAAACTCAGGTGCCCCTTCCCGCATACTATACCACCGTACACGGTGACACAGAGGAAGGTGCACATGACATTGAAGAGGAGGTGATGGATGACCCAGTTGTTGACCCAGATTGGCATCCATTGGGGGAAGAGGGTGCCGCTGCCAATAGCTCCGAAGAGGAGGAGGAGCATCCGCAGCAGGCATCGACATCGCAACAGCTGTTATCTGGCAGGCACAGAGCAGTCCAAAAACGGGTTACAAAAAGCCAAAAAGTTGCTGGACTGCTTGGCCAGACGGTCAAAATAGCACAGCGTGCAAGGATGCAAAATGTCTTCCATAGTAGGAAGAGTGCAGTGTGGCACTTTTTTGACCAAAATCCTAATGATCAGGCCAATTTTATCTGTAAGAAGTGCGCAAAGACCTTTAGCCGAGGGAAAAATCCAGCAACAAACTGAGTCATGGCTGGGCAGTCTACATCTTGAGGCAGGCAAGGTAGTCAGCGATAACGGCCGTAATTTTGTGGCTGCCATAGCCCTTTCAAAACTCAGACACATACCTTGCTTGGCTCACACCTTGAACCTGGTGGTACAGTGCTTCCTCAATAATTATTCAGAGTTAACAGGCCTGTTCCAGAAGGTTTGAAAACTGTGCTCGCACATCCGCCGGTCGCCCGTACACTCCAGTCGTATGCAGAAGCTGCAGCGATTGCTACACCTTCCCAAGCACCAGCTAATTATCGACGTTTCAACAAGGTGGAACTCCACCCTGCACATGGTTGAGCAGCTGTGCAAACAGAGGCAGGCTGTAATGCATTTGTGGGAGGATACCCGGACAGGCACTTTGAGGGCAGACATGGAGTTGACAGGTGTGCAGTGGTCAAAGCTGAAAGACCTCTGTAAAGTCCTTCAGTGTTTTGAGGAATGCACACGGCTGGTAAGCGCAGACGACGCCATCATAAGCATGAGCATCCCACTTATGCGTCTGCTCATGCAAACTTTGACGCACATTAAGGAGCAGGCGTCTGCAGCCGAGATTGACGAAGAGGAAGAGGAGGAGGAAATCCTTGATGACAGTCAGCCATTGTCTGCTCCGGGACCTCTCCTGGACGAGGTGGAGGTAGAAGAGGAGGAGGAGGGTGATGATGGGGATGATTATTTAGGGGAGGAGGATGATTCTCGTGGGGCAAGAGAAAATGTTGGCGTGGCAAGGTCTGGTACAGGGTTTGTGTGTGACTGGAGGGATGTGGATTTGCCAGAAACTGCTCCTCCACCAAGCAGTCGCACTGCATCATTGACACCGGGAACATTGGCCCACATGTCAGATTATGCCTTGCAGATCCTAAAAAGGGACCCCCGCATTGCCAAAATGATGAATGATGACGACTACTTGTTGGCCAGCATCCTGGATCCACGCTATAAAGGCAAATTCCAAAACATCATGCCACAGGAGAACCTTGACCTAATATTGGCTAACAAAAAAGCTACTCTGGTAAACCGGTTGGTTGAGGCATTCCCAGCACACAGCAGCGGTGATGGTTCTCACACGAGCCATAGGGGCCAGGGGCAGCTTGGAAGAAGTGTTCGTGGTGCACATATCTGAAGAGACGTTGGAGACAGGGGTTTCATGACCATGTTGTGGACTGATTTTTCAAGTCCCGCTCACACGACTGGTAATACTGCATCGATGGAAAGTGACAGGAGACATCACTTATCAACTATGGTTACAAACTACTTTTCCTCCCATGTCGATGTTCTCCCTCACAGGTCATTCCCCTTTGACTATTGGGCCGCTAAACTGGACCCCTGGCCTGAATTGGAACAATATGCGCTACAGGAGCTCGCTTGCCCAGCTGCAAGTGTGCTATCGGAAAGAGTCTTCAGTGCTGCTGGATCAATCCTGACAGAAAAAAAGACCCGTCTGATGACCCAAAATGTGGATGATCTAACCTTCATTAAAATGAACCATGAATGGGTTTCCAAGGATTTCGTCCCACCTTCCTCTGATGACACATAGGTTGACAGAAAAATGGCTTGCTTTGGTCCTCCCCTTCCTGGGACTTGAACAATTTTGCCTTTTGCATCAGCTGGATGTCCAACATCAACATATGCCACTTTCTAAAACTCCCTAACTGTGCTGCCTCCCCCCCACGGCCGGGCTCACCACCTAGCGCATGAAACCGTGCAAGTGCCGTTGCCCTGGACAGGTGGGTAGGCCGACTCTTGGGCGCGGGCACTGGCACAGGGTCCCTCATAGTGCAATCAAGAGTCTCTGACGGTGGTGGTGCACACCCGCCGTCAGACACACTGCCGTACTATGAGGGGCCCATTGCCAGTACCGATGCCCACGAGTGGGCCCCCCTTGCTTGGGCAGGGCCCCAGCATTTGCAATCTTTACCTCTCCCTGCTCCTCCGCTGTGTAGTCTGGGCCGTCAAATCCATACTGGGCCTGACACCGTCTGAGCCTGCCTCCTGATCTATAGACATATATTTTGAATGTGTACACTATGCTATCCATACATGTTATCGGGTGATACGGTACCCTTTCTCACCTTTGTGCAATCACGTGTAATCCATACTGGGCCTGACACCGTCTGAGCCTGCCTCCTGATCTATAGACATATATTTTGAATGTCTACACTGTGCAGTGAGATGTGGAGCTCATCATATACTGTTTCAAACATTATATGGGACCAATGATTCTGTATGGAGAAATAGATGGGCCTCGTCATGAGATGTAAAAAAGTGAAGTATTTTTCTTTGTAGTATACCACTATTTCTCTGCCGTATCGGAGCAGCATGAGTTGTGGTATGCGTTAAAGGGGCGCTCTTTCGCCCAGGGTACATGAAAACCTGGAGCCATCCCTTCCCCCCACAACTTTAGCCAAATAACCCCCATTTTTCAGTGCGTAACTAGTATTATGAAGTAAATAAAGGGTGACAAGCTTCAGTAATAAGAATTTATGCTTTTGGCATTCAAATGGGCACTGTAAGTGTGTTTCCTGTCCTCCACTCACTGCCGACTTTTCTTCCCCATTGACTTACATTGGGTTTCGTGTTTCAGTCGGACCCCCGACTTTTCCCTATAGTCGGCCGATTTCGTTCGACCCGACTTTTGCGAAAGTCGGGTTTCGCGAAACCCAACTCGACCCGTAAAAAGGTAAAGTCGCTCATCTCTACATGCCACAATTCATGATCCTCTGATACGGCAGAGAAATAGCGGTATAGTACAATGAAAAATACTTCACTTCTTACATCACATGACTGATATCCATTTTAAATTCTACAATAGCTCCAAAAACTGACAGTATATTCCTCCATACAGTATTATGGCCACCGCATAGTGCGCTATACAGAGTAATGAGGCCCATTTATTTCTTCATACAGAATCATTGGTCCCATATAATGTTCCATACAGTATATGATGAGCTCCACATAATGCTACAGTATATGATGGTCCCCATGGATGAAGCTCCACTGTCTTATGGGCTCAAATAATGCTCCATATATCATGGGCCCCATTTCTAATGCTCCAGTGTATAATGGGCCCTGTAAATGCTGCTCCGGTGTCTGATGTCCACCTTTGGAATGCTCCAGTGTATGGTGGGCCCCATATATCATTCTCCAGAGTATAGTGCTCCCCAAAAATTGCTCCAAACCTTTAAAACAATTAAATAAGTCTCCTCGCTAGGGAATCCCTGTACTAGTCTGGACTCCTCGACATCCCCATCTTCCATCTCTCTGCACTTGGACTGTTTAGGCAGAGGGCGTACAGACGTGATGTCATCGCGCTCTCTGACCAGAATGTCACTGTCAGGAAACGCGGAAGACGTCACGGCGGTGGAGAAGGGAGAGGTAAGTATTTCAACTTTGCAAGTGCTGTGATCCTGAGAAAGCAGGGGGGCCCACTCTTGGCGATGGCATTGGCACAGTGCCCCTCATAGTACGGCGGTGTGTCTGATGGCGGGTGGGCCCGGGCCCTCCCACCAGCAGAGACACTTTTGCATACTATGAGGGGCCCTGTGCCAGTGCCTTCGCCCATGAGTATGCCCCCCCATCTGCTCAAGGAACCTGCACTTTCATCTGCACCTTCCTCTTTGTCACCGTGTAAGGTGGTACAGTATATGGGAAGGGGAACCTGAGTTTCATCAGGGTCAGATTCAGGCCGTGTAGAGTGCGAGGGGAATGTAGTGGTCTGGGTCAATGTACCAGTGGAATCATCTAGAAGTGGCTAGGCATCAGTGCACTTGTGGCGCCCCCAGGAGTACGGTCGCCACAGTGGCATTACCTTCCTCCTAGGGAGTGTGATGTCATGCTTGGGAGCAACGAAGGATCTCTCTAGCAATTAAAACAACACACAACACAGTTCCCACTCCAGGCCAGCAGGGAGAGCTCTGAACATGACTGCTGAGGAGCTGCTCTCTGTGGTCGGGAGGAGGGAAGTTAGGGCAGTCTGTGAAGGGAAGGGGAAGTGTGTGGATGTGATAAGGGGCGTTGGAGGATGAGCAGAGTTAAGGCGCACTCCTAGCTGGAGCGCATGGTCGGGATTCCGGTCTCCGAGTTTGTAGGGACACTGACAGTCCTGCAGCAGAAACCGGAGGAAGTAGCAGCTGTAAATGCTCTGTTCCCAACTAAGGCTCGGAGGTCCCAGGAGCGACTTGTGTGAGCCAGAAGGAAAAGGATACTGCTGCCTGCCATACGAGAAAGTTTCAAAAGAGAGTCCACAGGGGGAACTTCAGTGAACTCAGTACTGTGAGTACCTCAGATAAGCGTTAGAACGGAGGCCACACTACCTATCTTCAGATACAGAATTCCTAATTTCCTTCCAGGCTGACCAACTCCTTCTCCTTCTGTACTCTGGGTCCTGGATGGCACTTACCAAGTACAGATAAGGGAACTGCAAGACTGTGTCTGTCATCTTACTCCTGCGCCTGGCGCACGGCTCTGCTACATCCTGCACTGCACACCATCTACCAACTCTTTCATCGCCCTGCGACAACGGTCCTACCTGTGCAGGGCTTCTAAATCTTAGCTGCACCACAATATCTGTCCCAGAGAAGCGACACTGCAGCACTGGTCAATCTGAGCAGAAACCACAGGTGGCGTCACGTATCATTCACCTATAAACGTTATTCACCCCTTTGCATGGACACCCAGGGCCACGGACCAGGTCACCACCAACGTGACACATCCCTCTGAGACACCGGCCCGGTACCGATTAACCCCACTGCCCTGGCTGGCAACCCACACTCCATGTCAGATTCATCTTGGACGGGGGAATTCACGATTTGACTTGATAACCCAGGCATGGTATGTGAAAAGAGCTCCATGGAGTAATCTGTAGTGTGGCCTGCCGCATCCTCCACTTTTGGTAGGGGTGAAGGACACAAGGAAAGGTGTTGTTCCTGACCAGGAGCCTCCACTAACGACTCAGTGCTTTTATTTTTTGAAACTTCAGAAGAGGAGGCAATAGAGCTGGAGGTTGTGTAATCAATGTAAGCCAAAACTTGTTCCTGAAGCTCCGGCTTTAAAAGCGGTCTACCTACTCCCAGAAAAGGGAGCCTTCGAGGCCATGTGGAGCCAGACGATGATGCAGGCTCAACACCTCCTCCCTTAGGTGCTATTGTGCTTTTGCCACTACCAGCAGATGCACTACCACCCCCACCACCATCAGTACCAGCTGGCAACCCCCGCCCACGTCCACAGCCTCTTCCACCATACTTCCTCATTTTTGGAAAAATGTACCCAAAATACCACCAGCTATATGGTACTGTAAAACAAGGTAGAAGGTGTATATAGTATTTGGGAGAATTTGAATATCCCTAGAGTTTTTAGGAGGCTAAACTATTATCTCAGGCCTACTATAGATTACACCTCAATGTAACAGGCTGAAATTGGCTGGTGTATGACAAAGTACAAGGTGTTTATAGTATTGGGGAGAATTTGAATCTCTCTAGAGATTTGAGGACGCTGACAATGATGCTGTCAGTCCAAGTATGGCAGCAGGCAGCCTAATAAGCAGGACTGCTGCAAACAAAAGTGTGGAAAAATGAACGCTTGGTAACTGTGCAGAAAAGAGGAAGAAAAGTATTTTTGCTTTTAAAAAAGCAGTTTGCACTGCAGTGTGCAAACAGCATTGCAGCTATCAGGGAGCCTTATAAGGCAGCCTAATCACCAACAGAGCTGATGCACAAAAATAGAGCCTCCCCTGTCACTGCACACAAAGTGTTGTGTTGTAAGTGGAAATCTCTAACAGCAGAAGCAGTTTTTGGTGTCTTCTTCCCTGCCTAACGCTCTCCCTACAGAATCAGAAGCAGCAGCAGCTCTCCCTATGCTAAGATCGGCAGAAGTAAGATGGCGGTCGGCGTGCACGTCCTTTTATAGCCCCTGTGACGCCACACAAAGCCAGCCAATCACTTGCATGCCCTTCTCAAAGATGGTGGTGACCGCTGCCCATGTCATCGGATTGCCCACAGTGTGCGTCCTCCATCATTGGCTGAAAAAGGGCGCTGGAAGCATCATTTGAAAAGCGACTTTGGCGCTCTGGTCGCCGATCTCACGCTATGGTTGGGTTTCGTTTCATGAAACCCGACTTCAGCGAAAGTCGGCGACTTATGAATTTGACCGACCCATTTCGCTCAACTCTAATTTCAACATTTTCACTGCCCCCAGATCTATTTGTAGGGTCTGCTGGTAAAATACTTGGGCTTCCCATTGACTCACATTATACTCATTACTCGAAGCGAGCATCTGAGCATTAGGAATTGCTTGGTTGGAGTAACGGGCATCTGAGCATTTTAGAGCTCGCTCATCCCTAATAGCATTCCACCCTTTTCTCTGTTTTACCAAACACTAGCTCTTCTCCTACTGGCCTGCAGGTGTCACTGTTGTATGTATTAAGACAAAGTTTATATCTGCTGCTTTAGCTTTCATGCTGAAAATGGGATCAAGCAATTAAAATGACAGAAAAAGCCAATACTTTGTGATTGAAGAGTTGGGTATGCTCGTTTTTCATTGGACAAATTCCAGTTTTCAATGGCACTATTTTTGGAGAAAACTGAAATGATTAATCAGCTTTTGTCAATGTTTTGGAAATAAATAAATAATCAATTTCACAATTGTTGTATAGTGGGTTTTTGGCTTATTTTCCATGTAACTATGTATAAATAACATAAGTAACCTTCATATTGTTGACCAGCACAAAAAATAAATTTAAACATCTTTACTCTTTTCCATTATCAATCCATTGGTCAAAATATATTTTTTTATTTTTTGAATGATGAAATAATTATAAAAAAGTTGTTTCTGTACTTTTCGTGAAAGAATTGTTTGTTTGTTTTTAAAATAAAGCTGTTCTATACATTTTTTGCAACTTTGTTTTTATAATGTATTAAAATATACACTGCAGAACAAGAATGAGATGAGTGACGATTTTGAAATTCAAATTTGCCGACTGTTCCCAAAAAATTCTATTTGCGGCAAATAAATTTACATGGATTTACTGGAAAGCTTCTAATTGCTCATAAAATACTTGTGGTAAAGAGGACCCCTCTGACCATAAGATCTTACACTCTACAGGAGAGAGAGAGGACCCCACTGACAATAAGAGCTTACACTCTACAGGAAAGAGAAGACTCCGCTGACCATAAGAGCTTACACTCTACAGGAGAGAGAGAAGACCCCACTGACCATAAGAGCTTACACTCTACAGGAGAGAGAGAGGACCCCACTGACCATAAGAGCTTACACTCTACAGGAGAGAGAGGACCCCACTGACCATAAGAGCTTACACTCTACAGGAGAGAGCGGACCCCACTGACCATAAGAGCTTACACTCTACGAGAGAGAGGACCCCACTGACCATAAGAGCTTACACTCTACGAGAGAGAGGACCCCACTGACCATAAGAGCTTACACTCTACAGGAGAGAAAGAGAGAGAGGACCCCACTGACCATAAGAGCTTACACTCTACAGGAGAGAGAGGACCCCGCTGATCAAAAGAGCTTACACTCTACAGGAGAGAGAGGACAACACTGACCATAAGAGCTTACACTCTACAGGAGAGAGAGGACCCCGCTGACAATAAGAGCTTACACTCTACAGGAGAGAGAGAGGACCCCACTGACCATAAGAACTTACACTCTACAGGAGAGAAAAAGAGAGAGGATCCCACTGACCATAAGAGCTTACACTCTACAGGAGAGATAGGACACCACTGACCATAAGAGCTTACACTCTACGAGAGAGAGGACCCCACTGACCATAAGAGCTTACACTCTACAGGAGAGAGAGAGGACCCCACTGACCATAAGAGCTTACACTCTATAGGAGAGAGAGGACCCCACTGACCATAAGAGCTTACACTCTACAGGAGAGAGAGAGGACCCACTGACCATAAGAGCTTACACTGTACAGGGGTGAGAGGACCCAGCTGACAATAAGAGCTTACACTCTATAGGAGAGAGAGGACCCAGCTGACCATAAGAGCTTACACTCTACAGGAGAGAGAGGACCCCACTGACCATAAGAGCTTACACTGTACAGGAGTGAGAGGACCCAGCTGACAATAAGAGCTTACACTCTACAGGAGAGAGAGGACCCCGCTGACCATAAGAGCTTACACTCTACAAGAGAGAGAGGACCTCACTGACCATAAGAGCTTACACTCTACAGGAGAGAGAGGACCCCACTGACCATAAGAGCTTACACTCTACAGGAGAGAGAGGACCTCGCTGACCATAAGAGCTTACACTCTACAGGAGAGAGAGGACCTCGCTGACCATAAGAGCTTACACTCTACAGGAGAGAGAGGACCCCGCTGACCATAAGAGCTTACACTCTACAGGAGAGAGAGGACCTCACTGACCATAAGAGCTTACACTCTACAGGAGAGAGAGGACCTCACTGACCATAAGAGCTTACACTCTACAGGAGAGAGAGGACCCCTCTGACCATAAGATCTTACACTCTACAGGAAAGAGAGGACCCCACTGACAATAAGAGCTTACACTCTACAGGAGAGAGAGAGGACCCCGCTGACCATAAGAGCTTATGGGTCGCCCTCCCAGGGCTGTGGGGTACTCGGTACCGGACCAGTATCAGTGGGATGAGTCACAGCGGCGGTGACCGGGGCCGTGGCCCTGGGCGCCCAAGTAATGGGGGAATGTAATGGTTTGGATGTATAGTTCGTGACACCACCTGTGGTGTTCGGCAAGGGAGGTGTTAAGCCCGCGCTGCAAGCAGATCCTCCAGGACAGATGGTGTGGTGCTGCGATGATGGTATAGCCCTCCACAGGCAGGGCTGTTGTCCCCGGGCAGTGTAGATGTGGAGACACTTAGGTGATGTAGTATCTGGCGCAGGGGATGTAGCAGTGTCAAGTGGACGGGCGCAGGAAGGAATGGAGGACACCAGGGCATGTAGTTCCAAAGCTTTACTCACAGTCTGTAGTGCCCGCTTCTGTGCCGTGTCCTCCAGGTCAGGGACTCTGTCAACCTCCAGGCAAGATGGAAAGCTCCCTTTCACACTCCGCCAACTTATATGCCTTTCCTGAACTTCTCCTCTATAGCGTCTTTAAGCGTGAAGATCTCCAGTACCGTGGTACTCTGGAGTTCCTCCTGACAGATGTTCCCAAGAACTCTACTTGCACGGCAGACAGCTGTAGCCTGCTTCGGGGACTCTCTACTCCTAAGTCCCGGCTCTCTATCCGTGTTGCTGTTGTGCCCTCAATTCTTAGATGGGAGTAGTGCATTTACAGTCTACTACTCCACCGGTGTCTGCTGCAGAACCATTAGGCTGTGTGCACACGCTGCGGAAAAGGTGCGGATTCATCCGCGCGGATTTTGTACAATCCGCAGGTGAAACCGCAGGTCAAAAGACCTGCGGTTTTACCTGCGGATTGCTCTGCGGTTTTGCCCTGCGGTTTTTCATCTCCTCAATGGAGGAGATGGCAAACCGCAGGAGAATCCGCAGAAAGAATTGACATGTCAATTCTTTCTGCGGATTGAAAACCGCAGATAATCCGCGCGGAAAATTCCGCACCGTCTGCACTGCGGTTTTTGATTCCCATAGGGAATCATTGTACTGTACACCGCAGCAAAAACTGCTGCGGGTCCGCAGCGGCCAAAACCGCTGCGGAACCGCAGCAAAATCCGCAGCGTGTGCACACAGCCTTAGCGTCCATACAACCTTGGGGACCGGGCCCCGGCCTTGCACTTAGAACTTCTAGGCAGGGTTCTTCCTCTAACCCACGTCCTCTGTGTTCCCTTTTACTCCTACGTTCTGTACTTGTCCTTTCCCTTCCATGGAAACTCAGGCTTCAGGTCTACGTCCTTCTCCTTCTCTCCTTTCCTTTCCCGTGCCAGCTGGCTCAGGTCACTGAGGCAGCTGCAGCACTCCTTCCTCCATCCCTTCTTCCAGGGATCCCCATTCCTCCCAAATGGCTTCCTTCCTCACTGACCTCCTGTCAGACTAACCTATCATCCTAAACCATCCCCCTCTATATATATATATATTCTGAACTTCACCCACCTCCCAGCACGTCTAGTGTTCCAAGCAGGGAACCACCCAAGGTGCTCTGCTTCTCTCTAAGCAAGGAGCCGCAATGTGGCTTTGCTGAACTACTCTATTGTGTGGGGTACGAGTGTTGGAGCGTGGTCAGGAGCCTCCAACTTACCTGGATGGTGGGGCACCACATCTTAGGAGAAGGTGCAGTACCTCTATGGCAACTGAGCCTCAGGGGTGCCACACATACTGTACAGGAGAGAGAGGACCCCGCTGACCATGAGAGCTTACACTCTACAGGAGAGAGAGGACCCCGCTGACCATGAGAGCTTACACTCTACAGGAGAGAGAGAGAGGACCCCTCTGACCATAAGAGCTTACAATCTACAGGAAAGAGAGAGAGGACCCCACTGACCATAACAGCTTACATTCTACAGGAGAGAGAGGACCCCGCTGACGATAAGAGCTTACACTTTGCAGGAGAGAGAGAGAGGACTCCTCTGACCATAAGAGCTTACACTCTACAGGAAAGAGAGAGAGGACCCCGCTGATCATAAGAGCTTACACTCTACAGAAGAGAGAGGACCCCGCTGATCATAAGAGCTTACACTCCACAGGAGAGAGAGAACCCCGCTGATCAGCAGTGCTTACACTCTACAGGAGAGAGAGGACCCCGCTGACAATAAGAGCTTACACTCTACAGGAGAGAGAGGACCCCGCTGACCATAAGAGCTTACACTCTACAGGAGAGAGAGGACCCCGCTGACAATAAGAGCTTACACTCTACAGGAGAGAGAGGACCCCGCTGACCATAAGAGCTTGACCAAAAGAATAAAAAAAATTTTTTATCAGACTTATTACACGCTACAACGTATGGCCCCAACACACGTTTCACGCAGGCTTCTTCAGGGAGCAGTTGGCAACATCCTGTATGACTCCTATGCTGCTGTTGTCAACACTTACAAGTTTCAACATTTTGTTGCTCTATGGAGTCTACTTCTATTACTATTATTGAGTTGACACAGCCACATGGGTCTCATTGATGTTTTTTCCTGGATAAACTTGACGCACTGTCACTTTATTTAATCTATGGATTTGATTGTTTGACTCCAACTATGGTGTTCCTGCGGTGTTGCACTTCATCCTTGTTGCCCTGACTCCGGATTTTCCATAGCTCTGTCATTTGATATGGTTCTTTTAACTGTCTTTTTTGGGCCTTTCATTTTTAATAAGTCTAATAAAAATATTTTTCTTTTCTTCTTTTGGTGGATTGTCTTACTCCATTCTTGCATGTATACAATTTGGTGGGAGTAATTCCATGGCTATTGCCTTTTGTTGTCCGGTTACATAGGTTAGGACCATTTGTTATATGATGTGTTCTGTCCTAAAGATTTTGTATTATATGACCATAAGTGCTCATTGTCTACAGAACAGAGAGACAGAGAGAGGACCGTTCTGACCATGAGAAATTACTCTCTACAGGAGAGAGAGGACCCCGCTGATCATAAGAGTTTACACTCTACAGGAGAGAGAGGACCCCAATGGCCATAAGAGGTTACACTCTACTGGAGAGAGAGGACCCCGCTGACCATAAGAGCTTACACTCTACAGGAGAGAGGACCCCACTGGCCATAAGAGCTTACACTTGATAGAGAACCCCACTGACCATAAGAGCTCATAGTCTACACAATAGTGAGACAGAGAGAGGACCCTGTTGCCTGCAAGAGCTCACACTCTACAGGCGAGAAAGAGAGATGGAGCCATGATGACCATAAGAGCTTACACTCTACAGTAGAGAGAGGACCCCACTGACCATAAGAGCTTACACTCTACAGTAGAGAGAGAGAGGACCCCGCTGATTATAAGTGCTTACACTCTACAGGAGGGAGAGAGGACCCCTCTTGCCATAAGAGCTTATGCTCTACAGGAGAGAGAGGACCCTGCTGCCAATAAGAGCTTACACTCTACAGGAGAGAGAGGACACCACTGACTATAAGAGCTTACACTCTACAGGAGAGAGAGGACCCCGCTGACCATAAGAGCTTACACTCTACAGGAGAGAGAGGAGCCCACTGACCATAAGAGCTTACACTCTACTTGAGAGAGAGGAGCCCACTGACCATAAGAGCCTACACTCTACAGGAGAGAGAGAACCCCGCTGATCATAAGTGCTTACACTCTACAGGAGAGAGAGGACCCCACTGACTATAAGAGCTTACACTCTACAGGAGAGAGAGGACCCCACTGACTATAAGAGCCTACACTCTACAGGAGAGAGAGAACCCCGCTGATCATAAGTGCTTACACTCTACAGGAGAGAGAGGACCCCGCTGACCATAAGAGCTTACACTCTACAGGAGAGAGAGGACCCCACTGACTATAAGAGCCTACACTCTACAGGAGAGAGAGAACCCCGCTGATCATAAGAGCTTACACTCTACAGGAGAGAGAGGACCCTGCTAACAATAAGAGCTTACACTCTACAGGAGAGGACCCCGCTGACCATAACAGCTTACACTCTACAGGAGAGAGAGGACCCCGCTGACCATAAGAGCTTACACTCTACAGGAGAGAGAGAGGACCCCACTGACCATAAGAGCTTGACCAAAAGAATAAAAAAAATTTTTTATCAGACTTATTACACGCTACACGTATGGCCCCAACACACGTTTCACGCAGGCTTCTTCAGGGAGCAGTTGGCAACATCCTGTATGACTCCTATGCTGCTGTTGTCAACACTTACAAGTTTCAACATTTTGTTGCTCTATGGAGTCTACTTCTATTACTATTATTGAGTTGACACAGCCACATGGGTCTCATTGATGTTTTTTCCTGGATAAACTTGACGCACTGTCACTTTATTTAATCTATTGATTTGATTGTTTGACTCCAACTATGGTGTTCCTGCGGTGTTGCACTTCATCCTTGTTGCCCTGACTCCGGATTTTCCATAGCTCTGTCATTTGATATGGTTCTTTTAACTGTCTTTTTTGTGCCTTTCATTTTTAATAAGTCTAATAAAAATATTTTTCTTTTCTTCTTTTGGTGGATTGTCTTACTCCATTCTTGCATGTATACAATTTGGTGGGAGTAATTCCATGGCTATTGCCTTTTGTTGTCCAGTTACATAGGCTTAGGACCATTTGTTATATGATGTGTTCTGTCCTAAAGATTTTGTATTATATGACCATAAGTGCTCATTGTCTACAGAACAGAGAGACAGAGAGAGGACCGCTCTGACCATAAGAAATTACTCTCTACAGGAGAGAGAGGACCCCGCTGACCATAAGAGCTTACACTCTACTGGAGAGAGAGAGGACCCCGCTGACCATAAGAGCTTACACTCTACAGGAGAGAGGACCCCACTGGTCATAAGAGCTTACACTTGATAGAGAACTCCACTGACCATAAGAGCTCATAGTCTACACAATAGTGAGACAGAGAGAGGACCCTGTTGCCTGCAAGAGCTCACACTCTACAGGCGAGAAAGAGAGATGGAGCCATGATGACCATAAGAGCTTACACTCTACAGTAGAGAGAGGACCCCGCTGACCATATGATCTCACACTCTACAGGAGAGATAGGTCTCCGCTGACCATAAGAGCTTACACTATACTGGAGAGAGAGGACCCCACTGACCATAAGAGCTTACACTCTACAGGAGAGAGAGGACCCCGCTGACAATATGAGCTTACACTCTACAGGAGAGAGAGAACCCCGCTGACCATAAGAGCTTACACTCTACAGGAGAGAGAGAGGACCCTGCTGACCATAAGAGCTTACACTCTACAGGAGAGAGAGAGGACCCTGCTGACCATAAGAGCTTACACTCTACAGGAGAGAGAGAGGACCCCGCTGACCATAAGAGCTTACACTCTACGGGAGAGAGGACCCCACTGGCCATAAGAGCTTACACTTGATAGAGAACCCCACTGACCATAAGAGCTCATAGTCTACACAATGGAGAGACAGAGAGAGGACCCCGTTGCCTGCAAGAGCTCACACTCTACAGGCGAGAAAGAGAGATGGAGCCATGATGACCATAAGAGCTTACACTCTACAGTAGAGAGAGGACCCCACTGACCATAAGAGCTTACACTCTACAGTAGATAGAGGACCTCACTGACCATAATAAAAGACCCTCTGCAGGAGAGAGAGGACCCCACTGACCATAACAGCTTACACTCTACAGGACAGAGAGGACCCCACTGACCATAAGGGCTTACGCTATACAGTAGCGAGGAGCCCACTGACCATAAGAGCTTACACTCTGCAGTACAGAGAGGACCCTGCTGACCATATGATCTCACACTCTACAGGAGAGATAGGACTCCGCTGACGATAAGAGCTTACACTCTACAGGAGAGAGAGGACCCATCTTACCATAGAGCTTATACGCTACAGGAAAGAGAGACTTATCCAGTGACTCTGGAGTTGAAAAACAATTGTGCAGTACATACTGACCACCACTGTACAAGGTGTGATAATCAGCTAGATGTTGTAGCTGCAGAGCATTATGGTGAAGTCCACGTGGCAACATAAAGTGATGAGTGCCTGCTGTCTCATGCTTCAACAATGATGCTGGGTATGTTTATATGTATATAATTTTTGAGAACCGCAAATCAAATCTCAAAATGTTGTAATTTGTGTGAAACAGCGAATTTCAGAAAATTCGATTTGAACTCAATCTTAATAGAATTAATCTGCTTATCCCTACTCACTTTGCTTTATCTTCCAATATAAACTATTCATTTCAACCAGTAAAGCCCCCAAAAAACATTAATCTAAAATTGGTGGAACCCGCCAATACTGACAGGAACGGCTTGCACTTTAATCTGTATGATGCCCTTCGACTTTCCCTTAAGAGTTGATTTAGGGGGAAAACATGGATTCTGGTTTTTGGATTCTCAGAACCAGTCCTTTGGTTCGTCTGAAGCCATTTCCAGAGGAGTTTGGAAGATATAGAGGAATCTGAAGAACAAAGAAGATTCTGAAGACGCAGAGGAGTCTGAATGACACAGAGGAGTCTGGAAGACACAGAGGAGTCTGGAAGACACAGAGGAGTCTGGAAGACACAGAGGAGTCTGGAAGACACAGAGGAGTGTTGAGGTGCTCTTGACTCCCTTGTGTCCTTCAGACTCCTCTGCGTCCTCTAATAGTGGACGCAGAGGTGTCTGAGGGACACATGGAGTCTGGAGAAGAGGCGTCTGGAGGACAAAGAGGAGTCTGGAAGAGACAGAGGATTCTGGCAGCAATTCTCTCATATAAAACACAGGAGCTTTTAAGCTGTGTGCTGTGGAATCAACTGAACAGTTGTTCGCTTGTTAACTAATGTTTATAGGCAGCTTGAGACCCTCAATAATCATGCAGTGAGGACAAAGTTGTAACTCTAGAACCTCAATGTAAAGTCTGTAACAGGGCCACCACCCACTATGGACCATTAATCTTTCTTAATAATTCTTAAGTTGCACACATTGGCCTGTATTCTCCCTTTGACTACTGGTAATGCTAAGTAACTTTTTATGCTATCTAGCTAAACAAGATAAGTAGACCCAATACTCCTTCATGGAAGTTCTCCCAACAATCAATTCAAATCATGACTCCATAAATAATATAATTTATTTATGTTGAACAGACTATCATAAAACCTTTGCTCTAATTTTGTCAAAACTTGATGTGGACAACAAGCAATGACTTTGTGACCCTCACCCAGGTCTACTTATAGCACATACCATGAGAGCCAGGGTCTTGTGTCTACAGAAACTGTGCGTTACAGTAAGCACAAGACTTTCAATCACTGGAAGCAGAGCTATTAAAAATCAAACCCTTCTTCACAATACCTGCCTTTGTTAGACATGGTGGGTAAAGGTTAATCCCTTTTGCATTAGATAGGAATATTTGATACATGATGGACATTATAACCTTGGGTAGAAATATTTGTGCTGGAGGCAGCATTAGACCTTTTAATTTAGACCTTATCTTCAGGTTCTTCAGACATCTTTTCACAAATCTTGCTAACAAGTATTTTTGTTCAAAAATAAATTAAAAATCTATAATGTAATAGTCATGATGAGCATAGTCAGCATATGAAGTCTCAATAACATCTCAGTCAGAGGCGTCACTCATGCTCCAAAGCAAAATATTGTAACAGGGGCCTCGCCAAAAATGCACCATTTATGATACTTGATTCCCACATGACCTTCAAACCTCCTTATGCATCAAGGCTCAAGGTTCAAGTGCAACCACTACATTCTTTAGCTTCAGTCCCTCAGTAGAATTTAATGTATAAAGAATTTAACTTACAGCCATGGTCTCCACGACCTACACATTTGGTCAGAATGGCAGTCACTTTGGTTATCAACATTATTTACTGCACATGTGTAGCTATGATGATTAAGCCATTTAGAGGTTTCATGAAAAGTGGATTGCAATCGTCTACAGAGACAATGAGAATAGAGGTGTACTCCAGAAGCCAACTGTTCGAAAAATAATTCCTTGCTTGAAGGAGACAACTGTTTATTTTGGGTGATGAAGTTCACAGTGGTTTCAAGATATTTATGAAAGCCAGATCGGTAATCTATGGATTGAAGGACTTCATGGGACCTCTTGACGGACGCCATTTTGGACTGAAGAAATTCAACTGTATACTCCAGAATCTCTGCTTTCTCCATCTTTGGATTCTTTAGCTTCTTCTACAGTAAAGTGAAACCATTAAATTATTTCTCATATAGTCATGATCTCAATATGTTAGAATACATTTTTGGAACTTTTCAAACAAGTAATAAACTGAAAAATTCTATAGGCTAAACAAACATCAAACAAGTATCACCTATTGGAGGAGCTACCAGTTTAAGACAATATTTAACCCTTTAACAAGCTTTGCACTAGGAAAAATAGCCAAGCCAGATGACCATTAGTAGACACATGTTTTGAGGTGATAGCCCGCAATCACGGTAGGACAGGGGATAGCTCGCTGAATGAGATACCCTTCAGCTTTGAGAGTGGCACTGTCCTCTCACTAAAGGCCCCGTCACACTAAGTCATCTCGCTAGTGAGATCGCTGATTTTATGACACATCAGCGATCTCGCCAGCGAGATCGCTGTGTGTGACGGGGATCAGCGACCGCCCCCCCTGCTGGTTATCGCTGATCGTGCTTGAGCGGCCTGGGCCGTTTTTTTTATCGCTGGCCTCCCGCTGGCCAGCACGCATCGCTGCATGTGGCAGCGAGACCAGTGATCAGCGACGCTGGTTGCTATTGTAAACGTCGGGTATCCAGGAGCCGCGGCTCCAGGATACCCGCTGTTTACCTTGGAAACCGGCGTGTACACCGGTTTCCAAGGTAAACTGCGGGTATCCAGGAGTCGCGCGGCTCCTTAATACCCGACATTTACATTAGAAACCAGCGTCCAGCGTCACTGGTCCTGATCGCTGGGGCTGTCTATGTGACAGCTCACCAGTAGAGTTGAGCGACTTTTGGTTTTTTAGGGTCGCGTTTCGTTTCGTGAAACCCGACTTTTCCAAAAGTCGGGTCGAGCAAGATCGTCCGATTATAAGGAAAAGTCGGGGTCATCCCGAAACACGAAACCCAATGTAAGTCAATGGGGAATAAAAGTCGGCAGTGAGAGGAGGACAGGAAACACACCTACAGTGCCCATTTGAATGCCAAATGCATCAATTCTTCTTTCTTAAGCTTGTCAACCTTAATTAACTTCATAATACAAGTTACGCACTGAAAAATGGGGGTTATTTGGCTACAAACTGTGGGGGGGGGGGAGGGCTGGCTCCAGGTTTTCATGTGCCCTGGGCGAAAGAGCGCCCCTTTAACACATACCACAACTCATCATGCTCCGATACGGCAGAGAAATAGCGGTATAGTCCAATGAAAAATACCTCACTTTTTACATCTCATGACGAGGCCCATCTATTTCTCCATACAGAATCATTGGTCCCATATAATGTTTGAAACAGTATATGATGAGCTCCACATAATGCTACAGTATATGTTGGTCCCCATGGATGAAGCTCCACTGTCTTATGGGCCCAAATAATGCTCCAAACATAATGGGCCCCATTTCTAATGCTCTAGTGTATAATGGGCCCTGTAAATGCTGCTCCAGTGTCTGATGTCCACCTTTGGAATGTTCCAGTGTATGGTGGGCCCCATCTATCATTCTCCAGAGTATAGTGCTCCCCAAAAATTGCTGTCCCAACATTGAAAACAATCAAATAAGTCTCCTCGCTAGGGAATCCCTGTACTTGTTTGGACAGGTGCTGTAGCTAACTTAACAGCTCGCCAGCCGTTCTCACGCCCAGTATGGATTACACGTGATTGCACAAAGGTGAGAAAGGGTACCGTATCCCCAGATAACATGTATGGATAGCGTACACATTCAAAATATATGTCTCAGGAGGCAGGCTCAGACGGTGTTAGGCCCAGTATGGATTGCACGTGATTGCACAAAGGTTAGAAAGGGTACCGTATCACCGGATAACATGTATGGATAGCGTACACATTCAAAATATATGTCTATACAGCATGAGGCAGGCTCAGACGGTGTTAGGCCCAGTATAGATTGCAAGTGATTGCACAAAGGTTAGAAAGGGTACCGTATCCCCAGATAACATGTATGGATAGCGTACACATTCAAAATATATGTCTCAGGAGGCAGGCTCAGACGGTGTTAGGCCCAGTATGGATTGCACGTGAGTGCACAAAGGTGAGAAAGGGTACCGTATCCCCGGATAACATGTATGGATAGCGTACACATTCAAAATATATGTCTATACAGCATGAGGCAGGCTCAGACAGGGTTAGGCCCAGTATGGATTGCACGTGATTGCACAAAGGTTAGAAAGGGTACCGTATCACCGGATAACATGTATGGATAGCGTACACATTCAAAATATATGTCTATACAGCATGAGGCAGGCTCAGATGGTGTTAGGCCCAGTATGGATTGCACGTGATTGCACAAAGGTTAGAAAGGGTACCGTATCCCCGGATAACATGTATGGATAGCGTACACATTCAAAATATATGTCTATACAGCATGAGGCAGGCTCAGACGGTGTTAGGCCCAGTATGGATTGCACGTGATTGCACAAAGGTTAGAAAGGGTACCGTATCACCGGATAACATGTATGGATAGCGTACACATTCAAAATATATGTCTATACAGCATGAGGCAGGCTCAGACAGTGTTAGGCCCAGTATGGATTGCACGTGATTGCACAAAGGTTAGAAAGGGTACCGTATCACCGGATAACATGTATGGATAGCGTACACATTCAAAATATATGTCTATACAGCATGAGGCAGGCTCAGACGGTGTTAGGCCCAGTATGGATTGCACGTGATTGCACAAAGGTTAGAAAGGGTACCGTATCCCCGGATAACATGTATGGATAGCGTACACATTCAAAATATATGTCTATACATCAGAAAGCAGGCTCAGACGGTGTCAGGCACAGTATGGATTTGACGGCCCAGATTACACAGCGGAGGAGCAGGGAGAGGTAAAGATTGCAAATGCTGGGGCCCTGCCCAAGCAAGGGGGGCCCACTCGTGGGCGTCAGTACTGGCACTGGGCCCCTCATAGTACAGCGGTGTGTCTGACGGCGGGTGTGCACCACCACCGTCAGAGACACTTGATTGCACTATGAGGGACCCTGTGCCAGTGCCCGCGCCCAAGAGTCGGCCTACCCACCTGTCCAGGGCAACGGCACTCGCACGGTGTCGTGCGCTAGGTGGTGACCCCGGCCATGGGGGGGGAGGCAGCACAGTTAGGGAGTTTTAGAAAGTGGCATATGTTGATGTTGGACATTCAGTTGATGCAAAAGGCGAAATAGGTGAAGTACCAGGAAGAGGTGGACCAAAGCAAGCCATTTTTCTGTCACCCTATGTGTCATCAGGGGAAGGTGGGACAAAATCCTTGGAAACCCATGCGTGGTTCATTTTAATGAAGGTTAGATCATCCACATTTTGAGTTGACAGACGGGTCCTTTTTTCTGTCAGGATTGATCCAGCTGCACTGAAGACTCTTTCCGATAGCACACTTGCAGCTGGGCAAGCGAGCTCCTGTAAGGCATATTGGGCCAATTCAGGCCAGGTGTCCAGTTTAGCGGCCCAATAGTCAAAGGGGAATGACCTGTGTGGGAGAACATCGATATGGGAGGAAAAGTAGTTTGTAACCATAGTTGACAACTGCTGTCTCCTGTCACTTTCCATCGATGCAGTATTACCAGTTGTGTGAGCGGTATTTGAAAAATCAGTCCACAACATTGTCATGAAACCCCTGTCTCCAACGCCACTTCTGCTGTGTGCACCACGAACACCTCTGCCATGCTTCCCCCGGCCCGTACGGCTCGTGTGAGAACCATCACCGCTGCTGTGTGCTGGGAATGCCTCAAGCAACCGATTTACCAGAGTTGCTTGTTTATTAGCCAATATTAGGTCAAGGTTCTCCTGTGGCATGATGTTTTGTAATTTGCCTTTATAGCGTGGATCCAGGATGCTGGCCAACCAGTAGTCGTCATCGTTCATCATTTTGGCAATGCGGGGGTCCCTTTTTAGGATCCGCAAGGCATAATCTGACATGTGGGCCAATGTTCCCGGTGTCAATGATGCACTGCGAGTGCTGGGTGGAGGAGCACTTTCTGGCAAATCCACATCCCTCCAGTCACGCACAAACCCTGTACCAGACCTTGCCACGCCAACATTTTCACTTGCCCCACGAGATGCATCCTCCTCCCCTAAGTAATCATCCCCATCATCATCCTCCTCCTCCTCTTCTTCCTCCACCTCGTCCAGGAGAGGTCCCTGAGCAGACAATGGCTGAATGTCATCAAGGATTCCCTCCTCCTCTTCCTCCTCATCAACATTGGCTGCAGACGCCTGCTCCTTAAGGTGCGTCAAAGTTTGCATGAGCAGACGCATAAGTGGGATGCTCATGCTTAGGATGGCGTCGTCTGCGCTTACCAGCCGTGTGCATTCCTCAAAACACTGAAGGACTTTACAAAGGTCTTTCAGCTTCGACCACTGCACACCTGTCAACTCCATGTCTGCTCTCAAAGTGCCTGGCCGTGTATCCTCCCACAAATGCATTATGGCCTGCCTCTGCTCGCACAGCCGCTCCACCATGTGCAGGGTGGAGTTCCACCTTGTTGCAATGTCGATAATGAGGCGGTGGTTGGGAAGGTGGAGCAATCGCTGCAGCTTCTGCATACGAACGGAGTGTACAGGCGACCGGCGGATGTGCGCGCACAGTCTTCGCACCTTATGGAGCAGGGCTGTTAACTCCGGATAATTTTTGAGGAAGCACTGCACCACCAGGTTCAAGGTGTGAGCCAAGCAAGGTATGTGGCTGAGTTTTGAAAGGGCTATGGCTGCCACAAAATTACGGCCGTTATCACTAACTACCTTGCCTGCCTCAAGATGTACACTGCCCAGCCATGACTCAGTTTGTCGCTTCAAGTACTCGGCCAGCACCTCGGCGGTGTGTCTCTCGCCCAAACACATCATCTGCAACACAGCCTGCTGACGCTTTCCACTAGCTGCTCGATAGGGGGACACATCGTGTGCAACAGTGGCAGCTGCAGATGGAGTGCTCGTACGACTGCGCTCTGTGGACGAGCTTTCGCTTCCGGAGGAGGAGGAGGAGGAGGGTCGAACGCCTACAGCCAACTGTTTCCTATACCGTGGGCTAGGCAGCACTGTCCCACCACCGCTGTCCCCTGTGGACCCTGCATCCACCACATTAACCCAGTGCGCAGTGATGGACACGTAACGGCCCTGGCCATGCCGACTGGACCATGCATCAGTTGTGAGGTGCACCTTTCCGCTCACTGACTGCTTGAGTGCATGGACAATGCGGTCTTTCACATGATGGTGGAGGGCTGGGATGGCTTTGCGAGAGAAGAAGTGGCGACTGGGTAGGTCATAGCGTGGTACTGCATAGGCCATGAGTTCGCGGAAAGCTGTGCTTTCCACCAACCGAAAGGGCATCATCTCAAACGAGATTAGTTTGGCAATGTGGGCGTTCAAACCCAGTGTACGCGGATGAGAGACTGAGTACTTTCTTGACCTACTCATAGTGTCTGGGAGGGTGAGCTGGACTTGAGAGCTGCATATGGTGGAAGTAGCGGTGGACAGGGCGGACTGAGAGAGGGTTGATGATGGTGATGGAGTTGGTGTTCTTTCTGATGGCCTAGAATCAGTCTTTCGTTGATATAACAGTGGGATTCCCTGACTGCTGTGGTCTTGCAACGACACCTCAACATTTGCTGCTGTGCTAACCGGTGTGCTTACAGTGGTGTAAACAATGTAGCGTTGCTGACTACCTTCGTTGTGATCAGTTGCACATGTGGCACTTGAGGTTTGGTGTTGTGTCCACGCTTGCAAGTGCATGCTGGTTAAATGTCTAAGCATGCAACTGGTATTCAAATTTTTCAGATTTTTCCCTCGGCTAAAGGTCTTTGCGCACTTCTTACAGATAACCTTGGCCTGATCATGAGGATTTTGTTCAAAAAAGTGCCACACTGCACTCTTCCTACTTTGGCAGACATTTTGCGGCCTAGCACGCTGTGATCTTTTGACCCTCTGGACAAGCTGTCCAGCAACTCTTTTGATGTTTGGAACCTGTCTTTGGAGTGCTCCGGGCCTGCCAGATAACAGCTGTTGCGATGTCGATGTCTGCTGTGGATGCTCCTCATCTGAACTATTGGAAGCAGCACCCTCTTCCCCCAATGGATGCCAATCTGGGTCAACAACTGGGTCATCCATCACCTCCTCTTCTATGTCATGTGCACCTTCCTCTGTGTCACCGTGTATGGTGGTATAGTGTGCGGGAAGGGGCACCTGAGTCTCATCAGGGTCAGAATCTGGCTCTGTACACTGCGAGGACAATGTAGTGCTCTGAGTGAATGTACCAGCAGAATCATCCATCAGCGGCTGTGCATCAGTGCACTCCATGTCAGATTCATCTTGGCCTGGGTAATTCACCATTTCACTTGATAATCCAGGCATGGTATGTGAAAACAGCTCCATAGAGTAATCAGTAGTATGGCCTGTATCATCCTTCAATCTTGGTTGGGGTGAAGGACACAAGGAAAGGTGTGGTTCATGAACATGAGCCTCCAATGACGACTCAGTGCTTTTACTTTTTACAACTGAAGAAGAGGAGGCGATAGAGCTGGAGGCTGAGTCAGCAATGTAAGACAAAACTTTTTCCTGATGCTCTGGCTTTAAAAGCGGTTTGCCAACTCCTAGAAAACTAAGCGTTCGAGGCCTTATGTAGCCAGATGATGACGCAGGGTCAGCACCTCCTGCATTCGGTCCTATTTTGCTCTTGCCACTACCATCAGATCCACCACCAACACCATCATTACCAGCTGCCAACCCCCGCCCAATTCCACGGCCTCTTCCACCAGCCTTCCTCATTTTTGGTAGATATGTAGACAAAATCCAACAAACTATATAGTAATGTAAAACAAGGTACAAGGTGTCTATAGGACAGGGGAGATTTTGAATATCTGCACACACTTTTGGACAGTGGACACTTTTGGATTGTGTGAGGCCCACTGATATCTCAGCGCTATGTGACAGGCTCGATGGCACTGCTGTGACAAAAGTGACTAGAGGATAAGGGAGATTTTGAATATCTGCACACACTTTTGGACACTGGACACTTTTGGATTGTGTGAGGCCCACTGATATCTCAGCGCTATGTGACAGGCTCGATGGCACTGCTGTGACAAAAGTGACTAGAGGATAAGGGAGATTTTGAATATCTGCACACACTTTTGGACAGTGGACACTTTTGGATTGTGTGAGGCCCACTGTTATCTCAGCGCTATGTGACAGGCTCGATGGCACTGCTGTGACCTAAGTGACTAGAGGATAAGGGAGATTTTGAATATCTGCACACACTTTTGGACACTGGACACTTTTGGATTGTGTGAGGCCCACTGATATCTCAGCACTATGTGACAGGCTCGATGGCACTGCTGTGACAAAAGTGACTAGAGGATAAGGGAGATTTTGAATATCTGCACACACTTTTGGACACTGGACACTTTTGGATTGTGTGAGGCCCACTGATATTTGAGCGCTATGTGACAGGCTCGATGGCACTGCTGTGACAAAAGTGACTAGAGGATAAGGGAGATTTTGAATATCTGCACACACTTTTGGACACTGGACACTTTTGGATTGTGTGAGGCCCACTGATATCTCAGCGCTATGTGACAGGCTCGATGGCACTGCTGTGACAAAAGTGACTAGAGGATAAGGGAGATTTTGAATATCTGCACACACTTTTGGACACTGGACACTTTTGGATTGTGTGAGGCCCACTGATATCTCAGCGCTATGTGACAGGCTCGATGGCACTGCTGTGACAAAAGTGACTAGAGGATAAGGGAGATTTTGAATATCTGCACACACTTTTGGACACTGGACACTTTTGGATTGTGTGAGGCCCACTGATATCTCAGCGCTATGTGACAGGCTCGATGGCACTGCTGTGACAAAAGTGACTAGAGGATAAGGGAGATTTTGAATATCTGCACACACTTTTGGACACTGGACACTTTTGGATTGTGTGAGGCCCACTGATATCTCAGCGCTATGTGACAGGCTCGATGGCACTGCTGTGACAAAAGTGACTAGAGGATAAGGGAGATTTTGAATATCTGCACACACTTTTGGACAGTGGACACTTTTGGATTGTGTGAGGCCCACTGATATCTCAGCGCTATGTGACAGGCTCGATGGCACTGCTGTGACCTAAGTGACTAGAGGATAAGGGAGATTTTGAATATCTGCACACACTTTTGGACACTGGACACTTTTGGATTGTGTGAGGCCCACTGATATCTCAGCGCTATGTGACAGGCTCGATGGCACTGCTGTGACCTAAGTGACTAGAGGATAAGTGAGATTTTGAATGTCTGCACACACTTTTGGACACTGGACACTTTTGGATTGTGTGAGGCCCAATGAATATCTGAGCGCTATGTGACAGGCTCGATGGCACAGCTGTGACCTAAGTGACTGGAGGATAAGTGAGATTTTGAATGTCTGCACACACTTTTGGACACTGGACACTTTTGGATTGTGTGAGGCCCAATGAATATCTGAGCGCTATGTGACAGGCTCGATGGCACAGCTGTGACCAAAGTGACTAGAGGATAAGGGAGATTGGATTGCTTTTAAAAAAGCAGTTTGCGGAGCAGTGGGTAAACAGCAATGCCAGCCTGTCAGGAAGCCTTAAAAGGCAGCCCAACAACCAACACCACTGATACACCACTATATAGCCTCCCCTTGCACTGCACACACAGTGACTGGTGTGTTGTGCAGGCCAAATCGCTAGCAGCAGAAGCAGTTTTTTTGTCTTCTTCCCTGCCTAACGCTCTCCCTACAGAATCAGCAGCAACCTCTCCCTATGCTAAGATCGGCAGAAGTAAGATGGCGGTCGGCGTGCACGCCCTTTTATACCCCCTGTGACGCCCACCAAAGCAAGCCAATCACTTGCATGCCCTTCTGAAAGATGGTGGTGACCCGTGCCTATGTCATCATGTTGCCCACAGTGTCCGTGGATCCTGATTGGCTGAAAAAGAGCGCAAAACAAACTTTTGAAACGCGACTTTGGCGCATAAGTTGCCGACCTCGTGGCCGACCTCATCCTAGGGTCGGGTTTCGTTTCATGAAACCCGACTTTGCCAAAAGTCGGCGACTTTTGAATTTTTTCGATCCGTTTCGCTCAACTCTACTCACCAGCGATCAGCCTATCGATGTCCCAGCGATCCCATCATGTCGGATCGTTGGTGGGATCGCTGGGACATTGTTTATTGTAGCGGGGGCTTTAGGTCAGTCAAAGAAGGAGACCAATGTGCTATGGGAAAAAACATCTCATTCACCAACGCTACCTTGCCCTGTAATAATGAGATGCAATGTCCCCTGGAATGCTGTGCAGATGGGAATGAGCTTGGTTTCATGGTTGTTAAAGGGTCAAACATTGACTTATGGGATAGCTACCTACAAATTGTAGCAGGGTATTTTTTTCCTATGGAGAATTATCAATGGGACTGCATACTAGACTGGTATCCTTAACAAGAATCAATATCCCTCTGCTCTTCCCGCTTCCAAACCTGTAAGGCACGTTCAATAGATTTCCTTAAAGTGGCCATTACCATTAGGGTAATATTGACAGGTATTGGAGTAAATCGGGCTATTGGATATCAACATGTCCAGGATATTATTTCTCATCTACTAGTGATTATTAGATATGGGTAAACCAAATTTGTTAAGAATTTAAAAAAATAAAATCGAATTCGGCAGAATCTAATCTACCGTCATTCTACAACCATCCTCTTCTTCTCCAGGGGGGGCAGTAGAGGTGCTGCCAGGGAGAAGGGGCAAGTCTCATCCCTCACCATTTGCCAACCCTGAGAGGCGGAGTCCTCGGAGGAGGAGGGGTTGGAGGAGGGTGGTGGTTCCCTCTCTGAATTGTGGGGGTGTGAGTGTTGTGAGGCCTCTGTTGTCAGTTCCTGGAAGAGTTCACCATCTTGTGGCAAACGTGTGTGTGGCAATAAATGTTCAGGGCCAGACCTGTGTGTGAATGAGTACGTATGGGTGTCTACCAAAAACATCCGGTGGAAGTGTGCTCCCACTGGTAAGTATACAAGAGAGTCCAGACTCTTACACAGATCCAAAAATGGATTGTGACAGGTAGCTTCGGCAACTGGACAAGTGAGACGTGCAGAGAGTATAATTTTTTTTATTTTCTGACACATTAATTTTTATGCTATGGGGTCTTGAAGAGAACTCAGACCGTAATAAACTTCTTTTACTGACCACTCAGACACATTCAATACTCATCAAATAAAATTATGCAAATCAAATTTTGTGCCGAATTCGAGCAAATGTGCCAAATTTGAATTTTGGCACATTTGCTCATTTCCATTGATAATACCTAAACCATAGACGGAGCCCAAGGAGCATATGTATGGGGGGTTATGGTCTATAATCTTACAGCTCTACATGTATATCATAAACTCATCATATCGCCAGCGAGATCGCTGTGTGTGACATGGATCAGTGACCGACCCCCCTGCCGGGTATCGCTGATCGCGCTCCATCGTCCTGGGCCGTTTTTTGATTGTTGGTCTCTCGCTGGCCAGCACGTATCGCCTGGCAGCGAGAGACCAGCGATCAGCGATACTGGTTTCCAATGAAAACAGCGGGTATCCAAGAGCCGTGCGGCTCTTAGATACCCGCTGTTTACATTGGAAATCAGCTTGCTCACTGGTCCTGATTGCTGGAGGGGCTGTCTAACGATGTCCCAGTGATCCCATCCATGTCGGATCGTTGGTGGGATTGCTGGGACATCATTATGTGTAACGGGGCCTTAAGTCAATAAGAATTTACAGATACAGATTTACATTCAAAGGATGCAAATTTACCAAAAAGAATATGATTGTAGCAAGCCTTCAGCTATGATAAGAATTAGGTTGGTATGATAGCTTTACCTTTCTTTGAGTCCCTGCTGGTGACTTCTTCTCACGGCTCATGGTCTAGACATACAATGTGTCCTTATCTTGCAGAAATGTAGAACTTTCCTACTGGACCTACACAGACTATTTATATGGACTGGCTCCACCTGAGCATTGTATGCCCTTTACAATCAGATGGCCAATTGGTAATCACCCTCCCTGACCAGTCACAGGAGGCCTGGCCTGGCCAGTAATCCCATTTACTCACTCTCTGATCCACAGCTCACTGAATTTCCCTGGAGAAATTACTAAAGGGCCTGTCACACTAAGTGATATCGCTAGCAATATCGCTATAACGTCATTGGTTTTTGTGATATAGCAGCGATATTGCTAGCGATATCGCTATGTGTGATACTTACCTCCGACCGGCTCCACCGCTGCTCATTGCTGATCACGCGAGAACGTCCTAGACCGTTTCTCGGCATCAGCTTCCTGCTGTGATGACGAGCGATGCGTGGACGCGGGCGGGAGGACGTCAGGATCTGACAGGTAAGTAGCGACCCCCGACCCCTGCGATGTCGCTGGTGAGATCTGCCTGTATGGCAGCTCACTAGCGACCACGTAGCGATGTACCAGCGATCCTGACCGCGTCATATCCCTGGTGACATGTGACTTTTTGGTTTTTATGATATTCTCCAATCTTATTAAACACTTGTGATACATTTCAACAGTTTTTTCTCCTCTTGACAGATTTTTATTCCATTTTTTTAAAATTAGGCACATTTTACTTTCACAGATGTTTTCTGAAATTAGTTTATCTTGCAAAAAAAGGTTGCAAATTTTTTCCTGTAGGCGGGTGGGGGGGTGAGGTGGGGTGGTGTCATAAAATATAGAGTAATAGTTAAAAAATTGTTGCAAAGCACAAGACTGCAGAGACCCGCGTGACGTAACCAGTGCCTTCCCACCTCCCACCAATCCTGTAATAACAAAAAACACCGACAGGCCTGGATGGGTTGAACAGGTCGGTGGAGAAAGAAAAGAGTCTCCCACCCTAGCACATGAATTTAACCCCTGGGGGTGTGGCTGGGACGCCCCTTCCTCTCTCTTCCCGTTGGTCAGTTGGGCGTCCCAATTATGGCATCACCTGGGGGAGAAGTGGGAGGGGGAGGCACTGCACAGAGTTCCTTTCTAGCTTATTATGTAGGGGCTCTGCAGTCAGAGGCACGTTCCCTATATGGTGCAGTGCCTGCCAGACTGCAGAGACCTGTGTGTCGTAAACAGTGCCTTTCCACCTCCCACCAATCCCGCAATAACAAAAACATTGACAGGCCTGGATGGGTTGAACAGGTCGGTCACAGTTTATTAAATCTGATAAGCAGAGAGAGGCAAATACAATTCACAATGGACTCATCGCTGAAAGCCCCGTCACTGATTGCTGGGCAAGGAAGCCGATGAGAGGTTATGAACCTGGCCCCCTTCTACACTACCGCCATGGAGGATCATGTGTATGACCCACACAGGACTCCGACCCCACACAACATCATTATGGCCTGTTCAACACCATCCTGCAAGTTAGATAAAAATATATCGAGTCCGATATCCGCAAAATGAATGCTGTCCAGTCTCAGTAAATCTGCATTGTCTTTCTGTAGCGTGTGGTGGCGAACCACAATGCCATAGTCTCCTGTGACAAATTTTGCCATCTTCGTGTTAATTTTTTTCCTTGATTTGCTAATGGCTTTACACCACCACCATATCCAGTAATAAACAGGCAAAACACTCTTTGTCGGTTGACATCACTGTGTAGAGCGCTTCACCTTTTTTCTTGCCCAAATCATTACCGCCGGCGTGTAACATCAGTACCACCAGCTGTTTTAGCAATGTTGACCATCTCCGGGAAGATCTGCTGCTACCGGATAACTTTGATGACTCTCCGGATTGACCCTTAGTTCCCGGAACCCGCAATATTTTTTTTTTTGCCTGGGCACAGCTTGGCTCTTTTGCACGCCTAATAAACAAAAGAGTGTCTTACTACCGAAATTGTGGGCTTACAGCCACCTGTAAGAGACAAGATGTGTTAGAGCAGGTCTGGCAGTGGCGTAACTACCGGGGTAGCAGCCAAAGCGGTTGCTTTGGGGCCCGGCCCATATAGGGGCCCGGGTCCCCGGCACCAATTGGCGCTACCCGGGTAGTGCAATCAACTGCAACTCCTCCCCTAGCATGTCTCTTGCACTTGCAGGCAGCCCCGGGCCCAGTGCTTATTCCATCTTCAGTTCTCAGCGCAGCTCTTCCTGCTTTCAGCATCCCCTCATTACCTATGCGCATAAGTAATGAGCAGCTCAGGAGAGAGGTGACTGAGTATAACGGAGGGGAGGGAGGCTCAGGGGCAGGATCAGTCTGGCCTGGTGGGCTACCTGGTAAATGCCCGGTGCCGGTGGGCCCCGAGGGTCGCGGGTGGCCCCTTAGATTTCGGAATCCTGCCCCTTTAAATGTAAGAGCGCGCGTGCACTTTACTTTTTAGGTTGTGCACGTGGTCGGCTGGTTGCTCCCTGGCTGGCTGTCTCCTGCGGTGGCGGCTCCTGACAGTCACTGTTTGTGTCTGGTCACGTGACGGTGAGTCACTCTCCTGGGCCCTGACCGCAGCGTGACCTGGTCCTTCTGCTGTCTGCAGTGGTTCGCGCGGGAGGTGAGTCTCCGTCCCGTGTTTCTTTCCTCTCCTGTAGCTGGCTGCTGCCTGGCTAATAGCAGAGCCAGCACACAGAGCAGAGGACGTCGTCAGCGCTCATCCTGTGCTGCTGCTCCCGCTCGTGTCTGTCTGACTGTAGTGTTGCCGCAATCCCTGAGCCCTCCTGTCAGCAGGCCCGGTGAGTGAGTCACACTAGTGACTAGTCAGTCGATCAATGTATAAAATAGCAGGGGAAAGGGTCCAGCAGGGGACACTAGGACCGGGACTTGGGAGACAGTCACACAGTGACACAGACTAGTCCAATGTCCTCGGCTGATGGCTGTGTTTGTGTGGTGGTTCGTGGGGGACTCTCTCTGCTCTGCCGGCTGTGTGGTGGTGGTGGTGGACGGTGGTGGTGGAGGTGGACTCTCTGCCGGGCTCCCTGTCTGACTCCTGCAGGCAGCCCTGCGGCCTGCTCAGTGAGTCCAGTGTCGTCCTCCTTGGTCATGCAGCTCTGCCAGCTCCCGACTACCGCTGTCCTGCCGTGCCGGAGAGTGCCGGCCCGGCTGTGTGGTGGTGGTGGTGTTGTGTGTTCTCTGCCGGGCTCCACATCTGACTCCTGCAGCCCTGCGGCCTGCTCAGTGCATCCAGTGTCCTCCTCCTCGGTCATGCAGCTCTGCCGTCTCCCGACTACCGCTGTCCTGCAGTGCCGGCCCGGCTGTGTGGTGGTAGTGCTGTTGTGTGCTCTCTGCCAGGCTCCCTGTCTGACTTCTGCAGCCCTGCGGTCTGCTCAGTGTGTCCAGTGTGCTCCTCCTCGGTCAAACAGCTCTGCCGACTCCCGACTACTGCTGTCCTACAGTGCCGGCCCAGCTGTGTGGTGGTGGTGCTGTTGTGTGCTCTCTGCCAGGCTCCCTGTCTGACTCCTGCAGCCTGCTCAGTGTCCTCCTCCTCGGTCATGCAGCTCTGCCGGCTCCAGACTACCGCTGTCCTGCAGTGCCGGAGAGTGCCGGCCCAGCTGTGTGGTGGTGGTAATGTGTGCGCTCTGCCGGGCTCCCTCTCTGACTCCTGCAGCCCTGCGGCCTGCTCAGTGTGTCCAGTGTCCTCCTCCTCGATCATACAGCTCTGCCGGCTCCCGATTACCACTGTCCTGCAGTGCCGGCCCGGGCCCCGCTCTGTGGTGGTGTGTGATTGTGAGCTCTCCGCTGGGCTCCCTCTGTCTGACTCCTGCCCTGTGGCCTACCCTGTGTAGAGCTGGCTAGCCTGCTGTGGTGAACTGCTCTGCTGTCTCTGCACCCTCCCTGGTGATGGGGCCCCAATGAGAGGAAAAATAGGTTTCTGGGGCCCCACGCAACGGTGGTCGCCCCTATGCTGTGTTAATACTACGTCACCATAATCCCTGGAAGTGCCGGCTACCTGATGGGGTCCCACTGAGAGGAAAAATAGCTTTCTGGGGGCCCATGGTTGTCACCTACACAGTTTAATAGCATATCATTCTCGCCACCATGCTCGCTGGAAGCTGTGCCGGAGCAGAGGAAGCCATAGTATGCTGCATGGAGGAGCAAGGGGGCCATAATGTGCTGCATGGAGTAGCAGGGGAGGCCATAATGTGCTGCATGGAGGAGCAGGGGGGCCATAATGTGCTGCAATGAGGAGCAGGGGGGCCATAATGTGCTGCATGGAGGAGCAGGGGGCCCATAATACTGTATGAAGGAGCAGGTGCCCCATAATACTGTATGGAGGAGCATTATATGGGGCACATAATACTGTATGGTGGACTATGAGGTGCCCATAATACTGTATGGTGGAGTATGAGGTTGCACATAATACTGTATGGCAGACTATATGGGTGCTCATAATACTGTATGGAAGACTATGTGGTTTCCCATAATACTGCATGGTGGACTATGTGGTGCCCATAATACTGTATACTGGACTATGAGGTGCCCATAATACTGTATGGCGGAGTATGTGGTTGCACATAATACTGTATGGCAGACTATGTGGGTGCTCATAATACTGTATGGAAGACTATGTGGTTTCCCATAATACTGTATGGTGGACTATGTGGTGCCCATAATACTGTATGGCGGAGTATGTGGTTGCACATAATACTGTATGGCAGACTATGTGGGTGCTCATAATACTGTATGGAAGACTATGTGGTTTCCCATAATACTGTATGGTGGACTATGCGGTGACCATAATACTGTATGGCGGACTATGTGGTTGCACATAATACTGTATGGCAGACTATGTGGGTGCTCATAATACTGTATGGAAGACTATGTGGTTTCCCATAATACTGTATGGTGGACTATGAGGTGCCCATAATACTGTATGGCGGAGTATGTGGTTGCACATAATACTGTATGGCAGACTATGTGGGTGCTCATAATACTGTATGGAAGACTATGTGGTTTCCCATAATACTGTATGGTGGACTATGCGGTGACCATAATACTGTATGGCGGACTATGTGGTTTCCCATAATATTGTTTGGTGGACTTTGTTGTTGCCCATAATATTGTATGGCGGACTATGTGGACCCAGTCGGCAGAATGTGGAGCTTTTATCCCCATTAGACTGGAGTGGCATGTCTGACTTGATTACTGATCCATTCATTCCCTCAGTGGCAGAACTTCTTTTTTTTATAAAAGCCCCAAAGAGAATGAATGGAGCTTCGGTCAGATATCCCACCTACCACTCCATTTTAAAATGGGGATAAGTGTCCTATCAGGGATAAAACTTTCTCACTCTTCCAATCGGTGCAGTGTCTAATGGTCGGACCTAAGCAATCACCTATCCTGTGGAGCCCATGGATCGGTGATAATTTGTTTTAACCAAAGAACCCCATTAATGTAAGCTACTGTAATTATACATCCCAGGGGCTCACAGTAGATGTGCAGGAGCCGCCTGTATTTTACAGCTGATGCTCCACTATAATGGGGATAACGACTGACAGATATTTGCATATAACTGTAGGGTGGGCCCCTAGAGTCCATTCCCCTGGTGGGCCCCAGACACCCCAGTCCGACCCTGCTCAGGGGAACCATATTCACCTGTCCCCCGTTCCACCGCTGTGCATCGCTCTGCAGTCTTGCTTCCTCTGGCAGTGACGTTCAGGTCAGAGGGCGCCATGACATAGTTAGCAGGCACCCTCTGCTTGAACAGTCACTGTGCAGAGCCGGCAACGCTGAGGAGAAGCAGCTGCAGCAGCAGGGACGAGCCAAGGTGAGTATATATTTTTTTTTTTCTTTAATTGAGGCAGCAACATTGTAAGGGGCCTGGGCCACTAATCACTGTGCAGCATTACAACTTGGGGCCACTAATCACTGTGCAGCATTACAAGGGGCCACTAATCACAGTGCAGCATTACAAGGGCCAGGGCCCTGCCCAATCACTGTGCAGCATTATAAGGGGCCACCAGTCACTGCAGAATTACAAGGGGCCAATAATCACTGTGCAGCATTACAAGGGGCCACTAATCACTGTGCAGCATTATATGGGGCCACTAATCACTGTGCAGCATTGTAAGGGGCCACAAATCACTGTGCAGCATTACAAGGGGCCCACCAATCACTGTGCAGCATTATAAGGGGCCACCAATCACTGCAGCATTATAAGGGGCCACCAATCACTGTGCAGCATTATAAGGGGCCACTAATCACTGTGCAGCATTATAAGGGGCCACCAACCACTGTGCAGCATTATATGGGGTATATGTTATTATGGATCATGTTATAGGGCCACCATTATTCACTGTGCAGCATTATTAGGCATATTTTTGTATGGAGCATCTTATGGAACCCATCATGAACTTTATGGAGCATTATATGTGGCCATCATGAACTTTATGGAGCATCTTATGGTGCCCATTTTATTTTTGAAATTTACCAGTAGCTTCGGAATTTCCCACCCTAGGCTTATACGCGAGTCAATAAGTTTTCCCAGTTTTTTGTGACAAAATTAGGGGAGTCGGCTTATACATGGGTCGGCTTATACATGAGTATATACGTTACATTACTGCGGCGCTCCTGTGGGTGCTTTGGCCAATGCTGTCTTGGGGGCCCGCCGGCCTGGTGCGTGTAGTGTAGGGGATCCGGGGCCCCTGCGGAAAAAAATGTACACTATGATTTCGCAGCCTACGCTGCATTTCTGTGCTTGCTGTGCGGAGCAAAGCACATATTAGGCCCACCTCCCTGCCTGCAGCCAGTGTATTGCTTCAGACTAGTTCAGTCCCGCCCCTTCCCTGAGCCCTCGCTGTCTATTAGCTCTCTGCAGAGCTGCCTGCCGCATGGATCTCTGGGAAATGTAGTTCCTGGAGGTCGGTTTGCGTGGAGGAAGGCAGGCAGCCCTCACTGTCTCAGCTTAGTTAATGCTAGCCACTCAACCAGCCTGATTATTTCTTGCCTCGCCCTCAGAATTCTAATTCTGTTACTTAATGTGACTCTAGTATGCATTATCGGTAAGAGGGTGCGTCTTGAAGGGGTGTGTGTGTCTTGAAGGGGGTGTGTCTTTGAGGGGGTGTGTCTTTGAGGAGGCCCCGTTTAAAAGTTTGCTATGGGGCCCAATCAGTTCTAGTTACACCCCTGAGGTCTGGTCTTATATATCTTGCAAAGCCTGTGCCGTACATTCAACATCAGACCTTGTGGAGCAATGGTAGCGCGTCTGACTCCATATCAGAAGGTTGCGTGTTCAAATCACGTCGAGGTCAACTTTTATTTCTGTAACGTGCTGTGATCATGGACAGGCCGGTTGTCAGACCTCCACTGATCTGATATTGATGACAAAATCCTAAGAATTAGGTTATCACCATTTTATGCCCAGAGACCTCTTTAATTCATCATCTATGTCCCCTCTACACTCAGGGAGTACTCAGAGGCTCATCGGTGCCGGAAGCCTCCTGCACATGGTGCTGAATGATACAAGAGGCCGCCAGCAGCTACGTGCAAGGATTATTTATCTATCTATCTATATTATTTCTCTATCATTGTTTATCTAGTATTTAGTGACATGTGACTTTTTTGTTTTTATGATATTCCCCAATTTTATTAAACACTTGTGATACATTTCAACAGTTTTTTCTCCTGTTGACAGATTTTTATTTCATTTTTTAAAACTAGGCACATTTTACTTTCACAGATGTTTTCTGAAAATAGTTTGTATTGCAAAAAAAGGTTGCAAAATTGTTCCAGTAGGCGGGTGAGGTGGGGTGGTGTCATAAAATATAGAGTAATAGTTAAAAAATTGTTGCAAAGCACAAGTACTTTAAAATGATCCCTTCACCCAATAAAATGACCTTATAAAGCTAGATAATAGATCACCCCAACTCCCAATGACCGGTTGTTTTGCTGCCAGCTACTCTTGTCTGTGACTTTACGTTGCTCTGATTAGTACAACCATTTTGTACTTAAATAGCAAACATTGAACATCAGACCTTGTGGCGCAACGGTAGCGCGTCTGACTCCAGATCAGAAGGTTGCGTGTTCAAATCACGTCGGGGTCATTTTTTATTTCTGCTGTGATCGTGGACAGGCCGTTTGTCAGACCTCCACTGATCTGATATTGATGATGAAATCCTAAGAATTAGGTTATCACCATTTTATGCCCAGAGACTTCTTTAATTCATCATCTATGTCCCCTCCACACTTTGGGAGTATTCAGAGGCTCATTGGTGCTGGAAGCCTCCCGCACATGGTGCTGAATGATACAAGAGGCCACCAGCAGTTACACGCAAGGCCGGATGGGGAACGATGTGCTGGGGGTGAGTATTACGTAGTTTTTTCTCACTTCTTTCCCGGCCCTCTACAAAGGCACAATTTTGCTGGATTCGCACCAAGCTTTTAACAAAGATTTAAGGCCAAATCAACTAAGTCCCGTAGATCTTTGCGAAATCCACTTCTTTGTCACTTCCTGCGGCAACCAGACAAGGACATCAACCGACACTCCCCGAACCCGCATTGTAGACCACAAACCTTCGCGAGCCCGCTGACTCCCCACAAATGCTTCTCCCACTTCCAGGAGCCTTCATGTACCACTGATTCAAAGAAACAGTAGACTATAACCCTCACGGTCCGGTGAAGCCTTTATTGGTCACTCTGTTGCCCTTAGCAACCTGCGCTGCCCGCATTCTCCACCATAATATAACAGTGACATAGACAGACACAGTTCATGTAATGGAAACGTGGGGCTTTATTTTCAGCCGAAATGTAGCAAACAGTACAGAAGCCAAGAAGAACAAAGATTTGCCCAGCTAGGCGCTAACACCTCATACGTCTGACCTACCCTACAAGGGATGCGGGCGAGCTTGGTTCTTCAGCAACTCAGTGTTTAGCACATTTAACCTCTGTGCATTTCCTTCTCAGGATTACGCCATATCAGTCCTGAGGCTGTAACACTCGGAAGCTTTTTCTTCAGCCTTTTCTGTGCCTGTACTGAGGCGACCTATCTCGGCTGAGCTGGCTAAGCCTCCATGACTACCTGTACTGAAGCGGGAGTGGGAGTGACGAGTCCCACCACTAATTCCTCCTCATCACTCCAATAAAAATCGGTCTGGAACTACCAAACAAAAATAAAACGGCTCAGCACCTAAGCTGCTGCACCAACCATTGCTTTCCGGCTTTTAATATCTTGCCCAGCTTAATTTTCTGGGAGAGATATACACTCCATCCAGTATCCTCCCTGTCAGCCGCCTACAATATATATATATATATATATGTATATATATATATATATATATTCTTATCACTGGAGAACTTTGAAATCATTGACCACTGACTGATTAGAAAATGTTAATAATTATCCAAGTAAACTTCTAAAGAATGCACAGAGATTCCTACAGTCCCCTGAACATACTGGTCATCTGGAAGGATGGAGGTGGTTTATGGTTGGATCGGGGCTGGTGCCCCTTTATTCATCTATCCGGCTTACAATGTAGTCTTCTAGTAAGATGCGTCTTGAAGGGGGTGTTTCTTGAAGGGGGTGTGTCTTCGAGGGGGTGTGTCTTTGAGGGGGCCCAGTTTAAAAGTTTGCTATGGGGCCCAATCAGTTCTAGTTACGCCCCTGACGTCTGGTCTTATATATCTTGCAAAACCTGTGCCGTGCCTGCCAGTACTTTAAAATGATCCCTTTGCCCAATAAAATGACCTTATAAAGCCCTAGAAAATAGATGACCCCAACTCTCATTGACCGGTGGCTTTGCTGCCAGCTGCTCTTGTCTGTGACTTTACTGTACCCTGTTTAGTACAACCATTTTATACATATCATGCCTTCAATATCAGAACTCGTGGCCCAACAGTAGCGCGTCTGACTCCAGATCAGGGGGTTGCGCATTCAAATCATGTCAGGGTCATTTGTTATTTCTGCTGTGATTGTGGACAGGCCGGTTGTCAGACTGATCTCATATTGATGAAGAAATCCTTAGATTTAGGTTATCACCATTTTACGCCCAGAGACCTCTTTAATTCAACATCTATGTCCACTCTCTGGGAGTATTTAGAGGCTAATTGGTGCTGGAAGCCTCCCGCACATGGTGCTGAATGATACAAGAGGCCACCAGCAGCTACACGCAAGGCCGGATGGGGAACGATGTGCTGGGGGGGTGAGTATTACGTTTTTTCTCACTTCTTTCCTGGCCCTCTACAAAGGCACAATTTTGCTGGATTCGCTCCAAGCTTTTAACAAAGATTTAAGGCCAAATCAACTAAGTCCCATAGATCTTTACGAAATCCACTATGTCACTTCCTGCGGCAACCAGAGAAGGACATCAACCGGCACTCCCGAACCAGCATTGTAGACCACAAACCTTCGCGAGCCCGCTGACCTCCCACAAATGCTTCTCCCGCTTCCAGGAGACTTTTTGTACCACTGATTCAAAGAAACAGCAGACTATAACCCTCACGGTCCAGTGAAGCCTTTATTGGTCACTCTGTTGCCCTTAGCAACCTGCGCTGCCCGCATTCTCCACCATAATACAACAGTGACATAGCCAGACACAGTTCATGTAAAGGAAATGTTGGGCTTTATTTTCAGCCGAAATGTAGCAAACAGTACAGAAGCCAAAAAGAACAAAGATTTGCCCAGCTAGGCGCTAACACCTCATACCTCTGACCTACCCTACAAGGGATGCAGGCGAGGTTGGTTGTTCAGCAACTCAGTGTTTAGCACATTTAACCTCTGCGCATTTCCTTCTCAGGATTACGCCATATCAATCCTGAGGCTGTGACACTCGGAAGCTTTTTCTTCAGCCTTTTCTGTGCCTGTACTGAGGCGACCTATCTCGGCTAAGCTGGCTAAGCCTCCACGACTACCTGTACTGAAGCAGGAGTGGGAGTGACGAGTCCCACCACTAACTCCTCCTCATCACTCCAATAAAAATCGGTCTGGAACTACCAAAAATAAAACGGCTCAGCACCTAAGCTGCTGCACCAACCATTGCTTTCCGGCTTTTAAAATCTTGCCCAGCTTAATTTTCTGGGAGAGATATACACTCCATCCAGTATCCTCCCTGTCAGCCGCCTACCATATATATATATATATATATATATATATATTTTCTTATCACTGGAGAACTTTGAAATCATTGACCACTGACTGATTAGAAAATGTTAATAATTATCCAAGTAAACTTCTAAAGAATGCACAGAGATTCCTACGGTCCCCTGAACATACTGGTCATCTGGAAGGATGGAGGTGGTTTATTGTTGGATTGGGGCTGATGCCCCTTTATTCATCTATCCGGCTTACAATGTAGGCTTCTAGTAAGATGCGTCTTGAAGGGGGGGTGTCTTGAAGGGTGTGTGTCTTTGAGGGGGTGTGTCTTTGAGGGGGCCCAGTTTAAAAGTTTGCTATGGGGCCCAATCAGTTCTAGTTACGCCCCTGATGTCTGGTCTTATATATCTTGCAAAACCTGTGCCGTGCCTGCCAGTACTTTAAAATGATCCCTTTGCCCAATAAAATGACCTTATAAAGCCCTAGAAAATAGATGACCCCAACTCTCATTGACTGGTGGCTTTGCTGCCAGCTGCTCTTGTCTGTGACTTTACTGTACCCTGTTTAGTACAACCATTTTATACATATTGGACCATCAATGTCAGACCTTGTGGCACAACGGTAGCACGTCTGACTCCAGATTAGAAGGTTGTGTGTTCAAATCACGTCGGGGTCATTTGTTATTACTGCTGTTATCGTGGACAGGCCAGTTGTCAGACCTCCACTCATCTGATATTGGTGAAGAAATCACCATTTTATGCCCAGAGACCTCTTTAGTTCATCATCTATGTCCCCTCCACTCTCTGGGAGTATTCAGAGGCTAATTGGTGCTGGAAGCCTCCCGCACATGGTGCTGAATGATACAAGAGGCCGCCAGCAGCTATACGTAAGGCCTGATGGGGAACGATGTGCTGGGGGGTGAGAATTACGTATTTTTTTCTCACTTCTGTCCCGGCCATCTACAAAGGCACAATTTTGCTGGATTCGCACCAAGCTTTTAACAAAGATTTAACGCCAAATCAACTAAGTCCCATAGATCTTTACGAAATCCACTATGTCACTTCCTGCGGCAACCGGAGAAGGACATCAACCAGCACTCCCCGAACCCGCATTGTAGACCACAAACCTTCGCGAGCCCGCTGACTCCCCACAAATGCTTCTCCCGCTTCCAGGAGACTTCTTGTACCACTGATTCAAAGAAACAGCAGACTATAACCCTCACGGTCCGGTGAAGCCTTTATTGGTCACTCTGTTGCCCTTAGCAACCTGCGCTGCCCGCATTCTCCACCATATTATAACAGTGACATAGCCAGACACAGTTCATGTAAAGGAAATGTGGGGCTTTATTTTCAGCCGAAATGTAGCAAACAGTACAGAAGCCAAGAAGAAAAAAGGTTTGCCCAGCTAGGTGCTAACACCGCATACCTCTGACCTACGCTACAAGGGATGCGGGCGAGCTTGGTTCTTCAGCAACTCAGTGTTTAGCACATTTAACCTCTGCGCATTTCCTTCTCAGAATTACGCCATATCAGTCCTGAGGCTGTGACACTCGGAAGCTTTTTCTTCAGCCTTTTCTGTGCCTGTACTGAGGCGACCTATCTCGGCTGAGCTGGCTAAGCCTCCACGACTACCTGTACTGATGCGGGAGTGGGAGTGACGAGTCCCACCACTAACTCCTCCTCATCACTCCAATAAAAATTGGTCTGGAACTGCCAAAAATAAAACGGCTCAGCACCTAAGCTGCTGCACCAACCATTGCTTTCTGGCTTTTAATATCTTGCCCAGCTTAATTTTCTGAGAGAGATATACACTCCATCCAGTATCCTCCCTGTCAGCCGCCTACTATATATATATATATATATTCTTATCATTGGAGAACTTTGAAATCATTGACCACTGACTGATTAGAAAATGTTAATAATTATCCAAGTAAACTTCTAAAGAATGCACAGAGATTCCTACAGTCCCCTGAACATACTGGTCATCTGGAAGGATGGGGGTGGTTTATCGTTGGATCGGGGCTGGTGCCCCTTTATTCATCTGTCCGGCTTACAATGTAGTCTTCTAGTAAGATGCGTCTTGAAGGGGGGGTGTTTTGAAGGGTGTGTGTCTTTGAGGGGGTGTGTCTTTCAGGGAGCCCCGTTTAAAAGTTTGCTATGGGGCCCAATCAGTTCTAGATACGCCCCTGAGGTCTGGTCTTATATATCTTGCAAAACCTGTGCTGTGCCTGCCAGTACTTTAAAATGATCCCTTTGCCCAATAAAATGACCTTATAAAGCTCTAGATAATAGATCACCTCAACTCTCATTGACCGGTGGCTTTGCTGCCAGCTGGTCTTGTCTGTGACTTTACTGTACCCTGTTTAGTACAACCATTTTATACTTACATATCAGACCTTCAACATCACACCTTAGAGTGCAACGGTAGTGCGTCTGACTCCAAATCAGAAGGTTGCATGTTCAAGTCACATCGAGGTCAACTTATTTTTGTAATGTCCTGCCACTGCTGTGATCGCAGACAGGCCCGTTGTCAGACCTCCACTGATCTGATATTGATGACGAAATCCTAAGAATTAGGTTATCACCATTTTATGCCCAGAGACCTCTTTAATTCATCATCTATGTCCCCTCCACACTCAGGGAGTACTCAGAGGCTCATCGGTGCCGGAAGCCTCCCTCACATGGTGCTGAATGATACAAGAGGCCGCCAGCAGCTACGTGCAAGGATTATTTATCTATCTATCTATATTATTTCTCTATCATTGTTTATCTAGTATTTAGTGACATGTGACTTTTTTGTTTTTATGATATTCCCCAATTTTATTAAACACTTGTGATACATTTCAACAGTTTTTTCTCCTGTTGACAGATTTTTATTTCGTTTTTTAAAACTAGGCACATTTTACTTTCACAGATGTTTTCTGAAAATAGTTTGTATTGCAAAAAAAGGTTGCAAAATTGTTCCAGTAGGCGGGTGGGGGGGTGAGGTGGGGTGGTGTCATAAAATATAGAGTAATAGTTAAAAAATTGTTGCAAAGCACAAGTACTTTAAAATGATCCCTTCACCCAATAAAATGACCTTATAAAGCTAGATAATAGATCACCCCAACTCCCAATGACCGGTGGTTTTGCTGCCAGCTGCTCTTGTCTGTGACTTTACGTTACTCTGATTAGTACAACCATTTTGTACTTAAATAGCAAACATTTAACATCAGACCTTGTGGCGCAACAGTAGCGCGTCTGACTCCAGATCAGAAGGTTGCGTGTTAAAATCACGTCGGGGTCATTTTTTATTTCTGCTGTGATCGTGGACAGGCCGTTTGTCAGACCTCCACTGATCTGATATTGATGATGATGAAATCCTAAGAATTAGGTTATCACCATTTTATGCCCAGAGACCTCTTTAATTCATCATCTTTGTCCCCTCCACACTCTGGGAGTATTCAGAGGCTCATTGGTGCTGGAAGCCTCCCGCACATGGTGCTGAATGATACAAGAGGCCACCAGCAGCTACACGCAAGGCCGGATGGGGAACGATGTGCTGGGGGGGTGAGTATTACGTATTTTTTTTCTCACTTCTTTCCTGGCCCTCTACAAAGGCACAATTTTGCTGGATTCGCTCCAAGCTTTTAACAAAGATTTAAGGCCAAATCAACTAAGTCCCATAGATCTTTACGAAATCCACTATGTCACTTCCTGCGGCAACCAGAGAAGGACATCAACCGGCACTCCCCGAACCAGCATTGTAGACCACAAACCTTCGCGAGCCCGCTGACTCCCCACAAATGCTTCTCCCGCTTCCAGGAGACTTTTTGTACCACTGATTCAAAGAAACAGCAGACTATAACCCTCACAGTCCAGTGAAGCCTTTATTGGTCACTCTGTTGCCCTTAGCAACCTGCGCTGCCCGCATTCTCCACCATAATATAACAGTGACATAGCCAGACACAGTTCATGTAATGGAAACGTGGGGCTTTATTTTCAGCCGAAATGTTGCAAACAGTACAGAAGCCAAGAAGAACAAAGGTTTGCCCAGCTAGGTGCTAACACCTCATACCTCTGACCTACCCTACAAGGGATGCAGGCGAGCTTGGTTCTTCAGCAACTCAGTGTTTAGCACATTTAACCTCTGTGCATTTCCTTTTCAGGATTACGCCATATCAGTCCTGAGGCTGTGACACTCGGAAGCTTTTTCTTCTGCCTTTTCTGTGCCTGTACTGAGGCGACCTATCTCGGCTGAGCTGGCTAAGCCTCCATGACTACCTGTACTGAAGCGGGAGTGGGAGTGACGAGTCCCACCACTAACTCCTCCTCATCACTCCAATAAAAATCGGTCTGGAACTACCAAACAAAAATAAAACGGCTCAGCATCTAAGCTGCTGCACCAACCATTGCTTTCCGGCTTTTAATATCTTGCCCAGCTTAATTTTCTGGGAGAGATATACACTCCATCCAGTATCCTCCCTGTCAGCCGCCTACTATATATATATATATATATATATATATATATATATACTGTATATATATATATATATATATTCTTATCACTGGAGAACTTTGAAATCATTGACCACTGACTGATTAGAAAATGTTAATAATTATCCAAGTAAAGTTCTAAAGAATGTACAGAGATTCCTACAGTCCCCTGAACATACTGGTCGTCTGGAAGGATGGAGGTGGTTTATGGTTGGATCGGGGCTGGTGCCCCTTTATTCATCTATCCGGCTTACAATGTAGTCTTCTAGTAAGATGTGTGATTACGTGACCCTCAGCCATAGTGTGTGGACCTCTGGTTTGATCCATGTTGTTCTTTGTGTCTTCTTAGAATTGCTCCCTATCTACTCATGATGAAGGTATTTCCTCTTTAGGGGGATTTTTCGCTGTAATCGGCTGTTTCTATGGAAGCCTAAACCAATTTGATGGACTTTACCAGGCCTATGAGATGAGTTTGAAGAAGCTTGATGAGGAATTAAAGCAGCGTGAATATCTAAGCAGCTGCCAGGGTGAAGAAAGAGATAGGATTTAAAAGTCTTTAAAGCCAAAAATGAGAGAATCACAAAGGACCCCACAGATAAAATGGATTAAGAGGATAAGCTGAGTTTAATTCCCCCATCGATGGGTCAAAGAGAAGAACAATGAATTTTACAAGTGTCCGACCTTTCGCTTCTGCCCCTCCGTCCAAATGCAAACATTTTACTAGCAGCTAAATCCTATTATTTCCGGATCCAAAAATAATCTGTCTATCTATTATCTACCTACCTATCCATTACTGATCTATATATCTATCCATCTATTATATATTATCTACCTATCTACCTATCATCTATCATCTATTATCTATCTATCTATATATCAATCTATTACTGATCTATCTATCATCTATTTATAAATCTATTATCTATCTATCTATCTATCTATCTATCTATCTCTATCAATCTATCATCTATTTATAGATCTATCTATTGATTATCTATCTATTATCTCTCTATCTATTATCTATCATCTATCTATTATCCTATTATCTATCTGTCTACGTATCTATGTAGAAAAATATTGAGCAGAGAGCAGCACCTGAACAATAGCAGTAGTTGGGTCCAGGCCTGCACAGGTAAATACCACTCCTTATATTAGAAAAAAAAAAAAAAAGCTATTTTAATAGCCAATTTGTGCGTGATGTTTCCGCTATGTGTGAGCCTTTCTCAAGCCTGAAAAAGGCTCTCACACAGAGGCGAAATGTTGCGCACAAATGGGCTATTAAAATAGCTTTTTTTTTTGCACTAAACTGATGGTGTGCTGCTTCTTTGATTTTTTCTATCTCTCTTGCTATTATCTATCTATTATCTATCAGCTATATATATATATATATATATAGCTAGATAATAGATAGATAGACGATAGATACAGTAGATAATAGATTATAGAAAGATAGTTAGATAAATAGATAGATAACTATAAAGATGATAGATAACAGATAAATACATAGATGATAGATAACAGATAGATAGATATATAATAGATTACTGTACTTGTTTTTATGTATACCCCTCCTCACATATAAGACACCATGGAATAAATGGGGCTACAATAACAGATAAAACATGTCTTATAATTATCTACCCAGAGTGCCAATATCTCAGACCATCCACCCATCCTCCAGTATTTGTTCAGTATTTTGACTTTGGCAAATATCAGGCACAAGAAAAACAAATGACCCCGACGTGATTTGAACATGCAACCTTCTGATCTGGAGTCAGACGCGCTACCATTGCGCCACGAGGTCACACGGGGGCTGGATGCTGTCTCTGTTCATCACATTATCAATCATCATAGGACAGAAAATGTCTTCTATATAATTTTTAGAGGGGAAATGGGGAAAAATGTCCAAAACCCCCATGAAAGACATAATTTTTTTTTTTGTCACTTGAAGCACAGCCTTCAGTGATCTGATTTGCTTCTCCAACACATCTCACAGATGATTGATTGAATTGAGATCTGGAGAATTCAGAAACAATATTTTTTTCTCATGTTCCTCCAACTATTATGTTGCTTTGGAAGGCCACTGCCAGTAGTGAATTCCTCTACCATGGTGGGGGGACTTTGCCTTTACAATGTTGGGTAGGTGGTACCTGCCACATGCACTTGATGCCAGGACACAAGGTTTCCAGCAGAACATTGCCCCATCACATTGCCCCAACTCCAGTCCTCAAGAGCCACCAACGGTTCATGTTTTCAGGATTTCCTTAGTATGGCCCAAGTTATATTTGCAGTAACCAGTGCAGGCAATAATTCCATCACCTGGAGCATACTAATGAAATTCTGAAAACGTGAACCATTGGTGGCTCTTGAGGACAGGAGTTGGGGAACACTGCCTTAGTGCATCCTGGCGTCATCTCTTCCCAGGTTACTGATCAACACGATGGGTTCCTCCTGCGTCCGTCCACTTGATGGAAAACAGGATTCATCAGATAAGGCTGCCTTCTTCCATTGCTCAATGGGCCACTTCTGATGGTCACGTATCATTGTAGATGCTTTCAGCAGAGGACTGGTGTTATCTCTGACCCAATGATGTGGATCCTGGAAGCCTTTGGTCCGGATGAATAGTTATGCGGCATGTACAGGTGATGTTGAGGCAGCAGGGAGATCCTGGTGGACCCACAATAGCTGTGGTTGCAAAATGGCAACACAAGGATCAAACTGGAATCCAGTGATCCAAGGAAGCAAAAAAGACTATAACGTTTTTGACAAAGTTAGAGGTAGGTGGAAGGTCCTTAAAGATGATTTCAGGGAATTAGGCTGTAAGCTTAAAGCAAGGACCTCTAAGGTGGTATTTTCGGAAATACTTCCTGTACCACGTGCCATGCCAGAGAGGCAATGGGAGATTAGGGAGGTAATAAGTGGCTCAAGAATTGGTGTAGGAAGGAGGGGTTTGGGTTCCTGCAGAACTGGGCCGACTTCTCAGTTGGCTACAGGTTCTACGCTAGGGACGGGCTGCACCTCAATGGGGAGGGTGCAGCTGTGCTGGGGGAGAAAATGGCTAGAAGGTTGGAGGAGTGTTTAAACTAGGGACGGGGGGAGGGTATTCCTTTTATAGGAGGGGAAGACAGTGCAGATAGAGACCTGGGCACAAATAATGACATGGGGGGTGGGGTTAGAACAGTTAATAATTTAAGAAAGAATAGAGGTACAGAGAGATACATAAAGTGCATGTATACTAATGCCAGAAGTCTCGCCAACAAGATGGAGGAATCGGAGTTAATGTTGTTGGAGCATAATTATGACATGGTGGGGATATCTGAGACATGGCTGGATGAGAGACATGACCGGGGGTTAATTTACAGGGCTATAGTCTGTTCAGAAATGACCATACTAATAAGCGAGGGGGAGGCGTGTGTTTATATGTAAAATCATCCTTAAAACCCATCCTGCGTGATAATATATATGAATCTGATGAAAATGTAGAGTCCCTGTGGGTAGAGATAAGGGGAGAGGGGAAAAATAATAAATTACTGATAGGGGTTTGTTATAAGTCTCCAAAAATAATGGAAGCAACAGAGAATATCCTCATAAAGCAAATAGATGAAGCGGCGACTCAAGGAGAAGTCATTATTATGGGGGACTTCAACTACCCTGAAATACATTGGGGAACCGAAACCTGCAGTTCCATCAAAGGTGATAGGTGTCTGACAACTATGAGAGACAATTACTTATCACAACTGGTTCAGGACCCAACAAGAGGGGGGGCACTGCTAGACCTAATATTAACCAACAGGCCAGACTGCATATCAAATGTAAGGGTTGGGGGTCACTTGGGTAACAGTGATCACAAATTAATAAGTTTTCATGTGTCCTTTAATAAGATGTGTAGTAGAGGGGTTACAAGGACACTAAACTTCAGGAAGGCAAATTTCCAACGGATGAGAGATGATCTTGGTGCAATTAACTGGGACGATATCCTGAGACATAAAAATACACAAAGAAAATGGGAGACGTTTATTATCATCCTGAATAGGAACTGTGCACAATATATACCGTATGGGAATAAACATGCGAGAAATAGGAGGAAACCACTAGGGCTAAATAGAGCTGTAAGGGGCGCAATAAGAGATAAAAAGAAAGCATTTAAGGCCCTTTTACATTTAGCGATGCACCAGCGATCCAACCAGCGATCCCACCCGGTCAGGATCGCTGGTGCATCGCTAAATGATCGCTAGTGAGCTTTCATACAGAAAGATCTCACAGCGATGCAGCAGCGACGCAGCGCACGATACTTACCTTTCACACGCAGCGATCCTGGCGTCCTCCCGCCCGCCTCCACGCGTCGCTGGACGTCACAGCAGGAAGTCTCAGCAGGAAGCGCCCGACGAGAAATGGAGCCGGACATTCTCGCGCGATCAGCGATGGACAGCGGGGGAGCCGGTCGCTGGTAAGTATCACACATAGCGATATCACTAGCAATATCGCTATAACGTCACAAAACCAGTGACGTTTTAGCGATATTGCTAGCGATATCGCTTAGTGTAAAACCCCCTTTAGAGAATTAAAGCAAGTAGGTAGTGATGAGGCATTAACTAAATACAGAAGATTAAATAAATTCTGTAAAAAGCAAATCAAAACAGCAAAGATTGAGACAGAGAGACTCATTGCCAGAGAAAGTAAAAATAATCCCAAAATATTCTCTCACTACATAAATAGTAAGAAACTAAAAAATGATAGTGTTGGCCCCCTTAAAAATAGTCTGGGTGAAATGGTGGATGAGGATGAGGAAAAGCCAATATGCTAAATGACTTTTTTCCAACAGTATTTACACAAGAAAATCCCATGACGGATAACATGATCAGGGATAAAAATTATCCATTAAATGTCACCTGCTTAACCCAGCAGGAAGTACGCCGGCATCTAAAAATCACTAAAATTGACAAATCTCTGGGCCCGGATGGGATAAACCCCGAGTACTGCAGGAAATAAGCACAGTCATAGATAGACCATTATTTTTAATCTTTAAAGATTCCATAATAACAGGGTCTGTACCACAGGACTGGCGTATAGCAAATGTGGTCCAATATTCAAAAAGGGGACAAAAACTGAACTCGGAAATTATAGGCCAGTAAGTTTAACCTCAACTGTGGGTAAAATCCTGGAGGGTTTTCTAAGAGATACTATACTGGAGTATCTGGAGAAGAATAACCTCATGACCCAATATCAACATGGGTTTACAAGGGACCGTTCCTGTCAGACTAATCTGATAAGCTTTTATGAAGAGGTAAGTTCCGGACTGGACCAAGGGAATGCAGTGGACGTGGTGTACATGGACTTTTCAAAAGCTTTTGCTACGGTGCCACACAAAAGGTTGATACATAAAATGAAAACAATGGGGATAGGGGAAAATATGTGTAGGTGGGTTAAGAGCTGGTTCAGGGATAGGAAACAAAAGGTGGTTATTAATGGAGCACACTCGGACTGAGTCACGGTTAGCAGTGGGGTACCACAGGGGTCAGTTTTGGGCCCGCTTCTTTTTAACATATTTATTAATGACCTTGTAGGGGGCATAGAGAGTAGAATTTCAATATTTGCAGATGACACTAAACTCTGCAGGGTAATCAATACAGAGGAGGAAAATTTTATATTACAGGAGGATTTATGTAAACTAGAAGCTTGGGCTGATAAATGGCAAATGAGCTTTAATGGGGATAAGTGTAAGGTCATGCACTTGGGTAGAACGAACAAGTTGTATAATTATGTGCTTAATTGTAAAACACTGGGCAAAACAGTCACTGAAAAAGTTAGAACAATGAGGGTAATGTACTAATTAAAATAATAAAATGAAAATCCACAACCCCTCTAAAAATGTGGATGGCAGACCATCCGGTAAAAGAACCCAATACCAATGAGTATGGTGGAAGATAATACTGACAGAGTGCCAAAGTGGAAATGATGTGTACAGCAACACGTGAGAATGGGTAAAAACACCTTTATTAATATATAAATGGGTGTACACTTAAATAAAATAAAATAAAAAATGAATAATAAAAAGGCATCCCAAATAAATGCGTAATATTGGGTTATAATATCCTACAACATAGGGTAAAATGTATACCCATAAGGCACAGGCTCAGAAGGAAAATGAAAAAATAAAAATAAAAATAAATATTGATGGAACATTAATGAAGCCCCCAAAAGGAATTGTGTATACAGTGCACCATATAATAATAAATATCCAAAATTGTGTAAACACAGTACACAAAAAATAATAAAGAATAATAATAACAACAGCAGCTGTGCAGAAAATAGTGCAATGAAAAAAATTGTTTAAAAAAGTGTGTGCAGTGAACAAACAAAAGACACTACAAGAGTGTCACACAATGTGAGGGGGGAAGGTGATGGGAGCAAGAAATAAAATGATACCTAATGAGCCGGAGAATGATGCCTGGGGATGCCTGAGACGGGCATCTTTTTTCATTTTCCTTCTGAGCCTGTGCCTTATGGGTATACATTTTACCCTATGTTGTAGGATATTATAACCCAATATTACGCATTTATTTGGGATGCCTTTTTATTATTCATTTTTTATTTTATTTTATTTAAGTGTACACCCATTTATATATTAATAAAGGTGTTTTTACCCATTCTCACGTGTTGCTGTACACATCATTTCCACTTTGGCACTCTGTCAGTATTATCTTCCACCATACTCATTGGTATTGGGTTCAGTCACTGAAAAAGACCTGGGTGTATGGGTGGACGACAAACTCACATTTAGTGGCCAGTGTCAGGCAGCTGCTGCAAAGGCAAATAAAATAATGGGATGCATTAAAAGAGGCATAGATGCTCATGAGGAGAACATAATTTTACCTCTATATAAGTCACTAGTGCGACCACACTTAGAATACTGTGTACAGTTCTGGTCTCCGGTGTATAAGAAAGACATAGCGGAACTGGAGCGGGTGCAGAGAAGAGCGACCAAGGTTATTAGGGAACTAGGGGGTCTGCAATACCAAGACAGGTTATTACACTTGGGGTTATTTAGTTTGGAGAATCGAAGGCTTAGGGGTGATCTTATTACAATGTATAAATATATGCGGGGACAATACCAAGAGCTTTCTAATGATCTTTTTACTCTTAGACCTGTGACAGGGACAAGGGGCATCCTCTACGTCTGGAGGAAAGAAGGTTTAAGCATACTCACAGACGCGGATTCTTTACTGTAAGAGCAGTGAGACTATGGAACTCTCTGCCATATGATGTTGTAATGAGTGATTCACTACTAAAATTTAAGAATGGACTGGATGCCTTTCTTGAAAAGTATAATATTACAGGGTATATACACTAGCTTCCTTAATATTGCGTTGATCCAGGGAGCTAGTCTGATTGCCGTATGTGGAGTCGGGATGGAATTTTTTTCCCCAATGTGAAGCTTACTGTTTGCCACATGGGTTTTTTTGCCTTCCTCTGGATCAACATGTTAGGGCGAGTTAGGATAGGATATGGGTTGAACTAGATGGACTTAAAGTCTCCCTTCAACCTTAATTATTATGTTACTATGTTACTATGTATTGGTGGTTCAGAGCTGAGGTGCACAATGAAGTGGCTTAGTAAATTCAGACTTACAGCAGAGCTGAGTTTGTCACATAGTCCAATGCAGGGATGGAAGAGGTACAGCAGGGTTGACCCAACGTTATAACAGAAGTCAGTTTGTTGCAATGTCCAAGACAGAACTGAGCAGCAGTATAGCAGAGCTACACAGTGATGTAGCAAAGCAGTGTTTGTTAGAATCTCCAAGGCAGAACTCATCAGCAGAATAGAAGAGTTACCGAGAGTCGTAGCAGATCTGGGTTTGTCATAAGGTCCACGCAGAGCTGGCACAGTTAAGTAGTCTATGGTAGTGACATGGATGCCAACTACCTAAATACTCAAGTGGCATCCTGCTGCCTTAGCCATCCTATAAGGACATGGAGAATGGTTAACTGATGCGCAAAAGAGCAGAGAGAACAAGATATCACACGAAGAACATGGAGAGCCCGGTGCTGGATCCAGGAGTGGTGAGTAGCATTGATATGACCATATTTACTGTTCACCAGTTGTACTTCCTTAGATGGCTTTTAACAGGTACAGGGAATGCCTCACAAGATAAACCACTATGGAGAACTTCTAGCATCAGAATGGTGAAAGTAGCTTTCATCATTATGTTTGCCCATTGTGCCATCAGCCACTCATGATCTTAAGCAACAAGATGGAATCGACACGATGTGAGAAGAGCTGGGTACACCCATGTCCTTAAAGAACCAACTAACCGAAGGCACCTAACATATATAAACAAAATTAAACAATATAGCTATAGCCACAAAGTACATTTGGTTCTTATGGAATTGAAGTGTAGGTGACACCTTAGAGAATAGATATGTCCTGATGTAACAGTGTGCACAGCATCCTATATAACCAAATCTCAGGCAGTATAATAAAGTACCACAGTGCTAAAATACTCAGGTGTAACAATGTGCACCAATGTTTATATATCAAGGTCTTAAACAGAACAATAAGGTGCATCTGTGCATCCTCCCAGAGGACTAGACCTCACTCAACATCATGATGTTGCCCTCACCTGTTCTTCCCTACAGTTCCCCACCTGATCCTCCATGCAGCCAGTACACTTCAATCTAGTCTTCAGTCCCTAAGGAGCTCACCAGGCCTTCCTCAACATCATGGGGCGATGTCTAAACCTTTCCATCTGCACAGCTCCATAACGGTTCTCCACAGAGCTAACTCCCCTCGGTTCAGTTCTCCATGATCACAGAGTCATAATGTCACCGTTGTCTGTTATTCGATGCAGCTCCCGACCCAGTTCTCCATTTAGCTAGCTCTCATAATCCAGTCTTTGGGGTTTAATAAGTTCATCAGACCTCATTCAACATAATGGGGTGACGTGTCATGATATTGCCAAAACCTTTCCCTCAGCAAAGCTTCTTGACCAGTTCTCCGCTCAGCTAAGTCCCTTTGGTTCAGTTTTCCATGATCACAGTGCTCTTTGAGCCTAACGCAATGTCATGACGTCACACTCACCTGTCCTTCTATGCAGCTCCTGACCTGGTCCTATATTTAGGTACCTCCTACCATGTGGTCAGGAATGTCTAAGGAGTTCATTAGGCCTTACTTGACATCATGGGGCGACACGCATCATGATGATTCCAAAACCATTCTCCCTGCACAGCTTCTTGCCTAGTTCACCACACAGCTAACTCTAGTCCAGCCCTGCATCTTCACAGTGCTCCTCAAGTCTCCAGCACTCACAAGGCCTCATACAACATCATGACGTCACCCTTATCTGTTCTTCAAAACAGTTCCTCATCAGATATTCCATTCTCTTAGCTTCCCCTATTTGGTCTTTGGTGTCTAAGAAGTTCATTAGGCCTCACGTTTCGTCATGGGGCTTCGCACAATGATGTCATGATATTGGCAAAACTTTTCCCTCTGCGCAGCTTCCTGCCAGATTTTCCACAGAGCTAACTCACTTTGGTCCAGTTTTCCATGATCACAGTGGTCTTTGAGCATCACCCTCACTTGTCGTTCCATGCAGCTCCCCACCCAATTCTCGATTCAGCTAGCTCCCCTATCTGGTCTTTGATGTCTGAGAAGGTCATTAGGCCTTGCTTAACATCATGGGCTGACATTAGGGATGAGCGGGTAGTGAAGTATTCGGACTCGCTGTACTCGTTACGAGTACCTCCTAATACTCGGGTACTCGTTACGAGTAGCGAGTCCAGTGTAAGTCTATGGGAAGTGCGAGTAATGAGCGGGGACTGTGCTGGCCTGTGCTGGGCTATGCAGGTACTGTGCTGGCCTGTGCGGGGACTGTGCAGGTACTGTGCGGGGACTGTGCGGGACTGTGCTGGGCTGTGCAGGTTCTGTGCGGGACTGTGCTGAGCTTTGCCGGTACTGTGCGGGGACTGTGCCGGCCTGTGCGGGACTGTGCTGGGCTGTGCGGGACTGTGCTGGGCTGTGCGGGGACTGTGCAGGTACTTTGCGGGACTGTGCTGGGCTTTGCCGGTACTGTGCGGGGACTATGCTGGGCTGTGTGGGACTGTGCTGGCCTGTGCGGGACTGTGCTGGGCTGTGCGGGGACTGTGCAGGTACTGTGCTGGGCTTTGCAGGTACTGTGCGGGGACTATGCTGGGCTGTGTGGGACTGTGCTGGCCTGTGCGGGACTGTGCTGGGCTGTGCGGGGACTGGGCAGGTACTGTGCTGAGCTGTGCAGGTACTGTGCGGGGACTGTGCTGGGCTGTGCGGGACTGTGCTGGGCTGGCCTGTGCGGGAAGGCGAGTAGTGAAATACTCACCAGGATTCGAGTACCGCGAGTACCGCATTACTCGCCGAGTACCGAATCCTAACCAGTATACTCGCTCATCCCTAGCTGACATGAATCATGATATTGCTAAAATCTTTCCCTCTGCATAGCTTCCTACCTTGTTCTTCTCACAGCTAACTCACTTTGGTCCAGTCTTCCATCATCACAGTGCTCTATGAGTCTCCGGTGCTTACTAGGCCTCATGCGACATCATGGCGTCATCCTCACCTGTTCTTCCATGCATCTCCAGACTAGAGTTGAGCGAATTTGATCAGGTCAGTGCTTATTCGACAAGCTATAGCGCTTACTGAATAAGCTGCAGAGGGAACCCGGCTTCCTAGATCGCACTGGCTGATTAGCTGTTCGGCTCCACAGCTGCATGTGTCTCGGCTGTATGACAGTCAAGACACATGCATGGAGAGCCTCAACTCTACTCCTGAACCGTTCCTCCATTCATCTAGTTCCCCCTATCCCTATCCAGTCTTTTGGTTTTTGGTGTCTAATGAGTTTGTAAAGTCTCACATGACATCATGGGGCAACACGTGTCAAGATGTTACCCTCTCTTGTTCCTCCAAGTAGTGAGCTCTGACTGATCAAGTCTTCCATCTTCACAGCAGTCCTCTGCATCTCCTGAACTCAGTAGGCCATAAAAGACTTCGGGCAGTAGTGCAGACGGGCAGGTGCAGGCAACACAATGTCATCATGATGTGCGATGGCCACCAATGCCATTACGTTGCATGAAGCCCAGTGAGCAGTGGAGGTCTTGAAGTTCTCCATAAAGATGGAAAACCAGACAGGAGGGAGCTAGTTGCATAGAGTACAAGTATTTATTTTGCAACCCTTCTTGGCCCTATAATGGCTGTGGCAAATTTTGAGGGTTTGAACCTCAAATTATTTGGATTACAGTGAACCCAAACTTTTTTTGTGAAAATTTAAGTGAATTTGTTGTTTTTGGGGTTTTTTCAAATCGATTCTCATCTCTACTCAGAATCCGAAATTGCCATGTGAACGAGGACTTCTCAGATTCTCCTTAGAGGTCACTACTTATTTTATAGAACCAGCCTTTTGGATTCTGATGTTTGTTAGATCTCCTCCATGTTCTTCTCTTCGCCCCACTGGATGCATCGTTTGATCTTTGAGCATTGACCATTATTTCCACAACATCGGGAACAGATTGTGACTTTCATTCCAGGATTAGGCACAAGTCATTGAGGCTGAATGTTTGGGCAAGAGGCAGATTCCATATGAATTGTTCTGGGCGGCTTGGCAGGTGGGCATGTGGCCACAATGAACAACCTTCACAGGAGGCCGGACCGGAAGAGTAGGGGGTCACCGGCCATTGAATTATCAGCTGAATGGTTGGGAAGACATCCCAAAGAGAAGGAGGAGAGGAACGGAGCAGTGAGGCAGAGAAGACCGAGCAGACGGCCTCACTAATTATCCCAAGAAAAGGCCATGTGGGAGAGGGTACAGTACCACACAGGTTTAGATACATCTGCACACACTGCATCACTACACATGATATCATCAGCATTACCAGTCATGATAGACTTGGGCTATGTCCACAGCTAAGTCAATGAGAGTTCAAAAATCTGCACACATTGGGCTTATTCCTAAATGTTTTGTCAAATAAATGCTGATGTCTCTTCGTCAGCATTTTTGCAGCGTTTTTCACCAATTGAAAGCAATGAGAACAAAAACACTACAAAAAGGCTGCAAAAAATGCTGCGTATGCAGAAAAGTTCTGCTTGAAAATCGCGTTCTTTCCCGCGCGTCTTCAGTCTCATAGAAAATAGCTAAAAACGCGGATTTTTCACCAAAATTAATGAGCATGCTGCATTTTTTACCGCAAAGTTTTTTTTCGCGGGAGAAAAAACGCATCAATGTGGACAAAAAGTGCGGAATTCATTCAAATGAACGGGATGCTTCTTGTATGCGATTTTGAAGCCTTTTTAAACCGGGAAAAACAAGCATACGTGGGCACACAGCCTAAAAGCGCAGGGATCAGGTTACGCTGCATTTTTGGTGCCAAAGCCTGATGAAGCTGAATCTGATTATTTTGTAATAATTTATCATCACAAACATGAGACAACTGTACAGGACAAAAATGCAGCGAACACTCAGCAAAAACTGCAGCTTTCCTGCCAACAGAGCAGGAAGAAAATCGCATCAAAAACACAACGTGTGACCATAGCCTTAGATACACTGGCTCATCAGAACGTATCACACAGAATACACAAAGAAACACAAGCTTAGCTGCAAAGCATCACGCTATAAAGACTTAGATTTAGATAAACAGCTCAGCAGCAGGTATCACAAAGGAGGGGATTAGATACACGGCTCAGCACTCAGTATCACACAGGATAGGAATAGATACACAGCTCAGCAGTCAGTATCACACAGGATAGGATTAGATACACAGCTCAGCAGTCAGTATCACACAGGCTAGGATTAGATACACAGCTCAGCAGTCAGTATCACACAGGATAGGATTAGATACATGACTCAGCAGACAGTATCACACAGGATAGCATTAGATACACAGCTCAGCAATCAGTATCACACAGGATAGGATTAGATACACGGCTCAGCAGTCAGTATCACACAGGATAGGATTAGATACACGGCTCAGCAGTCAGTATCACACAGGATAGGATTAGATACACAGCTCAGCAATCAGTATCACACAGGAGAGGATTAGATACATGACTCAGCAGACAGTATCACACAGGATAGGATTAGATACACGGCTCAGCAGTCAGTATCACACAGGATAGGATTAGATACACGGCTCAGCAGTCAGTATCACACAGGAGAGGATTAGATCTATGGCTCAGTAGACAGTATCACACAGGATAGGACTAGATACACAGCTCAGCAGCAGGTATCACACAGGATAGGATTAGATACACAGCTCAGCAGTCAGTAACACACAGGATAGGATTAGATACATGGCTCAGCAGTCAGTATCACACAGGATAGGATTAGATACACGGCTCAGCAGTCAGTATCACACAGGATAGGATTAGATACACGGCTCAGCAGACAGTATCACACAGGAGAGGATTAGATACACGGCTCAGCAGTCAGTATCACACAGGATAGGACTAGATATACGGCTCAGCAGTCAGTATCACACAGGATAGGATTAGATACACAGCTCAGCAGACAGTATCACACAGGAGAGGATTAGATACACGGCTCAGCAGTCAGTATCACACAGGATAGGATTAGATACACGGCTCAGCAGACAGTATCACACAGGAGAGGATTAGATACACAGCTCTGCAGTCAGTATCACACAGGAGAGGATTAGATACACGGCTCAGCAGTCAGTATCACACAGGATAGGATTAGATACACAGCTCAGCAGACAGTATCACACAGGAGAGGATTAGATACACAGCTCAGCAGTCAGTATCACACAGGAGAGGATTAGATACACGGCTCAGCAGTCAGTATCACACAGGATAGGATTAGATACACGGCTCAGCAGTCAGTATCACACAGGAGAGGATTAGATACACGGCTCAGCAGTCAGTGTCACACAGGATAGGATTAGATACACGGCTCAGCAGTCAGTAACACACAGGATAGGATTAGATACATGGCTCAGCAGTCAGTATCACACAGGATAGGATTAGATACACGGCTCAGCAGTCAGTATCACACAGGATAGGATTAGATACACGGCTCAGCAGACAGAATCACACAGGAGAGGATTAGATACACGGCTCAGCAGTCAGTATCACACAGGATAGGACTAGATATACGGCTCAGCAGTCAGTATCACACAGGATAGGATTAGATACACAGCTCAGCAGACAGTATCACACAGGAGAGGATTAGATACACGGCTCAGCAGTCAGTATCACACAGGATAGGATTAGATACACAGCTCAGCAGACAGTATCACACAGGAGAGGATTAGATACATAGCTCTGCAGTCAGTATCACACAGGAGAGGATTAGATACACGGCTCAGCAGTCAGTATCACACAGGATAGGATTAGATACACAGCTCAGCAGACAGTATCACACAGGAGAGGATTAGATACACAGCTCTGCAGTCAGTATCACACAGGAGAGGATTAGATACACGGCTCAGCAGTCAGTATCACACAGGATAGGATTAGATACACAGCTCAGCAGACAGTATCACACAGGAGAGGATTAGATACACAGCTCAGCAGTCAGTATCACACAGGATAGGATTAGATACATGACTCAGCAGACAGTATCACACAGGATAGCATTAGATACACAGCTCAGCAATCAGTATCACACAGGATAGGATTAGATACATGGCTCAGCAGTCAGTATCACACAGGATAGGATTAGATACACGGCTCAGCAGTCAGTATCACACAGGATAGGATTAGATACACAGCTCAGCAATCAGTATCACACAGGAGAGGATTAGATACATGACTCAGCAGACAGTATCACACAGGATAGGATTAGATACACGGCTCAGCAGTCAGTATCACACAGGATAGGATTAGATACACGGCTCAGCAGTCAGTATCACACAGGAGAGGATTAGATCTATGGCTCAGTAGACAGTATCACACAGGATAGGACTAGATACACAGCTCAGCAGCAGGTATCACACAGGATAGGATTAGATACACAGCTCAGCAGTCAGTAACACACAGGATAGGATTAGATACATGGCTCAGCAGTCAGTATCACACAGGATAGGATTAGATACACGGCTCAGCAGTCAGTATCACACAGGATAGGATTAGATACACGGCTCAGCAGACAGTATCACACAGGAGAGGATTAGATACACGGCTCAGCAGTCAGTATCACACAGGATAGGACTAGATATCTAGATATACGGCTCAGCAGTCAGTATCACACAGGATAGGATTAGATACACAGCTCAGCAGACAGTATCAAACAGGAGAGGACTAGATACACGGCTCAGCAGTCAGTATCACACATGATAGGATTAGATACACAGCTCAGCAGACAGTATCACACAGGAGAGGATTAGATACACAGCTCTGCAGTCAGTATCACACAGGAGAGGATTAGATACACGGCTCAGCAGACAGTATCACACAGGATAGGATTAGATACACAGCTCAGCAGACAGTATCACACAGGAGAGGATTAGATACACAGCTCTGCAGTCAGTATCACACAGGAGAGGATTAGATACACGGCTCAGCAGTCAGTATCACACAGGATAGGATTAGATACACGGCTCAGCAGTCAGTATCACACAGGAGAGGATTAGATACACGGCTCAGCAGTCAGTGTCACACAGGATAGGATTAGATACACGGCTCAGCAGTCAGTAACACACAGGATAGGATTAGATACATGGCTCAGCAGTCAGTATCACACAGGATAGGATTAGATACACGGCTCAGCAGTCAGTATCACACAGGATAGGATTAGATACACGGCTCAGCAGACAGTATCACACAGGAGAGGATTAGATACACGGCTCAGCAGTCAGTATCACACAGGATAGGACTAGATATACGGCTCAGCAGTCAGTATCACACAGGATAGGATTAGATACACAGCTCAGCAGACAGTATCACACAGGAGAGGATTAGATACACGGCTCAGCAGTCAGTATCACACAGGATAGGATTAGATACACAGCTCAGCAGACAGTATCACACAGGAGAGGATTAGATACACAGCTCTGCAGTCAGTATCACACAGGAGAGGATTAGATACACGGCTCAGCAGTCAGTATCACACAGGAAAGGATTAGATACACAGCTCAGCAGACAGTATCACACAGGAGAGGATTAGATACACAGCTCAGCAGTCAGTATCACACAGGAGAGGATTAGATACACATCTCAGCATCAGGTATCACACAGGATAGGGTTAGATGCACGGCTCAGCATCAGGTATCACACAGGATAGGATTAGATACACAGCTCAGCAGTCAGTATCACACAGGATAGGATTAGATACACAGCTCAGCAGCAGGTATCACACAGGATAGGATTAGATACAAAACTCGGCAGACAGTATCACACAGGAGAGGATTAGATACACATCTCAGCATCAGGTATCACACAGGATAGGATTAGATACACGGCTCAGCAGACAGTATCACAAGGAGAGGATTAGATACACAGCTCAGCAGTCAGTATCACACGGGATAGGATTAGATACAAAACTCGGCAGACAGTATCACACAGGATAGGATTAGATACACGGCTCAGCAGACAGTATCACAAGGAGAGGATTAGATACACAGCTCAGCAGTCAGTATCACACAGGATAGGATTAGATGCACAGCTCAGCAGACAGCATCACACAGGAGAGGATTAGATACACTGCTCAGCAGTCAGTATCACACAGGATAGGATTCGATACACGGCTCAGCAGACAGTATCACACAGGCGAGGATTAGAAACACGGCTCGGCGGTCAGTATCACACAGAATGGGATTAGATACATGGCTCAGAAGACTGTATCACACAGGATAGGATTATATACACGGCTCAGAAGACTGTATCACACAGGATAGGATTAGATACACGGCCCAGCAGACAGTATCACACAGGATAGGTTTAGATACACGGCTCAGCAGTCAGTGTCTCACAGGACAGGATTAGATACATGACTCAGCAGACAGTATCACACAGGCGAGGATTAGATACACGGCTCAGCAGTCAGTATCACACAGGCAAGGATTAGATACACGGCTCGGCGGTCAGTATCACACAGAATGGGATTAGATACATGGCTCAGCAGTCAGAATCACACAGGATAGGATTATATACACGGCTCAGAAGACTATCACACAGGATAGGATTAGATACACAGCTCAGCAGTCAGTATCACACAGGATAGGATTAGATACAAGGCTCAGCAGTCAGTATCACACAGGAGAGGATTAGATATACTGCTCAGAAGACTGTATCACACAGGATAGGATTAGATACACGGCTCAGCAGTCAGTGTCTCACAGGACAGGATTAGATACACAGCTCAGCAGTCAGTATCACACAGGATAGGATTAGGTACACGGCTCAGCAGACAGTATCACACAGGCGAGGATTAGATACACGGCTCGGCGGTCAGTATCACACAGAATGGGATTAGATACACGGCTCAGCAGTCAGTATCACACAGGATAGGATTAGATACACAGCTCAGTAGTCAGTATCACACAGGATAGGATTAGATACACAGCTCAGCAGTCAGTATCACACAGGATAGGATTAGATACACAGCTCAGCAGTCAGAGTCACACAGGATAGGATTAGATACACGGCTCAGAAGACTGTATCACACAGGATAGGATTAGAAACACGGCTCAGCAGTCAGTATCACACAGGATAGGATTAGATACAAGGCTCAGCAGTCAGTATCACACAGGAGAGGAATAGATACACTGCTCAGAAGACTGTATCACACAGGATAGGATTAGATATACGGCTCAGCAGTCAGTGTCTCACAGGACAGGATTAGATACACAGCTCAGCAGACAGTATCACACAGGAGAGGATTAGATGCACGGCTCAGCAGTCAGTATCACACAGGAGAGGATTAGATACACTGCTCAGAAGACAGTATCACACAGGAGAGGATTAGATACATGACTCAGCAGTCAGTATCACACAGGATAGGATTAGATACACAGATCAGCAGTCAGTATCACACAGGATAGGATTAGATACACAGCTCTGCAGTCAGTATCACACAGGATAGGATTAGATACACAGATCAGCAGTCAGTATCACACAGGATAGGATTAGATACACTGCTCAGCAGTCAGTATCACACAGGAGAGGATTAGATACATGGCTCAGCAGTCAGTATCACACAGGATAGGATTAGATACACTGCTCAGCAGTCAGTATCACACAGGATAGGATTAGATACACTGCTCAGCAGTCAGTATCACACAGGATAGGATTAGATACACGGCTCAGCAGCAGGTATCACAAAGGAGGGGATTAGATACACGGCTCAGCACTCAGTATCACACAGGATAGGAATAGATACACAGCTCAGCAGTCAGTATCACACAGGATAGGATTAGATACACAGCTCAGCAGTCAGTATCACACAGGATAGGATTAGATACACAGCTCAGCAGTCAGTATCACACAGGATAGGATTAGATACACAGCTCAGCAGTCAGTATCACACAGGATAGGATTAGATACACAGCTCAGCAGTCAGTATCACACAGGATAGGATTAGATACATCACTCAGCAGACAGTATCACACAGGATAGCATTAGATACACAGCTCAGCAATCAGTATCACACAGGATAGGATTAGATACACGGCTCAGCAGTCAGTATCACACAGGATAGGATTAGATACACGGCTCAGCAGTGAGTATCACACAGGATAGGATTAGATACACAGCTCAGCAATCAGTATCACACAGGAGAGGATTAGATACATGACTCAGCAGACAGTATCACACAGGACAGGATTAGATACACGGCTCAGCAGTCAGTATCACACAGGATAGGATTAGATACACGGCTCAGCAGTCAGTATCACACAGGAGAGGATTAGATCTACGTCTCAGTAGACAGTATCACACAGGATAGGACTAGATACACAACTCAGCTGCAGGTATCACACAGGATAGGATTAGATACACAGCTCAGCAGTCAGTAACACACAGGATAGGATTAGATACATGGCTCAGCAGTCAGTATCACACAGGATAGGATTAGATACACGGCTCAGCAGTCAATATCACACAGGATAGGATTAGATACACGGCTCAGCAGACAGTATCACACAGGAGAGGATTAGATACACGGCTCAGCAGTCAGTATCACACAGGATAGGACTAGATATACGGCTCAGCAGTCAGTATCACACAGGATAGGATTAGATACACAGCTCAGCAGACAGTATCACACAGGAGAGGATTAGATACATGGCTCAGGAGTCAGTATCACACAGGATAGGATTAGATACACAGCTCAGCAGATAGTATCACACAGGAGAGGATTAGATACACAGCTCAGCAGTCAGTATCACACAGGAGAGGATTAGATACACGGCTCAGCAGTCAATATCACACAAGATAGGATTAGATACACAGCTCAGCAGACAGTATCACACAGGAGAGGATTAGATACACAGCTCAGAAGTCAGTATCACACAGGAGAGGATTAGATACACATCTCAGCATCAGGTATCACACAGGATAGGGTTAGATGCACGGCTCAGCATCAGGTATCACACAGGATAGGATTAGATACACAGCTCAGCAGTCAGTATCACACAGCATAGGATTAGATACACAGCTCAGCAGCAGGTATCACACAGGATAGGATTAGATACAAAACTCGGCAGACAGTATCACACAGGAGAGGATTAGATACACATCTCAGCATCAGGTATCACACAGGATAGGATTAGATACACGGCTCAGCAGACAGTATCACAAGGAGAGGATTAGATACACAGCTCAGCAGTCAGTATCACACAGGATAGGATTAGATACACAGCTCAGCAGACAGCATCACACAGGAGAGGATTAGATACACTGCTCAGCAGTCAGTATCACACAGGATAGGATTCGATACACGGCTCAGCAGACAGTATCACACAGGATAGGATTCGATACACGGCTCAGCAGTCAGTATCACACAGGATAGGATTCGATACACGGCTCAGCAGTCAGTATCACACAGGCGAGGATTAGAAACACGGCTCGGCGGTCAGTATCACACAGAATGGGATTAGATACATGGCTCAGAAGACTGTGTCACACAGGATAGGATTATATACACGGCTCAGAAGACTGTATCACACAGGATAGGATTAGATACACAGCTCTGCAGTCAGTATCACACAGGATAGGATTAGATACACAGCTCAGCAGTCAGTATCACACAGGATAGGATTAGATACACAGCTCAGCAGTCAGTATCACACAGGATAGGATTAGATATATGACTCAGCAGACAGTATCACACAGGATAGCATTAGATACACAGCTCAGCAATCAGTATCACACAGGATAGGATTAGATACACGGCTCAGCAGTCAGTATCACACAGGATAGGATTAGATACACGGCTCAGCACTCAGTATCACACAGGATAGGAATAGATACACAGCTCAGCAGTCAGTATCACACAGGATAGGATTAGATACACAGCTCAGCAGTCAGTATCACACAGGATAGGATTAGATACACAGCTCAGCAGTCAGTATCACACAGGATAGGATTAGATACACAGCTCAGCAGTCAGTATCACACAGGATAGGATTAGATACACAGCTCAGCAGTCAGTATCACACAGGATAGGATTAGATACATGACTCAGCAGACAGTATCACACAGGATAGCATTAGATACACAGCTCAGCAATCAGTATCACACAGGATAGGATTAGATACACGGCTCAGCAGTCAGTATCACACAGGATAGGATTAGATACACGGCTCAGCAGTGAGTATCACACAGGATAGGATTAGATACACAGCTCAGCAATCAGTATCACACAGGAGAGGATTAGATACATGACTCAGCAGACAGTATCACACAGGACAGGATTAGATACACGGCTCAGCAGTCAGTATCACACAGGATAGGATTAGATACACGGCTCAGCAGTCAGTATCACACAGGAGAGGATTAGATCTACGTCTCAGTAGACAGTATCACACAGGATAGGACTAGATACACAGCTCAGCAGCAGGTATCACACAGGATAGGATTAGATACACAGCTCAGCAGTCAGTAACACACAGGATAGGATTAGATACATGGCTCAGCAGTCAGTATCACACAGGATAGGATTAGATACACGGCTCAGCAGTCAATATCACACAGGATAGGATTAGATACACGGCTCAGCAGACAGTATCACACAGGAGAGGATTAGATACACGGCTCAGCAGTCAGTATCACACAGGATAGGACTAGATATACGGCTCAGCAGTCAGTATCACACAGGATAGGATTAGATACACAGCTCAGCAGACAGTATCACACAGGAGAGGATTAGATACATGGCTCAGGAGTCAGTATCACACAGGATAGGATTAGATAAACAGCTCAGCAGATAGTATCACACAGGAGAGGATTAGATACACAGCTCAGCAGTCAGTATCACACAGGAGAGGATTAGATACACGGCTCAGCAGTCAATATCACACAAGATAGGATTAGATACACAGCTCAGCAGACAGTATCACACAGGAGAGGATTAGATACACAGCTCAGAAGTCAGTATCACACAGGAGAGGATTAGATACACATCTCAGCATCAGGTATCACACAGGATAGGGTTAGATGCACGGCTCAGCATCAGGTATCACACAGGATAGGATTAGATACACAGCTCAGCAGTCAGTATCACACAGCATAGGATTAGATACACAGCTCAGCAGCAGGTATCACACAGGATAGGATTAGATACAAAACTCGGCAGACAGTATCACACAGGAGAGGATTAGATACACATCTCAGCATCAGGTATCACACAGGATAGGATTAGATACACGGCTCAGCAGACAGTATCACAAGGAGAGGATTAGATACACAGCTCAGCAGTCAGTATCACACAGGATAGGATTAGATACACAGCTCAGCAGACAGCATCACACAGGAGAGGATTAGATACACTGCTCAGCAGTCAGTATCACACAGGATAGGATTCGATACACGGCTCAGCAGACAGTATCACACAGGCGAGGATTAGAAACACGGCTCGGCGGTCAGTATCACACAGAATGGGATTAGATACATGGCTCAGAAGACTGTGTCACACAGGATAGGATTATATACACGGCTCAGAAGACTGTATCACACAGGATAGGATTAGATACACAGCTCTGCAGTCAGTATCACACAGGATAGAATTAGATACACAGCTCAGCAGTCAGTATCACACAGGATAGGATTAGATACACAGCTCAGCAGTCAGTATCACACAGGATAGGATTAGATACATGACTCAGCAGACAGTATCACACAGGATAGCATTAGATACACAGCTCAGCAATCAGTATCACACAGGATAGGATTAGATACACGGCTCAGCAGTCAGTATCACACAGGATAGGATTAGATACACGGCTCAGCAGTCAGTATCACACAGGATAGGATTAGATACACAGCTCAGCAATCAGTATCACACAGGAGAGGATTAGATACATGACTCAGCAGACAGTATCACACAGGATAGGATTAGATACACGGCTCAGCAGTCAGTATCACACAGGATAGGATTAGATACACGGCTCAGCAGTCAGTATCACACAGGAGAGGATTAGATCTACGGCTCAGTAGACAGTATCACACAGGATAGGACTAGATACACAGCTCAGCAGCAGGTATCACACAGGATAGGATTAGATACACAGCTCAGCAGTCAGTAACACACAGGATAGGATTAGATACATGGCTCAGCAGTCAGTATCACACAGGATAGGATTAGATACACGGCTCAGCAGTCAGTATCACACAGGATAGGATTAGATACACGGCTCAGCAGACAGTATCACACAGGAGAGGATTAGATACACAGCTCAGCAGTCAGTATCACACAGGATAGGACTAGATATACGGCTCAGCAGTCAGTATCACACAGGATAGGATTAGATACACAGCTCAGCAGACAGTATCACACAGGAGAGGATTAGATACACGGCTCAGCAGTCAGTATCACACAGGATAGGATTAGATACACAGCTCAGCAGACAGTATCACACAGGAGAGGATTAGATACACAGCTCAGCAGTCAGTATCACACAGGAGAGGATTAGATACACGGCTCAGCAGTCAGTATCACACAGGATAGGATTAGATACACAGCTCAGCAGACAGTATCACACAGGAGAGGATTAGATACACAGCTCAGCAGTCAGTATCACACAGGAGAGGATTAGATACACATCTCAGCATCAGGTATCACACCGGATAGGGTTAGATGCACGGCTCAGCATCAGGTATCACACAGGATAGGATTAGATACACAGCTCAGCAGTCAGTATCACACAGGATAGGATTAGATACACAGCTCAGCAGCAGGTATCACACAGGATAGGATTAGATACAAAACTCGGCAGACAGTATCACACAGGAGAGGATTAGATACACATCTCAGCCTCAGGTATCACACAGGATAGGATTAGATACACGGCTCAGCAGACAGTATCACAAGGAGAGGATTAGATACACAGCTCAGCAGTCAGTATCACACAGGATAGGATTAGATACACAGCTCAGCAGACAGCATCACACAGGAGAGGATTAGATACACTGCTCAGCAGTCAGTATCACACAGAATAGGATTCGATACACGTCTCAGCAGACAGTATCACACAGGCGAGGATTAGAAACACGGCTCGGCGGTCAGTATCACACAGAATGGGATTAGATACATGGCTCAGAAGACTGTATCACACAGGATAGGATTATATACACGGCTCAGCAGACTATCACACAGGATAGGATTAGATACACGGCTCAGCAGACAGTATCACACAGGATAGGTTTAGATACACGGCTCAGCAGTCAGTGTCTCACAGGACAGGATTAGATACACGACTCAGCAGACAGTATCACACAGGCGAGGATTAGATACACGGCTCAGCAGTCAGTATCACACAGGCAAGGATTAGATACACGGCTCGGCGGTCAGTATCAGACAGAATGGGATTAGATACATGGCTCAGCAGTCAGAATCACACAGGATAGGATTATATACACGGCTCAGAAGACTATCACACAGGATAGGATTAGATACACAGCTCAGCAGTCAGTATCACACAGGATAGGATTAGATACAAGGCTCAGCAGTCAGTATCACACAGGAGAGGATTAGATACACTGCTCAGAAGACTGTATCACACAGGATAGGATTAGATACACGGCTCAGCAGTCAGTGTCTCACAGGACAGGATTAGATACACAGCTCAGCAGTCAGTATCACACAGGATAGGATTAGATACACAGCTCAGCAGACAGCATCACACAGGAGAGGATTAGATACACTGCTCAGCAGTCAGTATCACACAGGATAGGATTCGATACACGGCTCAGCAGTCAGTATCACACAGGCGAGGATTAGAAACACGGCTCGGCGGTCAGTATCACACAGAATGGGATTAGATACATGGCTCAGAAGACTGTATCACACAGGATAGGATTATATACACGGCTCAGAAGACTGTATCACACAGGATAGGATTAGATACACAGCTCTGCAGTCAGTATCACACAGGATAGGATTAGATACACAGCTCAGCAGTCAGTATCACACAGGATAGGATTAGATACACAGCTCAGCAGTCAGTATCACACAGGATAGGATTAGATACATGACTCAGCAGACAGTATCACACAGGATAGCATTAGATACACAGCTCAGCAATCAGTATCACACAGGATAGGATTAGATACACGGCTCAGCAGTCAGTATCACACAGGCTAGGATTAGATACACGGCTCAGCAGTCAGTATCACACAGGATAGGATTAGATACACAGCTCAGCAATCAGTATCACACAGGAGAGGATTAGATACATGACTCAGCAGACAGTATCACACAGGATAGGATTAGATACACGGCTCAGCAGTCAGTATCACACAGGATAGGATTAGATACACGGCTCAGCAGTCAGTATCACACAGGAGAGGATTAGATCTACGGCTCAGTAGACAGTATCACACAGGATAGGACTAGATACACAGCTCAGCAGTCAGTAACACACAGGATAGGATTAGATACATGGCTCAGCAGCAGGTATCACACAGGATAGGATTAGATACACAGCTCAGCAGTCAGTAACACACAGGATAGGATTAGATACATGGCTCAGCAGTCAGTATCACACAGGATAGGATTAGATACACGGCTCTGCAGTCAGTATCATACAGGATAGGATTAGATACACGGCTCAGCAGTCAGTATCACACAGGATAGGATTAGATACACAGCTCAGCAGACAGTATCACACAGGAGAGGATTAGATACACGGCTCAGCAGTCAGTATCACACAGGATAGGATTAGATACACGGCTCAGCAGTCAGTATCACACAGGATAGGATTAGATACACGGCTCAGCAGTCAGTATCACACAGGATAGGACTAGATATACGGCTCAGCAGTCAGTATCACACAGGATAGGATTAGATACACAGCTCAGCAGACAGTATCACACAGGAGAGGATTAGATACACGGCTCAGCAGTCAGTATCACTCAGGATAGGATTAGATACACAGCTCAGCAGACAGTATCACACAGGAGAGGATTAGATACACAGCTCAGCAGTCAGTATCACACAGGAGAGGATTAGATACACGGCTCAGCAGTCAGTATCACACAGGATAGGATTAGATACACAGCTCAGCAGACAGTATCACACAGGAGAGGATTAGATACACAGCTCAGCAGTCAGTATCACACAGGAGAGGATTAGATACACATCTCAGCATCAGGTATCACACAGGATAGGGTTAGATGCACGGCTCAGCATCAGGTATCACACAGGATAGGATTAGATACACAGCTCAGCAGTCAGTATCACACAGGATAGGATTAGATACACAGCTCAGCAGCAGGTATCACACAGGATAGGATTAGATACAAAACTCGGCAGACAGTATTACACAGGAGAGGATTAGATACACATCTCAGCCTCAGGTATCACACAGGATAGGATTAGATACACGGCTCAGCAGACAGTATCACAAGGAGAGGATTAGATACACAGCTCTGCAGTCAGTATCACACAGGAGAGGATTAGATACACGGCTCAGCAGTCAGTATCACACAGGATAGGATTAGATACACAGCTCAGCAGACAGTATCACACAGGAGAGGATTAGATACACAGCTCAGCAGTCAGTATCACACAGGATAGGATTAGATACATGACTCAGCAGACAGTATCACACAGGATAGCATTAGATACACAGCTCAGCAATCAGTATCACACAGGATAGGATTAGATACACGGCTCAGCAGTCAGTATCACACAGGATAGGATTAGATACACGGCTCAGCAGTCAGTATCACACAGGATAGGATTAGATACACAGCTCAGCAATCAGTATCACACAGGAGAGGATTAGATACATGACTCAGCAGACAGTATCACACAGGATAGGATTAGATACACGGCTCAGCAGTCAGTATCACACAGGATAGGATTAGATACACGGCTCAGCAGTCAGTATCACACAGGAGAGGATTAGATCTATGGCTCAGTAGACAGTATCACACAGGATAGGACTAGATACACAGCTCAGCAGCAGGTATCACACAGGATAGGATTAGATACACAGCTCAGCAGTCAGTAACACACAGGATAGGATTAGATACATGGCTCAGCAGTCAGTATCACACAGGATAGGATTAGATACACGGCTCAGCAGTCAGTATCACACAGGATAGGATTAGATACACGGCTCAGCAGACAGTATCACACAGGAGAGGATTAGATACACGGCTCAGCAGTCAGTATCACACAGGATAGGACTAGATATCTAGATATACGGCTCAGCAGTCAGTATCACACAGGATAGGATTAGATACACAGCTCAGCAGACAGTATCAAACAGGAGAGGATTAGATACACGGCTCAGCAGTCAGTATCACACATGATAGGATTAGATACACAGCTCAGCAGACAGTATCACACAGGAGAGGATTAGATACACAGCTCTGCAGTCAGTATCACACAGGAGAGGATTAGATACACGGCTCAGCAGTCAGTATCACACAGGATAGGATTAGATACACAGCTCAGCAGACAGTATCACACAGGAGAGGATTAGATACACAGCTCTGCAGTCAGTATCACACAGGAGAGGATTAGATACACGGCTCAGCAGTCAGTATCACACAGGATAGGATTAGATACACGGCTCAGCAGTCAGTATCACACAGGAGAGGATTAGATGCACGGCTCAGCAGTCAGTGTCACACAGGATAGGATTAGATACACGGCTCAGCAGTCAGTAACACACAGGATAGGATTAGATACATGGCTCAGCAGTCAGTATCACACAGGATAGGATTAGATACACGGCTCAGCAGTCAGTATCACACAGGATAGGATTAGATACACGGCTCAGCAGACAGTATCACACAGGAGAGGATTAGATACACGGCTCAGCAGTCAGTATCACACAGGATAGGACTAGATATACGGCTCAGCAGTCAGTATCACACAGGATAGGATTAGATACACAGCTCAGCAGACAGTATCACACAGGAGAGGATTAGATACACGGCTCAGCAGTCAGTATCACACAGGATAGGATTAGATACACAGCTCAGCAGACAGTATCACACAGGAGAGGATTAGATACACAGCTCTGCAGTCAGTATCACACAGGAGAGGATTAGATACACGGCTCAGCAGTCAGTATCACACAGGAAAGGATTAGATACACAGCTCAGCAGACAGTATCACACAGGAGAGGATTAGATACACAGCTCAGCAGTCAGTATCACACAGGAGAGGATTAGATACACATCTCAGCATCAGGTATCACACAGGATAGGGTTAGATGCACGGCTCAGCATCAGGTATCACACAGGATAGGATTAGATACACAGCTCAGCAGTCAGTATCACACAGGATAGGATTAGATACACAGCTCAGCAGCAGGTATCACACAGGATAGGATTAGATACAAAACTCGGCAGACAGTATCACACAGGAGAGGATTAGATACACATCTCAGCATCAGGTATCACACAGGATAGGATTAGATACACGGCTCAGCAGACAGTATCACAAGGAGAGGATTAGATACACAGCTCAGCAGTCAGTATCACACGGGATAGGATTAGATACAAAACTCGGCAGACAGTATCACACAGGATAGGATTAGATACACGGCTCAGCAGACAGTATCACAAGGAGAGGATTAGATACACAGCTCAGCAGTCAGTATCACACAGGATAGGATTAGATACACAGCTCAGCAGACAGCATCACACAGGAGAGGATTAGATACACTGCTCAGCAGTCAGTATCACACAGGATAGGATTCGATACACGGCTCAGCAGACAGTATCACACAGGCGAGGATTAGAAACACGGCTCGGCGGTCAGTATCACACAGAATGGGATTAGATACATGGCTCAGAAGACTGTATCACACAGGATAGGATTATATACACGGCTCAGAAGACTGTATCACACAGGATAGGATTAGATACACGGCTCAGCAGACAGTATCACACAGGATAGGTTTAGATACACGGCTCAGCAGTCAGTGTCTCACAGGACAGGATTAGATACATGACTCAGCAGACAGTATCACACAGGCGAGGATTAGATACACGGCTCAGCAGTCAGTATCACACAGGCAAGGATTAGATACACGGCTCGGCGGTCAGTATCACACAGAATGGGATTAGATACATGGCTCAGCAGTCAGAATCACACAGGATAGGATTATATACACGGCTCAGAAGACTATCACACAGGATAGGATTAGATACACAGCTCAGCAGTCAGTATCACACAGGATAGGATTAGATACAAGGCTCAGCAGTCAGTATCACACAGGAGAGGATTAGATATACTGCTCAGAAGACTGTATCACACAGGATAGGATTAGATACACGGCTCAGCAGTCAGTGTCTCACAGGACAGGATTAGATACACAGCTCAGCAGTCAGTATCACACAGGATAGGATTAGGTACACGGCTCAGCAGACAGTATCACACAGGCGAGGATTAGATACACAGCTCGGCGGTCAGTATCACACAGAATGGGATTAGATACACGGCTCAGCAGTCAGTATCACACAGGATAGGATTAGATACACAGCTCAGTAGTCAGTATCACACAGGATAGGATTAGATACACAGCTCAGCAGTCAGTATCACACAGGATAGGATTAGATACACAGCTCAGCAGTCAGAGTCACACAGGATAGGATTAGATACACGGCTCAGAAGACTGTATCACACAGGATAGGATTAGAAACACGGCTCAGCAGTCAGTATCACACAGGATAGGATTAGATACAAGGCTCAGCAGTCAGTATCACACAGGAGAGGAATAGATACACTGCTCAGAAGACTGTATCACACAGGATAGGATTAGATATACGGCTCAGCAGTCAGTGTCTCACAGGACAGGATTAGATACACAGCTCAGCAGACAGTATCACACAGGAGAGGATTAGATACACTGCTCAGAAGACAGTATCACACAGGAGAGGATTAGATACATGACTCAGCAGTCAGTATCACACAGGATAGGATTAGATACACAGATCAGCAGTCAGTATCACACAGGATAGGATTAGATACACAGCTCTGCAGTCAGTATCACACAGGATAGGATTAGATACACAGATCAGCAGTCAGTATCACACAGGATAGGATTAGATACACTGCTCAGCAGTCAGTATCACACAGGATAGGATTAGATACACTGCTCAGCAGTCAGTATCACACAGGATAGGATTAGATACACTGCTCAGCAGTCAGTATCACACAGGATAGGATTAGATACACGGCTAAGCAGCAGGTATCACAAAGGAGGGGATTAGATACACGGCTCAGCACTCAGTATCACACAGGATAGGAATAGATACACAGCTCAGCAGTCAGTATCACACAGGATAGGATTAGATACACAGCTCAGCAGTCAGTATCACACAGGATAGGATTAGATACACAGCTCAGCAGTCAGTATCACACAGGATAGGATTAGATACACAGCTCAGCAGTCAGTATCACACAGGATAGGATTAGATACACAGCTCAGCAGTCAGTATCACACAGGATAGGATTAGATACATGACTCAGCAGACAGTATCACACAGGATAGCATTAGATACACAGCTCAGCAATCAGTATCACACAGGATAGGATTAGATACACGGCTCAGCAGTCAGTATCACACAGGATAGGATTAGATACACGGCTCAGCAGTGAGTATCACACAGGATAGGATTAGATACACAGCTCAGCAATCAGTATCACACAGGAGAGGATTAGATACATGACTCAGCAGACAGTATCACACAGGACAGGATTAGATACACGGCTCAGCAGTCAGTATCACACAGGATAGGATTAGATACACGGCTCAGCAGTCAGTATCACACAGGATAGGACTAGATACACAGCTCAGCAGCAGGTATCACACAGGATAGGATTAGATACACAGCTCAGCAGTCAGTAACACACAGGATAGGATTAGATACATGGCTCAGCAGTCAGTATCACACAGGATAGGATTAGATACACGGCTCAGCAGTCAATATCACACAGGATAGGATTAGATACACGGCTCAGCAGACAGTATCACACAGGAGAGGATTAGATACACGGCTCAGCAGTCAGTATCACACAGTATAGGACTAGATATACGGCTCAGCAGTCAGTATCACACAGGATAGGATTAGATACACAGCTCAGCAGACAGTATCACACAGGAGAGGATTAGATACATGGCTCAGGAGTCAGTATCACACAGGATAGGATTAGATACACAGCTCAGCAGACAGTATCACACAGGAGAGGATTAGATACACAGCTCAGCAGTCAGTATCACACAGGAGAGGATTAGATACACGGCTCAGCAGTCAATATCACACAAGATAGGATTAGATACACAGCTCAGCAGGCAGTATCACACAGGAGAGGATTAGATACACAGCTCAGAAGTCAGTATCACACAGGAGAGGATTAGATACACATCTCAGCATCAGGTATCACACAGGATAGGGTTAGATGCACGGCTCAGCATCAGGTATCACACAGGATAGGATTAGATACACAGCTCAGCAGTCAGTATCACACAGCATAGCATTAGATACACAGCTCAGCAGCAGGTATCACACAGGATAGGATTAGATACAAAACTCGGCAGACAGTATCACACAGGAGAGGATTAGATACACATCTCAGCATCAGGTATCACACAGGATAGGATTAGATACACGGCTCAGCAGACAGTATCACAAGGAGAGGATTAGATACACAGCTCAGCAGTCAGTATCACACAGGATAGGATTAGATACACAGCTCAGCAGACAGCATCACACAGGAGAGGATTAGATACACTGCTCAGCAGTCAGTATCACACAGGATAGGATTCGATACACGGCTCAGCAGACAGTATCTCACAGGCGAGGATTAGAAACACGGCTCGGCGGTCAGTATCACACAGAATGGGATTAGATACATGGCTCAGAAGACTGTGTCACACAGGATAGGATTATATACACGGCTCAGAAGACTGTATCACACAGGATAGGATTAGATACACAGCTCTGCAGTCAGTATCACACAGGATAGGATTAGAACACAGCTCAGCAGTCAGTATCACACAGGATAGGATTAGATACACAGCTCAGCAGTCAGTATCACACAGGATAGGATTAGATACATGACTCAGCAGACAGTATCACACAGGATAGCATTAGATACACAGCTCAGCAATCAGTATCACACAGGATAGGATTAGATACACGGCTCAGCAGTCAGTATCACACAGGCGAGGATTAGAAACACGGCTCGGCGGTCAGTATCACACAGAATGGGATTAGATACATGGCTCAGAAGACTGTATCACACAGGATAGGATTATATACACGGCTCAGCAGACTATCACACAGGATAGGATTAGATACACGGCTCAGCAGACAGTATCACACAGGATAGGTTTAGATACACGGCTCAGCAGTCAGTGTCTCACAGGACAGGATTAGATACACGACTCAGCAGACAGTATCACACAGGCGAGGATTAGATACACGGCTCAGCAGTCAGTATCACACAGGCAAGGATTAGATACACGGCTCGGCGGTCAGTATCAGACAGAATGGGATTAGATACATGGCTCAGCAGTCAGAATCACACAGGATAGGATTATATACACGGCTCAGAAGACTATCACACAGGATAGGATTAGATACACAGCTCAGCAGTCAGTATCACACAGGATAGGATTAGATACACTGCTCAGAAGACTGTATCACACAGGATAGGATTAGATACACGGCTCAGCAGTCAGTGTCTCACAGGACAGGATTAGATACACAGCTCAGCAGTCAGTATCACACAGGATAGGATTAGATACACAGCTCAGCAGACAGCATCACACAGGAGAGGATTAGATACACTGCTCAGCAGTCAGTATCACACAGTATAGGATTCGATACACGGCTCAGCAGTCAGTATCACACAGGCGAGGATTAGAAACACGGCTCGGCGGTCAGTATCACACAGAATGGGATTAGATACATGGCTCAGAAGACTGTATCACACAGGATAGGATTATATACACGGCTCAGAAGACTGTATCACACAGGATAGGATTAGATACACAGCTCTGCAGTCAGTATCACACAGGATAGGATTAGATACACAGCTCAGCAGTCAGTATCACACAGGATAGGATTAGATACACAGCTCAGCAGTCAGTATCACACAGGATAGGATTAGATACATGACTCAGCAGACAGTATCACACAGGATAGCATTAGATACACAGCTCAGCAATCAGTATCACACAGGATAGGATTAGATACACGGCTCAGCAGTCAGTATCACACAGGCTAGGATTAGATACACGGCTCAGCAGTCAGTATCACACAGGATAGGATTAGATACACAGCTCAGCAATCAGTATCACACAGGAGAGGATTAGATACATGACTCAGCAGACAGTATCACACAGGATAGGATTAGATACATGGCTCAGCAGTCAGTATCACACAGGATAGGATTAGATACACGGCTCAGCAGTCAGTATCACACAGGAGAGGATTAGATCTACGGCTCAGTAGATAGTATCACACAGGATAGGACTAGATACACAGCTCAGCAGCAGGTATCACACAGGATAGGATTAGATACACAGCTCAGCAGTCAGTAACACACAGGATAGGATTAGATACATGGCTCAGCAGTCAGTATCACACAGGATAGGATTAGATACACGGCTCTGCAGTCAGTATCATACAGGATAGGATTAGATACACGGCTCAGCAGTCAGTATCACACAGGATAGGATTAGATACACAGCTCAGCAGACAGTATCACACAGGAGAGGATTAGATACACGGCTCAGCAGTCAGTATCACACAGGATAGGATTAGATACATGGCTCAGCAGTCAGTATCACACAGGATAGGATTAGATACACGGCTCAGCAGTCAGTATCACACAGGATAGGACTAGATATACGGCTCAGCAGTCAGTATCACACAGGATAGGATTAGATACACAGCTCAGCAGACAGTATCACACAGGAGAGGATTAGATACACGGCTCAGCAGTCAGTATCACACAGGATAGGATTAGATACACAGCTCAGCAGACAGTATCACACAGGAGAGGATTAGATACACAGCTCAGCAGTCAGTATCACACAGGAGAGGATTAGATACACGGCTCAGCAGTCAGTATCACACAGGATAGGATTAGATACACAGCTCAGCAGACAGTATCACACAGGAGAGGATTAGATACACAGCTCAGCAGTCAGTATCACACAGGAGAGGATTAGATACACATCTCAGCATCAGGTATCACACAGGATAGGGTTAGATGCACGGCTCAGCATCAGGTATCACACAGGATAGGATTAGATACACAGCTCAGCAGTCAGTATCACACAGGATAGGATTAGATACACAGCTCAGCAGCAGGTATCACACAGGATAGGATTAGATACAAAACTCGGCAGACAGTATTACACAGGAGAGGATTAGATACACATCTCAGCCTCAGGTATCACACAGGATAGGATTAGATACACGGCTCAGCAGACAGTATCACAAGGAGAGGATTAGATACACAGCTCAGCAGTCAGTATCACACAGGATAGGATTAGATACACAGCTCAGCAGACAGCATCACACAGGAGAGGATTAGATACACTGCTCAGCAGTCAGTATCACACAGGATATGATTCGATACACGGCTCAGCAGACAGTATCACACAGGCGAGGATTAGAAACACGGCTCGGCGGTCAGTATCACACAGAATGGGATTAGATACATGGCTCAGAAGACTGTATCACACAGGATAGGATTATATACACGGCTCAGAAGACTGTATCACACAGGATAGGATTAGATACACGGCTCAGCAGACAGTATCACACAGGATAGGTTTAGATACACGGCTCAGCAGTCAGTGTCTCACAGGACAGGATTAGATACACGACTCAGCAGACAGTATCACACAGGCGAGGATTAGATACACGGCTCAGCAGTCAGTATCACACAGGCAAGGATTAGATACACGGCTCGGCGGTCAGTATCAGACAGAATGGGATTAGATACATGGCTCAGCAGTCAGAATCACACAGGATAGGATTATATACACGGCTCAGAAGACTATCACACAGGATAGGATTAGATACACAGCTCAGCAGTCAGTATCACACAGGATAGGATTAGATACAAGGCTCAGCAGTCAGTATCACACAGGAGAGGATTAGATACACTGCTCAGAAGACTGTATCACACAGGATAGGATTAGATACACGGCTCAGCAGTCAGTGTCTCACAGGACAGGATTAGATACACAGCTCAGCAGTCAGTATCACACAGGATAGGATTAGATACACGGCTCAGCAGACAGTATCACACAGGCGAGGATTAGATACACGGCTCGGCGGTCAGTATCACACAGAATGGGATTAGATACACGGCTCAGCAGTCAGTATCACACAGGATAGGATTAGATACACAGCTCAGTAGTCAGTATCACACAGGATAGGATTAGATACACAGCTCAGCAGTCAGAGTCACACAGGATAGGATTAGATACACGGCTCAGAAGACTGTATCACACAGGATAGGATTAGATACACGGCTCAGCAGTCAGTATCACACAGGATAGGATTAGATACAAGGCTCAGCAGTCAGTATCACACAGGAGAGGATTAGATACACTGCTCAGAAGACTGTATCACACAGGATAGGATTAGATATACGGCTCAGCAGTCAGTGTCTCACAGGACAGGATTAGATACACAGCTCAGCAGACAGTATCACACAGGAGAGGATTAGATGCACGGCTCAGCAGTCAGTATCACACAGGAGAGGATTAGATACACTGCTCAGAAGACAGTATCACACAGGAGAGGATTAGATACATGACTCAGCAGTCAGTATCACACAGGATAGGATTAGATACACAGATCAGCAGTCAGTATCACACAGGATAGGATTAGATACACAGCTCTGCAGTCAGTATCACACAGGATAGGATTAGATACACAGATCAGCAGTCAGTATCACACAGGATAGGATTAGATACACTGCTCAGCAGTCAGTATCACACAGGAGAGGATTAGATACATGGCTCAGCAGTCAGTATCACACAGGATAGGATTAGATACACTGCTCAGCAGTCAGTATCACACAGGATAGGATTAGATACACTGCTCAGCAGTCAGTATCACACAGGATAGGATTAGATACACTGCTCAGCAGACAGTATCACACAGGATAGGATTAGATACACGGCTCAGCAGACAGTATCACACAGGATAGGATTAGATACACGGCTCAGCAGTCAGTATCACACAGGAGAGGATTAGATACACAGATCAGCAGTCAGTATCACACAGGATAGGATTAGATACACTGCTCAGCAGATGGTATCACACAGGCGAGGATTAGATACACGTCTCAGCAGTCAGTATCACACAGGATAGGATTAATACACTGCTCAGCAGACAGTATCACACAGGATAGGATTAGATACACGGCTCAGCAGTCAGTATCACACAGGAGAGGATTAGATACACAGATCAGCAGTCAGTATCACACAGGATAGGATTAGATACACTGCTCAGCAGATGGTATCACACAGGCGAGGATTAGATACACGTCTCAGCAGTCAGTATCACACAGGAGAGGATTAGATACACAGCTCAGCAGATGGTATTACACAGGCGAGGATTAGATACACAGCTCAGCAGTCAGTATCACACAAAATGGGATTAGATACTTGGCTCAGCAGTCAGTATCACACAGGATAGGATTAGATACACGGCTCAGCAGACAGTATCACACAGGATAGGTTTAGATACACTGCTCAGCAGTCAGTGTCTCACAGGACAGGATTAGATACACAGCTCAGCAGTCAGTATCACACAGGATAGGATTAGATACACAGATCAGCAGTCTGTATCACACAGGATATGATTAGATACACAGCTCAGAAGACTGTATCACACAGGATAGGATTAGATACACGGCTCAGAAGACTGTATCACACAGGATAGGATTAGATACAGGTGACAGGTCCTGTGTGTCAGCAGAGTACAGGCTACTGGCCTGATCTGAGCTCAGCCTGTACTACTACATGTCATCACCAGATGGCGATGCACAGTTATATCTGAGTAGGCGCCTGTTCTCACTGTGGTGTCGCACTCGGTGTGTGCAGTGTGTCCCTTCTTTTGTGGAGTCTGATATGTGAGGACTGACACAGCCTCTCACTGCACAGGATGGGGGACACTGAAATAATATTATCCCACCGCACTCTCAAGTACCACCCAACACAACCCTGATATCAGACACCCTAAAATTATAGATTAGGGATTATACAGTTGTGGCCAAAAGTATTGACACCCCTGCAATTCTGTCAGATAATATTCAGTTTCTTCCTGAAAATGATTGCAAACACAAATTCTTTGGTATTATTATCTTCATTTAATTTGTCTTAAATGAAAAAACACAAAAGAGAATGAAGCAAAAAGCGAAACATTGATCATTTCACACAAAAGTCCAAAAATGGGCCAGACAAAAGTATTGGCACCCTCAGCCTAATACTTGGTTGCACAACCTTTAGCCAAAATAACTGCGACCAACCGCTTCCGGTAACCATCAATGAGTTTCTTACAATACTCTGCTGGAATTTTAGACCATTCTTCTTTGGCAAACTGCTCCAGGTCCCTGATATTTGAAGGGTGCCTTCTCCAAACTGCCATTTTTAGATCTCTCCACAGGTGTTCTATGGGATTCAGGTCTGGACTCATTGCTGGCCACCTTAGAAGTCTCCAGTGCTTTCTCTCAAACCATTTTCTAGCGCTTTTTGAAGTGTGTTTTGGGTCATTGTCCTGCTGGAAGACCCATGACCTCTGAGGGAGACCCAGCTTTCTCACACTGGGCCCTACATTATGCTGCAAAATTTGTTGGTAGTCTTCAGACTTCATAATGCCATGCACACGGTCAAGCAGTCCAGTGCCAGAGGCAGCAAAGCAACCCCAAAACATCAGGGAACCTCCGCCATGTTTGACTGTAGGGACCGTGTTCTTTTCTTTGAATGCCTCTTTTTTCTCCTGTAAACTCTTTGTTGATGCCTTTGCCCAAAAAGCTCTACTTTTGTCTCATCTGACCAGAGAACATTCTTCCAAAACGTTTTAGGCTTTTTCAGGTAAGTTTTGGCAAACTCCAGCCTGGCTTTTTTATGTCTCGGGGTAAGAAGTGGGGTCTTCCTGGGTCTCCTACCATACAGTCCCTTTTCATTCAGATGCCGACAGATAGTACGAGTTGACACTGTTATACCCTCGGACTGCAGGGCAGCTTGAACTTGTTTGGATGTTAAGCCCCCGTTACACACTGCGATATCGCTAGCAATATCGCTGTAAAGTCATCGATTTTGTGACGTTGCAGCGATATTGCTAGCGATATCGCTGTGTCTGATACTTACCTCCGACCGGCTCCCCCGCTGGTCATCGCTGATCGCGCGAGAAGCTGCTGGACCTTTCCTCGTCGGTCACTTCCTGCGGCGCTTCCTGCTGTGAAGACGAGCGCCGCGTGGAGCCGGGCGGGAGGACGCAGGATCGCCGCGTCTGACAGGTAAGTAGCGATCCCCGTCCCCTGCGATGTCGCTGGTGAGATCTGCCTGTGTGGCAGCTCACTAGCGACCATCTAGCGATGCACCAGCGATCCTGACCGCGTTATATCGCTGGTCGGGATCGCTGGTCCATCGTTAGGTGTAACGGTACCCTAAGTCGAGGTTCTTTATCCAACATCCGCACAATCTTGCGTTGAAATCTCTTGTCAATTTTTCTTTTCTGTCCACATCTAGGGAGGTTAGCCACAGTGCCATGGGCTTTAAACTTCTTGATGACACTGCGCACGGTAGACACAGGAACATTCTGGTCTTTGGAGATGGACTTGTAGCCTTGAGATTGCTCATGCTTCCTCACAATTTTGTTTTCTCAAGTCCTCAGACAGTTCTTTGGTCTTCTTTCTTTTCTCCATGCTCAATGTGGTACACACAAGGACACAGGACAGAGGTTGAGTCAACTTTAATCCATGTCAACTGGCTGCAAGTGTGATTTAGTTATTGCCAACACCTGTTAGGTGCCACAGGTAAGTTACAGGTGCTGTTAATTACACAAATTAGAGAAGCATCACATGATTTTTCGAACAGTGCCAATACTTTTGTCCACCCTCTTTTTTATGTTTGGTGTGGAATTATATTCAATTTGGCTTTAGGACAATTCTTTTTGTGTTTTTTAATTTAAGACAAATTAAATGAAGATAATAATACCAAAGAATTTGTGTTTGCAATCATTTTCAGGAAGAAACTGAGTATTATCTGACAGAATTGCAGGGGTGTCAATACTTTTGGCCACAACTGTATGTGTCATATCCACCTTAAAGGGGTTGTCCAGAACTTTAGCATTGTTAGTCTGTGTCAATGTTAATGTCCCAGGCAACCCCTTTAATTCTCCACTAAAAAATCCTCCTGTCAGTATGCAATATTATATACAGTTGTGCTCAAAAGTTTACATACCCCAGCAGAATGTTTTTGCTTTCTTGGCCTTTTTCAGAGGATATGAATGATAACACCAAATCTTTTCCTCCACTCATAGTTAGTGGTTGGGTGAAGCCATTTATTGTCAGACTACTGTGTTTTCACTTTTAAATTATAATGACAACCCAAAACATCCAAATGACCCTGATCAAAAGTTCACATACCCTGGTGATTTTGGCCTGACAACTGTCAATCATATTTTTCTCTCCCACCGCTGACACCGGTATGTTAGGGTTTAGGGGGAGAGGTTGCCCCCAGTTGTTAAGAATTTACTTATTTTAAACATATGGTTGTGGCATATGTAAACCCACACAACTTTTGTTTCCACTTTCATTTCTGGTTAGGAATTTGCAGCTCTCTGGCACCCCCTTTACCCCCAGGTCAGTCAGGGAACTACACCTAGGATAAGTAGTTACCGGAAATGCTGCCTTACCGTGTACTGGCTGTTGGGCACTCTGCAGTGAGGCCGGTATGTGGGTCGCCCAACCAGGGCTGTGGGGTACTCAGTACTGGGCCGGTATCAGTGGGATGTGTCACAGCAGCGGTGACCCGGACCGTGGCCCTGGGCGCCCAAGTAATAGGAAGATGTGAATGGTGGAATGTAGTTAGATGAATAGTTCGTGACGCCACCTGTGGTGCTCGGCAAGGGAGTTGTTAAGCCGACACTGCATGCAGATCCACTGGGACTGGTGGTATGGCACAGCAAAGATGTAAAAGCTCCCCACAGGTGAAGCTATAGTCCCAGGGCAGTGTAGATGTGGTTGGCATGGGGATGTAGCGGTGCCGGAAAGGTAGGAAGCAGACAAGACACAGCGGGGTGCAATTTCTGTACCTTTACTTGATAACTGCAGTCCAGGGTCCTGATTACAGATGGTAACGGAGCAGGCTAGCCTGGAAGCAACTCAGGGATTCTCTCTCAGCAGATGGGTTGTGCAGTCTCCTTTCTAGCGCCTGTTTGAATGAAGCACTCCAAGTACTGAGTTACACTGAAGTACCTCCTGTCAGATGTTCTCAAGAACCTCACTTGCACGGCAGACAGCTGTAGCCTCTCTCGGGGACTCCTCTCTCCTGAGTCCTGGCTCATTATCCAAGCTGCTGTTGTGGCCTCAAGTCTTAGATGGGAGTAGGGCATTTACAGCCTCCTAATCCTCTGGTGCCTCTGGTTGCAGGACCGTTAGTATCCGTACAACCGTGGAGACCAGGCTCCAGTTCATGCGCTCTCTCCAGAGATGAGCTCTTCCTCTCAGCTCTATCTCAGCGCTCCTTCCACATGTCTGCACATTTCATCCTCCGCAGACTAACTAACTAACCACCCCCTCCTCTTGGCCCTCAGAGAGCACTCCTCCCCTTAATCCCGGTTCAGAGTTCCCCCTGCTGGCCTGGAGTGGAACTGTGTTGCATGCATAGATTGACTGCGAGAGAGACCCATCATTGCCTCCAAGCCTGGCATTACCCTTCCCTGGAGGAAGGCAAAGTCACTGTGGCGGCCATACTCCTGGGGGCGCCACATATGTATATCACTAGTCTCAGGCAGGAAATACACAAATAAACTCCCATTCCGTCACTGCCAGGGTCTCCCAAATCCCCCAGAACACTTTGCTGCCACCAGTTACTGTTTGATACTAAAGTTTATATCGGGTCAGGAAAAAAACCAGAAGATAACGTAGTTTTGCGCGGAGGACATTGCAATTCTTTGATAGAGCAAGGAAAACGAGACCATTAAATTTTGTACATTTACTCCAAAAGTATAGGCAGTGTTTACAAAAATACAGATAATATTACAAAAGGAAACAAACTATGGTATATACAAACAGTTACAAATAAAAGCGGATTAAAATAAGAACTTCTACATGTCAGTCACTGGTATGACATGTTGATGAGGAGCGGAGAATCATCCCAGAACAAAGGGTACATCTGCACAGCTCCATTAGCTGATTCTCCAGGCAAGTGACACCCCTCCCCAATTCAGCATCTGAACTTTATACCTTTTTCTTGCTGACCTTGCTGACCTCACTGGGGGGCTGAGCTAGAGGATATAAGCCCCCTTTTAAAAAGTTTTTAGAAAATTCTTTTGCATCTCTGGCTGGGAAGCTCACAGAGTGACGACAGGGGTATCATATGTTTGCTTACAAATTTATCTTTCTTTAGATACCAAACATCATATGTCTATGTATTACTGGGAGGCATATACCCTTTTTCGGTTTCTGGTGGATGCACGGGCTGCAAAACACTGCAGTGCGTAGCTTTAATTATGCTGATTCAGGAAATATATTTGTCCTGTCTGTATGATTATGGTGGGTTATTAAATTTGAGTCTGAATGGACAAAGAACCATGTGCTGGAAACATCTGGATTTAACTGGTCAGGAGCTCACATTACACAAAGCTTGATTACCTGAAGGGAGGGGAGAGTGGACATTCCAACAGGGGAAAGAGGGAGGGGGGCTGGAAGCTCTGAGAGGGAGAATGAAGCGTGAGAAGCTCAGTGTTAGGCCGGCGTCACACTAGAGAGGAATACGGATGAGTGAGAGGCGTTACAAATAACGCATTGCCCACGGACCAATGATTCTCTATGGGTTTGCTCCCATCAGCAGTATTTTTGTTGCATATTTTATACGCAGCATGCTGCGATTGTCAGCGTATTACGACCGTAGTATGCCAATGCAAGTCTTTGGGTGCGCATAAACATCGCATTACACACGAACCACACGTGTGACTTACGAGAAATACGCAGGACTTTGGCAGGTGACAGGAAATATTTCAAGCAATTATCAGGAAGCTTAGACATGCTAATTAGCTCAAAAAGTGCTCCAGACATCCAGGAAGTACGCCTCCACGGAGTCCAGCATCATGGCACCCTACCAGAATCTGAATGTGGAGCTGCTAATTGTTCTTGTGCATGATCACCCGGAATTATGGGACCAACGGGATGCACATTATGCCAACCGGGCAAGAAAGGAGGCTGCATGGAGGCGCATATGTCGCCAAATGTTCCCTGATTTTGATCATCGGCCACGTGAGGAGCAGCAGCACATAAGTAAGTGCCCATAAATTATGTATGTCAAATTACCTGCCTTCAAAAAATTATTTTACAAGTAGGCCCCCCACATCCTGTGCTTCTGATATTGGGTTCTTGTGGCTTGTATATTATTTTTGGACCCACTGGTTGACCCTAACAGAATGTTACCTTGTCCCCAAGCTCCTCATAATACCTAGCAAAAACAATTTAAAGAGTTGCTACTTGCCACATGAGCTACTGTGACCCTGTGCATCTGGCCTGGTTGCACCAATGCTATATGCCACCCTGGGTAGAACTCACACCCTAGTAGGCCACATGACTTTGATACTAGTTCAAAAACTTGTTTTAGGCAAATTGTAATTTTTCATTATTTTATGTCACATTGCAGTCAAAGATGTGATGAGACGCTGGCGCAGCATCCGTGACCAGTATTGCCATGAGCGCTAGCAGTGGGCAAGAAGTGGTTCTGCGGCCCCCACAAAGCGGAAACGTATTTATTTCGACCGCTTCTCGTTCCTCGCTCCAATTATGGATCTCAGACCGTAAGTATACCAAAAACACCACATGACACAAATGCTTTAAAGGGCCCTATCAAAATTTTCCTTTTCCTACATTTTATATTTAATCACAGAACTCAGTCAACATCACTGAAAGGGAGACAGGGTCTGATTCAGAGGCCATCATCGATCCTGTAGGTGGAGGGGTTGAGGTGTCTGCCCCATCTTGTGAGCTTCCAAGGAACCAGGCCCAAGTGACTTCTCCTGCTCGACCTGATCCTGCCCTAGAACCTGGCCCGCCACCAGAAACACCACCACCAGGAACAGAGCCACTACAAGGACCGTCAGCTGCAGCCCCACCCGACATCCAGGATGAACAGGGCAACAGCAGCAGTCCAACTGTTCGGCTAGAGGGCTCCCCCAGCCTGCTGTGCCATACCGGCGAGGTAGACGAAGGCGCCATATCCCTGCCACTGATACCAGGACCAATGTGGATACAGGGGACCAAAATTATTTTACCAGAGTTGCCACTGATGATGGGGAGGAGGAGCACTCACGCAGCCTTGCCCATTATCTTCGTTCCCTTCCCCGTGAGGTGCGGCTACGTGTGCGAGGATCCATTCAGATCCTAATTGACGCAAGCACACCCACCAATACCCCTTATGAGGTGTTTGAGTTTCTAGAGAGGTGGCAGCTGTCACCCAGGAATCTCATGCGTCTTAACCCACACCCTCAAGTGCTCGCTGAATCAGGGTCTGAGGATCCTCCTACACATGGGCCTACACCTCCCCCCCTTCCCCCCCTACCCATCATTGGCAACATCATTCCCAAATGTCAGGGTATAACCCAGCACACCAATATGGCCACTTGTTCCCAGCCAATGTTGGAGGCTGGTCCCAATCTGGCCATTTTGGTGGTTTAGACTCACTGCCCTACCAGCCCCAACAGGAGAGTCGTCTCCAATGTCACAGTGCCCAGTATCCACCTCAAGCCCATGAGCCGGCCCACTACCTCCATCATGGGCAAGAGTATGCCCCCACACAGGCCGAGGGACAAGTTGGCCAAACTAGCCATCAGGCAACACAGGCTGGGCTGCCGCCTTCTCCCCCTACATACTACAATTTATAAGTTTGTGTGTTTTTTGTGTTTAATGCTGTATTGTAACATTTTGTCTTTTTTTTTGGGTCTAAGGCCAATTATGGCCATTTTGATAAATAACATATGGCTCGAATATGGCTTCACAAGGCCTTGAAAAAAAGGATACATAAAAAGTTTTATCTTTCAATTGTTGTTGTCTTTATCAATGATGCACTTACATCACGAGATGCTGCCATATGCTTACACATTGATTTAGAAACAGAGAAAAGACATAAGGGGTTGTAATATATATAGTTTCCCAAAGGCCAAAAAGAAAAATTTACAACATAGACACAGCATGCTCTGGCCAAGAAGTTTCCCCCTCAGGTGACATAAAGTAATTTGTGAAAATATCACGCACTTTGAGCCCAGAAAGCGGTCTACGTTGAGGGTTGATAGGTGGTCTCGCCCTACTCACATTGTCTGACCCACGCACAACAGCAGCAGAGGAGGAACAATCATGTATCCTTGTGAAGGTATGGCGAACGCCACATGCTTTAATTACTTCATTTACATTTTGTTCACTCAGCTGAATGGCAGCTGAATTTGCTGAACCCGCCATATGGCCCAAAGAATGCCAAAGGAACACTCCACCAGTCGCCGAGCACGTGATAGGCGCAAGTTAAAAATTCTGTGGTCAAGGTTGCGCCGGGGATATGGCCTCATGACATTGCGCGTTAACTGAAACGCCTCATCTGCCACAAGGACATAAGGGACTGATTCTTGAGTGGAGCCTGGTAGCTGGCGTGGTGGTAGATCCAACTGGTTGGTGCGTAGTCGCCGACGCATAATGGAAGTATTGAAGACTCTAGAGTCTCCTTCCATAGGCCCCAATGTCAACAATTATAAACTTGTATTGAGGGTCGGCCAGAGCCAACAATACAACAGAAAAGTATTGTTTATAATTGAAGAATTGAGAGCCAGAGTTCGGCGGCTTACGCACCCAGATATGTTTGCCATAAAGGGCCCCAATCCAATTAGGAAACTGGCATTCCTCATTAAATATGATGTCCCCACACACCCTCCCTACAATATCGCCCCACCCAGGGCCGGCGTTAGGTGCAGGCAGCCCAAGCAACTACCAAGCAGCACATCATGCAGTCGCTATGGGGCCCACCTGCCCCCAGTGCCGACTCCCCCTGCCTCCTCATTGAACTATACCAGTGTCATAGATGCCGATACAGTTCAACGCAATGATGGAGGAGAGAGCGTCAGCTGACGCTCCCTCTCCCATCATTCCCCACTCTGCCTCTGACACTGCAGGTGCGTGATAGCGTCATTGTGCACTCACTGTGTGCCAGGCAGTGCAGGCTGAGACAGGAGCAGCACAGGCACGAGGAGAGGTGAGGAGTGTGTGTTTTTTTATGTAACAGTGAGTACTGTACTGCGGGGCCAGGATAGATGAGTGCTGTGCTATATACCATGGGTGGGTACGTTATACATTATATTCTATGGGGAGGTGGGCTGTATTATATTCTATTTGGGGCTACATTATATTCTATGGGGGTCTGTATTATATTTATTATATTCTATGGGGGTGATCACATCATACTATATGAGGAGGCTACATTGTATTCTACGGGGGGCTGCATTATATTCTATGAGGGGCTAGATTATACTGTATGGGATCTTCATTATACTTTATGAGGGGCTACATTATATTCTATTGAGGCTATATTGTATTCTATGGAGGGGCTACATTATACTATATAAGGGGCTACATTATAGTCTATGGGGGGCTGCCATATATTCTATGGAGGGGCTGCATTATACTATATGAGGTGTTAGGCGTCAAGTTTCTCCCACTGCACAGGGGGAGTCTCCAGCCGTGTCCTCTGTGGTCTCCCAATCTTCTGCAGCCACAGAGGTTCCTGCTCAGCAGAGACATTGGTCACAGCATCTTGCCCAGGCTAATGCTAGGCGTCTGGTTGCTCATCCAGGCTCAGCTATTTTACCATGCATGAGTCAGCGGAAAGCAGATACTCCAGAGACTAAGGGCCCCGTCACACATAGCGACTCACCAGCAATCCCGACAATGATATCAATGTGTCAGGATCGCTGGTGAGTCGCTACATGATCGCTGGTGAGCTTGGCGCATGGCGTCACTGTTTACTTTAGTTACCAGCGTGCTGGTGCAGGGAGCTGGTAACTAAGGTACACATCGGGTTTCTAAGGGGGGTGCGTCACTTAGAAACCTGATGTGTACCTTGGGTACCAGCTCCCTGTATCAGCGCACTGGTAACCAGGGGCGTATCTAGGGGGGGGGCAACCGGAGCAGTTGCCCCGGGCGCAGCCGGCAGGGGGCGCAGTCCGGGCTGCCTAATGCAGCAGTCCACAGTGTCCTCCCTGGCGGCTGCGTTCTGCTGCCCCCCCGGCCTGGGAGTCGGCAGTTCTCTGTGTCAGCTGTCAAGCTGACAGCTGGCGCAGAGAAGGTGCGCGTGCCGGCTCCCAGGTAACAATTGTACTGGCGTCTGTATAGACGCCAGTACAATTGCAGCTCTGACCGCCGGACCAGAGCGACGTCAGCAGCGTGACATGTCATGTGATCATGCTGCTGACGTCACTCCCCGGTGCCCAGAGCGAGCGCTCAGTGCTGGTGGTAAGTGTGCTCCAATGTGGAGCTGAAGAAACCACCGAAGATGGGAGATGGGGTGGTGTTAATGTGTGGCGATGGGGGTTAATGAGTGGGGATGGGGTTAATGTGTGGGGGGGTTTAAAGAGTGGGGATGGGGTTAATGTGTAGTGGGGTTAATGAGTGGGGATGGGGGTAAATGTGTGGGTGGTTAGAGTGGGGATGGGGTTAATGTGTGGGGGGTTAATGAGTGGGGATGGGGGTTAATGTGTAGAGGGGTTAATGAGTGGGAATGGGGGTTAATGTGTTGGGGGTTAATGTGTGGGGGGTTAAAGAGTGGGGATGGGGTTAATGTGTGGGGGGTTAATGAGTGGGGATGGGGGTTACTGTGGGGGGTTAAAGAGTGGGGATGGGGTTAATGTGTGGGGGGTTAATGAGTGGGGATGGGGTTAATGTGTGGGGGTTAATGAGTGGGGATGGGGGTTAATGTGTGGGGGGTTAATGAGTGGGGATGGGGGTTATTGTGTGGGGGGTTAATGAGTGGGGATGGGGGTTATTGTGTGGGGGTTAATGAGTGGGGATGGGGGTTAATGTGTGGGGGGTTAATGAGTGGGGATGGGGTTGATGTGTGGGGGGTTAATGAGTGGGGATGGGGGTTAATGTGTGGGGGGTTAATGAGTGGGGATGGGGTTAATGTGTGGGGGGTTAATGAGTGGGGATGGGGGTTAATGTGTGGGGGGTTAATGAGTGGGGATGGGGGTTAATGTGTGGGGGGTTAATGAGTGGGGTACATAATGTGTTGGGGGATTTGGAAGTAGGGATGGGGGGTTAATGAGTGGGGATGGGGGTTATTGTTTGGGGGTTAATGAGTGGGGATGGTGTTAATGTGTGGGGGATTTGGAGTGGGGAGTACATAATGTTTGGGGGGGATTGGGGAGTGGGGATGGGGGTTATTTAATGTGTGGGGGATTTGGAGTGGGGGTACATAATGTGTGGGGGGATTTGGGAGTGGGGATGGGGTTATTTAATGTGTGGAGGATTTGGAGTGTGGATGGGGGGGTTAGTTAATGTGTGGGGGGATTTGGAGTGTGGATGCGGGGTATTTAATGTGTCTGAGGGATTTGGAGTGTGGATGGGGGGTTATTTAATGTGTGTGAGGGATTTGGAGTGGGGATGAGGGAATTTAATGTGTGTGGGGAGATTTGAGGACACAGAGTATGTATGAGGAAACAGTATGGGGGTTGGGTGCAGACAGTATGGGGAGCAAACGGGTTAATGTATGTGGACACAGTATGGGGAGTCAGGGGTATGTGTGAGCAGACAGTATAGAGTGAGGGGGTAAATATATGATGAGACAGTATGGTGAACAGAGGGATGTTAGAGGAGGGAGGGGGGTAATGTGAGGTGACAGTATATTGCAGATATTTTTATTTAGGAGCATTATAATGACACTTCTATCTTTAAGGGCATCGGGTGGAGATTTGCTGCAGAAGACCGGAGAAGATGGAAGACTGCAGAGACGGCTGTGGATGAGAAAACTCATCATGGGGTCTGGACAAGACGAAGAAAAGGAGAACGACTCCAGAGATGTCATCTATATGGTACCTGGGTGTAAATATTATTTGTGATACTGACTTATTCTCATGTTTTTATTTGTTAGGAACATTAAAAGGGTTGTCCAGGTATATGCTGAGTCTGCAGTCATTCTAGGTGACTGAAGACTTCTGAATTCTCACAGTGCTCACTGAACGCTGTCAGGATTCTCTCGTGCCGGTAATTTACATACATGTGGTCACATGCTGACTAGACGTGAGTGGCCTCACTCAATGAAAATGAACGGAGCGAGGCCGGGCACTTATTATCGGAATCTGGCCAGAAGTATATAAATCACATGCTTGTGCTGACATGACTGTACATCGGCAAGGGAGAATCCTAAAAGTGTGCAGTGCATTAGTTGTGAGAATTCAGAAGCTGCAATGTCAGGACTCAGCTCTGCAGGTTGCAGTGGTCATCACACGGACACTTCACTCATATGCGATTTTCATATTTGACAACGAGCTTCTCTTCCTGCTTTCAGTTTTTACTGAACATTGAGAGCATTAGGGAGAGCAGCTTGTGGGTACATGGCTAAGTGTGCAAGTCGCATATGTACTTGGTGTGGGGGGGGCGCCGAACCAAATTCTTGCCCCGGGTGCCAGGAAGCCTAGATACGCCTCTGCTGGTAACTAAGGTACACATCGGGTTTCTAGGCGCTGCGCGCCCCTTAGAAACCATGCGTTTACCCTAGTTACCAGCTCTTGGTCGCTGGTTTCCCGCCTGTCACACACAGCGATGTGTGCTGGCCAGGAGGAGACCAGTGACCACAAAAATGTCCAAAGGTTTCCACAGCGATCAGCGATAAGCGGCAGGGGGGCCGGTCGCTGATAGCTGTCACACACAGTAATCTCGCTGGTGAGATTGCTGTTGCGTCACAAAACTTGTGACTCAGCAGCGATCTCGCTAGCGAAATCGCTATATGTGACGGGGGCTTAAGTCCTGCTTTTCTCCTACTGAGCATGCCTGTGGGACGACCTCTCATTGGAGGTCAGAGGTCACATGCTCAGGTCCTGTTGCTGCTCTGGTTGGACCACTAAGAAGGTCCCGGGAGCCTGCAACTATAAAAGCTTAGCATGGCCGCCCGGCCATGCGCTAATATAGAGAAAGATATAGACCATGTGGAGTGAGTGTTGTATGCATGTATGAATGTCTCTGGTGAATGACTCATTATGAAACCCCTATCCTTGGTATGCATGTCTTGTGTAGCCTAGCCTGCTAGCGCCCAGGCTGAGGTCCAGGTAGAAGCAGAGTCAGAGGTTGGCATCAGCATCCACCGGTGGCTTTGTCTGCACGCCACGGTGCACATAGTCTGCATTCCTCGGTGGTCAGCGTTCATTAGGGGCGTCCACAGGTGCGACGCCGCATGCTCAGTAGGTCTAGAGGGACTCAGACTTCGTGTCCTTGGGGCTGAGTTCTGTGACCACATACTGACCACTCTCTTGCCGAGTGCTGTGAGTTTTAAGAGGCTCCGGTATTTATGTTCCGCAGTACTGCGGCTCTGTGACGTAACAGAGTCTGCTCCTGTTCACACGGGGTGATGTTAACCCACATGTGACCTTCTGTATACCGCTATATACATCCGTCATTACCAAGCAGCAGTTTACCACCTCAGCACGGTGGACCCCGGGCTGCAAACGCACCTTACTATCATTTTATTATTTGGTGCGTTCCGCCAGTTCTAACAAGAGGGGGGCTGCATTATATTCTATGGAGGGGTTACATTATATCCTGTGGGGTGGCTGTATTATGCTCTAAGGGGTGGCTGCATTATACTATAAGAGGGGGGCTGCATTATATTTAATGGGGGGTTACATTATATTGTATGGTGGGGCTGCATTATACTCTGTGGGGTGGCTGCATTATGCTCTATGGGGTGGCTGCATTATACTATATGTGGGCTGCATTATTCTGGATTGAGAACTATGGGGAATACATTATACTATATGAAGAACTATCGGTTGCATTATACTATGGGAAGTGAATTGTTCTACATGGATGACTGGCGGTGTATTATACTATATGGAGCACTATGAGGAGTGTAATATACTATATGGAGCACTGAGCAGTGTATTTTAATATATGGAGGAGTGTATTATATTACATGGAGGACTGAGTAGTGTATTATACTATATGGAGGACTGAGTGCATTTTAATATATGGAGGGCTGTGAGGAGTGTATTATACTATATGGAGGACTATGGGGCACATTATATTATATGGAGGACTATGGGGTGTAAACTGTAGATGTGCTGCTGATAAGATGATACTGTATGGGGACAGATTGATACATTAGTGATCGTTCTCTCCCCATCATTCTTTCTCAGACGGTGGAAAGAGGCCGGGAAACAAGTTTTGAACAACTTCAATATTGTCGATCACACTCATTTAGCATCCTGAACTCAGCGCATGTAAATACAATTGAAATGCTTCTGTGTGACCGCAATATTTTAGCATTTGGGGCCCCATTTTAAACTTTGCCTAGGTCCCCACTTTGCCTAAAACCAGCCCTGCCCCACCATATGATGCCACCTACTGCACATGCCCCCTTACATCAAATATGATGTCCCCACACACTCTCCCCACAATGCCCCCCCACTGTATGATGCCGCCTACAGTACATTCCCTTTTACATCAAATATGATGTCCCCAAATACCCTCCCCACAATGTCCCCCCACCAGTGTCAGACTGGGGTGTCAAGGGCCCACCAGTAACATTGACTTTGGGGGGCACTTTTCACCTGCATGCAAATATTACACGACCCTCGTTCACAAATCTACCTATATCTCTATTTAATAATAAACTGGATAGTTTGCTTAATAAATGAGATGCTGCTTTTTTCTGTACATAGAATCATAGAATCATAGGGTTGGGAGGGACCTCCTGGGCCATCTGGTCCAACCACCTGCTCAAAGCAGGATTCACTAAATCATCCCAGACAGATGTCTGCCCAGCCTCTGTTTGAAGACTTCTATTGAAGGAGAGCTCACCACTTCTCGTGGCAGCTTGTTCCACTCATTGATCACTCTAACTGTCAAAAAGTTTTTCTAATATCTAATCTGTGTCTCCTCCCATTCAGTTTCATCCCATTGCTTCTAGTCTTTCCTTGTGCAAATGAGAATAAAGATGATCCTTCTACAATGTGACAGCCTTTGAGATATTTGTAGACAGCTATTAAGTCTCCTCTCAGTCTTCTCTTTTGCAAGCTAAACATTCCCAAATCCTACAACCTTTCCTCATAAGACAGGGTTTGCAGACCGGTCACCATTCTGGTCGCTCTTTTCTGAACTTGCTCCAGTTTGTTGATGTCTTTTTTAAAATTTGGTGCCCAAAACTGGACACAGTATTCCAGATGAGGTCTGACCAAAGAGGAGTAGAAGGCAATAATGACTTCACGTGATCTAGACTGTATGTGTCACGCCGTTCTGTCTGTATCTGCTTGTCGGCGTGACAATGCATGTGCCTGCTTTAACCCCTTACTCCTTTTCCCTAATTGAGCTGGGATACTGCTGGCTGTTACCTGTATGGAGCCTGCTCAGTTCCCTGCTCTGCTGCGTAGCTGCACATGTGGTGTTAGGTCTTTGCTCTGCTGCTTGACCATTCGCATTTGCGGTCCCTGGTCGCCGCTGTGGAAGCTGTTCGTGGGTTGTGAGGTCATTTGCAGCTGGTGCATGACTTTCCACGTTTGTCTAGGCTTGCAGACGATGCCAGGTGCTCTAAGCTGCAGTTCCTGCACTGATTGTGCTGCGATGGTTTTTGTGTGTGCTTAGGGTGTGTGCGACCACACCTCCCCTACTTTTATCAGGGTTAGTGTGTGTACTTGAAATGCTGTCCCCAGCCAATTGCTGAGGGGCAGCTCCTTTATAAACTTACCCTGCCCTATGGGCGGGGCCAGAGCTACTCGCAAAGCTCCTGGACTTTGCCATGTGTGTCTCGTGTCTGTGTCTCTGGACCTCGTCTGTCTCGGTTATGGTACCAAAGTCCCTGCCTTGATTCCTGCTTTGTCCTGTACCCTCGCCCTGCCCCGGAGGCGGCATATCCAGGCCTGAATCCTTGATCCTGTACCTGTCCTGTACCTGACCCTGTCTAAATTTGCCCTGGCCTGGAGGTGGTGTATCCAGACTTGAATCCTTGATCCTGTACCTGACCATGTTTGAACTGTCTGCTGTGTTATGTTCCTGGAATCCCTCTGTGTTTGGAGCCCTGCTCCCAGTGACTCTGAGACTCTTGTAACCGGTGTTCCTGCTGAGCATCTACTATGCTGTGCTCTGACTACCATGCGATGCTAGCTCCATGCAGGCCCAGCAGTCCTGCGGTGTTAGCATCATCACGCTTGAGTTCCTTCCTAGGTCCGATGCCGGAGCCTGTCGACCGCAGTCTGGAACCTGATGACCGCGGCCTGGAGCCTGGAGCTGGATGACTGCAGTGGTGCCTGTAGGTCGTGTTGGATGTCCGGAACCAAACGACTCCCGTCTGATGTCTGCTGGTGACTCTGATGTTCTGTGGGTGACCCTGATGTCCTGATGACCTAGTGTACCCTGATGTCCTGATGACCTCATGTGTCCTGATGTCCTGATGACCTCGTGTGTCCTGATGACCTCGTGTGTCCTGATGACCTCGTGTGTCCTGATGTCATGATGACCTCATGTACCCTGATGTCCTGATGACCTCGGGTGTCCTGATGTCCTGATGACCTCGTGTGTCCTGATGTCCTGATGACCTCGTGTACCCTGATGTCCTGATGACCTCGTATGTCCTGATGTCCTGCCTGTGTCCTGATGTCCCGCTTATGAGTGCCTCGGTGATCCGATGATACCTTGGGGTCCACTGGGTGGTACCCTTCTGGGAGGTGTGGAATCGGGAGCCTGGTTTAGCCCTGTTTTGTCTATGTACTGTGACTTTAAATAAACTTTACTTTATTTATACTTAAAGTTGTGCGGTGTTATCTAGTCCTATGTGTCTTCTTTGTCCACATGCTCAGCTGCCACAGAATCCCGGTCGCTGCCCTTCCCTAGTTCGGTTAGGCCCGGGTCCCCCTCTATGGTATAGAGGGTCAATATTGCGTCCCCGGGGGGAGCCCGCCCCTCGCCGTCGACGTGGAGGTGCGGCTGGGCCGTATCTGCTTCTATTAATACATCCTAGAATTGCATTTGCCTTTTTTGCTGCTGCATCACATTGTTGACTCATATTCAGTCTGTGAAATCAATGAAATCAATGAAATCAATTAGTATACCCAAGTCTTTTTCACATGTATGGGCAGTACAGAGTGAATCAAGTGAATTATGCCAAGTACTGCCCATACATTTGAATTGGGGGCCGGGATGTGCACAGGGGCCCACCAGGTGATTCTCCTGTTCCCCTATGGGCCAGTCCAAGCCTGCCTCCCACAGTATGATGCCACCCACAGTACATTCCCCCTCACATTAAATATGATGTCCCCACACATATTTAATGTGTAATTATTTAATGAGGTGATTATTATGGTGGCCTTCAACTACCCAGACATAGACTGGGAAACTGAAACCTGCGTATCTCAGAAAGGAAACCAATTTCTGTCAGTGACCAAGGATAATTATCTGTCACAACTTGTGCAGGGCCCAACTAGAGGGACAGCCCTTCTGGACTTAGTTTTAAGCAACTGGCCAGATAGAATAACAGAAGTACACGAGTCGATGGGCACCTAGGGAACAGTGACCACAATATAATACAATTCCACTTGTCCTTCAGTAAGGTGCCCTGGAAGGGGGTTACGAACACGCTGAATTTCAGGAAAGCAAAGTTTGATCAGCTTAGAGAGGACCTTCGCCGAATTGATTGGGACAACGTCCTCAAAAATAGGAGCACAGAAAATAAATGGGAAATATTTAAATCAGTTTTACACACCCACTGCGAGCTAGCCATACCGTACAGAAATAAAAGGGCTAGGAACAGGAGAACACCAATGTGGCTAAATAAGGATGCAAAAAGGGCAATAAATAACAAGAACAAGGCATTTAGGAAGCTAAAACAAGAAGGCAATGAAGAAGCATTAAAAAGTTATAGAGAAAAAAATAAAATGTGTAAAAAACAAATACATTTAGCAAAAGTGGAAACTGAGAGACTCATTGCTAAGGAAAGTAAAACAAACCCCAAACTATTCTTTAATTATAGAAACAGTAAAAAGATTCAAATTGACGGTGTCGGCCCTTTAAAGAACAATGAGGGTGAAATCATAGAGAGCGATGCGGGAAAAGCAAATGTTTTAAATACTTTTTTCTCCACAGTGTTCACACAGGAAAAGGATTTGCCAGGGGAAATGCAGAGTGATAATGTAAACTCCCCATTAAGTATTACCGCCTAACCCAGAAAGAAGTGCAGAACCGCCTTAGTAAGATTAAAATTGACAAATCACCAGGCCCTGATGGCATTCACCCTCGGGTATTAAGGGAGTTAAGTCATGTGATAGACAGGCCTCTATTCCTTATATTTAAAGACGCTATAGAAACAGGGTCTGTTCCTTTTGATTGTCGGCAAGAAAATGTGGTACCAATATTCAAAAAGGGAACCTGGAAACTATAGGCCGGTAAGCTTAACATCTGTTGTGGGTAAGATTTTTGAAGGGTTTCTAAGGGATACCATTATGGAATATCTCAATGTTAATAAATGTTTAACTCCATATCAACATGGATTTATGAAGGATCGCTCCTGTCAGACTAACCTGATCAGCTTCTATGAGGATGTAAGCTCTCAAATGGACCAAGGAGAATCATTGGATGTCATTTATCTCGACTTCTCTAAAGAATTTGACACTGTCCCACATAAAAGATTGGTAAGTAAGATGAGAAAGCTTGGGCTAGGGGAAAATGTGTGTAGATGGGTAGGTAGCTGGCTTAGTGATAGAAAGCAAAGAGTGGTTATTAATGGGGCATCCTCAGATTGGGCCAGGGTTACTAGTGGGGGACCACAGGGTTCTGTACTGGGCCCCCTACTATTTAATATATTTATTAATGATCTAGTGGATGGCTTACACAGTAAAATATCAGTATTTGCAGATGATACAAAACTATGTAAGGTAGTTAACACAAAGGAGGACAGTTTGCAACTACAGACAGATTTGAGTAAATTGGAGAATTGGGCTGAAAAATGGCAAATGAGGTTTAACACAGATAAGTGTAAGGTTATGCACATGGGAAGGAGAAACAGATGCTACAATTACTTACTAAATGGGAAACTGCTGGGGAAATCAGACATGATAATACAGCACAGTACAAAAAGAGGACTTGAAAATCCTCCAATAATGAGAACAGCAAAAGAACAAGAAGGTTTACCCGTACAGGCCTCCAAACAAATGCACTATCAGGATGCAGTGGACCCATATAATAAAGATGGCAACACAGGTGCAAAAATACCAATCAAGCAACTGCTCCAGCCTACCAATACATGGAGGGGGCGATTGCCTGGTATGTTGATGCACAAAACAACTTGTATGCGGCGCTGTTCACACTAAGGCCATGCACAGCATCCAGGCCAGCCTAGTACCAACACCCTTCTATTAGTTCAGGCGGGCTGCCCAGCGCTAACAAAATGCATGCCGTGTGAACAGACACCGCAGTTTACAAGACCAAATGGGCCCAACTGTTGTTTTGTGCATCAACATACCAGGCAATCGCCCCCTCCATCTTTATTATATGGGTCCACTGCATCCTGATAGTGCATTTGTTTGGAGGCCTGTACGGGTAAACCTTCTTGTTCTTTTGCTGTTCTCATTATTGGAGGATTTTCAAGTCCTCTTTTTGTACTGTGCTGTATTATTATTTAGTGTTAGGTACCCGTAAGCGTGGAGATCTTTGACGTAGGTTACGGGCTCACGTATTTTGGCCAAAATATTAGCTAATACTCCACATTTTTTTAAAATGTGTTTTTTGCACTTTTTATTCGGGGTGTAGTTGGGCCCATTTGGTCTTGTAAACTGCGGTGTCTGTTCACACAGCATGCATTTTGTTAGCGCTGGGCAGCCCGCCTGAACTAATAGAAGGGTGTTGGTACTAGGCTGGCCTGGATGCTGTGCATGGCCTTAGTGTGAACAGCGCCGCATACAAGTTGTTTTGTGCATCAACATACCAGGCAATCGCCCCCTCCATGTATTGGTAGGCTGGAGCAGTTGCTTGATTGGTATTTTTGCACCTGTGTTGCCATCTTTATTATATGGGTCCACTGCATTTGTTTGGAGGCCTGTACGGGTAAACCTTCTTGTTCTTTTGCAGAAATCAGAAATGGAAAAAGACTTAGGCATCTTAGTCAATAAGAAGCTAAATTGGAGTGCCCAGTGTCAGGCAGCTGCCACCAAAGCAAATAGGGTCACGTGGGATGCATTAGAAGAGGTCTGGGGACACGAGATGAAAGCATAATTCTCCCTCTGTACAAATCACTCATCAGACCACACTTGGAGTATTGTGTGCAATTTTGGACGCCGGTGCTCAAGAAAGACATTACTGAACTTGAAAGGGTTCAAAGGCGGGCTACTAAAATGATAAATGGAGTTGGTTCACTACAATACCCAGAAAGGTTATCAAAATTAGGTCTATTTACTCTAGAAAAGAGAAGACTTAGGGGAGACTTAATATATATGTACAAGTATATCAGAGGGCAATACAGTGATCTCTCCAATGAACTGCTTGTACCAAGGACTGTGACAAGAACAAGGGGGCATTCTCTTCGTTTGGCGGAAAGACAATTTCTGCACCAGCATAGAAGAGGGTGCTTCACGGTAAGAGCAGTGAGGCTCTGGAATTCTCTTCCTGAGGAAGTGGTGATGGCCAACTCACTGAATGAATTTAAGAAAGGAATGGATGCTTTTCTTGTGAGTAACAGTATAGAAGGTTATGAATAACAGAATATTATAGGTAGAGGGTTTACCCAGCTTAGGGGAAGGAATTTTTTTCCTTATGGAGAAAATTGGCTTCTACTCTGTGGGTTTTTTTACCTTCTCCAGGATCAACAATGCAGAACAGCTGCACTAAACATAGGCTGAACTAGATGGACATAAGGTCTTCCTTTAGCTTTCAAAACTATGTTACTATGTTATGTATTTGCCTGCTGATTTGGTGCTGTCTGTTTGCTCATCTGGTTCTTTGACTTCTGCGTGGTTTCACTATCCGTTCTGTCTGTCCCCTTGGTATTGTTTCTGCCTCTCCCAGTTTCCTGACTCCTTTGGCTTGGCCCTGACTACTCTCCTACTGTTGGCTCCGTCCCGATCCCACCCCCTGTGGTCACGTGTCACAGGTCCTGTTTGTTGGTGGTCACGTGCTGTCTAGAGTTGAGCGATACCGTCCGATGCTTCAAAATATCGGATCGGAATGGATTGGCCGATCTTTAAAAAAAGTATCGGTATCGCCGATGCCGATACCGGAAGTCCCATTCAAGTCTATGAGACTTCCGGTATCGGAATTGGAAAAACCCTTTCCTGCCCTTGTACAGCCTCTCGGGGGTCTGTACGGGCCTTCCGGGGGTCTCTGCCGGCCTGCCGGGGGTCTGTGCCGGCCTGCCGGTGGGCTGTGCGGACTGCTCGGGGTCTGTGCACCCTGTGGGGGTCTGTACCGGCCTGCCGGGGGGCTGTGCCGGCCTGCCGGGGGGCTGTGCTGATGTCCGGGGGTCTGTGCAGGCATCGTTCGATGGGACTACAAGTCCCATCGGGCGATGCCTGCTACCATGACAGTGATTGACACATTAGCCAATGATGGGACAGTAGTAGTCCCATCATCCGGCTAATGTGTTAAATGTAAAAAAAAAAAAAAAAAAAATACTACATACATACATACTACATGCATGCTACATACATACTACATGCTACATACATAGTACATATATACTACATGCATGCTACATACATACTACATGCTACATACATACTACATACTATATATATACTACATGCATGCTACATACATGCTACATGCTACATACATACTACATACATACTACATATATACTACATGCATGCTACATACATGCTACATGCTACATACATACTACATACATACTACATGCTACATACATACTACATACATACTACATATATGCATCATACATACTACATGCTACATACATACTACATACTACATATATGCATCATACATACTACATGCTACATACATACTACATACATACTACATATATACTACATGCATGCTACATACATACTGCATGCATGCTACATACATACTACATGCATGCTACATACATACTACATACATGCTACATACATACTACATGCTACATGCATGCTACATACATACTACATGCATGCTACATACATACTACATACATACTACATGCATGCTACATACATACTACATGCATGCTACATACATACTACATGCTACATACATACTACATACATACTACATGCATGCTACATGCAATACATTCATACAATACATACATAGACATACAGTACATATAACATAGAGTAACATACTTACCAATACTTGTCACATTGTTCCCCGAAGCCATTGTCGTCTGCTGAATAAATATTAACATAACAAACCACAAAAATACTCACCCATGATCCAAAGCAGTCCACGAGTGTGTCCCACGACGATCTTGGGTAGAGAACTGCAGCATCAGCTGATGCTGCCGTTCTCTACGGGCTGCAGGAATCCAATGACGGAAGGTAGGTATCCTTCCGCACTGTATTCCTCCGCCACTTAAAAAAAAAAAGTCCCTAGTCTCACTTTATGCCATTGCTGTGTGGGAATTTGCTGTATGTAGCATGCATGTAGTATGTATGTAGTATATATGTGGTATGTATGTAGCATGTAGTATGTAGCATGCATGTAGTATGTATGTAGTATATATGTGGTATGTATGTAGCATGTAGTATGTATGTAGCATGCATGTAGTATGTATGTAGTATGTATGTAGCATGTAGTATGTATGTAGCATGTAGTATGTATGTAGCATGCATGTAGTATGTATGTAGTATGTATGTAGCATGTAGTATGTATGTAGCATGCATGTAGTATATATGTAGTATGTATGTAGCATGTAGTATGTATGTAGCATGCATGTAGTATATATGTGGTATGTATGTAGCATGTAGTATGTATGTAGCATGCATGTAGTATGTATGTAGTATGTATGTAGTATTTTTTTTTTTTTTTAAACATTTAACACATTAGCCGGATGATGGGACTACTACTGTCCCATCATTGGCTAATGTTTCAATCACTGTCATGGTAGCAGGCATCGCCCGATGGGACTTGTAGTCCCATCGGACGATGCCTGCACAGACCCCCGGACATCAGCACAGCCCCTCGGCAGGCCGGTACAGACCCCCACAGGGTGCACAGCCCCCCGGCAGGCCGGTACAGACCCCGGGCAGTCCACACAGCCCCTCGGCAGGCCGGCACAGCCCCCCAGCAGGCCGGCAGAGACCCCCGGAAGGCCCGAAATGACGGCGCATCATGATGCGCACACACCGCGCATCATGATGACGTCATTTCGGCTGTCAATCAACTTTGAACTTCCGATTCCGATGCCCGATATTGAAAAAATATCGGATGTCGGTATCGGAATTCCGATACAGCAAGTATCGGCCGATACCCGATACTTGCGGTATCGGAATGCTCAACACTAGTGCTGTCCCATCTCTGTCCCCAGACGCTGCGAACCCCATTCATCTGCACTACACAGGACATGTAATTACCAGTGGGTACCTAGTACGCGGTCCGTGATACACCATATCTTCACCCCAGGGGTGGGGTTTAGTAGGCAAATATTCAGCCTTCTGAGCCATTTGGTGGTCAGAATGCCTGGATAGGCTAACTCCAGAATGAGGCTTTTGTTTATATTAAACTGAACGCTGTTTTTAGGTAATCCTGAGTGGGCGAATCCCAGCAACTACACAGACTGTATGCCTTTTTGTCTTTCCTTCCTGTTTTGCCTGAGGGGCCTTGTTTATTTTTACTTTGCACTGGTTTATGCTGCATGTATATAATAAACCACTCTAAGATTTAAAGAGCCAGTGTACCTGTGCATACCTCCATGTGCAGCCGAGCAAGCCGATCTACCTCAGGTGGTGTTTGGAATGTGGGCAACATCCCCAAGGAGCACATGTGCATTACCTGCATGTCTTAAGCCCCCGTTACACACAGCGAGATTGCTAGTGATGTCGCTAAAGCATCACCGATTTTGTGACGCAGCAGCGATATTGCTAGCGATATCGCTATGTGTGATACTTACCTCCAACCGGCTCCCCCGCTGGTTATAGCTGATCGCGCGAGAACGTCCTGGACCGCGGGCGGGAGGACGTCTTCTTCGCCGCGTCTGACAGGTAAGTAATGACCGCTGACCGCTGCTCTGTCGCTGGTGAGAACTGCCTGTTTGGCAGCTCACTAGCGACCATTTAGCGATGCACCAGCGGCGATCCTGACCGGGTCGTATCATGAAAATTGAAAAAATTCAAAGATGGGTTGAAATAAAAACCAAGATGAAAAAGATGATAAAAAATAATAATAATAACAATAATAATGAATGATACAATATAATATAAAAATACCTTTATTGAAATATTGGCACAACAATTAAATGCATAAAATTGTGTATATATATAAAATAAAATAAGATAATATAATGACATATACAACCACAAAAGCAATATATTTATGGACAATGGAAAAACCAGTCCATAACAAAAGGCTTAATTAATGATCCAGATAAAAAAGTGCATAAATAAAGTAACATAAAATATCTAATAAATGTGTCCAAAAGTGCAAAAAAGTGCAAAAAGGTGCTGATGTGCAAAAGAATTATACATATAAATCGCCGTGAGGCGAGTGCAAGACACAAAATAATACCTGTAAGCCAATTGGTGCTATATGGGTTGTATAAGAACGCGCCCCGACGCGCGTTTCGGAAATAGAATCTCCTTCGTCCTCCTGACGAAAACGCGCGTCGGGGCGCGTTCTTATACAACCCATATAGCACCAATTGGCTTACAGGTATTATTTTGTGTCTTGCACTCGCCTCACGGCGATTTATATGTATAATTCTTTTGCACATCAGCACCTTTTTGCACTTTTTTGCACTTTTGGACACATTTATTAGATATTTTATGTTACTTTATTTATGCACTTTTTTATCTGGATCATTAATTAAGCCTTTTGTTATGGACTGGTTTTTCCATTGTCCATAAATATATTGCTTTTGTGGTTGTATATGTCATTATATTATCTTATTTTATTTTATATATATACACAATTTTATGCATTTAATTGTTGTGCCAATATTTCAATAAAGGTATTTTTATATTATATTGTATCATTCATTATTATTGTTATTATTATTATTTTTTATCATCTTTTTCATCTTGGTTTTTATTTCAACCCATCTTTGAATTTTTTCAATTTTCATTTATACCCGGATGGTCTGCCATCCCCTTTTTTTGGGGGATTGATTCCAGCACACATTTGATATTGATAATTTTATTATTATATTCTTCTGAAATTATTGCATCTTATATAGGCACTGTGTGATTGGTTCTTTTCCCCTGTTTATTCGGGTCGTATCATGGTCGGAATCGCTGGTGCATCGCTAAATGTAATGGTACCCTTAGGTGAAGTTGACAGTGAGCCAGGAAGCAAAGTCAGACAGCATGGATAACCTGATTAAGCATCTTGTGGAAGCCCAGCAGGAGCAAGTAAGTAAGCTGCTTGTGCAACAGATTAAGCAGCAGCTCCAACAGCAGCAGCAACAAGACCATTGAATTTCACTCTTAGTTTCATTGCAGCCATTTAGTAAATTCAAAAAATTTCATTTTTTTTCTCTTTAAGTTACATTCTGCATCCCATCTTGACTGAAAAATAAACAGAAATGTAGAAATTTTTGAAAATGTATTAAGAAAGAAAAACTGAAATATCACATGGTCATAAGTATTCAGACCTTTTGCTCAGACATTCATATTTAAGTCACATGCTGTCCATTTCCTTGTGATCCTCCTTGAGATGGTTCTGCTCCTTCATTGGAGTCCAGCTGTGTTTAATTAAACTGATAGGACTTGATTTGTAAAGTCACACACCTGTCTATATAAGACCTCACAGCTCACAGTGCATGTCAGATCAAATGAGAATCATGAGGTCAAAGGAACTGGCCAGAGAGCGCAGAGACAAAATTCTGGCAAGGCACAGATCTGACCAAGGTTACAAAATAATTTCTGCAGTACTCAAGGTTCCTAAGAGCACATAGGCCTCCATAATCCTTAAATGAAAGAAGCTTGGGACCACCAGAAGTCTTCCTAGACCTGGCCGTCCAGCCAAACTGAGCAATCGTGGGAGAAGAGCCTTGGTGAGAGAGGTAAAGAAGAACCCCAAGATCACTATGGTTGAGCTCCACAGATGCAGTAGGGTGATGGGAGAAAGTTCTACAAAGTCAACTATCACTGCCGCCCTCCACCAGTCGGGCCTTTGTGGCAGAGTGGACCGACAGAAGCCTCTCCTCACTGCCAGACATATGAAAGCCCGCATAGTTTGCTAGAAAACACATGAAGGACTCCCAGACTATGAGAAATAAGATTCTCTGATCTGACGAGACGAAGATAGAACTTTTTGGTGATAATTCTAAGCGGTATGTGTGGAGAAAACCAGGTATTGCTCCTCACCTGCCCAATACAATCCCAACAGTGAAACATGACCTAAACCCAACTGAGCATCTCTGGAGAGACCTGAAAATGGCTGTCCACCAACGCTCACCATCCAACCTAAGTGAACTGGAGAGGATCTGCAAGGAAGAATGGCAGAGGATCCCCAAATCCAGGTGTGAAAAACTTGTTGCATCATTCTCAAGAAGACTCATGGCTGTAATAGCTCAAAAGGGTGCTTCTACTCATTACTGATCAAAGGGTCTGAAAACTTAAGACGATGTGATATTTCTGTTTTTCTTTTTTAATAAATTTGCAAAAATTTCTACATTTCTGTTTTTTTTCAGTCAAGATGGGGCACAGAGTGTACATTAATGACGATACTACATGCTCCAGAAACTCGATCAGCGTCTGGAAAAGTTGACACTTTTTGGGCTTGATCTTAAGTCCATTGTCCCTCAGACAGTGCAACACTTGCAGGAATTTTTCTAGGTGATCATCAAACGAATGTACATACACGAACACATCATCCAAATAGATCAACAACACTGATTCGAAGTTGTAATCACCCAGACAATACTCCATCAACCGCTGGAAGGTTCCTGGGGCAGTACTCAGTCCAAAGGCATTCGATTAAACTTGAACAGACCCATCGGTAAGATGAATGAGGTCTTCTGTCGATCTAGGGCCGCCACAGGCACCTGCCAGTAACCACTGGCTAAATAAAACATAAAGAAATACTTTGCCTTCCCCAGTACAGACAAGGACTCCTCGATTCTGGGTAACGGGTAGGCATCCCGTACATTGTGCGCATTCAGCTTGTGGTAATCAGCACAAAACCGTATGGACCAGTCTTTCTTTCATACCAACACGACTGATGCGGCCCAAGGACTCTGACTCTGACAAATCAACCCATTTTCCAGCATCTGCGCTATCATCCTCTTAACCTCTTGGAAGAGGATTGGTGAAATCTGACGATATCTCTCCCAAATCGAAGGGGTGTTTCCTTTGGGTATTTCATGTTCCACTGCCCTTGTGCAATCAAAGTCTTTATCATCCTTGGAGAAAGCAGCTTGATATTCCCACAGTGTGTCCTCCAATCTGCGCGCCTGCTCAGATGTCAACTGGGACTTGTCCACTCCCATAATCTCCATGATCTTCCTGCCATTCCACGCAGATGTGGGGGACTCTTTGGTGGTCGTCTGCATTGACAGGTTCCAGGTGGTCCTGCAATGTGCTCTCAGTGTGAACTGACTTTTGGGAATGACTTCCTCGCTGCACACATATATATCAGCCAGCCCTGAAAAGGGCATTTGACAATGTGACTATCATAAATGGGGTTACTCAAGAACCGCTTTAAATGAGGAGCACCTTTATCGGATCACTAAGCTAAGGGAGGAAGTGATAGAGCATTTGTCAGTACAGAGTCCCTTTAGGTGTAGGGTACTAGACCTGGCCCATGCTTATGTCATGGGTGGGCATCTGGGAGTAAACAAAACCCAACAGCGGGTCAATCAGAGGTTCTACTGGCCTGGATGTCACAAAGAGATTGTTAATTACTGCAGATGGTGCCCTACCTGTCAGCTAATTTCTCAAGTCTCCCACTTCCGGAGTTCCTTAGTGCCATTGCCTATTATAGAGGTCCCATTTGTATGGATTGCTATGGACCTTGTCGGGCCCTTACTTAAGTCTGCCAGGGGTCACCAATACATCCTTGTGGTGATGGACTATGCCATATGGTACCCAGAGGCGGTACCACTGAAAAACTCCTCCGTCAGGAATATAGCCCAAGAGTTAGTCCCTTTTTTCTCAAGGACTGGCCTGCCAAAAGAGATCATGAGAGACCAAGCAATTCCTTTTATGTCCAAAGTGATGAGGGAGTTGTGTAAGGCTCTCCAGATTACACAACTCAGGATGTCAGTGTATCATCTGCAGATTGATGGCATGGTGGAGAGATTCAACAAGACCCTAAAGTCCATGCTTAAGAACGTCATGTTGAAGGATGGTCGAGACTAAAATTGCCTGCTCCCGTATCTGTTATTCTCTATTGGGGAACTTCTACAGGCTTCTACGAGTTTTCACTGTTCAAGCTGCTTTATGGATGACACCGTCGAACAAGGACTTCTGGATATTGCGAAAGAAAACTGGGAAGCAGAGGTTAAACCCCAATGGAGCATCATAGAGCAAGTGGCCCAGATTCAGATGAGGATCGTGAAGGTGATGCTGATTGTGAAGCAGAGCCTACTTCCAGCACAAGAGGCCCAGGCAAAGGTCTACAATCAGGCAGCAAGACCCAGACAGTTTAGCTTTCAAGACCGGGTATTGGTGTTGGTAACCAGGGTAGAAAGTAAATTTCTTGCCAATTGGCAGGGGCCATGTGAGGTGGTCAAAAAATTGAGTGACGTAAACTACAAGGTCCACCAGCCAGGGAGAACAAAGCCATACTGATTTTACCAGATCAACCTGCTTAAACCGTTACGAGACAGGGAACCGGTGGAAGCTATGGGCCTGGGGGCCAGTCCTGAAGCCAAGTTCAAGGATGTTGCAGAGACACTGTCAATAGCTCAGAAATGACAGTGTCGAGAATTGCTTCAGCAGAACCGAGACCTGTTTTCGGAGTTGCCAGGACGTGCGCAGGTTGTTGAGCATAAGATCTTGACGGAACCGCATGTGGGAGGTGAACCAAAAGCCATATCGAAGTCCAAAGCCCGCTGTGAGGTGATATGGAGGAGGTGAAGAGAATGTTGAGCCTGGGAATCATCGATGAGTCAAAGAGCAGCTGGTCCAGCCCCATTGTCTTTGTGCTGAAGCTGTATGGAGAGTGACGTTTTGGTAACTACAGGAAGCTAAGTGAGGTGTCCAAAATTCAATGCATATCCGATGCCCCACGTCGATAAACTCATTGAAAGGCTAGGTTCAGTCAGATATATCACCACCCTGGACCTAACGAAAGGTGTTATGATGAGTCACCGAAGGAGGAAAAGACAAAATACCAGCTATCGGATTGCAGACCCCTGGATCTATCCACAACAACTAGCAGTAGCCGTGGGGGGTTCCTACGGTGCCCTAGACCCCTCGATCACAGCCGGAGAACTACATAGCCTAAAGACAGAAAGGGGAAAAACTAAACTGCCCCAGAGCAGACCCCAAAGCAATAGGCAGCCCCCAACATATAATGACGGTGAAGCAAGATGAAAACACTAACACAGATAGAAAGATAGGTTGAGCAAATGATGGGGCCCAAGCTAACTACATAGGACAGGATAGGAAAGCTGCTGTCTGCCATCCGCAAAAACCCTATTAAAATGAGCCAACCGACTGATAGGAAAAACAGGCCCTGAAGTCGCTAGGCTTCAAAAGACTATATCAGCACTCAGGTATATTCTGAAGACAGAGCAAAAGATCAACAGATAAGAGACAAAAATGGAATTCAGCTCACCCCCGGCCGGGGATGGCAGAACTCCCAAAAAACAAGGCAAAACAAAAACAAAGCTGAAGAGTACAAAGCAGAGCAGAAAAACTTAGCTTTGAGATGCAGGAATCAGACTGGTCTCCAAGAATCCAGCAGGAAAATCACCAGCCAGGAAGAAGGGCGTCGGCAGCCTTATATCCAGTCCTCAATTCCAGCCACCCAGTCATCATCTAGCTGCCCAGGTGTTTGATAATCAGCCTCACTACCTTCCTTCACCAGAGGAGGGAGTTCATCAGACCTCAATGGTGAAGGGAAAAATGAACTCACAACAGTACCTCCCCCTTGAGGAGGGGTCACCGAACCCTCATCCATGCCACCAGGGCCATCCGGGTGAGCCCGATGAAAGGCATGCACCAATCTTTCAGCATAAATATCAGAGGCAGAGACCCAGGAATTATCCTCCTGACCATAACCCTTCCACTTAACCAAATACTGGAGTCTACGTCTAGCCAGACGGGAATCCAGTATCTTCTCTACCTCATATTCCATGTTACGTTCAACCAATATAGGGTCAGGAGGTGCCACCACAGGAACTACTGGTTCAACAAACCTCTTCAACAAGGACTTATGAAACACATTATGAATTTTAAATGTGACAGGAAGAGCCAACCGAAAAGAGACCGGATTAATAATCTCCAAAATCTTGTAAGGTCCAATAAATCTAGGCTTAAACTTAGGAGAAGCCACCTTCATAGCGATATTTTTTGATGACAACCAAACCATATCACCCACCTTAAACTGGGGACCAACGGTCCTACGCCGGTTGGAAAACCGCTGGGCCTTTTCCTGGGAGAGAGACAGCTTATCCACTACTTGGTCCCAGATCTGGTGCATTCTCTCCACCACAGTGTCAACACCTGGGCAGGCAGAAGGCTCCACCTGCCCTGAAGAAAATCGAGGGTGAAAACCAAAGTTACAAAAAAAATGTGACTTCAAAGTGGCAGAACTAGCTCTATTATTTAAAGCAAATTCGGCCAAGGGCAAAAATGAAACCCAATCATCCTGATCAGCAGAAATAAAACATCTCAAATATGACTCCAAGGTCTGGTTTGTTCTCTCCATCTGCCCATTGGTCTGAGGGTGAAATGCAGAGGAGAAGGACAACTGAATTCCCAGCTTGGAACAGAAAGTCCTCCAAAATCTAGACACAAACTGAACTCCTCTGTCAGATACAATGTTCTCAGGAATCCCGTGCAAGCGAACCACCTGTTGCAAAAACGAGGGCACCAACTCATAGGAAGATGGCAACTTAGGGAGTGGTACAAGATGGACCATCTTAGAGAATCTATCACAAATCACCCAAATAACAGTCATTCTCTGAGAGACAGGCATATCAGAGATAAAATCCATTGAAATATGGGTCCATGGCCTCCTGGGCACCGGCAAAGGCATCAACAAGCCACTAGAGCGAGAACAAGGTTTAGACCGGGAGCAAGTCCCACAGGACTGCACAAAATTCCTGACATCATGAGACAAGGCGGGCCACCAAGAAGACCGACTCACCAGATCTCTAGTACCAAAAATACCTGGATGACCAGCCAATGCAGAGCAATGAACTTCAGACATCACTCTCTTCCTCCACTGGTCAGGAACATACAACTTTCCACTGGGACAATGCTCAGGTTTGTCCTCCTGAAACTCTTCCAGAGCACGTCTCAAATCGGGCGAGATGGCAGAAAGAACTACCCCCTCGCCTAAGATGGTAGCAGGCTTAGTCACAACAGGAGAATCAGCAAGGAAACTCCTAGAGAGGGCGTCTGCCTTGACATTCTTAGTGCCCGGAAGAAAAGAGACCACAAAATCAAAACGTGTGAAAAACAAGGCCCACCTAGCCTGTCTAGGATTCAAGCACTTGGCCGACTCCAGGTAAATCAAATTCTTGTGGTCAGTAAGGACCATGGCTTGGTGTTTGGCTCCCTCCAACCAATGTCTCCACTCCTCAAATGCCCATTTCATGGCCAACAGTTCCCGATTCCCCACATCATAGTTACGTTCGGATGGGGAGAACTTTCGGGAAAAGAAAGCACAAGGATTCATTTTAGATGTCACAGGATCTTTTTGGGACAACACCGCTCCTGCACCAATCTCAGAAGCGTCCACCTCCACCTGAAACGGGAGTGAGACATCAGGTTGCCGCAAAACCGGAGCAGAAGTGAATCTTCGCTTCAGCTCCTGAAAGGAAGAAACAGCCTCCGGAGACCAATTCAGCACATCAGCACCCTTCCTAGTCAAATCCGTCAATGGCTTGGCAATACCAGAAAAATTAGCTATAAATTTCCGATAAAAATTAGCAAAACCCAAAAACGTCTGGAGGGCCTTCAAAGAAGTGGGCTGAACCCAATCATAAATGGCCTGTACCTTGGCCGGGTCCATTTCAATAGTTGACGGAGACAAAATAAATCCCAAAAATGAAATCCTCTGTACCCCAAAAAGGCATTTCGATCCCTTGACATACAGGGAATTCTCCCTCAAAATCCGGAACACAGTCCGAACATGTTCCACATGAGAGTCCCAATTCTTGGAGAAGATCAAAATATCATCCAGATAGATAATCAAAAATTTATCCACAAAGTCTCGGAATATATCGTTCATGCAGCACTGGAAGACAGAAGGGGCATTAGTGAGCCCAAAAGGCATCACCAGGTACTCAAAATGTCCCTCCGGAGCATTAAACGCCATCTTCCATTCATCCCCATGCTTAATGCGAATAAGATTATACGCCCCCCTGAGGTCAAGCTTGGTAAACCAGCAAGCACCTTTATCTCTGGAGAATAGATCAGAAATCAGGGGTAACGGATACTGATATTTAACAGTAATTTTGATGAGGGCACGATAGTCAATACAAGGCTTTAATGAACCATCCTTTTTAGCCACGAAAAAAAAACCTGCACCTAAGGGTGAAGAGGATGGTCTAATATGACCCTTCTCCAATGCCTCCTTAATATAGGATCGCATAGCCTCGTGCTCGGGTACAGATAAATTGAAAAGCCGACCCTTGGGGAATTTACACCCCGGGTTCAGCTCAATTGCACAGTCATAACTCCTATGAGGAGGCAAAGACGCAGACTCATTCTCACTAAATACATCATAAAAGTCAGGCAAATAGTCAGGAACATCATGCGACTGGGGAGAGGTGGAGAAGACAGGAGCATCACTAAGGGCACACCGACAACCCCAACTCACCACAGACAAAGATTTCCAATCCAGAACTGGATTATGGATTTGCAACCAGGGAAACCCCAGAACAATGGTATCATTCAAATTATGCAACACCAAAAATCTGCAATTTTCTTGATGGTCTGGGGCGACCCGCATTACAACCTGGGTCCAAAACTGAGGTTTATTCTTCGCCAAAGGCGTAGCATCAATACCCCTCAAAGGGATAGGCGTCCGCAGAGGTGTCATAGGAAATCCACAACGTTTAGCAAAATCCAAGTCCATCAGGTTAAGAGCTGCTCCTGAATGCACAAAAGCCTTGGCGGAAAATAGGGACAGGGAGCAGATCAGAGTAAATGCCAGAAGAAACTTAGGTTGAACACCACCCACAGAAAATGTGTGTGCACAACGTTTCTCTCGTTTAGGGCAGACAGAAATAATATGCGAGGCATCTCCACAACAAAAACACAGCTTATTACGCCTTCTGAACTCCTGACGTTGCGCCCTAGACAAAACTCTATCACATTGCATAGGTTCAGACATTTGTTCAACAGGTGGCAACATCTCTCGTGTAGTTTTGCGTTCACGCAAACGCCGATCCACCTGAATGGCTAATGACATAGAATCGTCAAGACCAGAGGGAACAAGGAAATCCCACCATAGTATCTTTTACAGTTTCTGACAAACCCTTCCAAAAGAGGGCTGCCAAGGCACCATCATTCCAGGTAGTAAGGACCGCCCACTTTTGGAATTTTTGACAGTACAACTCTGCCGAATCCCGACCCTGGCTTAATGCCAACAGGGTCTTTTCAGCCTGATCAATAGCATTAGCTTCATCATACAACAACCCCAAGGCTTGAAAAAATGCGTTCACATTATTCAGAATAGGATCATCAGGTTTCAAAGAAAACGCCCAATCCTGGGGATCGCCACGCAGCAAAGAGATGACAATTTTAACCTGCTGCGCGGAGTTCCCCGATGAGTTAGGCATCAACGCAAAAAATAATTTACAATTATACTTGAAATTCAAGAAAAAAACACATCAGGAGTGGGAATCTTTGGTTCAGCAGCATGTGAATGAGCAAGATAGGTGGAAATTCCCCGCACTTCAGCAGCGAGCTGCTCCACGCGATCAGACAATTGCTTCATCTCCATTGAGAGAAAAATTCCCCCTACGGCCTCAGAGATATAGAGGAAAAAATATGCACACAAAAAAAAAAAAATTCTGACACTTTTTTTTTCCTTTTTTTTTTCTTACAATTCTCTCCTGCTATTGAGTACCCTAGGATCTGCGGTATGGCTGGTGATTCTGTTATGATGAGTCACCGAAGGAGGAAAAAACAAAATACCAGCTAAGTCCAGAAAAGCCAGAGAGGTTGGCAGCTATCGGATTGCAGACCCCTGGACCTATCCACAACAACTAGCAGTAGCCGTGGGGGGTTCCTACGGTGCCCTAGACCCCTCGATCACAGCCGGAGAACTACATAGCCTAAAGACAGAAAGGGGAAAAACTAAACTGCCCCAGAGCAGACCCCAAAGCAATAGGCAGCCCCCAAAATATAATGACAGTGAAGCAAGATGAAAACACTAACACAGATAGAAAGATAGGTTGAGCAAATGATGGGGCCCAAGCTAACTACGTAGGACAGGATAGGAAAGCTGCTGTCTGCCATCCACAAAAACCCTATCAAAATGAGCCAACCGACTGATAGGAAAAACAGGCCCTGAAGTCGCTAGGCTTCAAAAGACTATATCAGCACTCAGGTATATTCTGAAGACAGAGCAAAAGATCAACAGATCAGAGACAAAAATGGAATTCAGCTCACCCCCGGCCGGGGATGGCAGAACTCCCAAAAAACAAGGCAAAACAAAAACAAAACTGAAGAGTACAAAGCAGAGGAGAAAAACTTAGCTTTGAGATGTAGGAATCAGACTGGTCTCCAAGAATCCAGCAGGAAAATCACCAGCCAGGAAGAAGGGCGTCGGCAGCCTTATATCCAGTCCTCAATTCCAGCCACCCAGTTATCATCTAGCTGCCCAGGTGTTTGATAACCAGCCTCACTACCTTCCTTCACCAGAGGAGGGAGTTCATCAGACCTCAATGGTGAAGGGAAAAATGAACTCACAACAGAAAGGTACCTGCAAATTCTCCTGCCCCAAACTACCAAGGAGAAGACAGCTTTCTCTACACCTGATGGGTGCTTCCAGTATACCAGAATGCTGTTTATACTACACGGAGCCCCAACTACCTTCCAGAGGGCCATAGACTGGATTTCAAATGGAATAACCCTTAAACCAACTAATCTACATTGGTCGCACTACTATTTTCAGAATCCCAGTGGTGGAAATGCTCAAGATGGTTGACAGGGTTTCAAAGGGTTTGTGAAGATTGGCTTATGCTGCTGCACTGTGCTAAAGTGTTCCCTATTTTTAGTTTTGCCCATTGAGTGTGCATTTGTCTCAAGATCATCCCATACAGAAAGATGTAGTCAGGGCCATAACTTCACCATCCTAGGCCCCAATGAGAAATCTATAACAGGTCCCCCAACTCCTATGTGCCATATGTAATACTGGTGTCTTCTTGTGTGGCAGAGGAACGTTAGGATTCCCTCAAGCACTGGGGATGAGGTATAACTGATATTCTGATATAGCTACATCCACAAAAGCTATATCCCTGGTCTCATATTAATGTGGGAACCTGGTACTATCATCAAAAAAACTGACCGTCACATCCAAACATAAATCAGGTCTGAACAGGTGCTTACTTAGAGTAACCAACTCATATACAATCAAACAAAGCAGCACTCTGTAGCGCCATAGCATGCAAACATGAAATATGAAAATTGAATTGCATTACTGCACCAGAAATATGAAAAATTGAGAATACTTAGCACATAAATTGGCCAATTCATGTGTATCGATGCATACCTAAAAACAACTGCCATATCAAAATAGGAAAATGGTTGCACCCAATCGTGTTATTATTTGGCCAAATTTTGGGCGAAGCATCTCGTGTATTTTTCCTATATTTCAAAAGCCATTTTGCTATTCCCATTTCACGTATTTCACATTGACATGCTTTAACATGATTGATTGCAAGAATTTTCCTAGTTTGATATGTTAGTTGTTTTTTGATATGCATCTGTTCAGACTAGATCTTGGTGTTTCACCAGTTTTTTTTGTCATTTACATCCAAACATAAATCTGATCTGAACAGGTGCTTACCTAGAGTACACGTCAATTGGCCAATTTATGTGCTAAGTATTCTCAATTTTTCATATTTCTAGTGCAGTAACGCAATTCAATTTTCATATTTCATGTTTGCATGCTATAGCGCTACAGAGTGCTGCCTTATTTGTTGGAACCTGGTACTATGACCTTGGAAGACAAACACAAAGTTATTATCAGATTGGTGTGAATTGTGCTAAGGCTGCTTTGGGACAAAAGGCAAAGTGTGTAAGGCTACTTTCACACATTAGTTTTTTGCCGTCAGGCAGGATCTGGCTATTTTTAGAAAAAACGGATCCGGCATAAATTTTGGAGAACTGTAGAAACGGATCCGTTTTTTTGCTGGATCCGTCTCTGTTCCTGGGGGCTGGCCAATTGGATCTGAGCATGCGCAGACTTAAAAAAACCGGATCCGGTGGCTGGATCCGTCTTTTTCTGGATCCGGCGCATTCCGGCGCCCATAGACTTTCATTGTAGCAAAAAGCTGGAAGCGCCGGATCCGGCGCTTCCGGCTTTTTCGCCGGAGACAAAAAACGTTACAGTAGCCGTTTTTTCCAGACGCCGGAATGAGACAAGTTGCCGGATCCGGCAAAAAACGGATGAAACGCAATGCCATCCGGCACGATCCGGCGCTAATGCAAGTCAATGGGGAAAAACTGGATCCGGCATTGCATTTTGCCGGATCCGGTTTTACAAAAAAAGCCGGATCGCGCCTGAAGGCAAAAAACTGATGTGTGAAAGAGGCCTTAGTCTTCACTTACGGCTTCCTCGACCAGTTTCCCACGAATGCTTGCTCTACCAGCTTGTCTAACGACTATGGTTGATGCTTGTAGAGCTATATAACATTAAATTATATGATTTCATGGTATATTTATGCTTAGAATTGATATGATAGTGGTCCTTGTAGTGGTCATTATGAGCGAGTTTGTATACTACGGATCCCCAATCGATACATATTTAGCTGGTTGTAGCTCGTGATGTCCTCATTCAACTCATACACATCCTACCATGCAAACCACTTATCCATTACTCCAATTTACAACCTGCAGACACACTTACTATGGTGGTTATTGGTAGGATAATGTTACAAGTGGAGTGTGCTAGGGCAGGAGCCATAAAGGATGTGGGCAGGCAATGATTGTTGGCTTTGGACAGGACAATGAACCTTTGGGTGGAGACTTATCATCAAGCTAAGAGCCAAACAATAGTGACTGAGAGGTGGGGTCCAAAACTTAAGGGAGTGCTGTTAGTACTTCCAAGGGAGGAGACTTTGGATTAAGGAGCAAGACAAATGTTTTGTCCCTTTAGATCACTCTTGACTCTTGGACTGAACAGACCATTGCCAAGATGAGAAACACATACCTCACCAAAGAGGATAAAAAGGTAAATTGACTATATAGGAACAGGACTATAATAGCTTTCTACTTTATTTATCATTCACGTTTCTCTTTTATATACTTTATTTTGTGGCTTTTTAGGTAAACATAATTTATTTTTCACTGTAATAACAATTATCTCATTATTTATTATTTTTTTTCCTTCTATTTCTATGGAATCCATTTATCAAGATCTGATATTTTTTCTGATCATTATTAATAAAAAAAAATCCCCCAAAACTCTCTTATACTGTGTATCCTCTGCACAGCTAATGAAGCCCGTAATAGAAAAGAGAAGACGAGACAGGATAAACCAGAGTTTGGAGAATTTGAGGACTCTTCTTCTAGAGGCCACACAGGATGAGGTTGGGACTTATTTTACATCTGATGTTTTATAGTTTATACTCTAGTATTAGTGGCCACCAGTTGTAGAGACTTCAGTTTGTGGGCAGCACGGTGGCTCAGTGGATAGCACTGCAGCGCTGGAGTCCTGGGTTCAAATCCCACCAAGGACAACATCTGCAAGGAGTTTGTATGTTCTTCCCGTGTTTGCATGGGTTTCCTCCCACATTCCAAAGATATAGTGATAGGGAATTTAGATTGTGAGCTCCATCGGGGACAGTGATGATAATGTGTGCAAAATGTAAATCGCTGTGGAATATGTTAGCGCTATATAAAGATTATTATTTATTATTATTTTTCTCAAGTGACCAATGTTCCCACCATGAAAATTATAGAAAGAGGAGGGGAGGAACTAGGAACCTGAGGAGATAAGAGTAATTTCCTGGTGACATTAGCAAGTTCACCTCTTTCAAGGCTGAGGTGTTACCACCATGAATAAATTCCTGTTGTTGACTTGGACAAGCTAAATTACTCTGTATTTAAGAATTTTATCATTTTGCCATTCTTTCCAAGGATAAAAAGAAAGCATATTTCATATTTTCATAATTTCATAGCTTTATGGCTGAAAGAAAACACAAGTCCATCAATTTCAATTATATATATATATATATATATATATAAAGAATATTGTAGAGTAATTAAGTTTAGTTTTATTTTCATCCACCTAAATTCTATATAGTGCAGTTGAAACTTCCCTCAGAAATGTATTAGTACAAAATTACAATCAAGATTGAGTCACATTTTTTTTTATAACTATCTTTATTTATTCGCCTGTATTACTTTTATTGTTCTCCTAACAATAATCAATTTTCCAAATTTCAATTTCATTTTGTAATTTTTGCAACTTTATTTGTGCGATGTGTAGTGACATTTCTCTGCCTCTCTTTTATTGTTCTTTTACATACAGTCTTTAAAGAATCCCAAAGCTGAAAAAGCTGATATTTTGAAAAAGACTGTACAGTTTTTGAAACTATGTCATAATTCAGGTGAGATATATCTAAAATTATTTTCCAAATTAACCATACCAACCAAATTGATCTTATGACTTCATTGATTTCTATATTCCAATGATTTTGACAGTATGTAGATTTTTAGCTGTGCAAAATACTGCAAATCTCAATGGAAAAATGCATTAATGTCAGAGTTAATATAGTCTTAAGCAATTGGCTTATGAACATGGTTACACAACAGAACGTGTGTTTTAAAATTTAGGTTTGATTTTATTTTTTTCATTTCATTATTTTTTTCAAAAACTTGTAATACATTTAATACACAATGATGTGCAATTCGCAAAATTTCTTATACACATCTTTTCTCGTAGGACGAGAGGATGCCAAAACTGCCCTGTCTGGATTTAGTAATGGATTTCAGGAAGGTCTAAGCCAAGCCACCAGCTTCCTTAGCTCCAGGTCCAGTATTTGTGAGAAAAAGAGAGATTATGTCGTAGATACACTTTGTGAACATATAGAAGAGAATGTCAATGAGTGGGAAAAATCTTCATCAGTTGACTCATTTTGCCATGACAAAAACCAACTTGTGCCAAGTCCACCTCAAATTTCCAGGATCCCTGAAACTGCCTTAACGATGTATACCAGCAAACTGTCTTGTCAACCATTTCTCAACTATTCCTCAACCTCCAGTTCTACAGAAACACCTTCTTTTGTGCAAGCCCAACATTCCTCAACTCATAAATCGAGCCAGTCATCAATCCAAACCAACAACGCTAGAAAATCCATTCAAAGGACTCTTTTTCCACCTGTTACCCCTGGTTCTTTTCTTTCTTCATCTCTTGTCTGGAGACCTTGGCCATAAATGATGACATCTCTTTATTTATTGACTTTTGTAAATAAGCATTGTAAAGTTAAATTATATTTTGTTTACTTTCTGTTTACGTGCTTGCTACATATAAGTTTTCTTGTAAATTAAATCTCTACAATGAATATTTTATTCTCTGTTTATTTTCACAATACATTAAGGGGTTGTCCGGGATTACTATTATTTTTTTTCTAAAATTTGCCCATTTCGCAGTAATGGTGTCACTCTTTTCTATGAGCCGAGTTTGGCATAGTCTATATATATAAAATTGAATGTGTGTGTGTATCACCAACCAATCACGAAGCATCTTTCATTTCACCAGAGCTGTTTAAAAGAAGCTGAGGTGTGATTGGTTGCTATGAGCAACAGTTTTCCTTGCAACCAATCACTAAGCATCTTTCATTTCACTAGAACAGTTTAAAAGAAGCTGAGCTGTGATTTGGTTGCTATGAGCAACAGTTTTCCCACTCCGGGTGGGAGAAATCTAGCATGCCCAGGAACATAAGCTCCCAGCCATTGTCTGCCCCCCAGAAAGGAGCAGAGAGCACATAACAGAAATGAATCCCCCCTCCCATGCCCATATACCCATCACACATCCTCCATCCCATAGGCACATCTTCCCTCTTAAAGGGGTCTCCGGTATGGAAGTTAGGGCAAATTCCTCAGTGCTCTGATACTGACCCCAGGCCTCTCTTAAAGGGATCATTGGTACGGAAGTTAGGGCAAATCCATCCAGTGCTTTGTTTTTGACCCCAGGCCTCTCTTAAAGGATCCCTGGTATGGAATTAGGACCGTTCCACTCAGCACTGTGGTTCTGACCACAGGGTCTCTTAAAGGGATAATTGGTATGGAAGTTAGGGCAATTCCACTAAGCGCTCTGGTTCTGACCCCAGGGTCTCTTAAAGGGATTCCCGGTACGGAAGTGAGGGCAAATTCACTCTGCGCTTTGGTACTGACTCCAGGCCTCTCTAAAAGAGATCTCCAGTATGGAAGATAGGGCAAATCCCTCAGCGCTCTGATTCTGATCCCAGGCTTCTATTAAAGGGATCATTGGTATGGAAGTCAGGGCAAATCCATCCAGCGCTTTGGTTCTGACCCCAGGCCTCTCTTAAAGGGTTCCCCGGTTTGGAAGTTAGGGCAATTCCACTCAGCATCCACTCAGCATTCTGGTTCTGACCCCAGGCTCTCTTAAAGGGATCCCCGATATGGAAGTCAGGGCAATTGCCTTCAAATGCTCTGGTACTGACCCCAGGCTCTCTTAAAAGGATCCCCGGTATGGAAGTTAGGACCGTTCCCCTCAGCACTGTGGTTCTGACCCTAGGATTCTATTAAAGGGATCATTGGTATGCAAGTCAGGGCAAATCCACTCAGTGCTCTGGTTCTGACCCCAGTCTCTCTTAAAGGGATCATTGGTATAGAAGTTAGGGCAATTCCACTCAGCACTCTGGTTCTGACACCAGGCCACTCTTAAAGGGATCCCCGGTATGGAAGTGAGGGCAAATCCACTCTGCGCTTTGGTACTGACCCCAGGCCTCTCTTAAAGGGATCTCCAGTATGGAAGTTAGGGTAAATCCTTCAGCGCTCTGATTCTCATCCCAGGCTTCTATTAAAGGGATCATTGGTATGGAAGTCAGCGCAAATCCACTCAGCGCTCTGGTTCTGACGCCAGGCCTCTCTTAAAGGGATCCCCGGTATGGAAGTTAGGACCGTTCCACTCAGCGCTCTGGTTTTGACCCAAGGCTGATGGGATGATGTGGGATATTAGCAGTAGTAGTCCGGTGGCTCTGGCTGATGAGATGATGTGGGATATTAGGGGTAGTAGTCTGGTGGCCCTGGCTGATGGAATGATGTGGGATATTAAAAGTAGTAATCCGGTGGCTCTGGCTGACGGGATGATGTGGAATATTAGGGGTAGTAGTCCGGTGGCTCTGACGGGATGATGTGGAATATTAGTGGTAGTAGTCCGGCGGCTGTGACTGGATGATGTGAGATATTAGTGGTAGTTGTCCGGTGGCTCTGGCTGACAGGATGATGTGGGATATAAGGGGTAGTAGTCCAGTGGCTCTGAGGGGGTGATGTAGAATATTAGTGGTAGTAGTCCGGCGGCTGTGGCTGGATGATGTGGGATATTAGTGGTAGTAGTCCGGTGGCTCTGGCTGACGGGATGATGTGGGATATTAGTGGTAGTTGTCTGGTGGCTCTGGCTGATGGGATGATTTGGGATATTAGGGGTAGTAGTCCGGTGGCTCTGGCTGACAGGATGATGTGCAATATTATAGTGAATGTGGCTGTGCAGAGTGGGCTGGGCTCTACAATCAGCTTTATATATATAGATATAATCATTATAATCTGTTATAACTAACCGTAGTTATTTACTATTCCCAGGCAGCGCCGGGCTCTTCAGCTAGTAGCTTATAATAATTAAAGATTCAATAACAGCAAAAAAATTGGACTAACCCTTTAAACACAAGTCCTAGTCACCGTAAAGGGTTAATCCATATGCGCCCAGGTCCAAACAGCATCTGATTAAGGCGAATATGATCCATATACATCTTGCCGGTAGATCAAACCTTAATTCGGTTGTGTGTGTCACAAATGTAAATAGAGATATTTTTTATAATGAGTGGACAAAAGAGACTTTTGGGGTTTCTATGAAATTTTTGTAATTCTTATTAAATTTTTCTAATGAACTACTTACTTCCTTAAAGGGAATCTGTCAGATCCAGAAACACTATTTACCTGTAAATATAGGGCTAATCTGGAGGTAAATAGCATTAAAATCTAGCCTGCCTGCTGCACCGGTGCAGGGAGCGGTTACATTCACCTCTCACTATGCAGTGAGTACAACTGTGATCACTACCCAGCAATTTGATTGACAGTCTGCACTACATTCACAGAGTGCAGTGGCAATCAGAGCACAGGGGTGCAGCCGTGCTCATTGTACAGTGACCAGTGACAGTAAGTAAATGGCCACAGGGAAGATATAAATTCATTTTCTCCCTGTAGCCGCTCCTTCAGTAAAGCATCCAGGCAGGATTTTAGTTCTCTTTATGTACAGATTACCCCTACATCAGCATTTCAATAGTGTTTTTGGATATGGCAGGTCCTTTTAAAAAGAAGACTACATTTTTACTTTAATCTATACACTCAAAAACAGGCCACTGATAACAGTGCAATGGAGATAAACTCAGATCCCATTTGACGAGCCTATGGTTCTCCAGGTATTGTGCATCTGTAACTCCAGGCATGGTCTGACAAATACTGTATTGGACCCAAAATTAAAAAAAATTAAAAACTTTGTTTATATATAGCTCAGGTTTTTTTTCATTTTTTAGGCCCAATACATCAACACTGGCATTGTTCACACCAGTCTAGATGAGGACATGGGCTGAGTTAAACACTTTTGATTTAGGAAGAAGCATATGCCTTTTCATGAATCAGAAGCACGAGACGAGTGATGTACACCTCCCTGTGCACCTTAACACAAATCATGCTTTTGTTTTGGGGTGTAGCAAATGCCGCCACTCATCATGAATTTGACGATCTGCAGTCGCCTCTACCCCATACCAGCTTTACCCGTTTTGTTTAATTTGAATAACGGCCCCCAACTCCACCCACATTATCGGAGCTGTGGGAAACTGGAGTGAAAACACTAAAAGTCACAACATTTTGGGGCAACTACATTGTGCAACTTTTCAAAGCTTTTATGTTAGGATTCTGGTGTGAAAGCTTTGATGATTCAGGCCCTAAGCCTCCATATCAAAGATAATCTCGACCCAAAGATAAAACCCAAAAATAAAATAAACCCATTAGTCTCGACCCAAAGATAAATTCAAGGCATGGTAAGAAATGAATACTGCAACAAGTTCCTAAACAATTCCATGCTAATATTTTTGGTCCCAGAAAAGTAATATGGACCATTAAAAATGTGATAAAATATGAAACCGGATCAAACCTGAACCTTAATTAGGCATATTTTGTTTCCATTTTAACATCTACCCATGATTTATTTTTGGTCATCTATATTAATAATAGTCAAAAACACAATAGAGGCATAATTTTTCTGGTCAAATGTTTTATATGAAGTAGAAAGGATGTAATTAATCATTCCTGCTGAAGTCCACTATTGAACGACCATAATCTGATAAGGTACTGTCACACTTAGCGATGCACCAGCGATCCCGACCAGCGATATGACGCAGGGGTCGGGGGTCGCTACTTACCTGTCAGACGAGGTGATCCTGACGTCCTCCCGCCCGCGTCCACGCATTGCTCGTCGTCACAGCAGGAAGCCCCAGCAGGAAGCTGACGACGAGAAACGGTCCAGGACGTTCTCGCGTGATCAGCGATAACCAGCGGGGGAGCGGTCGGAGGTCAGTATCAGACATAGCGATATCACTAGCGATATCGCTATAACGTCACAAAAATCAGTGACATTACAGCGATATTGCTAGCGATATCGCTTAGTGTGATAGGCCCGATAGTCTTTTTGATGATCCTAAGATCAAGAACCACCCACTGTACTATAGATAGTGATTTATGTTAGGTATGGCAGAACCATAAGGTTGAAGTCTTAAGCCTATCCTATCGACATTAAAATGCAGCTCCACAACACAAAATACCAGAACTCAATTTATTGTGACCACACCAGTCACAAGGTCAACACTATATAACCTAGCAGGAAGAAAATTCCACAAAACTTTTCCCAGGACTTTTATTGGATAATTCTGGAGTGTGTCAATTTAACAGGAGAAGGACAAATGGCAGAAGCCCTATAAGATGACTGCTAGCTGTCACCTCTCCATTCTTCTAACACCTCTCCATACATCCACCAAGTGTGACCAAGGCAAAAGGAGAGGTAACATCTCCAATTGGACAACAAAGGATTAATGGCCCTTAGTTCTAGGTAGAAATAATTTAAAAGGTTCATTTATAAATTTATTTTTCAAAATTGGAAATTAAGGAGAAATGTTCCATCTCATCTTGATGGTAGGTGAACATCAACCGGCAAATAATTTCTTGTCTAATTCGTCCATGTGATCTGGGCCTATCTGACCAGGTACTGAATATTGCTTCATCGCGATCAGCCACGCCTACGGGGGTGCGCGGGCGATCGCCGTCTGGTGTCAGCTGATTCTGGCAGCTAACATCCGGCACTAGGTGCCAGGAGAGGTCACAGACCGCTCCCAGCACTTTAACCCCCAAAATGCTGCAATAGAACATGATTACTTCATTCCGGAAGCCGGCAGAGGGCTGACAGTCCTTCTGGATTTGGATTGGAAACCCCATGGCAAATAGCTCTCTGTTCCTCCCGAGACTCTCCGTATGGATAAGTAGTACTGTACAGCCACATATGGGGGTATTGCCACATTTAGCAGAAATTGTGGGACAAATTTTGGTGCCATTTTTACCCACTTATTGTGTGAAAATGTAAAATCTTTTGCTTAAACAAAATTTCGATAGTAAAAATGTATTTGTTTTGTCTTCACTGCACAATGGTACAAAATTCTGTGACACACCCATGGTGTCAATATGATTACTGCACACCTAGATGAATTCATTGAGAGGTGTAGTTCGTAAAATGGGGTCACGTATGGGGGTTCTGCTGTTCTGGCACCTCATGGGCTCTCCCAGTGGTCATGGCACCTGCAAACCATAACAGTAAAATCTGGTGCCCCTTCTCTTCAGAGCTCTGCACTGTGCCTGACAAATATTTCCTGATTACATGTAGGGTATTGACACACTCAGGAAAAGATGGACCTTAGTTTGATGTAAAAAAAGTCCTTAGAAAAATTAAAAACTTGGGGCTAAATCGATTTTAGTGGTAAAAATGTAATTTCTCCTTTCTTCATCACTCAGTATTATAAAATTATGTGAGGCACATGTGGTGTTAATATGATCACTGCACCCCTAGATGAATTCATTGGGGAGTGTAGTTTGTAAAATAAGTTCACATATAGGGGGATTCTGTTGTTCTGGCACCTCAGGGGCTCTGCCAGTGTGACATGGCACCCTCAAACCATTCCAGCAAAATCTGAGCTCCAATATGGCGCCTCTTCCCTACTGAGCTTTGCAATGTGCCTCAAAAGTAGTATTCCCCTACATATGGGCTATCGGCGCACTCAAGAGAAATTGCACAATAACTTTTGGTGTCCAATTTCTCCAGTTATCCTTGGTAAAATAAAAAATTGGGGGCGAAAAGATTATTTTTGTGGAAAAAATATGATTTTTTATTTTCACGGCTCTAGGTTATAAACTTCTGTGAAGCACTTTGGGGTTCAAAATGCTCACCACACATCAAAGCAACCTGGGCTTCCATAACCCCTCAACAGTGCCACTGGCTGATCGCCTTCATGCCACGCCGCATTGATGCAGTAATTGATGCAAAAAGAGCCCCGACCAAGTATTGAGTGCATTTACTGAACATACATTTCAGGAGGCCAACATTTCGGATTTTAAAATCATTTTTCAAGCTGGTGTTATAAAGTATTCTAATTTACTGAGATAATGACTTTTGGGTTTTCATTGGCTGTAAGCCATAATCATCACCATTAACAGAAATAAACACGTGAAATAGATCACTCTGTGTGTAATGACTCTATATAATATATGAGTTTCACTTTTTGTATTGAAGAGCTGAAATAAATTAACATTTTGATGATATTCTAATTTAGTGAAAAGCACCTGCAGATATTTTATCAATAAATACATTTAGTTATGTAAATTAAAAAAACAAGAAAAGTACACATATTTTGTATCGCCGCGTCCCTAACGACCCGCTCTATAAAACTGTCAAACTAGTTAACTCCTTCAGTGCACACCGTAAACAAAATGAGGTAAAAACAATGCTTTATCATCATACTACTGAACAAATAGTGCAATAAAACGCAATAAACAAAATGAATGTAAATAAAAATGGTACCACTGAAAATGTCATCTTGTCCCACAAAAAAGAAGCTGCCACACAGGTCCATCAGCAGAAAACCGAAAAAGTTAGAGCTCTCAGAATAAAGCAATGCAAAAATAATTATTTTTTCTATAAAAGTTTTTATTGTGTAAAAGCACCAAAACATAAAAAACTATAAAAGGTATCGCTGTAATCGTACTGACCTGAAGAACAAAGCTGCCTTACCAATTTTACTATATGCAAAATGGTATAAAAAAAAAAAAGAAACAAATCCTGAATTGCTGGTTTTTGTTCTTTCTGTGCCCCAAAAATCAGAATAGAAAGTGATTACAAAATGCCATGTGCCCGAAAATGGTACCAATTAAAATATCAGTTTGTCCTACAAAAAACAAGCCATCACATGACTCTGTCAGCCAAAATATGGAAAAATTATAGCTCTCAAAAATTATTTTTTGCAATAAAAAGCATCTTTTAGTGTGTGGCAGCAAGCCAAACATAAAAACCCGATATAAATCTGGTATCGCTGTAATCGCAACGATCCAAAGAATCTAATAAAGCCGCCTAATCACTTATACCACACAAGGAACATGGAGTGGTGTAAAAAATAAATAGAACCAAGTCTTCACCTACTGTTGATTTTTCCATTCTGCTGCCCTAAGATCGCAGTAAGGCTTGGCGCACATTTATCCTGTACTCTACGCTGAGCGCTTACACTGGATTTTCTGTGTAAATCTCTGAAATACGTGATTCAGACAGAACCCCAGGTGGAAGATTCCCTATAATGAGGCAGATGGAGGCACTGTGGACGTCATACTACCTGTGATCCGGCGGTGTCTGTCTTTTTAGGATTGTATAGTTTTGTGTACTTCTGAAAAGGATACCGCTGAATAGAGGCTTTGCACTGTGCCTCAAAAGTAGTTTTCGACCACATATGGGGTATTGGTGAACTCAGGAGAAATTGCAAAACAAACTTTGGGGTCCATTTTCTCCTTTTGCCCTTCTAAAAATACAAAATTTGGAGCTAAAAAGATTTATCTGGAAAAAATGTGATTTTTTTATTTTCACAGCTTAACGTTATAAACTTCTGTGAAGCACATGGAGGTTCAAAGTGCTCAATGCATATCTAGATAAGTTCTATAAGGGGTATAGTTTCCAAAATGGTGTTATTTGTGGGGTGTTTCCACTGTTTCGGCACATCAGTGACTCTCCAAAAGTGACATGGCGTCCGCTAATTATGCCAGAAAATTTTACATTCAAAAGCTCAAATGGTGCTCCTTCACTTCCGAGCCATGCCAAGAGCCCAAACAGTAGCTTTCCCCCACATATGGGGTATCGGTATGCTCAGGAGAAATTACACAACAAATTATGTGGTCAATTTTCTCCTGTTACCCTTGCAAAAATAAAAAAAATTACATCTAAAGGAAAATTTTTGTGAAAGAAAAGTAAATGTTTATTTTTTTCTTCCACATTACAAAAATTCCTGTGAAGCACCTGAAGGGTTAATGAACTTCTTGAATGTGGTTTTGAGCACCTCGAGGGGTGCAGTTTTTGGAATGGTGTCATTTTTGGATATTTTCTATCATATAGACCCCTCAAAGTGACTTCAAATGTGATGTGGTGCCTAAAAAAAATTGTTTTGTAAATTTTGTGTAAAAATGAGAAATCAACTGCTGAATTTTTAACCCTTATAACTTCCTAGCAAAAAAAATTATGTTTCCAAAATTGTGCAGATGTAAAGTTGACATGTGGGAAACGTTATTTATTAACTATTTTGTCTGTTATGACTCTCTGATTTAAGGGCATAAAAAATAAAAGTTTGAGAATTGCAAAATTTTCAAAATTTTCACCAAATTTCCTTTTTTCACAAATAAATGCAAGTCATATCAAAGAAATTTTACCACTGTCATAAAGTACAATATGTCACAAGAAAACATCTCTGAATCACCGGGATCCGTTGAAGTGTTCCAGAGTTATGACCTCATAAAGTGACAGTTGTCAGAATTGTAAAAATTGTCCTGGTCAGGAAGGTGAAAGCAGGCTCTGGGGTAGCAGTGTTAATATTACTTAAAAATGTAGCTTTTTTCCTTTTATAACACATCAATGTATCAGAGTGATGTAATTCACCAGATGGTGGAAAAAAGTGTGGTCTTTGATATCTGTCTTGGTGGAATACTTGAGGATATTTGTATGATATAGAGATATGTGCTGATGTAGAGAGATGAGACACTAAAGTTGAGCAATGGCTGACATACTCTTGTTGTTATTGAGTTTACTAGGCCCAAGATATCATGCCGCACATTATGATGTTGCATGAAGCTTTTTGACCAGGCCAAATGTGAAGTCATGAGACCATGGATCCAAGTAAATGTCATAAGAGCCCAGGTTGCTGAGCTTAGGATGTGACTGTGGAAATTAAGACTGCCCAGGTCTCAATACCAAAGGGGGAGCAGACTGGACAAAAGTGTCATGAACCAGTTTGGATGATGACAGATTTTGCACAAGTAACCTTTTTTTTCCTTTAAGCTGTTTGCTTAAAGTTAGTTTTGCCCCCAGTGGCCATTAGGGTCATTACACTGTGGTTGTTTTAGTTCTAGTTTTGCCTCCAGTGGCCGTTAGGGTCATTGCACTCTAGTTACTTTAGTTTAGTTGCCCCCGGTGGCCGTAAGTGTTATTGCACGTGATTATGAAGCAGGTGTGATTCCCTGGCTCCAACCTATAAAGGAGTTGCAGGTGGTCTCACTCACTGTTGGTGATATTGCTCATTTTCAACCAAGTCTGGTGAAGGAAGGAACGACAGAGAGGAGTTCCTTGCAGCTCAGGGGAGCTCTGGTGTAATTGCTTCAGGCGGAAGCTGAATTCAGGTGTCGAGCTTAAGGGGTGAAGCTAAACTTTGGTGTTGTACTCTGTTGCTGGGAGCAATAGTAACAGAGCTAAGCTAAGTGGTGTTTTTCCCTGTTTGTTAGTTTCCTTTTGTGTGTATTAGTGCAGTGGTGGGATTAGTTTCTGCACCGTCCAGTTCACTAGAAAGGGATAGGTGCAGGGCGAGCTAGGGATTTGAGGTATCCAGCTCATCGCCAGGTGCGGAACCTGCCTAGGGATCGTCAGGAGTGTAGGGACACTGACTCAGGGGAGTGCAGGAGGTCTCCACATCCCCGTTCCCTTTTGCAGAGCCCTCCATTGTAACAGTTTCCCCGGTGTTTCCCTTAACTCTGTTTAAATTCGTCCTGCTGGAGGCGGTGTATCCATGTTCACGGGTGTTATAGAAATTCGCCCTGCTGGGGGTGGTGTATCCAGTCACACGTGACATTGCAAAAAGACTAGTGGACTGTCTTTTTCTCAACTCTGAGAACCACTGAAAAAAAATAGTTTACGTCAGAGTCATTAGGCATCCATACACAATGAACTGTGGGCCATTGCCACCAATATCAGTGGGTTATGTCAATTTTAGGCAAATGTGGATGGAGCCCTCAAAAATGGTCACTTTCATACATTATTCTATCAGTTATTGTGTCTAAAACATCCACAATGTGTATGTTATATCCCATGAAGACTCCCTGCCCAGCAGTTGGGGAGTTGAGCATTTCCCAAGGTGATGTGTGAAATTAACATGAAACCTCAATTAATGAAGATATTGTCACCTCTTTATTGTCATGTGAAGTGTGTTCATGGGAAAGACACACTTTGATCCCCATGAGTTCACCACTATTTGGTGTCTCTAACAATTTTATAGAGACTTTGATGTCACAGTGTCCACGGACCTCTATTGAAGCCAACCAGTGCGTTACACACAAACATTACGGAGGAATTGCCAGAGCCGTATATTGTGGGTAAGAGGTTTCCTGTAGACTTACTATCTCACTGATGCATTCCTAACTCATTGCTCATTGACCATTTTTTATTACTGTCTGTCCAAAACAATGAATAGTTAAAATACAGCTTGTACCTAAATAAAAAATAATAGCCCAATAAGTGTATCAGTTTGGGCTGTTTGGGGGAAAACAAGAATAGAATAAAATAAATACCAGAAGGGACAATGGTGAGGGAACTTGTTTCATTTACTGAACCACAGGCAATGTTGAAAATGAATCACTGGGATGTAATTCTTCCTTGAGACCTGTCCTGAAATGCTGATACCTGTCTTTACAATAATAATCTAAAGTCAGCTGTGGACCTAGTGGTCAACCTTGTTGATGATATGTCCTGTTTGCTCTTGTTCTGTATAGGTGACGAGTGGCCCTCGGGATCATTTCATGGGGAGTGGCTTACATTTACTCCATCATTTCAACATAATATTTATGTACTTTCTTATATTTCCCTTTACTACTTGTGTGTGGCGAAGCACAAAGGCATAGTAATAGAGACAAGATGTTACCCTGTTTAAGAAATTTTAATATAGGCTCCAACATATCCTAGGGTCCCTGCTCTTCTCCATTTACACATTCAGCCCCCTACAGCTCATAGAATCTCAGGGCTTTCAGTATCACCTCTATGCTGATGACAAACAGATCTATATTTCTGGACCAAATATCACTTCCCTACTAACCAGAATCCCACAATGTCTGTCCACTATTTCATCCTTCTTCTCCGCTAGATTTCTAAAACTTAATATGGACAAAACAAAATTCATAATCTGATTCCGATACCGGAAGTCCCATTCAAGTCTTTGGGACTTCCGGTATCGGAATAAGAAAAACCCTTTTCTGTCCTTGCACAGCCTCTCGGGGGCGTGTACGGACATTCCGGGGGTCTGTGCCGACTGCCCGGGTGTCTGTACTGGCCTGCCAGGGGGCTGTGCCGTCCTGCCGGTGGTCTGTACCGACAGTCCGGGGGTCTGTGCAGGCTGCGGTGGGCTGTGCCGGCCTGCCGGTGGTCTGTACCGACTATCCGGGGGGCTGTGCCGGCCTGCCGGTGGTCTGTGCTGACTGTATGTGGGTCTGTGCAGGCTGCGGGGGTCTGTGCAGGATCGTCCGATGGGACTACAAGTCCCATCGGGCGATGCCTGCTACCATGACGGTGATTGACACATTAGCCAATGATGGGACAGTAGTAGTCCCATCATCCGGCTAATGTGTTGAATGTACAAAAAAAAAAAAAAAATACATACTACATACATACTACATACATACTACATATATACTACATGCATGCAACATACATACATACAATATATATACTACATGCATGTAACATGCATATATACAACATATATACTACATGCAACATACATACTACATATATACTACATGCATGCAACATACATACTACATATATACTACATGCATGCAAAATGCATACTACATATATACCACATATATACTACATGCATGCAACATACATATATACTACATGCAACATGCATACTACATATATACTACATGCATGCAACATACATACATACTACATATATACCACATGCATGCAACATGCATACTACATATATACAACATATATACTACATGCATACTACATATATACCACATGCATGCAACATACATACATACTACTAGCGTTGAGCATTCCGATACTGCAAATATCGGGTATCGGCCGATATTCGCTGTATCAGAATTCCGATACCGAGTACCGATATTTTTTCAATATCGGATATCGGAATCGGCAGTTCCCATAATGCAAAGAGCCACTGCTGTGGCTCTGATTGGCTGCCGAAATGACATCATCATGATGCGCGGTCTGTGCGCATCATGAAGAGCCGTCAGTTCGGGCCTTCCGAGGGGTCTATGCCGACTGCCCGGGGGTCTGTACCGGCCTGCCAGGGGTCTGTGCCGACTGCCCGGGGGTCTGTGCCGACTGCCCGGGGGTCTGTACCGGCCTGCCGGGGGTCTGTGCCGACTGCCCGGGGGTCTGTGCGGACTGCCCGGGGGTCTGTGTGGACTGCCGGGGGTCTGTACCGGCCTGCCGGGGGGCTGTGCCGGCCTGCCGGTGGTCTGTACCGACTGTCTGGGGGTCTGTGCAGGCTGCGGGGATCTGTACCGGCCTGCCGGGGGGCTGTGACGGCCTGCCGGTGGTCTGTATCGACTGTCCGGGGGTCTGAGCGGACTGCCGGGGGTCTGTACCAGCCTGCCGGGGGGCTGTGCCGACTGTCCGGGGGGCTGTGCCGACTGTCCGGGGGTCTGTGCAGGCTGCGGGTGTCTGTACCGGCCTGCCGAGGGGCTGTGCCGGCTTGCCAGTGGTCTGTACCGACTGTCCGGGGGTCTGAGCGGACTGCCGGGGGTATGTACCGGCCTGCCAAGGGGGCTGTGCCTGCCTGCCTGTGGTCTATACCGACTGTCCGGGGGTCTGAGCAGGCTGCGGGGGTCTGTACCGGCCTGCCGGGGGGCTGTGCCGGCATGCCGGTGGTCTGTACCGACTGTCAGGGGGTCTGAGCGGACTGCCGGGGGTCTGTGCTGACTGTCCGGGGGTCTGAGCGGACTGCCGGGGGTCTGTACCGGCCTGCCGGTGGTCTGTACCGACTGTCCGGGGATCTGTGCAGGCTGCGGGGGTCTGTACCGGCCTGCCGGGGGGCTGTGCCAGCCTGCCGGTGGTCTGTACCGACTGTCCGGGGGTCTGTACAGGCTGCGGGGGTCAGTACCGGCCTGCCGGGGGGCTGTGCCAGCCTGCCGGTGGTCTGTACCGACTGTCCGGGGGTCTGTGCAGGCTGCGGGGGTCTGTACCGGCCTGCCGGGGGGCTGTGCCAGCCTGCCGGTGGTCTATACCGACCGTCCGGGGGTCTGAGCAGGCTGCGGGTGTCTGTGGAGGATCGTCCGATGGGACTACATGTCCCATCGGGCGATGCCTGCTACCATGACGGTGATTGACACATTAGCCAATGATGGGACAGTAGTAGTCCCATCATCTGGCTAATCTGTTGAATGTACAGACCCCGGCAGGCTGGTACAGACCCTCGGCAGTCCGCTCAGACCCCCGGACAGTCGGTACAGACCACCGGCAGGCCGGCACAGCCCCTCGGCAGGCTGGTACAGACCCCCGGACAGTTGGCACAGCCCCCCGGCAGGCCGGTACAGACCCCCGGCAGTCCGCTCAGACCCCCGGACAGTCGGAACAGACCACCGGCAGGCCGGCACAGCCCCCTGGCAGGCCAGTACAGACCCCCACAGACTGCACAGACCCCCGGACAGTCGGTACAGACCCCCGGCAGTCCGCACAGACCACCGGGCAGTCGGCATAGACCCCCCGGAAGGCCCGAACTGACGGCGCATCATGATGACGTCATTTCAGCAGCCAATCAGAGCCACAGCAGTGGCTTTTTGCATTATGGGAACTTCCAATTCCGATATCCGATATTGAAAAAATATCGGTACTCGGTATCGGAATTCCGATACAGCAAATATCGGCCGATACCCGATATTTGCAGTATCGGAATGCTCAACACTAGTAGTATGTATGTATGTTGCATGCATGTGGTATATATGTAGTATGCATGTAGTATACAGTATATGTTGTATATATGTAGTATGCATGTTGCATGTAGTATATATGTATGTTGCATGCATGTAGTATATATGTGGTATATATGTAGTATGTATGTAGCATGTTTTTGTTTTTGTTTTTTTTACATACAACACATTAGCCGGATGATGGGACTACTACTGTCCCATCATTGGCTAATGTGTCAATCACCGTCATGGTAGCAGGCGTCGCCCGATGGAACTTGTAGTCCCTTCGGACGATGCCTGCACAGACCCCCGCAGCCTGCACAGACCCCCGGACAGTCGGTACAGACCACCGGCAGGCCGGCACAGCCCCCCGGCAGGCCGGTACAGACCCCCGAAGCCTGCACAGACCCCCCAGACAGTCGGCACAGCCCCTCGGCAGGCCGGTACAGACCCCCGGCAGTCCGCTCAGACCACCGGACAGTCGGTACAGATCACTGGCAGGCCGGCACAGCCCCCCGGCAGGCCGGTACAGACCCCCGCAGCCTGCACAGACCCCCGGACAGTCGGTATAGACTACCAGCAGGCCGGCACAGCCCCCCGGCAGGCTGGTACAGACCCCCGGCAGTCCGCACAGGCCCCCGGGCAGTCGGCACAGACCACCGGGCAGTCGGCACAGACCACCGGCAGGCCGGCACAGCCCACCGGGAGGCTGGTACAGACCTCCGGCAGTCCGCACAGACCCCTGGGCTGTCGGCACAGACCCCCGGCAGGTCGGTACAGAACCCTGGGCATTGGGCATAGACCCCCTGGAAGGCCCGAACTGACGGCGCATCATGATGCGCACAGACCGCGCATCATGATGACGTCTTTTCGGCAGCCAATCAGAGCCACAGCAGTGGCTCTTTGCATTATGGGAACTTCCAATTCCGATATCCGATATTGAAAAAATATCGGTACTCGGTATCGGAATTCCGATACAGCGAATATCGGCCGATACCCGATATTTGCAGTATCGGAATGCTCAACACTAGTAGTATGTATGTATGTTGCATGCATGTGGTATATATGTAGTATATATGTTGTGTATATGTAGTATGCATGTTGCATGTAGTATATATGTATGTTGCATGCATGTAGTACATATGTGGTATATATGTAGTATGTATGCAGCATGTTTTTTTTTTTTTTTTACATACAACACATTAGCCGGATGATGGGACTACTACTGTCCCATCATTGGCTAATGTGTCAATCACCGTCATGGTAGCAGGCATCGCCCGATGGGACTTGTAGTCCCATCGGACGATGCCTGCACAGACCCCCGCAGCTTGCACAGACCACCCAGACAGTCGGCACAGACCCCCGGCAGGCCGGTACAGACCCCCCGGCAGTCCGCGCAGACCCCCGGACAATCGGTACAGACCACTGGCAGGCCGGCACAGCCCCCAGGCAGGCCGGTACAGACCCCCACAGCCTGCACAGACCCCCGGACAGTCGGTATAGACTACCAGCAGGCCGGCACAGCCCAGCGGCAGGCCGTTACAGACCCCCGGCAGTCCGCACAGACCCCCGGGCAGTCGGCACAGACCACCAGCAGACCGGCACAGCCCCCCGGTAGGCTGGTACAGACCCCCGGCAGGCCTCACAGACCTCCGGGCTGTCGGCACAGACCCCCGGCAGGTCGGTACAGAACCCCGGGCAGTCAGCATAGACCCCCCGGAAGGCCCGAACTGACGGCGCATCATGATGCGCACAGACCGCGCATCATGATGACGTCATTTCGGCAGCCAATCAGAGCCACAGCATTGGCTCTTTGCATTATGGGAACTTCCGATTCCGATATTGAAAAAATATCGGTACTCGGTATCGGAATTCCGATACAGCGAATATCGGCCGATACCCGATATTTGCAGTATCGGAATGCTCAACACTAGTAGTATGTATGCATGTTGCATGCATGTAGTATATATGTGGTATATATGTAGTATGCATGTTGCATGCATGTGATATATATGTAGTATGTATGCATGTTGCATGCATGTAGTATGTATGTAGCATGTATGTAGTATGTATGTAGCATGTATGTATTTTTTTTTTTTTCTTTTTACATTCAACACATTAGACGGATGATCTGACTACTACTGTCCCATCATTGGCTAATGTGTCAATCACCGTCATGGTAGCAGGCATCGCCCGATGGGACTTGTAGTCCCATCGGACGATGCCTGCACAGACCCCCGGACAGTCGGCACAGCCCCCCAGACAGTCGGCACAGCCCCCCGGCAGGCCGGCACAGACCCCCGGCAGGCCGCTCAGACCCCCCGACAGTCGGTACAGACCACCGGCAGGCCGGCACAGCCCCCCGGCAGGCCGGCACAGCCCCCCGGCAGGCCGGTACAGACCCCCGAAGCCTGCACAGACCCCCAGACAGTCGGCACAGCCCTCCGGCAGGCTGGCACAGCCCCCTGGCAGGCCGGTACAGACCCCCAGCAGTCAGCTCAGACCCCCGGACAGTCGGTACAGACCACCGGCAGGCCGGCACAGCCCCCCGGCAGGCCAGTACAGACCCCTGCAGCCTGCACAGACCCCCAGACAGTCGGTACAGACCACCGGCAGGCCGGCACAGCCCCCCGGCAGGCCGGTACAGACCCCCGGCAGTCCGCACAGACCCCCGGCAGGCCGGTACAGAACCCCGGGCAGTCGGCATAGACCCCCGGAAGGCCCGAACTGACGGCGCATCATGATGCGCACAGACCGCTCACCATGATGACATCATTTCGGCAGCCAATCAGAGCCACAGCAGTGGCTCTTTGCATTATGGGAACTTCCGATTCCGATATTGAAAAAATATCGGTACTCGGTATCGGAATTCCGATACAGCGAATATCGGTCGATACCCGATATTTGCAGTATCGGAATGCTCAACACTAGTAGTATGTATGTATGTTGCATGCATGTGGTATATATGCAGTATGCATGTAGTATATATGTGGTATATATGTAGTATGCATGTTGCATGCATGTAGTATATATGTGGTATATATGTAGTATGCATGTTGCATGCATGTGGTATATATGTAGTATGTATGCATGTTGCATGCATGTAGTATGTATGTAGCATGTATGTAGTATGTATGTAGCATGTATGTATTTTTTTTATTTTTTTTTATTTTTACATTCAACACTAGAGTTGAGCGATACCGTCCGATACTTCAAAGTATCGGATCGGAATGGATCGGCCGATCTTAAAAAAAAGTATCGGTATCGCCGATTCCGATACCGGAAGTCCCATTCAAGTCTATGGGACTTCCGGTATCGGAATAAGAAAAATCCTGTTTTTCCCTTGTACAGCCTCTCTGGGGTCTGTACGGGCCTTTCGGGGGGCTGTGCCGGCCTGCCAGGGTGTCTGTGCAGGCTCCGGTGGTCTGTGCAGGCCTGCCGGGGGGCTGTGCAGGCTCCGGTGGGCTGTGCCGGCCTGCCGGGGGGCTGTGCAGGCTCCGGTGGTCTGTGCCGGCCTGCCGGGGGGCTGTGCAGGCTCCGGTGGGCTGTGCCGGCCTGCCGGGGGGGCTGTGCAGGCTTCGGGGGTCTGTGCAGGCATCATCCGATGGGACTACAAGTCCCATCGGGCGATGCCTGCTACCATGACAGTGATTGACACATTAGCCAATGATGGGACAGTAGTAGTCCCATCATCCGGCTAATGTGTTGAATGTAAAAAAAAAAAAAAAAAAAATTACATGCTACATACATACAACATGCATACTACATACATGCTACATTCATACTACATACTACATACATGCTACATTCATACTACATATATACTACATGCAACATACATACTACATATATACTACATGCAACATACATACTACATATATACTACATGCATGCAACATGCATACTACATATATACTATATGCTACATACATACTACATATATGCTACATACATACTACATATATACTACATGCATGCTACATACATACTGCATGCTACATACATACTACATGCTACATACATACCACATATATACTACATACTACATGCATGCTACATGCTACATACATACCACATACATACTACATACATACTACATGCTACATACATACTACATATATACTACATGCATGCTACATACATACTACATGCTACATACATACCACATATATACTACATACATACTACATGCTACATACATACTACATATATACTACATGCATGCTACATACATACTGCATGCTACATGCATGCTACATACATACTACATACATACTACATGCTACATACATACCACATATATACTACATACATACTACATACAATACATTCATACAATACATACATAGACATACAGTACATATAACATAGAGTAACATACTTACCAATACTTGTCACATTGTTCCCCGAAGCCATTGTCTTTTACGGAATAAATATTAACATAACAAACCACAAAAATACTCACCCACGATCCGAAGCAGTCCACGAGTGTGTCCCACGACGATCTTGGGTAGAGAACTGCAGCATCAGCTGTTGCTGCCGTTCTCTACGGGCTGCAGGAATCCAATGACGGAAGGTAGGTATCCTTCCGCACTGTATTCCTCCGCCACTTAAAAAAAAAAAAGTCCCTAGTCTCACTTTATGGAATTTCCCACACAGCAATGGCATAAAGTGAGACTAGGGACTTTTTTTTTTTTTTACATTCAACACATTAGCCGGATGATGGGACTACTACTGTCCCATCATTGGCTAATGTGTCAATCACTGTCATGGTAGCAGGCATCGCCCGATGGGACTTGTAGTCCCATCGGATGATGCCTGCACAGACCCCCGAAGCCTGCACAGCCCCCCGGCAGGCCGGCACAGCCCACCGGAGCCTGCACAGCCCCCCGGCAGGCCGGCACAGACCACCGGAGCCTGCACAGCCCCCCGGCAGGCCGGCACAGCCCACCGGAGCCTGCACAGCCCCCCGGCAGGCCTGCACAGACCACCGGAGCCTGCACAGACACCCTGGCAGGCCGGCACAGCCCCCCGAAAGGCCCGTACAGACCCCAGAGAGGCTGTACAAGGGAAAAACAGGATTTTTCTTATTCCGATACCGGAAGTCCCATAGACTTGAATGGGACTTCCGGTATCGGAATCGGCGATACCGATACTTTTTTTTAAGATCGGCCGATCCATTCCGATCCGATACTTTGAAGTATGTGGTATGTATGTAGCATGTAGTATGTATGTAGTATGTATGTAGTATGTATGTAGTATGTATGTAGTATGTATGTAGCATGTAGTATGTATGTAGCATGCATGTAGTATATATGTGTTATGTATGTAGCATGCATGTAGTATGTATGTAGTATGTATGTGGTATGTATGTAGCATGCATGTAGTATGTATGTAGTATGTATGTAGTATGTATGTAGCATGCAGTATGTATGTAGCATGTATGTAGCATGTATGTAGTATATATGTAGTATGTATGTAGCATGCAGTATGTATGTAGCATGTATGTAGCATGTATGTAGTATGTATGTAGTATATATGTAGTATGTATGTAGCATGTAGTATGTATGTAGCATGCATGTAGTATATATGTAGTATGTATGTAGCATGTAGTATGTATGTAGTATGTATGTAGTATGTAGTATATATGTAGTATGTATGTAGCATGTAGTATGTATGTAGCATGCATGTAGCATGCATGTAGTATGTATGTAGTATGTATGTAGCATGCATGTAGTATGTATGTAGTATGTATGTAGTATGTATGTAGCATATATGTGTTATGTAGTATGTATGTATGTAGTATGTATGTAGTATGTATGTATGTAGTATGTATGTAGTATGTATGTAGCATGTAGTATGTATGTAGCATGCATGTAGTATGTATGTAGTATGTATGTAGTATGTATGTAGCATGCAGTATGTATGTAGCATGTATGTAGCATGTATGTAGTATATATGTAGTATGTATGTAGCATGCAGTATGTATGTAGCATGTATGTAGCATGTATGTAGTATGTATGTAGTATATATGTAGTATGTATGTAGCATGTAGTATGTATGTAGCATGCATGTAGTATATATGTAGTATGTATGTAGCATGTAGTATGTATGTAGTATGTATGTAGTATATATGTAGTATGTATGTAGCATGTAGTATGTATGTAGCATGCATGTAGCATGCATGTAGTATGTATGTATGTAGCATGCATGTAGTATGTATGTAGTATGTATGTAGTATGTATGTAGTATATATGTGTTATGTAGTATGTATGTATGTAGTATGTATGTAGTATGTATGTATGTAGTATGTATGTAGCATGTAGTATGTATGTAGCATACATGTAGTATGTATGTAGTATTTTTTTTTTTTTTTTTTTTAACATTTAACACATTAGCCGGATGATGGGACTACTACTGTCGCATCATTGGCTAATGTGTCAATCACTGTCATGGTAGCAGGCATCGCCAGATGGGACTTGTAGTCCCATCGGACGATGCTTGCACAGACCCCCGGACATCAGCACAGCCCCCCGGCAGGCCGGCACAGCCCCCCGGCAGGCCGGTACAGACCCCCACAGGGTGCACAGACCACCGGCAGGCCGGCACAGCCCCCCGGCAGGCCGGTACAGACCCCGGGCAGTCCACACAGCCCCCCGGCAGGCCGGCACAGCCCCCCGGCAGGCCGGCAGAGACCCCCGGAAGGCCCGAAATGACGGCGCATCATGATGCGCACACACCGCGCATCATGATGACGTCAGGCTGTCAATCAACTTTGAACTTCCGATTCCGATGCCGACTTCCGATATTGAAAAAATATCGGAAGTCGGTATCGGAATTCCGATACAGCAAGTATCGGCCGATACCCGATACTTGCGGTATCGGAATGCTCAACACTATTCAACACATTAGCCGGATGATCTGACTACTACTGTCCCATCACTGGCTAATGTATCAATCACCGTCATGGTAGCAGGCATCGCCCGATGGGACTTGTAGTCCCATCTGACGATGCCTGCACAGACCCCCGCAGCCTGCACAGACCCCCGGACAGTCGGTACAGACCACCGGCAGGCCGGCACAGCCTCCCGGCAGGCCGGTACAGACCCCCGAAGCCTGCACAGACCCCCCAGACAGTCGGCACAGCCCCCCGGCAGGCCGGTACAGACCCCCGGCAGTCCGCTCAGACTCACGGACAGTCGGTACAGACCACTGGCAGGCCGGCACAGCCCCCCGGCAGGCCGGTACAGACCCCCGCAGCCTGCACAGACCCCCGGACAGTCGGTATAGACCACCAGCAGGCCGGCACAGCCCCCCGGCAGGCCGGTACAGACCCCCGGCAGTCCGCACAGACCCCCGGGCAGTCGGCACAGACCACCGGGCAGTCGGCACAGACCACCAGCAGGCCGGCACAGCCCCCCGGCAGGCCGATACAGACCCCCGGCAGTCGGCATAGACCCCCCGGAAGGCCCGAACTGACGGCGCATCATGATGCGCACAGACCGCGCACCATGGTGACGTCACTTCGGCAGCCAATCAGAGCCACAGCAGTGGCTCTTTGCATTATGGGAACTTCCGATTCCGATATCCGATAATGAAAAAATATCGGTACTCGGTATCGGAATTCCGATACAGCGAATATCGGCCGATACCCGATATTTGCAGTATCGGAATGCTCAACACTAATAGCCATCCACTGCCGAAACGTGTAGTGGTCTAATAAAAGGTTTGTTTACAACTAATCCATTGCAGTGTGCTCTATAGCCATAAATTGACCACATTTATATTTTTTCCAAAAATTGGGGTAATTCTTGACACTAGTCTCTCTTTCAAACCACATATCGAAGCCCTTTCCACATCCTGCTGACTTCACCTCAAAAATATTTCACGAATCCATACAGTCCTCAACCAAGAATCTGCAAAAACCCTAGTCCATGCCCTCATCATCTCCCGCCTTGACTATTGCAACTTCCTGCTCTGTGGCCTCCCCTCTAACACAGTCGCACCCCTCCAATCTATTCTAAACTATGCTGCTCAACTAATCCACCCGTCCCCCCGCTATTCCCCGGCCTTTCCTCTCTGTCAATTCCTGCCCTGGCTCCCCATTACCCAAAGACTCCAGTTAAAAATCCTAACCATGGCATACAAAGCCATCCACAACCTGTTCCCTTCATACATCTCTGACCTCTTCTCCCAGTACTTACCTACACTCAACCTCCGATCCTCACAAGATCTCCTTCTGTACTCCCCTCTTATCTCCTCTTCCCACAATCACATGCAAGATTTCTCCCGTGCATCACTCCTACTCTGGAATTCTCTACCACAACATATCATACTCTTGCCTACCATGGAAACCTTCAAAAAGAACCTGAAGGCTTACCTCTTCCAACAAGCCTACAACCTGCAGGAACCACCGATCGACCATGCCACTGCACGCCCAGCTCTACCCTCACACCTACTGTATCCTCACCCATCCTTGGTAGATTGTGAGCCCACGCGGGCAGGGTCCTCTCTCCTCCTGTACCAGTTGTGACTTGTATTGTTTAAGATTACTTTACCCGCTTTTATTATGTATACCCTTCACATGTAAAGCGCCATTGAATAAATGGCACTATAATAATACATAATGATAATAATAACATTGCTTAAATTCTTTCTTTAACTTTTCCTACTTCAAATACTTCTATCTCTATACACTGGACTAGACAAATTTACAAATTATTGACCTGCAAGAGCAAGTATTTAAGCCAACTCTTCATAGTGGACAAACCAAATAATAGGTCTGACAAAGGAGTTCATAATCTGTCTCCTCCATATATCTCTGAAGTAATCCCCCAATATCTTCCAACACATAATCTCCAGGATTCCCAAGATCTTCATCTCTCCTCCACACTTACATGTTCCTCACCCAATTGCCTTCAAAACTTCTTTCAAATATCTTTTATCCTTTGGAATTCTGTGTTCTGATTATTCGCTACATTCAGAACTTTAAGATGGAACTTGAAAACCTGTATCTTCAAGAAATCTTACGGTTTGCAATGAACCCATTGCCATCTCACCACCACCATAAATAAATACTTACCTAAATACCACAGCTTTTTCCGGCCTCTTCTTATTTATAGACACCATGCGCATTGTCCTCTTCCCGCATTTCCACTTTGTATTGGAGTTTATGGCCCAAAATAGACGTCTGAGGTCACACTTGTGTCATGACATACCTAGTCAATGCTTGGGGCAATTTATGTTATGACATTGTGACATCAGAGGCCACAGCACAGAGTGAAGAAAAAGGAAGAGGACATCTATTTGAGTATCAATTAAAAAAAAGAAACTGTAGGGAGCTTCATGGAGAACCAGACAGATGGCTGTGGTGGTGAGTCAGATGAGTGTCAAAGAGAGTATTATTTTTTCGTTCACTCCTTCCCAAAGTCAAGTGAAGCGAATGACAAAAAAATTCAATTATGTATTATCTAAATTTTTGTTAAATTTGAGGATATTTTGATTCACTTCAAACCACTTATCCGTAGACCAGCTACATTCTAATATTCTAGGGGAAGGAGATGAAAAATTCCAGCAGAATATTCTGCAGTATAGAGCACTTCCAGTATTTTATAAATCTAACCTTAGTGTCTTTTTTGGATAATATTTTATCTTTTGGTGAAAATGTGTTTCTAAATAGTTTGCATTGGTTCTTTATGAGTAAATCCTGTAGACTGTGAGCCCTCGCGGGCAGGGTGCTCTCTCCTTATGTACTTGTGTGTGTCCCTTGTCTTACACATGTTTATTATACTTGTCTATATTTCCCCTTTTCACATGTAAAGTGCCATGGAATAAATGGAGCTATATAAATGCATAATAATAATAAATGATGGACCCAAGTACCCCCAGAGTTCAACCCTGAATTGGCCAAATCCCATCCCGTCCCAGCTCATCCCATACTTCACCCATTTTGGTGGAGCTGCTTCACATCGGCTTGAAAAGTCGCAAAACTCTTTTTTACAAAAAAGATTTCATGAATCGGCCTTTGTTTGATTTGATGACAGAATGTGTGTTTAGAGGCATTTTTGATTACTAACTCATTGATGGCTGCTCAAGATCAATATTGGGGGTCAAAAAGACGATCATCTACGGAACTTCATAAGTAAGTTATGGTTTTATGATTTTCAACTCTGTAGTCCTCCCTGCTCAATCAGGGTACCCTAGACATCCCATGAATGGTCTATTAATATGTAGATGAGTTCTTTACAAATTGCATCTAAACCATGTAGGGAATCACCATTATCTGGAGCAAAGTCTTCATGCTGAGATGTTTATAGGAAAACACAAGGAATGGGGGAAGGAAACTTGAAAACAAAGACGGATGTTTTAGGATTAGCCTATTGGCCAGAAATAGGAGTCAGAAGAAGCTTATGAGGATTAGCAGGATATAAAGCTGATAGTATCTCATCCAGCTAATTCATTGGGACAGAAAAATACACACAATTTCTCCAGAATCCCCAACACTAGAGGATCATGTTGTTCTTAGTCTGTTTATACCAACATTTTGAGGATAGAAAAGAAATCCTCAACAAATTTTTTGATCTTGCTCCTGAGGACCCGATTAAAGTTTGACCATACTATGATGCCTCTCTGAATGGTGTATATTATACTATAGGTCAGCTAGAAACATTAATCCTTTTTTAGGCATAGTAAAGGATCCTGAAGAAAAGATCACCAAAATTCGGTATTAATAGTAAAACTCTGCTAGAAGTTACATAACCGCTGAATAGCTGTCTATCTATGGAGTGGTGGAAGTGGTTTGAGGACTACATAGTTCCATAAGCCCAGCATTTCCATGCAAATTATGAGGACCAGTAGTGGAACTTTTTTTTACACATAACCGATCTTTAAAATCCTATAAAGTCTTTTAAAATCCTATAAAGTCTTTTAAAAATACACAGATAATTTGTTCAAGAATCCTTTTTTATGTCCCACGACTTGGGGATCATACAGTATTGTATTATATTGTTGTTGTGTTGTCATCCAATCAGGTTTGCCTTTTAGAAGTTTGTCCTCCCTCTGTCCCTGTCTGTCTCCCTAGCTTTGATGTCATCAATCCCTTCTTCCCATCTTCCTCATTCTGTATATGTCAGCCATGTTCTGAGGCTCACGTCTTGCATTTCTGGTTGAGAATAGTCTTTTTTTACCTACTATATATCACGACTGCGACCGCAGTCGAGAGCGTCCCTGGTGGAGACAGAATGTGGACCCACTGGACCACATATGGTAACCTGGACCTACCCAGACTAAGGAAGGGTAGCAAACAGGGTCTGTGGCTGCTGAGCATGTGAAAGAGATGGTGACGTACAGAGCTATATGACACCGCACTACTTCAGGTAGGAAGACATTAAGCTTACTCAAATGAAAAACATAGTGCATAAATGAAACATAAGTATACCAGGCTCCCGATTCCGCACACCAGGGAAAGGTACACGTGTCCGGATAACAGACGATGGCAGGGGTAATCACGGGTTGATGCAGTCGAGGGTCATCTGGCATGGGCATAACAGGATGGCCTCTCTCTCAGGCCTCAGGCTTTGCACAGGCTCAGCAGGAGAACATTAGACACTGATCCAGGACAGGCGTCAGACAATGGCAGGGGTAATCACGGGTTGATGCAGTCCAGTATCATCTGGCACGGGCATAACAGGATGGCCTCTCTCTCAGGCCTCAGGCATAGCACAGGCTGAGCAGGAGAACATCAGATACCGACCTCGGATAGACGTCAGACGATGGCGGGGGTCATCACGGGTTGATGCAGTCCAGGGTCATCTGGCACAGACATATCAGGATGGCCTCTCTCTCAGGCCTCAGGCATAGCACAGGTTCAGCAGGAGAACATCAGATGCCAAACCAGGGCAGACATCATTACAGGGTGGACCCCAGGGAACCGGCGGAACATCGGGACACAGGCAGGACAGGATCAGGAACACCGACATGGCAACCCAGGTCATCGGCTGGTTAGATCTAGGCAGAGCCATCACCGAGAAACAAGGCTGGAGACTCCCCAGGAACACAGGTGAGACAGACTCTGGAACACAGGCTGGACCACCAAGACCATGGACCAGACATCTGGACACAGGCTGGACATTCAGGACCACAGACCGGACATCGGGAAACATCAGTACACAGGCAGGACATCGGGGACTTAGGCAGGACATCAGGACACAGGCTGGACATCAGGACATCAGGACACAGGCTGGACATCAGGACTCAGGCTGGACATCGGGGACTCAGGACACAGGTTAGATATCAGGACATCAGGACACAGGCTGAACATCAGGACACAGGCAGGAAATCGGAACTCCAGCCGGACATCAGGGAACAGGCAGGACATCGGGACATCGGACACAGGACATCAAGGCACCAGGCAGACATCAGGTCATCAGGAAGGACATCTAGAAATCAGGACATCAAGGCACCAGGCAGACATCAGGACATCAGGTCTCAGACAGGACATCTGGACATCAGGACACAAGGCGGACATCAGGACATTAGGTCTCCGGCAGGACATCAGGTCATCGGGTCTAAGGCAGGACATCAGGACTCGGATCTCGGACAGAACATCAGAACACTGGCATCGGACTCTGGACGTCTGGTAGCGATCGACAGGCTCCGGACACCAGAATGCGGACATCAGGCTCCGGACATGAGGCCGCAGTCATCAGGCTCTGGACATCTGGCAGTGATCGGCAGGCTCCATGCATCGGGCAGGGAAGGATAGGATCCGGACAACTGGCGGAGTATGTCAGGCACCAGACATCTGGAAGTGGTCGTCAGACACCGGACATCAGGCTGCGGTCATTGAGCTCTGGACAAAAGGCCTGTCAGGAACACCGCACTGCATTTGCTCACTGAGCCAGTGCGCATGTCCAGAGTACAAACCTGTGCCCAAAGATACCTGTGGAGCGGGGCAGCAGTGGTGGCGATGCGTGCTCCAGGCTCACAGGACCTGTGTCACTGAAGGTAGAAAGCAGTGAAGGACCTACGATCATGTGACTGCAGGGGGTGGGGCTTAGCGTCCTGCTGCTGGAGATAAATGCAGAATTTTACTACAGGGATCCCCAAATCAGACAAACGGGGGTCATACACAGATAGGGCAGCGCGGTACCAGAGGGACAAGCAGAGAGTAGTCAGAATGTAAGCAATGAGTCATACACGGAGATAGCAGTACAGTACAAGTGGGGCAATCAGAGACTAGTCAGGACATAGGCAATGAGTCAGAAACCAGAGAAGCAGATAAACAGCACAGAATCAAGAGACAAACTCACAACAGGGGATAGAACCGGGTCAGAACCATATAAGCAAGCTAGAAGACAATCAGAAGGCACAAGCACACAGGGGTCACCACACTCGGCCAAAGGCAAAAGTATAACTGACAGGGATAGGAGTCTCCCAGGGCTATAAAAAGCTCTCCTTGAGCCAAAGAGAGGCTACAATAATTAACCTCAGGCATGCAGGTCAAGCCTGCACTGAGCTCAAGACATTAACTCCTGATATGCAGGTCAAAACCTGCACTGGGATCATGATAAGGCCACGGCCATTGGGCTCCGGACATCTGGAAGCGACCTAAAAAGTAACCCAAGCGGTCTGGTGCAAGCCCCGCCCGGTTGGACTGGAACCGCCCAGGGATTGCACCGAATAGCAAGCTGAGCACAGAGTAGCAGAAACTCAGTGGACAGACCGGACTCCTACTTTCAAGATGAACCCAGGTTAGATCACAGAAAGTCAGTTAGCAAAGAGTCACAGTCACTGGGCACAGGGTTCAAAACACAGAAGGACCTCAGGAACATAACACAAAGGACACAGTTCAGACAGGGACAGGTGTTGTGAGTTCATTTTTCCCTTCACCATTGAGGTCTGATGAACTCCCTCCTCTGGTGAAGGAAGGTAGTGAGGCTGATTACCAAACACATGGGCAGCTAGATGATGACTGGGTGGCTGGAATTGAGGACTGGATATAAGGCTGCCCACGCCCTTCTTCCTGGGTGGTGATTTTCCTGCTGGATTCTTGGAGACCAGTCTGATTCCTGCATCTCAAAGCTAAGTTTTTCTGCCCTGCTTTGTATTCTTCAGTTTTGTTTTTGTTTTGCCTTGTTTTTTGGAAGTTCTGCCATCCCCGGCCGGGGGTGAGCTGTACTCCATTTTTGTCTCTGATCTGTTGATATTTTACTCTGTCCTCAGAATATACCTGAGTGCTGATATAGTCTTTTGAAGCCTAGCGACTTCAGGGCCTGTTTTTCCTATCAGTTGGTTGGCTCATTTTGATAGGGTTTTTGCGGATGGCAGACAGCAGCTTTCCTATCCTGTCCTATGTAGTTAGCTTGGGCCCCATCATTTGCTCAACCTATCTTTCTATCTGTGTTAGTGTTTTCATCTTCCTTCACCGTCATTAAATGTTGGGGGCTGCCTATTGCTTTGGGGTCTGCTCTGGGGCAGTTTAGTTTTTCCCCTTTCTGTCTTTAGGCTATATAGTTCTCCGGCTGTGATCGAGGGGTCTAGGGCACCGTAGGAACCCACCACGGCTACTGCTAGTTGTTGTGGATAGGTTCAGGGGTCTGCAATCCGATAGCTGCCAACCTCTCTGGTTTTTCTGGACTTAGCTGGTATTTTGTTTTTTCCTCCTTCGGTGACTCATCATAACAGCCAGGTACAGGAACAGATCCAGGATCAAGGATTCAGGAAACAAGACACAACAGGAACGGACTGGATATGCAGCCTCCAGGAAAGGTGATCTTGGTATTCTGCCCCCAGAGAAGGCGGAAAAAAAAGACAGGACAAAGGGCATCAGCTCTCCCAGAACTGATATCAATCAGAGCAGGAGATGAACACACAAGAATACATGGCTAGGTTCAGGAACTCAATGTGAAGCTCTGGCAATGCCCCACAGGGCAGGGAAACTTTATATTGGAGCTGCCTCACAGCGATAGCCTGGAGCAGCAATTCTAGCACACACCCATTCCTCATAAAAGCAGGGGAGGTGTGGCCGCATGCACCATAAGCACAGCCAGGCACAAATCAGCATTGCAAAGGACTCCTAGCAGGAGCTGCAAGCCTGCACACACCTGGTAAGTCATGCACAGTGCAGAGGACCTAGAAACCCGCAGATAGTTTTCCACAGCGGCAGCCAGGGACCGCACAAGTGGGTGGTCATACAGCACAGTGGAACCACACATGCATGCACGGCTGTGCAGCGAAGCTGGGAACTGAGCAGCAACCATATAGGTAACAGACAACAGTATCCCAGCTAATTGGGGGGAAAGGAACAGAGGGTTAATGCAGAGTAACGCTGGGGAAACAAGGTACAAACACACCGGCTTCACACTATAATTGCACATAATGACAAGAATTCAGCTTGAATACAGACCTTCTTCTGGAATCTTCATACATGCTTCTGCAGTCGAGTCAAGCTATCAAATGAGATTAGGTACATAGAGACAGCCAATAAGCTGTGTCTCAAACACCATACAGCCTAGATATGGAGCTAGAATACCTTTATTGGTCATATCATCAGCTTTTCTGTGGTGATAGTAGGTTCTTAGTAACCTACTAATGTTGTAGATACTGTTAATTAAGATATCCAAGCTTTAGTGCATTTCTTCTTCAGAATTTCTGATCCAGATATTATTTGGGCACATACAGTAGATATACTGTACACACATGGTCAATATTGTTTGTACCCCTCGTTTAATGACAGAAAAGCCCACAATGGTCACAGAAATAACGTGAATCTGACAAAATTAATAATAAATCAAAAATCTATGAAAATAAACAAATGAAAGTCAGACGTTGCTTTTCAGCCAAGCTTCCATAGAAATTTTTAAAAATAAAACTCATGAACTAGGCCTGGACAGAAATGATGGTACCCCTGAAAATAATGTGACAAAAGGGACATGATAAATCGCGGTGTGTCCACTAATTAGCATCACAGGTGTCTACAATCTTGGAGTCAGTGAGTGGCCTGTATAGAGGCTACAGATACTCACTGTGCTGTGTGGTGACATGGTGTGTATCACACCCAACATGGACCAGACGAAGCGAAGGAAAGAGTTGTGTCAGGAGGTTAGAAAGAAAATTATAGACAAATATGTTACAGGTAAAAGATATAAGACCATCTCCAAGCAGCTTGATGTTCCTGTGACTACAGTTGCACATATTATTCAGAAATGTAAGCTCCATGGGACTGTAGCCAACCTCCCTGGACGTGGCCACAGGAGGAAAACTGATGACAAATCAAAGAGATGGATAATATGAATGGTAACAAAAGATCCCAGAAAAACTTTGAAACAGATTAAAGGTGAACTTCAAGCTCAAGGAACAACAGTGTCAGATTGCACTATCCGTCGTCGTATGAGCCAAAGTGGACTTCATGGGAGACAACCAAGGAGGACACCATTGTTGAAAAAAAAATCATAAAGAAGACACACTGGAATTTGTCAAACTACATGTTGACAAGCCACAAAGCTTCTGGGAGAATGTCCTATGGACAGATGAGACACAGATGGAACTTTTTGGCTAGGCACATCAGCTCTATGTTCACAGAAGGAAAAATGAAGCATATCAAGAAAATAACACTGTCCCTACTGTGAAACATGGAGGAGGCTCTGTTATGTTCTGGGGCTGCTTTGTTGCACCTGACACAGGGTGTCTAGAATCTGTGCAGGTACAATGAAATCTCAATACTATCAAGGGATTCTAGAAATAAATGTGCTGCCCAGTATCAGAAAGCTTGGTCTCAGTCACAGGTCATGGGTCTTTCAACAGGATAATGATCCAAAACACACAGCTAAAAACACCCAAGAATGGCTAAGAGGGAAACATTGGACTATTCTGAAGTGGCCTTCTATGAGCCCTGACCTAAATCCTATTGAGCATCTTTGGAAAGAGCTGAAACATGCCGTTTGGAAAAGGCAACCTTCAAACACGAGACAACTGGAGCAGTTTGCTCTTGAGGAGTGGCCAAAATACCTGTCGAGAGGTGAAAAAGTCTCATTGACAGTTACAGGAGTCATTTGATTGCAGTGATTGCCTCAAAAGGTTGTGCAACAAAATTTTAAGTTAAGAAACCATCATTTCTGTCCAGGCCTATTATATGAGCTTTTTTTTTTTAATTCTGTGGAAGCATGGCTGAGAAGTAATGTCAGACTTTCATTTGTTCATTTTCATAGATTTTTGATTTATTATTACTTTTATCAGATTCAAGTTATTTCTGTCACCATTGTGGGGTTTTCAGTCATTAAACGAGGGGCACCAACAATTATCACCACGTGTGTACATAACGGACAATGAAGAGCAAATCTTTTGACATTCAAATTTACCAGCTTTGCCGAATTTTGCAAATCAGTTTGTTGTGAATGGAAAGTACTCCACAGCTTCCAATTGCCTGAAAACATATGTGTTCCTCCGTAGCCCTGCCTCACAGACTTGATCTCTTCTCTCTTTCTCTCTATCCATTGTAGTAGATCTGCTCACTTGGCTGCATACAGAGGTAGACACAGGTACACTGTCTCTTAAGTCTTCCACTGGTTTATTATATATATGCATCATAAACCAGTGCAAAGTAAAATTAAATACCGCCCTTCTGGCAAATACAGGAAACAAAAATGGTATACAATCTGTTCAGCTGCGGGAATCCAACCGCTCAGGATTACCAAAACATACAATGGTTCAGCTTTGCTTAGGACACATAGTACTGGAGTTCCACTCTCCAGGCCTACCTAACACCTGAGAAGGCTGATTATTTACCTTCTTAACCACACCCTGGGGTGGAGGTATGATGAACAATCTCCCACACACTCTTTAATGGTTCACGTAAAAGTCTAGCCCAGAAAATGGCTGATTAACCCCTCTCAGCACTTAGTGTGCTGGAGCAAACTTCTAGGTTTCAAATCACTGAAGTTAATAGCCTCAGTGAAACATATCTCCCCTCCAGTCCTATGCCACTGACTTTGTCATACCATTAAATCTGAATTATTCTTTTTCCTCATCTACTATTCTTCACTGCTGTGCCCTCACACACTATCTGTATTGTTTTCCTCAGGGTTTTATGTTTTTATTTTACTCTCTCTGTGAGCTCTCATGTCCTCTCACTATCCAGATTCACTGCATAATCGCTTCTTCATTCCCTGCTTCTGCTTTTATACATGGTATGATAAGCTGATTATATAGCTTCATGGCATTATGGGGAAGCCAGAATGTCATATGATCCTTCCCTGGCTGATGCAATCTGCTATAATGGGCAAAATCTCATGATTTGACAAATTAATTTTGCATCGAATCGATTTGCTCTTAATACAAAGTTGGGTCGGTCAAAAAAATAGTTCAGCGTATGCTGGATTACGTGATACAAGGCAAGTTCTGCTAGAATAATTTGTATTACTTAAAGCTGTTAATCTGGTAGTGTTATACTGTTGATATCAAAATTCATGAGGAAAAGTAATTAGCAATGGAGAAAAAAACTTGTTTTTGGGCTCTCTAAATCTTTATGGATCCTCATTCCCTTACAGTGGAAAAGATAAGACCTTGGAATCCTACATTAACTGTTCAGAGACAGAGCACTCACTCATCTTAGCTTTAGTGTAATCATGGAAATTCCAATGAAAATGAAACAAATGGCTATAGGAAAATATTTCATAAGTGATCCTAATCTTTTTTTGTGCTTATATGTATGCATTATTTTCTAAAGTCTACTTACTAGAATTATCAAAAATTTTAGAAAAAAAAAATAAACTGCATTGGCCGGGAATCGAACCCGGGCCTCCCGCGTGGCAGGCGAGAATTCTACCACTGAACCACCAATGCTTGGTATGCTCAAACTGTTTGGAAGCTGTCCTATATGGAGTCAATATATCGAGCGTTCACAGTGTGGCCAGGTGCATACACCACTGTATTTTCTGTCCAAATGAGATCCCACAAAACATCAGATTGCACTCTATCCAATGTTATGCTATGAGCTGGCCCATGGAAAAAAAATAGCCACATGACTGAGTTTGATCTGATTATTGGATCATACTCAGCTATGCAAGTCAATGAGTTCATGCAAACCATTGGATTGCACTCTGAAAACATCTTATCGCAGTGTGATTTCCGCTTACTAACACAATGGTGAAGATGGAGAAATTTTATTCTCCATCTTCTCATCCGACAGAATCGGATCACACTATGCTGACACTTTGATCAAACTCTGAGCTCAGTTTGATCAAAGTGAAATTTAGATAATTAGCCCAATTTCTTTGGATGAGAGAATATATGGCCGTATAACCCCAAACTTTAACAGATTAACAACAACAGTGCTGCCATGAATCTGTTGTCAGGTACCCCGGAACCAGAGGCACTTTCCCTGTCCCTAACACTAGGGGCTCCCTAGCTCGCCCTGTTCACCAGATTAATTTACTACTGATGGTGAAGACACCGGGGCCACGTACCTTGCCTAAGCTCCTGAATCCACCCTCAGTCTATACCCCTTACCCACCCAGAGAAGAGGGGAGCAGTAGTGTACCGTAATACTCCAAACAGACTAACAAGGAAATATGAACAGGGGTAACGAAAATACCAATTATACAAATATACTCACACATACAACAGAGGAATGCATCAGGGAGTGGAGGATGGGGTTAAGCCAAAGTAGGAGAAGATGGTGATTAGCACGCACCCAAAACCTCCCAATAGTCTCAGATAAATCCAAACGCCTTCTCAAACAACAGTCACAAACCACTATCTCCAACCATGCAACATAAGCTATCTCTAGAGGACAATGAGTGCTTGCCAGGGCCCAGATTATATGGGAGATTGGAGTGGCTAACAGTGCACAGCTAAGAGCCTTAATGCAGGGAAGTTACTAACTGCTGAGCTCATAAAACAGTTGAAGAGGACAGGTATGAGAAAGTAAGTAGGTGGTGGTCAGATGGATGAGACGTGAATTGAGATTGGGTGCATTTTTTTTCTTTATTCTTTAAAAGGAATCTATCACCTATTTTTTCGAGTATCAGCTGCTGGCACCGCCAGCGGGGACTTATCTACAACCCCGGCACACCATCCTTACAAAAAACTTGTGGCAAACATCCAGTGCTGCAGAGTGGTGCCTGGTCATAACATGATGAACATTAAATTACTTGTATTAAAAGGTAACTTCAAGTCTCAGAGAGAGAGAAGAATCTCGGAGTACAAATTTATGAAAACTTTCGACATATTCAGTGCAGGAATGAATGCGTCACATGGATTTATGTCTTTTTACATCAATTATGGAATTTGCTCTTTAGACCTTCTGGGGTCATCACAACACAGATCTAGACCCCATCACAGGGCAATAAAACCTTCAGGCTCCTTATCTATGAACTGCTCCAATATTTATGTTTCTCCCTCCCCCATAATGACAATTCTGCTTCGCGTCACTTGTCTCATCTATTGCGTTATTTCTGTGCTGTCTTGTGTATAAATATGTGATTCTTCAGATGTTGTATCAATGCCTGATGAAGAGACCTGAGTAGTCTCGAAAGCTTGCAATGTGTCACCATCTTTTCAGTTAGCCATTAAAAGGTATCAACCACCGAGGACTCTCAATCCTAAATGTTCTTTGAAGAAAACTCAACATTCAAACAAGCAATTTTCTAATTCAAGTCGGCCCTCATCTCTGAGAAACAGGACAAGATAAAAATCCTCAAATCTTCTCTATTCCACAATCACAAACATTTATTTAACACTTTTAATTCTCTCTTCAGTCCCCCATTGATCAAGAAGCCTTAATGTCTAACCCCCACAACCTCTTTGCATAACAATGCCCTTCCCCCACAACCTTCTTTCCCTTGGTCACTGAAGAAAAATTTGAACATGTTGTCTCCAAGTTACACCTCACCAAATGTACACTTGACCCTATCCTTTCCCATCTCTGACACAATTGTAACACTATGCCTATCACAGCCATAAAGGGAACCCATTGATGATACATGCTGCCCAATCCATGAATCCGGAACTGACTGTATTCTATCTGCCAGGTGTGTTTGACTCTAAATTGCTGTGGTCCCTGGCAGCTTCTCTGCACCCGCTGCCCTGAAGTAACTCTACTGCCTGATACAGGAAAGATGCATATCTTTGCACCGTGTTTGCCAGTAGATAGAAAAATATTTAGAATTCAGAGTCCTCAGTGGTTGATACCTTTTAATGGCTAACTGAAAAGATGGTAACAAATTGCAAGCTTTCAAGACTATTCAGGTCTCTTCATCAGGCATTGACTAATACAACATCTGAAGAATCATATATTTATACACAACACAGCACAGAAATAATGCAATAGATAAGACAAGTGACGTGAAGCAGAACTATCATGATGGGAGAGGGATAAACAGTTGTGGCCATAAACATTGGAACAGTTCATAGATAACAGTGTGGAAGTGTTATTGTCCTCTGATTGGGGTCTGGCTCTATGTTGTTATGCCCCCACAGGTCTGAGGAGCAAATTCCTTAATTGATGTCAAAAGACATAAATCCATGCGACACATTCATTCCTGCACTGAGTGTGTCAAAGGTTGTCATAAGTTTATTCTCCCAGACCCTTCTGTCTCTCTGAGATTTGAAGTTACCTTTTAATGCAAGTAACTTCATGTCCATGGTGCTGTGATCAGGCATACAAAAATGTTTGACCACAGGTAGATCCATTCTTTTGCCTCATTGTGTGGCGGTGAGAATTCATAAGCTCCCTGTCCTCTCCAACAGCTGCAGGAACCTTTCCTTGCAACCAGAAATGTAAAACCTGTCCATTTACAATGACCACGGACAAGATAAATATCCCCAATTCACATCAGGACTACAAGATCCCAGGTACTTTCAGCTGCATCACATCTAATGTGGTGTACTTAATTGTTTGCACTAAATGTCCAACTTGGGGTCTGTATGTGGGGGAGACCGGGCAAAAGCTTAGAACAAGGATGAATTCTCACCGCCACACAATAAGAGAAAAAAGAATGGATTTACCTGTGGCAAAACATTTTTGTATCCCTGATCACAGCACCATGGACATCAAATAACTGGTACTAAAAGGTAACTTCAAATCTCATAGAGACAGAAGAGTCTGGGAGTATATACTTATGACAACCTTTGACACACTCAGTGCAGGAATGAATGTGTCGCATTGATTTACGCATTTTTACATCAATTAAGGAATTTGCTCCTCAGACCATGTGGAGGCATCACAACATGGAACCAGACCGCAATCAGAGGACAATAAAACTTTCACCCTCCTTATCTATGACCTGTTCCAGTATTTAAGGCCACAACTGTTAATCCCTCTCCCATAATGATAGTTGTGCTTCACATCACTTGTCTTATCTATTGCATTATTTCTTTCTGTGCTGTATTTTGCATAAATATTAGATTCTTCAGATTTTGCATTAGTCTTTGCCTGATGAAGAGACCTGAGTAGTCTCGAAAGCTTGCAATTTGTTACCATTTTTTCAGTTAGCCATTAAAAGGTATCAACCACTGAGGACAATCAATTCTAAATACTTTTCTACTGCCTGATTAATCCACCTCTCCCCTCACTACTTATACTCCTCTGCATTCTCCCAAACCCTTCATTGGCTTCCTATTATCCAGCAAATCCAGTTGCAATTACTAACAATGACTTACAAGGTTGACCATACATATTTGAATTAATCTCCCAATACCTCCACACACATAATCTCCACTCCACGAGTTCTCCTTCTCAATTCTGCACTCATGTGTTTCTAACACAACTGCCTCCAAGATTTTTCCTCATCATCCCCATCCTATTAACCCCTTTGAGAGAAAATCTATTTTCACCTTAATGACCAGGCTAATTTTTACAATTCTGACCTCTGTCACTTTATGAGGTCATAACTCTGGAATGCTTCAACGGATTCTGGCGATTCTGAGAATGTTTTCTCGTGACATATTGAACTTTATAAAAGTGGTAAAATTTATTCGGTATAACTTGCATTTATTTGTGAAAAAATGGAAATTTGGTGAACATTTTGAAAATTTTGCAATTTTCAAACTTATAATTTTTATGCCTTTAAATCAGAGAGTCATATTGCACAAAATAGTTAATAAATAACATTTCCCACATGTCTATTTTACATCACAGCAATTTTGGAAGCATAATTTGATTTTGTTAGGAAGTTATAAGCGTTAAAAGTTGACGAGTGATTTCTCATTTTTACAACAAAATTTGCAAAACCTTTTTTTTAGGGACCACATCACACTTGAAGTGACTTTGAGGGCCTATATGAAAAAAATACCCAAAGGTGACACCATACTAAATACTGCACCCCTCAAGGTGCTCAAAACCACATTCAAGAAGTTTATTAACCCTTCAGATGCTTCTCAGGAATTTTTGGAATGTGGAAGGAAAAAATAAACATTTACCTTCTTTTACAAAAATTTTCCCTTAGATGTATTTTCTTTTACTTTTGAAAGGGGAACAGGAGAAAATGGACCATACATTTTGTTGTGCAGCTTCTCCTAAGCATGCCGATACTCCATACATGGGGGAAATCTACTGTTTGGGCACACAGGAGGGCTCGGAAGGGAAGGAGCGCCATTTGACTTTTTGAATGTAAAATTTGCTGGAATAATTAGCGGTTGCCATGTCGCATTTGGAGAGCCCCTGATGTGCCTAAACAGTGGAAACAGCCAACAAGTGACACTATTTTGGATACTAGACCCCTTATGAAACTTATCTAGATGTGTATTGAGCACCTTGAACCCCTAAGTGCTTCACAGAAGCTTATAACGTAGAGCTGTGGAAATAAAAAAAAAAACATTTTTCCCACAAAAATCTTTTTAAGCTAAAAATTTTGTATTTTCACAAGGGCAAAAGGAGAAAATGGACCCCAAGGTTTGTTGTGCAATTTCTCCTGAGTTCACCAATACCCCATATGTGGTCGAAAACTACTTTTGTGGCACAGTTGCATATTTTGCTGCACTTGTTTGAGGGTGCCATGTTACATTGGCAGAGCCCCTGAGGTGCCATAACAGCAGAACCTCCCATAAGTGACCCCATTTTAGCAATTAAACCTCTCAATGACTTCATCAAGGGGTGCAGTGATTATATTGACAGGTGTGTCACTAACTGTTATACCATTGTGCAGTGAAGAAAAAAATTATTTATATTTTTGCCACCAAGATTGTGTGTTAGCCCCAAGTTTTACATTTTAACACTGAGAAATTGGTAAAAATGGCACCAAAATTTGTCCCACAATTTCTGCTGAATGTAGAAATGCCCCATTTGTGGCTATACAGTATTACTTTGCCATACAGAGACTCGGGAGGGACAGAGCGCTATTTGCCTCCTGGAGTGCAGATTCTCCTAGACTAGTTTGTGGACTCCATATAAAGAGCCCCTAAGTGCTAGAAAAGCAGAATCCCCCTCAAGTGACCCCGTTTTGGAAATTATACCCCTTTGGGAATTTATCTACAGATGTAGTGATGATTTTAACTCCATGTGTGTTTTCCAGAAACAGGCAGCAGTAGATGTTGCTGAATGAAAATTGCAAACTGCCATTGTAGTGACCAGTACATTATGCTAAGATCATGCTTCTGGAGACACAGACCCATAAATTAGGCGGGCTCTCATCACTTCAGAAATGCCAAACATGTGGGTGCTAAATGGGTTTAGGCACACTGGGGCTCAGAAGGGAGGGAGGGATTTGGATTTGGAAGCGGAGAATTTGCTGAATTTCTTTTGGAGGGTGAGAAGCCATTTCGCTTTTCCAGAGCCTTTGTTCTACCAGTAACATGGAAGTCCACTATATTTCCATTAACCGATGACAGATCTGAGCGGGGACTTGCTTTTTTTGTGGATTGAGCGGAAGAATTTACTGGGAACATTTTACATAATGTTTGGGATCACAATTATCCGGCGCTCTACGCTGAGCACTTACTTTGGGATTTCCATCTAAATCTCTGAGTGATGCGATGGAGATGAAATTCCCGAGGGATCCATTCACTATAATGAGGCAGCAGAGTTACTCTGGACTCTGTCTGGCCTCGGTTCCACAATTTCCTTCTTTTCAGAAGTGCACAAAACTGTGGCCGATGGCACTTTTATGCAATCAAAAAAGACGGACACCCCCGGATCACAGGTGCTATGGTGTCCACAGTGCCTCCATCTGTGTCAGGACTCTGAATATTTTTGGTTACCTTTTGGGCATGCCTTCCCTTTCTAAGATGGAAACTTTTGTTTCATGTGCCCCTTGTCTTCCTGTCTTATAACTCCACCCCATTCTCTAGACTTTGCTAGAGTATTCTGCCTGTGTACTGCTCCTGATGGTTTCCTGGCTTTCTAGTTGCTCCTGCAAACCTGTGTGAGTAGCCTGCTCCTCGCTCTCTGAGATCCTGCTGTATTCATCTGTGCCAGTGTATCTCTTGCTCCTGACTGCTCGTGCTGCTTCCTCGGTGCTGCTGACCTCCACCTGCAATTTACTAAACATGTAAACTGGTTGCTGCTCTGGTTCTGCCTTTGTTCAATTAGCTGCAAAGCTCGGGAATGCTCTGCTTAATCTGAGTCTTCCTACCCAGGCCTCCCTGGATAATCTAACCTCTTGTTTGGTCTTGCTTATACGTGCATGGACTAGATACGAACTTACTTGTTCCCAGCATTTTCAAGTATAAACTGCGCTTCACAGACTGTTTCGCTGATTGCATTATTCAGTACTTATTCTAAGTGTTATCTTGAGTTTTCTCTGCACTTGTTTGAAGCACCGTGTGTTTACAATATAGACTTTTTCACCTACAAACTGTGTTCTGTAGTGTCTTGCTTCACGCAAAAAGACTCCTGAGTCCTCCTGTATAGCTATTACAATCTGCCTCATTAGAGGGAATCTTCCACCGGGGGATCTGTCTGAATCAGTACCATTCTTTGGCACATGACATTTTTTGATCGCTTTCTATTCTGATTTTTGGGAGACAGAATGAACAAAAAAACAGCAATTCAAGAATTGCTTTTTTTTATAACGTTCTGCGTGTTGTAAAATTGGTAAGGCAGCTTCATTCTTCGGGTCAGTACGATTACAGCTATACCCCATTTACAGTATATCTTTTTTTATGTTTTGATGCTTTTACACCATAAAAACTATTTTTATAGAAAAAATAATTATTTTTGCATCGCTTTATTTATTATAGGTATACTTTTATTTTCTTTTATTTACATGAATAAATGCATTTTTTGGCAAAATATTTTTTTTCTTTATTTGGGGATTTTTACACATTATAATACTTTTTTATTACTTTATTATGTTGTCCCAGTATTGGACATTACTATTTTACATCAGATCGCTGATCTGACACTCTGCACTGCAGAATATCAGATCAGGATCTGACAGTTAGGGAAGGAGGAATGCCGGTGTCTCCTCTCAGCTGGCGCTCACAAGCCACCTTCCCTCCAGGACCTGGAAGGACCCCACGGTCAAGTTGGTGCCAGGTGTCTCATCGGAGACCATCAAAAAAATGCAATCGCATCTGTGGGATGCTTCTCTATGCTGCTGTCACTACTGACAGCGGCATCAGAGAGGTTAAATGCCCACGATCGGTGATAGCACTGATCGTGGGCATTGCTGCAGGGTGTCAGCTGTCACATACAGCTGACAACCGCACCCTATTGCCGCAGCGCTCAGCATGAGGCCGCGGCGATCACGGTGCCTTACTAGTACTGCTCTGGGCACACTCGCACCTCCCACAAAGCAATACTAGTACGGCGCATGTCACATAGGGGTTAAATATGGTGGATCAAAATAGCTGGATAGACACCCCATGATCCTGCTCCTGGTACTCATTCCTCAGTGCACCCGTGCCGTGCTGCTTCACTCGGCACCCGTCCCTCTGATGGGAGTCCTCAGTGAACCCCTCTTGGGTCTCTGCTCCACGCTTCACCTTACATCGCAGCGTGCTGTCGGCCCTTGCCTCGGCCCTTGCCCTCTCCTTCCTCCAGCAGGAACTCTCTGGCTTTTCCCGCTCTACTCCTGTCTGGCTCTCATTTCTGTTGTGAACTCTCTTGATCTGACTTCTGAGTCGGGGCTCCCTCTGGTGGTTGCCGTGGGTAGTGGAGCTGATCATATTGACAGAAGTCTATCACCTGAAGACGATGATTGGAAGGGGTTATGTCAGGGGTTACTGACTGGGAGGATTTAAGTGAGCAAGCTTCCTTCAGTTGCTGCTGGTGATTTGTTTGTCTTCCTGTGCATTGTGAAGTCTGCTTTTTTCCTCTCCTTGGTCTTGCATCATTCAGATAAGTTATTTGTTTGCTGGAATCTTTTGCATTTGATATAGTTTCTGCCTTTCTCTGCTTTTTGCCTTGCTGTGTGGGTTCAGCATTATTCCCTGCTGGGATTTGTGCTGGACCTCACTCATATGTCACAGCTTATGTCATTCTGTTCAATATTGCTAATCCCCTGTTATATTAGTATCTTTTGCTTTGCTTCCAGTTCACACCAGAATGCTGATCTAGCGGGGGAGAGGTCATGTGGCCTCAGTGTTTTTGTATATCAGACGTGTTGGACTTTTCTTAGGGTTTCTTGTGTGATTGCAGACAGTATCTTTACTGTTCTGTTCTATCTAGACAGTTTGGGCCCCATCATTTGCTCACTCTATTTTCTGCCTACGTTTGTGCCTCATCTTGTCTCACCAACAATATATGTTTGGGGGCTATCTATTTCTTTGGGGTTCTACTCCGGGGTAGTTTAGCTTTCCCCTTTCTTGCTTTAGGCTTAGTTAACTCTTTGGTTGTGCCGAGGCATCTAGGGCATCGTAGGCACTTCTCACGGCTAATGCTAGTTGTGTTGTTAGGTTTAGGGGTCTGCAATCCCCTAAGTTGCCAACCTTTCTGGTTTCCTGGTTGCTTAGCTAATTTCCCATAATCCTCCTCGGTCACCGAATCATAACACATTTCCTTCCCCCATGCAACAATAGATGCAGCCTCGGCAGTTTCGGACCCAGCATTGCACAGGTACCCGCAACCTGGTCTTCCTCCTTACATGGTGAGTGCCGTTGTCTTCACTCATACTACTTGGGATTCACAGGAACAAAAAATTAGATTTTAAATGTGATTGACACCTACACAGAATGGTGACTGAGCTCATTATAGTCAGTTGGGATGGTTGGGCTCTACTGTGTTTTCCATTATTCTGCTCCTATTATGGACAGAACAACAGCAAGGTTTAGAAGTAGTGTGAACACAGTCTTCAAACGGTTGTCCAGCACTTTTTAAACTTTTCTTAATATAGTCTGGAGCGAATGAAATGGTAAAAGGATGTGGCTGTTGGTGTGGTTAAGGGTGTGGCCTAAAATTTTGCTGCAGCATGCTTCACGGGTCACATTTTCTGTCTTTCTTTCTCTTCATCAAAAGTTTGGACATATGCTACTGTCACGATACTAACACCAGAGCTAATACAAACGTCCAACCTATTGTATGGGAACTCGCAATAGTAGTAGCCTTGTGAGCGAGGATAAATCTTGAGATAGTAATCAGGTAGTTAGAATAAGAAATTCAGACCATTTCCCATACCAAGGAAAATGTCAGCTGAATCAGAGATGATGTTGATTGTGATGATTCTGTGGTAAACAAGACCTGGGCACCAGACATGGTTGCAGAAGAGGTGAGGTTGTAGGGAAGGTGACCTGACGGACGGACTTGTCTGTAGGAAGGAGAGACGGTTGGTGCACTATAGATGGACGGTTGTCATAATAGAAGGGAAACAGCTGGGGAAAATGGAAAAGGAGTGCAGTACCTAAGTTTGACCACAAGATGGCAGGGGGAGCGTGAGAACAGGACTTGACAGCAGCTTAAGGCTATGAAAATGCTTAGTCATGGGGGGCGGAGAGACAGGAACCCAGGAGGGGATTTCCAGAGGAGGGAGATAAATAGGACAGGAGATGGTTCCAGAGTGTTCCAGTCCCGGGAGGAGCTCAGGAGGAGAAGAGACAGTGAAGGAGAATGAACAGCAGTGGAGAGCTCGACCAGGGGACTGAGGAGAAAAGAAGTCAGGAGGGTGGCCCTGACACGATGAACCGCAGAACAGACGAGGCCCCGGGGGTACCAAATTGACGACGACCTCGGTCTGGTGAAGCGCTGGTGGTAGATAGGCCTAGGGCAGCCCCAGTGAAAGAGCAGCAAGGAACGTCACTACGACAGAAGGAAGGTGCAGGTACCCGGGCCTGAATACGGAGAGCTGTAAAGGTGCCCGCGGCCTCCTGGGTTCCAGCTGCAGCCTCCCACGCGGCTACTTCGACTTCTCTCCCGGAGCCGGCTGCGGCCTACTCATCGGAATCTGCGGCCACCTCTGCCCCGATCTCGACTCCCACTGGACTCTGCGGCCTACACCGGACCCTCCGCTTGGGTTGCAGAGGTCATTGAGCAAAAGAAGGCCAGAGAGTGGGAGATCTGGGGCATGCTCCACAAGAAAGGGAAGGCTGGCATGGCGGCTCCACGGTCCACCCGGCAGCTCGTGCATACTAATATGGAAAAAGGCTACGGTTTCATTCGGGATCTCGCAACCGGCCAAAAGGTATACCTTAATGTGGCCTCTATCCGCCACGGCCGGGCTCTGCGGGAGGGGGACTTGGTCTCCTATTACAAGGAGTACTGCCCTCGCGGCTACTACGCTGTAGCAGTGGTCGCCTATCCCGAAGGCTATGAGCCCCCATAAAAGGACACACAAAGACACTTCAAGCATCCCGGGGACTCCACGGCTGTGGAGTTCCTTGCTATTGGCGGAACATTGGCCGTCAGGAGATGGCCCAGACTACCGGGATTTCGGTACACTGTTGTGCAGCCTACAGGACAGTTTCACATCCAAGATAAGGAAAAATGTTTTTTTGTTTTTTTTGCTTGTTGTTTTCTCCTGATACAGCAGGGGTGCATACGGGAAAGTGCTCATGTTAAAGGAAGGGGGAGTACTCATGTTTTGTTTTTGAAAAGTTGTGTTTAAAGAAAAAGTTAAAAAAAGAAGAAAAAAGGGGTTACTTATGCTAGTATTAAAATATGGTTAACCATATATACGGTATACAAAAGTTGGTTTGATATGTAACATGTATAAGAACATGCAACAGGTCCCAGGTACGAGGTGTGACGAAGATGCCGACCATGTCTTTTTTAAATTAAAGGACAAAGAGACGAAAGGTATTGAACCAGACAGTGGTCCTTCAATCAGGTCCCCGATACCACGGACACCCTAGAAGTATAGGCGGACGCTGACTATGACCTGACAGGCGTAAGGCCTTGGTCATGGCGTTCCGGACAGTTGAGGGTGACAGAAGGGGAGAGTAGTGGGAGGTACACGCCGTAGAGTAGTCCGGGTGGACCTAGCCAACCTGAAAGAAGTTGTCATGTGGCATGCGTGCTGGCGGGTAGCTGTAGGCTGCTTGGAGCATGGTGCTCCCGGTTTGGTTCAGCCCCCCGCGTAGGGCGGGTTGGCCCAACAACCGGTCCGACAACAAACAGTAGACAAGCTTCAGGACGACGAAGATAGGGAATACGATTGTCGAGGACAACAATAGACAAAGGAAGGGGGAGTGTAGGGAAGGTGACCTGACGGACGGACTTGTCTGTAGGGAGGAGGGATGGTTGGTGCACTATAGATGAACGGTTGTCATTATAGAAGGGAAACAGCTGGGGAAAATGGAATAGGAGTGCAGTGCCTAAGTTTGACCACAAGATAGCAGGGGGGAGCGTGAGAACAGGACTTGACAGCACAGCAGCTTAAGGCTATGAAAACACTTAGTCATGGGGGCGGAGAGACAGGAACCCAGGAGGGGATTTCCCGAGGAGGGAGATAAATAGGACAGGAGAGGGTTCCAGAGGGTTCCAGTCCCGGGAGGAGCTCAGGAGGAGAAGAGACAGTGAAAGAGAATGAACAGAAGTGGAGAGCTCGACCAGGGGACTGAGGAGAAAAGAAGTCAGGGGGTGGCCCCGACACGATGAACTGCAGAACAGACGAGGCCCTGGGGGTACCAAATTGACGGCGACTTCGGACTGGTGAAGCGCTGGCGGTAGATAGGCCTAGGGCAGCCCCAGTGAAAGAGCTGCGAGGAACGTCACTATGACAGAAGGAAGGTGCAGGTACCCGGGCCTGAATACGGAGAGCTGTAAAGGTGCTGCGGTGTAATGCTACAGTCATCAGGAGGACGGCCAATAAACTCCGACCTGTTGTACCCGGAAATCTGCCTCCGTCTCGTCTCTGTGTCGTCTGTGCGCGATAAGCAGTGGACCACCCCCCAATCTGGCCCTTACTACAAGGTCATCAGTGGAGGAGGGTTTTGGCCTCAACGATTCACTATGTTGGGAAAATGTGACTAAAAGATCCTTTGATGCAAAATCAGCTTTTCCTTTCGTTAGTTATGCAGCATGTGATGTTGCACATGTTATTGGTGGAGGAGGCTGAACAGTGACTGAATTATCTGGTCTCGGTGGTGGCGAGTCATGCATGTGGGCAACTAGTGTATATAAATTATTTTACATGTTGACACCAGAGAATTATTTGACATTCTGCAGGCTCGCATAGACTAGTAACAATGGCTGCCCTTCAGCACATGAAGCCTTATCACCTTTTCAATTGGCAAAGTCCAGCTAGCCAGCAACCAGAGGACACCTCAAGTTGTCCTCCTTCCCCTTTTCACCACACTTTTCTTTCTGTTAACCAAGTCGCAGCCTCAAGTAATGTTTTGTCAATGTCATCTTCTGCAGTAGAGATGAGTGGATTGCTTTGTTCAACCCCAATCCATTGTCCAGATCAGTAATCTCTGACTGTGGACAAGAACTGTGTCCATTTCTTGAGCTTCTGGGTTTCCCAGGGTGGCATTTGCCAACTAAGCTCTTATTTGATAAAGTTGCTGGTGGTAAAGTCGCTGCCATACTAGCTTGTGGAGTCTGCTGCCTTGTGATAAATGATGGTGTGTGATCAACCTCCCTGGAACATACCCAGTTGTCATTATTTCTCACAGAAATAATTACTTGGCACTGCAAGAGAATGTAGGCACTTACTTTTGACTTGTCTTTGAGCTCCAGTGGGACAAAAGCCATATAGCTGATGAGTTGCTGCTATTCCTCAAGTGGCAGCTCACCCGGTAATTGGCTCCCCATGAAGTGCAACTTGGAATTGTGAGCAACTATGCATGCAATTTTTTGACTTGGGCATTGTAACTCATGCTCTATGCATGGTCCATATGATGCAGTTAACTGTGAAAGGTTACTTTCACAAATAAACCTGCTTGAGGAAGTTGGTAGCTATGGCCAGGAAAGTGTCAGTTCATTTCAAATGATCTTAAGCTGCCAAGCAAGGCCTCCAAGGCTTTGCGAAAACGAAATAGTCTGCCACAACACCACCTGTTTTGCAACATCGCAACCCACTACAATTTTATGATGTTGCAACATATGCATGAGCACCATAATGAAGTGATGAACGACATCATGCAACAGGCAAACTAGATCGAGGGTTACTTTGATATTCCATATTGCCAGCTGTCACGTGTCACCTACTGAAGATATTTTTAGGCCGGGATCACACAAGCGAGAAAGACATGCAGTCGCACTCTCCGCTCCCGAGTGCCGGCGGCAGTGTCGGGTATTAAGATGCGAGACTCGTCCGAGTTTCTCGCATGTGTGATCCCGGCCTAAGAGATGTCAAAGTTTGTCAGTGTGAACACACATGGAATAAACCATATCATCCCCCTCATAATAATCCTGTACAAAGCACTCACCAGAATAAATTAGGGGATGCAGATAAAAAAGCAATGTGACTTCTTCATCTCCACTCTGTGTTTCCTGGGGCCCCTCAAGTTCCATAGTACATGCTGCAGGATTTGGCAAATTGGCAAATGAGGAGCAACAACAGGTGGAAGCGGAGGGGGACATAGACTTAGCACAGGCAGAGGACGAGGCTGAAAGAGTAAAAATTATGATGACAATTATGTTGGCCGTGATAACCAATTGTTGCAGTGATGTGATGAAACTGAACGAACAGGGTCCTTGGTCATGCTCCTGAGCTTGGCAACCTGTATGCTGGAAAGCTTGGGCATGACAGGCATATTGTAGACATCAAGCAAAGGTATGACTATTATATAGCCCCACTTTTAGACACTTGCTATCAGGGCCCGCTCCAGGTTTTCATGGGCCCTGAAAAAAAGAATCTCAGTGGTCCCCTTTAACACATCCCAGGATTCATGATGCACAGATAAGAAATCTAGGTATAGTGCAATGCCAAATATTTCACTTACTTCTTACATTACATGAGTGATATCTATTGTAAATTCTATACTAGCTCAGAAACCAGACAGTATAGTCCTCCATACAGTATTATGGGCACCACATAGTCCTCCATACAGTATAATGAGCCCCATATATTGTTCCATACAAAATAATGAGCCTCCTATATAATTCCATGCAGTATTATGGGCACCACATAGTGCTCCATACAGCATAATGAGCCCCATATAATTCTCCATACAATATATTGAGCCCCATATATTGCTCCATACAGTATTATGGGCACCACATAGTTCTCTATAAAGAACAATGAACCCCATATAATGCTCCATACAGTATAATGAGCCCCATATATTGCTCCATAGAGTATTATGAGCACCACATATTGCTCCATACAGAATATTGAGCACCATGTAATGCTCAATACAGCATAATGAGTCCCAGATATTGTTCCATAATGTATAATGAACACCATATAATGCTCCATACTGTATATAATAGGCCCCATATATTGCTCAACATATAATGGACAGCATATAATGCTCCATATATAATGGGCCCCATATAATGCTCCTAATATTTAGGGGCCCCATAAGATGCTCCATATGTAATGGGGCCCATATGATGCTCCATATATAATTGGCCCCATATTATGCTGCATAAAGAATAGGCCCCATATAATGCTCCAAATAGTTTATGATGGGTCCTATATAATGCTCCAAATGTTATATAATGGGCCCCATATAAGATGCTCCAGCGTATGATGGACCCAATATAATGCTCCATATGTAATGGGCCCTGTGATGGAGTGATATGTTATGTGGGAATCATTTCGTGTCTATTTATATTTTATGGATTTCCATAGTGTTCTCTTGTTGCCCTGTATTATTCCGTATATTCCCCATATTGTCTAGAGTCTCAATTACCTGATAATTGAATTAGCTCACTTACTGTCTGCAGCCTGACTGTATCTATGCCTCTTGATGAACCCCTGTAGTGCCTTAATCCCCAAGGCACCTTTTTCAGGTCTGGGAGGCCTGAAAACCACCCCAACCTGTCTGACTACCCGTGGACATAAGGATGGGGCTGGGGAGGACAGGGTTGTTCAAGTCAGATCCTGTGTGGTGATGATCATGTGAAGACAGCATGTCAGAGAGAAAGGGAAGCATATGGACACATTTTATCCTCTGTCTGCTGGATTAATGGACTCTCATCTCCTTGGACATTCATCCTGTTACTGAACTGCATTCGTGTTCTGGACTATTGTATCCTCAGTGTGGTGGATTGTTTATGGACCTTCTAGTTTTGCCTGTAATAAAGGTCTTGGGATAGTTCACACTTCCTTCGTGTTAAATATTAATAATTTGGATATGTATTTACATAGTGACATAGTAACATAGTTTTGAAGGCTGAAGGAAGACCTTATGTCCATCTAGTTCAGTCTATTTTTAGTGCAGCTGTTCTGCATTGTTGATGCTGGGGAAGGCAAAAAACGCACAGAGTAGAAGCCAATTTTCTCCATAGGGAAAAAAATTCCTTCCCCTAAGCTGGGTCAACCATCTCCCTATAATATTCTGTTATTCGTAACCTTCTATACTGTTACTCACAAGAAAAGCATCCATTCCTTTCTTAAATTCATTCAGTGAGTTGGCCATCACTACTTCCTCAGGATGAGAATTCCAGAGCCTCACTGCTCTTACCGTGAAGAACCCTCTTCTATGCTAGTGCAGAAATTGTCTTTCCTCCAAATGAAGAGAATGCCCCCTTGTTCTTGTCACAGTCCTTGGTACAAACAGTTCATTGGAGAGATCTCTGTATTGCCCTCTGATATACTTGTACATATATATTAGGTCTCCCCTAAGTCTTCTCTTTTCTAGAGTAAATAGACCTAATTTTGATAACCTTTCTGGGTATTGTAGTGAACCAACTCCATTTATCATTTTAGTAGCCCGCCTTTGAACCATTTCAAGTTCAGTAATATCTTTCTTGAGCACCGGCGTCCAAAATTGCACCAAGTGTGGTCTGACAAGTGATTTGTACAGAGGGAGAATTATGTTTTCATCCCATGTCCCCAGACCTCTTCTAATGCATCCCATCACCCTATTTGCTTTGGAGGCAGCTGCCTGACACTGGGCACTCCAATTTAGCTTCTTATTGACTAAGATGCCTAAGTCTTTTTCCATGTCTGATTTCCCCAGCAGTTTCCCATTTAGTAAGTAATTATAGCATCTGTTTCTCCTTCCCATGTGCATAACCTTATTATTATTTCTTATTACAATTCTGTACTAAACAGTGCCTTCAGCTGACACTGTTTTATTTTTGTCATTTTAGCGCATGGTAAATGTCAACTCCATATATATATAGACCACGTGCTTTTAGAAACGTATATAATTCATGGCTCACTCTAGGGCTCGCTCTCTCCTTCCTTCACCACCATGAGAGACAGACTTGAGGAGTCATCCTTGCTCGGACATGACATTGAATGGACAGCTGGTATGTAACTTGATCACTACGTGAGAAGCCTAACAGAGACGAACGCCATTTGCGATGCGGGATCCCAGGGAAAGAAGGGTACAAGCTTTGCTGTGAACAAATGGACAATCTCTTTATAATCATGTACCAATTTTTATGTTTTTCTGTAATAATCTTTTCTTTGATGGAAGAATCCAAAAAAGCCACTACATTTTTTATAAGAACTTTTGCAAATTTTAGTATCGCATCTGGTAACAAGTCCAGAATAATATACAAGAATACGCGTTTTTTACACCTCGCTCTGTTGATTGTGTGGTATCGGAGAAGGACCCCGTGACAGGCCCCTTTTGATAATAATAATAATTTTATTTCTATAGAGCCAACATATTCCGCAGCACCTTACATTTTATAGGGAACTTGTACAGACAATAGACATTACAGGATAACAATAAACACATAGATCAACAGATACCAAGAGGAATGAGGGCCCTGCTCACAAGCTTACTATCTATAAGTAAAAAGGGGAGACACGAAAAGTAGATGAGATGGTAGCAATTGCTTTAATTGTTGTGACAGCCATAATGGAGGAAATTGGGTTTTCATGTAATGCTCCATGAACCAGTTATCAGCCTGGAAATGTAACAGTACAGACACAGAGGGCTATTAAATGCATAAAGCGCGTGAGAACATGATATGAGGAACCTGGCTATGGTAAAAAATATTAAATGGGCAACACAGGGATAGTTAGATTAATGTGTTGAGGCGGTAGGCCAGTCTGAAGAAATGTCACAGTCTGAGGACGCGGAAGACACCGCAGCAGTGGAACGGGAAGAGGTAAGTGCCTGGGCTCTGAGCAAGCGGGAGATTCTATTCACGAGCTCCAGCACTGGCATTGGGCCACCATAGCATGCCTGTGTCCCCGACGGCGAGTGAGCTCCCCCATCTGCTCAGGGCCCTGGCACTTGCCAGGGTGCGCCGGGTGCTGACGCCAGCCCTGCTTGCTATAAAAGCAAAACTGTTTTTTTTTCTATCTTCTGAAAAGAATCCAAATTGGCTTATTAAGAGGATAAGCAATGTATACTGCTCTGCAAAGCTTTCACTGAGCGAACACCACTATTACTCTTCCTGACACAATCCTCCGCCGCTTGTGCCAGAGTTAGGCCTCAACAAGTAGCCAAGGCAGCAGCTGAAATTATAATTGGAAGTCTATGAAAAAAATAGCATTTTAGCATCTTTAATCACTTTTTCTAGTAACAATTTTCACTCTAAAGGATCTAATTGAAAAATAATCTAGCAATTTACCCCTTCCTAGTAAACCTAAAATATTCATCCATGTTCCTTCATTCCAGTGTAGAAGATGAAACGAATGAGAAGTGTGTGAGGAAGTGTGTCCGGGTGATGGTAGAGTCATAAGGTCGCTCTTAGTTGTGTGAATACAACAGGAGGTCAGGAGTCACAGGAAGAAGATGTGAGAAGTAGTCACACATAAGACGCTCTTGGAATAAAAAAAATGGGTCAAGACCAAAGAGTCTGGACCTTCAGTCATCAGACGTATGTTGTTTCCATAATAAATATACTGCTCAAAAAAATAAAGGGAACACTTACCCAACACTGTGTACTAGGATGTGTTCCTTTATTTTTTTGAGCAATATATATATATATATATATATATATATATATTCCCATTAGGGTCTTTGATTATCCTCTACCACTTATGGCCAAAAAACCTAGAGAAGAGCATTCTGTCTGGGTAAATATTGTGCATGAGGCAGCATTGAGATATACAGAGATCATCAATTTTAAATCCCATACCATGGCCCCATGACCCAACCTAAAGGGGCATCTATGCATAAGGTTTAATTGTGACCTACTTGGTTTAGTAGGACAAAGTTATAGAGAATTATGGTTATGAGTCGGGTTTAGTAGGACAATGTTTTAGAGAATTATTGTTATGAGTCGGTTTAGTAGGACAATGTTTTAGAGAATTATCGTTATGAGTCGGTTTAGTAGGACAATGTTTTAGAGAATTATCGTTGAGTCGGTTTAGTAGGACAATGTTTTAAAGAATTATCGTTATGAGTCGGTTTAGTAGGACAATGTTTTAGAGAATTATCGTTATGAGTCGGTTTAGTAGGACAATGTTTTAGAGAATTATCGTTGAGTAGGTTTAGTAGGACAATGTTTTAGAGAATTATGGTTATGAGTCGGTTTAGTAGGACAATATTTTAAAGAATTATCGTTATGAGTCGGTTTAGTAGGACAATGTTTTAGAGAATTATCGTTATGAGTCGGTTTAGTAGGACAATGTTTTAGAGAATTATCGTTGAGTCGGTTTAGTAGGACAATGTTTTAAAGAATTATCGTTATGAGTCGGTTTAGTAGGACAATGTTTTAGAGAATTATCGTTATGAGTCGGTTTAGTAGGACAATGTTTTAGAGAATTATCGTTGAGTAGGTTTAGTAGGACAATGTTTTAGAGAATTATCGTTGAGTCGGTTTAGTAGGACAATATTTTAAAGAATTATCGTTATGAGTCGGTTTAGTAGGACAATGTTTTAGAGAATTATCGTTATGAGTCGGTTTAGTAGGACAATGTTTTAGAGAATTATCGTTATGAGTCGGTTTAGTAGGACAATGTTTTAGAGAATTATCGTTATGAGTCGGTTTAGTAGGCCAATGTTTTAGAGAATTATGGTTATGAGTCGGTTTAATAGACAGCGTTTTAGAGAATTATGGCTATGAGTCGGTTTTGTAGGACAATGTTTTAGAGAATTATTGTTATGAGTCGGTTTAGTAGGACAATGTTTTAGAGAATTATCGTTATGAGTCGGTTTAGTAGGACAATGTTTTAGAGAATTATGGTTATGAGTCGGTTTAGTAGGACAATATTTTAAAGAATTATCGTTATGAGTCGGTTTAGTAGGACAATGTTTTAGAGAATTATCGTTATGAGTCGGTTTAGTAGGACAATGTTTTAGAGAATTATCGTTATGAGTCGGTTTAGTAGGACAATGTTTTAGAGAATTATCGTTATGAGTCGGTTTAGTAGGCCAATGTTTTAGAGAATTATGGTTATGAGTCGGTTTAATAGACAGCGTTTTAGAGAATTATGGCTATGAGTCGGTTTTGTAGGACAATGTTTTAGAGAATTATGACCATGAGTCAGCCAATTAAAAGAATAAACTCTTCATCTACAATTAAGAATACTTAGAACTATTTATTAATGGTCAAAGAGAATATATTGTACTATTTGTCTTGAAGGCTCTCTGAAGTATTTTGAGATTGTAGACCCATCTATAATAACTATACTTTGTGATACCTACACGCTTGAGAATACTTCTATGCACAACTGGAAGCTGCAAAAGAATAAATTCAACATAAAATTGTGACTGAACACTGGTCACAAGGAGATCAGAATCTGAAACACCATGAAGAAAGGTCTAGAAAACCTTTCCCACAACAGAATGAAGCATTGTCTTAATTTACTAGGACAAATGGCAGATATCTGTGATGTCTTCTTGTCGCCTCTCCATTTCTCTATCACCTTTCCACACATGCACCAAGTGTGACCAAGGCAAAAGGAGAGGCAACATCTCAAATGGAATTGTACATGGTTCAAGGTTCAATAGTGTGAGCTTAAAGTAGAAAGTTCAATGAAGGTCACACTGATATACTAGAGATAAAAAAAAAAAAAAATAATAAATCTTTATTTTTATATAGCGCTAACATATTCCGCAGCACTTTACAGTTTGCACACATCATCACTGTCCCCGATGGGGCTCACAATCTAAATTCCCTATCAGTATGTCTTTGGAATGTGGGAGGAAACCGGAGTACCCGGAGGAAACCCACGCAAACATGGGGAGAACATACAAACTCCTTGCAGATGTTGTCCTTTGTGGGATACGAACCCAGGACCCTGACCACTGAGCCACCGTGCCGCCCTAGAGATGATTGAAAGTGCCAAGATGCCAAGTTTCAAATTTGGCAAATGACACAATTTTAACAGGGAACTTCAATAAGCATTGACATTATTCTCTGCAAGTTGAATATTCCTTCTTATATTCTGGGGTCACCTCAGACCTCAGAGAGTAAAAAACGTAGAACGTAAAAAAAAAAGAAAACTCACCTGTCCCACCACCTTCACAGGCCACAGTCTAGTCCTCCTTGTCTCTGAGATGTAGACTAGCCGTGAGCAACACACATGGTACTATTGTAACGTCACAATGTGCACCGTGATGGCAAGGCACACAGTGATGTGAGAGGCCTAGTTGGCGATGAAAGCAACCGGCAGAGAGTCAAGTAGTCCAAAGTGGATGCGCTTAACAAGTGGAGATGAAAATAAGAAATATGGAGAACCGGACAGCAGCTGCTGGTGTGGTAGGACAGGTGAATGGTGATGTAAGCTTTAATTTTTTTACCTCTTTTATCAGCCCTTTACGGATCAGGAAGATGGTTGTTGTTGCTGGCCGACGTTTTTCAGAATTCATGAGAAGTAATTTGCAAAAAAAAACTATTCAACAGAATATAATGTTTTGTCAAATTCAAGGAGAATTAAATTATCATGAAATAAATTCAGCTAATCTCTCTTGTATACATATATCATACAACTACTAAGAAACTCTTAATCTCATGTTTATTATCAATCAGCACCCACTATTATAAATAAATTCATTATTTTTTTACACTTTTGCACTACTATATATTTCTCCAATTCAATTCTCCTATAAATAATTTCCATATTTTGAACAAAGCTGTACAAAAAGGAATTTGTCCTCTTAATCACTTAAGAATGGTCATTTTATGAATGTTATATCAGTAATGGTGTATAGACCATTCACCGAGTCCATGTCTTCTCCTATGTGAACGCCCTGTGTGTGGGAGATGAGGAGTTGAGTATTTCCCATGGTGAAGTGTGAAATTAGCAAGAAACCTCAAATTTTGGAGATGGTGTCACCTCTTTATTGTCTTGTGAAGTGTGTTCATGGGAAAGACACACTTCTTGGGTTCAAAGACTCTTCCACCATTTTATTGAGACTTTGATGATGTCCATGTGTCCTCCAGAGACAATCAATGTCCTCTACTCAAATACCAATGACAGAGACATAGTCAGTCTATGAATTGATGTATTACTGGATGTTGTTCCTGCTCATTGACCTATTAATTCATTTTTATGAATCCAATTAGATATTCTTTAATGCAGCTTGCGTCCATTTAGCTTGTAAAGAACTCACTTTCCATATTGATATATCAGTCTGAGCTGTTTCAGGGACAACAAGAACAGAATAAAATAAATATCTATATAGGTGGGGGGCAGGGTCCATTCAATGAGCCATGGGCAATGTTGACTGTGTGACATTTTCCTGAAACTTTTGCATAAGACTTAAATGCGTGTATATCTACATAATAAAAATCTCCATTGTGTTATATGCCAGTGAGAATCACAGAAGGTTAGGCTCATGTAGAAAAATCATTGGGATCCGTGACAACAATGGCCCCTTTAATTTAGAAACAGACAACTTCATTTGGAGGTAACTTTCAAGCCAATTCCTGGCCTCTAGGGTCTCGTTATTATAAGTTGATTCGCCAATAACCTGTTAAATCTTCAGAGATACGTCCTGCTCGCACTTGTTCTATAGGCTTTCAGTGGCCTTCAGAGTCAATCCTCCGGTGGGCCTAAGGAACCCAATTCTGACATTGCACAAGGTGACAGAGCTCTTCAGCGCAGTCAACAATGATCACTGGGCTGGGGCAGCTGGGACAACAGGGAGTCTATAATCTTATGGGGACAATTTCTTTACCTCCAGAACCTCTGCTCCTCTGGAACCAGGACCACATGGGTATTTAACGAATTGCCACTAGATTAAGCAGACTATTTATATTATAAGCAGCTGCCCCAGCCTTTCTAGCAAAAAATGCCTATACTAACTTTTTGATATCAAACTTTATGGATACATGGCTTTCTCTAAATCAGTTACACTTCTATAGGAGTCCACATACATGTATCTCTATCTAATCATACCTTCCTTTACCCTCACCTACAGGATATTCTGCAACCTTTGAAATATTGCCTAGCAGTGATACTAGTTACCCGGTGACTACAGATACTCTACTTATAAGGGGTATGACCTCATTACAATCATTTCTATTTACTCTTTTTCTATGTCTGCCGCCATTTTTATATTCCCTTTTGCTTGTCTAAAGTGCCTCTACGTTCTTTAGTGATCCTATAGAATTAACACATTTTATACCACCAATGCTCTTTTGGATATACCTGTTCTTTGTACATTTTGTATATATTTCCTTTGATTCTTATTGTACATATTTATATTTCAGCGACTATGTGATAAAGGCCGCTGTTAGGCCAAAACGTCAGCTGTCGCTTCATCACCATCAATAAATAAAAAGTTCACTTTGAGCATATCCTACGTGTGCAGTGATTCTATATTGAACTTATACTTATGGGACCACTGGCTCCTTTTCACTAGCACCATATACTCAACCCTTTAGTCGAGTGCTAACCATCTCTAGTATCTAGGACATAGCGATATGCATTGCCCTGAAGCCTAGTTATGATGTCATTGTTACACACCTGTCCCTGGTCTGGGCTTTTCTCAAATAGCTGCAGTCCATTGAACTTTCCTGTGCTGTAGAATGGACTTTGCAGGTGACCTGACATGCTTATATTTGATGTAATGTCTGTGCCTATCTAAGGGCTTCTAATACACACACCCAGGCCTTGGTATTGAATCTAAGACTAGACTTGCAGTTTGTGTGTGCACAACAACCAGGGTGTGGGCTGCGGGATGTCTCATGAAGACCAGCAGCTTCTAGTGCTTCTTGCTATTTGTCCCCAGCTTGGAGTTCTATCTGCTACCTGTTCCCGGGTCTCCTGGACCTCTCCTCTGTGTCGGCCTTCAGTCTTCAGGACATCTTACTGGCTGTGTGTGGCTTACTTGGTTGCTGACCTTCCCATTACTCTGGAGCGTTATCTGCTACATGCCTGTGGTTTCCTCCGGAATACCTGCTTGTCTGTAGTTTCCTGACGTCCTCCACCTCCCTGCAGAATCCTGCACTCAACCAGCTTGAATGCAGTTCTTGACAACCTTTGTTTGCCTGCAGCTTCATGATGCACTCCACCTACTTTCCTTCAGTTTTTTGTACATCCTCTGCTTGCCTGTGATTTACTGACATCTTATGCCTCACATTCTCATCCTGCCTGTGGTTTCCAGCATTCCACCTTTCCGCCTATGGTTTCCAGTCTTTCCACTCACCAACCTGTTGCACCGACGTCAGTAGTCCATGTGTTGACTTGACCTTGGGTGACGGGTGTCACATTGTCATTCTGTAGAGAAATCAGAGGCGTACTTGAGTCATCTTGTCTCTTTTCTTGTACAGTCGATTCTGTACCCAATACATCCAATGAATGTGTCACAGGGTTACCTCGACGGTGTGGAGCCAGAAGACCTCACCGTCTGACTGCTCCTACTCCGAGGCTGAGAAGAAGCACTACTCCATCATATTGAATGTTGTTCTGGCAGAACAGGGGTTAATCGGACATTTTGGAAATCCCTGTGGTCAGTTAGCCACTCCTTTCCCCTTTATAATCTGGGTTCTGTTACTAATCCTCATCAGAGCTCGGTTAATTGCTGCATGGCTAATGGAGGGAAAGGAGTTGGTATGAGGAGAGTTGGAGGAGTTATTAGTCACTGTTGCTTGGTTTGTATGTGTGGTAATTCCTTATCCTTTGGTCTGTTCCCCTACCTTCACACCCCGGTTCATTCCGCTGTTACATGTGAGTGAATATTTGATATATCTGGAATTTTCTGTTAACCCTTATCTTTGTTGCCCTGTTTGTCGGGTTGATGTACTACAGTACATATTATAACCTTCTCAAAAAAATATGAATAAACCAAAAGGAGTCCAGGTTGATAAAGACTCAAATAAATTTATTTGAGTCTTTATCATCCTGGACTCCTTTTGGTTTATTCATATTTTTTTGAGAAGGTTATAATGTTAATAGTGAATATCCATATATGCCTTAGGAATATTAAGTGATTTGTTGGCGTACTACAGTACACAGTAGCACCCCTCTTCCCTGGGTGGGGGAAGAAAACAGATGGAGCGCTAAGGGCCCCTTTACATTTAGCGATGCACCAGTGATCCCGACAACGATATGACCCGGTCAGGATCGCTGTTGCATCGCTAAATTGTCGTTAGTGAGCTGCCACACAGGCAGATCTCACAGAGATGTAGCAGCGATCTAGCGGTCGTTACTTACCTTTCAGACGAGGCGATCCTCACGTCTTCCCGCCCACGTCCACGTGTCGCTCATCGGCGCCAGCAAAAAGCGCCCGACGAGAAATGGAGCTGCGCGATCTCGCGCGATCAGCGACAGACAGCGGGGGAGCCAGTCGGAGGTAAGTATTATACATAGTGATATCGCTAGCGATATCGCTGCTGCGGCACCAAATCGGTGATGCTTTAGCGATATTGCTAGCAATATCGCTATGTGTAAAACCCCCTTTACTTAGGAGATAAGGCAAGGGTGGAGGCCCCGGCATCTTCACCTTCTGAAGTATCCCGGGTAGCAGGGCAAGCTAGGGCAGGAAAGGAGCCCCTGGTCCTGGGTCACCCGAGAGCTGTGTTGTGACAGAATGTTCTTTGACTCTATACATGAGTTCTATAGGTGTTAAATCGACAACTAACAGGAATTATCATTATCATTCTCACGGTCAAATGATTATTATGATATTATTATTTAAAACTCAAAGATACTGAAAGGCAGGAAACCCGATGTCAAAGGATGAAGTTCCTAAGATCAATTCCATCAAACTTGGAATTTTTTTTGCTTGTTTTCAGTATATAACATGATAAAGTCAATGTTGTCATTCAAAACCCCTCGTCCTGCAAAAAATAAGCCCTGATATGACTGTAAAATAAAAATAAAAAGTGTTAGAACAGTCTGTGTAGATTCTTTTCAACATACAGTGGCTGATGATATCTAGGAAAGCTAATTCAAGAATCAGTGTTCAAGAAGAAATGTTTGCTTTCCTCCTGACTATTTGATTCATTACATCCACAGACTAATCACATCTCAAATAATCCTAGACCGAGCTCTGCAATTTAATGCAAAACACAGTAGTAGACATACAAATACTCAGAAGTTTAAAAAAAATTGCTGCATTGGCCGGGAATCGAACCCGGGCCTCCCGCGTGGCAGGCGAGAATTCTACCACTGAACCACCAATGCTTCGCTGGGTAATTGTTTGCCCTTTCAGGAATTAGAGAATGATGCTGAGGAGGCACGAAACGGCCATAGTCCATACTCAATACATTGGTCCTGTGCTGATGTTTTTTATACTTGAATAAAATCTACAATACTTGAATGGTGAATGCCATCTTTCACTTCCTTGCATCTGGATAGTTAAATTCTTGTACATAGGGGCAGTATTATAGTAGTTATATTCTTGTACATAGGAGCAGTATTATAGTAGTTATGGGCAGCACGGTGGCTCAGTGGTTAGCGCTGCAGCCTTGCAGCGCTGGGGTCCTGGGTTCGAATCCCACCAAGGACAACATCTGCAAGGAGTCTGTATGTTCTCCCCGTGTTTGCGTGGGTTTCCTCCGGGCACTCCGGTTTCCTCCCACACTCCAAAGACATACTGATAGGGAATTTAGATTGTGCGCCCCATCGGGGACAGTGATGAAAATGTGTGCAAATTGTAAAGCGCTGCGGAATATGTTAGCGCTATATAAAGATTATAAAAAAAGATTATAAAAAAATAAAGATTATATTATAGTTATATTCTTGTACATAGGGGCAGTATTATACCGTGCCTTGCGAAAGTATTCGGCCCCCTGGAACTTTTCAACCTTTTCCCACATATCATGCTTCAAACATAAAGATACCAAATGTAAATTTTTGGTGAAGAATCAACAACAAGTGGGACACAATTGTGAAGTTGAACGAAAATTATTGGTTATTTTAAATTTTTTGGGAAATTCAAAAACTGAAAAGTGGGGCGTGCAATATTATTCAGCCCCTTTAACTTAATACTTTGTTGCACCACCTTTTGCTGTGATTACAGCTGCAAGTCGCTTGGGGTATGTCTCTATCAGTTTTGTACATCGAGAGACTGAAATTCTTGCCCATTCGTCCTTGGCAAACAGCTCGAGCTCAGTGAGGTTGGATGGAGATCGTTTGTGAACAGCAGTTTTCAGCTCTTTCCACAGATTCTCGATTGGATTCAGGTCTGGACTGTGACTTGGCCATTCTAACACCTGGATACGTTTATTTGTGAACCATTCCATTGTAGATTTTGCTTTATGTTTGGGATTATTGTCTTGTTGGAAGACAAATCTCCGTCCCAGTCTCAGGTCTTTTGCAGACTCCAACAGGTTTTCTTCAAGAATGGTCCTGTATTTGGCTCCATCCATCTTCCCATCAATTTTTACCATCTTCCCGGTACCTGCTGAAGAAAAGCAGGCCCAAACCATGATGCTGCCACCACCTTGTTTGACAGTGGGGATGGTGTGTTCAGGGTGATGAGCTGTGTTGCCTTTACGCCAAACATATCGTTTGGCATTGTTGCCAAAAAGTTCGATTTTGGTTTCATTTGACCAGAGCACCTTCTTCCACATGTTTGGTGTGTCTACCAGGTGGCTTGTTGAAAAGTTTAAAAGACACTTTTTATGGATATTTCTGAGAAATGGCCTTCTTCTTGCCACTCTTCCATAAAGGCCAGATTTCTGCAGTGTACGACTGATTGTTGCCCTACAGACAGACTGTCCCACCTCAGCTGTAGATCACTGCTGTTCATCCAGAGTGATCATGGGCCTCTTGGCTGCATCTCTGATTAGTCTTCTCCTTGTTTGAGATGAAAGTTTAGAGGGACGTCCGGGTCTTGGTAGATTTGCAGTGGTATGATACTCCTTCCATTCAATATGATCGCTTGCACAGTGCTCCTTGGGATGTTTAAAGTTTTGGAAATCATTTTTTATCCAAATCCGACTTTAAACTTCTCCACAACAGTATCACGGACCTGCCTGTTGTGTTCCTTGGTCTTCATGATGCTCTCTGTGCATCAATCAGAACCCTGAGACTATCAAAGAGCAGGTGCATTTATACGGAGACTTGATTACACACAAGTGGATTATATTTATCATCGTTAGTCATTTAGGTCAACAATGGATCATTCAGAGATCCACAATGAACTTCTGGAGTGAGTTTGCTGCACTGAAAGTAAAGGGGCCGAATATTATTGCACGCCCCACTTTTCAGTTTTTGACTTTCCACAAAAATATAAAATAACCAATAAATTTTGTTCAACTTCACAATTGTGTCCCACTTGTTGATTCTTCACCAAAAATTTACTTTTGGCATCTTTATGTTTGAAGCATGATATGTGGGAAAAGGTTGAAAAGTTCCAGGGGGGCTGAATACTTTGGCAAGGCACTGTATTCTTGTACATAGGAGATAGATTTTTGATTTATTATTACTTTTGTCAGATTCAAGTTATTTGGTCACCATTTTGGGTTTTTCTGTCATTTAATGAGGGGTAGCAACAATTTTGACCACGTGTATAGTAATTATATTATTTTAAGATGGTTTTAACTCTGCTTTGATATTTAAAGGTTTGGATATGTACCCATCTTGTAAAAACTTCTATGGACATTAAGTGGAGCTACAAAACATATAAGATGTGAACACATCATAAATTGTGAATAAACACTGATCACAAAATAACCAAAATGTAATATAACATGAAGAAATGTCTAGAAAACTTCTCTGAGAACCTGTGTCAGTGTGTTTGTGCTGTAGGAGGCACAAATGGCAGAAGTCCTGAACTGTGATGACTTGTCACCTCTTCATTCTTCTTGCACCTCTCCATATACCCACTAGGTGTGACCAAGACAAAAAGCAACATCTCAAGTGAAGTCATATATGACTCTAGGTTCACGATGATTGTCCTCAGGTTGTCATCTTAGGTTTAAAGTTCATTGAAAGTCCATCCTTACTGTATACGCATTTATATCAATGATGGTGTTAATGGTGGATGAAAACCCAATGGGCCATAATTCCTTATTTATTATTCTGCCTAAAGACCGAAAACTCAATCTGCTTCTTTTGGATCAGCAAATCATAATTTTAAAGGCAGAGAAATTGCCCTTTATTATTCCCTCCGAATGATAATGACAGGTAGCCGATCCACAGTGATACAATGTAATGTCATGTTAGTTATAGTGTAAAGAACCGTCACTAAGTACATGCCTTCTCCCTTGAGGACCCCATGTGTCTGTAAGACGAAGAGTTGAGTATTTCCCACAGTCAAGTGTGAAATTGACAAGAAACCTCAAATTATGGAGAAAGTTTCACTTCTTTACTGTGATGTGTATTGTGGTCTTGGGAAAGACTCTTCCATTCATTTGGTGTTTCCAAGACTTTGAAAGACACTTTGATGTTGGCTTGTCCTCCTAAGGTCTATCTGAAGCCATTTAAATGTTCCTCTTGTTATTCTTAAATTTCAAGAACCGAGGTAGAGTCAGTGATACATTGTAATATGAGGTCACCTAAGTGAATTCCATCTCATTAGATGGCTTCTGATCTCATTGACTCCTTATTACATTTCAATGTATCCAAAACATTGAATATCCAAGATGCATCTGTTGTCCGCTAACATTGCGACCAAAAGATTTCTCAGTCTGGGTTGTTTAAGTCAAAACAAGCATGGAATAAAACAAATCACTGAAGGTACAATGGTTAGGAGTCAAGTTTCCATTAACTGAGCCACAGGCAATGTTGACACTGAGCCATTTTATTGTAATTCTTTGCTTGAGACAGTTGAACTGAAATGTTACACCCATTGGTAACCATACAAAAATATCCTGAAACAATTATGGATCCTTTTGAAGACCTGTGGAGGACTCAAAGAGATCAAAGTCTAATTAAAAGTGTCATGAGACATCAAAAGGGAGGTGAACTTTTGGATCTCATAAAGCGTGTCCTGCATGAACTTCACCAGAACCCCTTATATTATAGGACTGCACTGCTTTTATCCTGTCTATACAAAAGTATTTAAGCATGGATGATTTTACACCAAAAGAAGTCCCCAACAGACATGATGCTGGAGAGTTGCCCAAAGACAATGTAGCAATTCATCCTGTAGGAAATACTTTAACCCCTTTCTGCTGCGGCCAGTTTCTGGTTTTTTTTTTTTTTCATTTTAGTTTTTTCCACTCCATCTTCCAAAAGCAATAACGTTTTATTTTTTCATCCACATGGAATATATGAGGACTTGATTTTTGCAGGACAACTTGGACTGTTGAATGACACCATTTATTGTACTAGAAAAGAGGAAACAATTCCAAGTGCAGTGAAATTGTGGTAAAAAATGATGCTGAGAAGGTCAAAGTTTTAAATTCCTCTTTTGCATTTGCGTTCTCTAAGAAAGCAATTGTAACATCAACTGATCTTCATGGTGCTATAGAAGGAATAAAAGAATCCTCTCTATTCATAAACAGAGAGCTGATGAGGGAACACTTAGCTAATATAAATGGATTTAAATCTCCTTGTCCAGATGAATTACATCTTAGGGTACTGAAAGAGATTGCAGAGGAAATTGTAGAACCCCTAGCCAGAATCTTTGACAAATCCTGGAGAACAGGAGAAGTCCCAGAAGACTGGAGTAGGGAAAATGTTGTGTCAGGAACACCGCACTGAACTTGCTCACTGAGTCAGTGCGTGTGTCCTGAGTAAAGCGAACAGTGCTCAAAGATACCTGTGGAGCGGGCAGCAGCCGAGTAGATGCGCAGGACCTGAAGCACGTGACTGCTAGGGGCGTGGCCTAAACTCCACAGAGCTAGGAGCAGCAAGATAACTCCTAGCAGGGTAACTGCGAGACAAAGTTACCAGGGGGCATAGACAGGGAGAATAGTCAGGACGTAGCCAATGAGTCATACACAGAGATAGCTGCAAAGGTACAAGAGAGGCGAGCAGAGAGTAGTCAGATCACAGGCAATGAGTCATACACAGAGATAATAATGCAGTACAAAATCAACAGGCAAACTCACAACGGGAAACAGAACCGGGTCAGAACCATATAAACAAGCTATAGCAACGAACAGGCACAGGCACACAGAGGTCAGCACACTAGGCCAAAGGCAAAAGTATAACTGGCAGTGATTGAAGCTTCCCAGGGGTTTAAGAAGCTCTCCCAGAACCAGAAAGAGGCCACAATTATTAACCCCAAGTGTGCAGGTCAAAACCTGCACCGAGCTCCAGACATTAACCCCAGGTGTGCAGCTCAAAAACCTGCGCTGGGATCATGACATTACCCACCTCTCAACGGGGGTCCTCTGGACCCCCAGGCTTCCCCGGGTACTTGGCATGGAAAGCCTGAACCAGGCGATCTGCATGTACCGAGCGAGCAGGGACCCATGAGCGCTCCTCTGGTCCATATCCCTTCCAGTGGACCAGGTACTGCAAAGAGCGGCGCACCCACCGAGAGTCCACAATTAGGGATGGGCGAATCCTGAAATATTCGGAATCGCTAGGCTGTAACGAGTCCGACTTGGAAACTCGCTATTCGTTGCAAGTCTAGCGAGTCCAATGTTAATGAATGGGGATGCGAGTTTTGCAGCGATTCCTGTGCTGGGGAGGAGGAGAATGGGGATGCAGATTTTTTTTTTGCAGAGTTTCTTAGCGATTTTGTGTCAGCAGCTGGACACAAAATCGCTAAGAAACTAGGATTGCTTGTATTAAACTGTTAAAAAACTAGCTAGTTCTCTCTCTCTGTTTTGCAGCGATTCCTGTGCTGGGGAGGAGGAGAATGGGGATGCGAGGAGAGAGAGAGAGAGAGAGAGAGAGAGAGAGAGAGAACGAACTCCTAGCTAGTTTTTTCACAGTTTAATACAAGCAATCCTAGTTTCTTAGCGATTTTGTGTCCAGCTATGACACACAAAACTAGCTAGGAGTTCTCTCTCTCTCTCCCCTCCAGCACAGGAATCGCTGCAAAACTCGCATCCCCATTCTCCTCCTCCCCAGCACAGGAATCCCCCAGCACAGGAATCGCTGCAAAACAGAGAGAGAGAACTCCTAGCTAGTTTTTTCACAGTTTAATACAAGCAATCCTAGTTTCTTAGCGATTTTGTGTCCAGCTGCTGACACAAAATCGCTAAGAAACTCTGCAAAAACTAGGATTGCCATTCATTTGCATTGGACTCGTTACTGTGCGAGTAATCGCTTGGAAACTCGCAGAGTACCGACTCCTGCGAGTCCCCTACTACTCGCAGAGTAACGAGTCCTAACGAGTAGATTCGCCCATCCCTATCCACAATATGTCCAACCTCATACTCCAATTGACCCTCCACCAGCACTGGAGGAACAATAGACTCAGAGTTCTCTTTGACAGATCCTGCGGGTTTCAACAGAGATTTATGGAACACATTGCATATTTTTAAGGAGGCGGGGAGACGCAACCTATATGCCACTGGGTTGACTATCTCCATAATCTCGTACGGACCAATGAACTTTGATCCCAACTTAGCTGGTGGTACCTTTAGGTTGATGTTACATGTGGAGAGCCAAACCTTCTCTCCCACCTGAAACATGTCTCCCGAGGCTCTCTTTTTGACAGCAAAATATTTGTATATCCCCTTGGCCCGAAAGATATTACGCCGGACTTCAGCCCAGAGGTTTTTTAACCATTGAATGGTCCCCTCTGCCCCTGGACAACCGGAATCCACCCGAGAAAACTCCCCAAAATGCGGATTAAACCCATAGCTAATCAGGAATGGGGACATGTTGGTGGACTGACTCACCCGGTTGTTAAAAGCGAATTCAGCCAACGGTAATGCATCACACCAATCCTCCTGTCTACCGGAGGTCAGACACCTGAGAATTTGTTCCAGGGATTGATTGGTGCATTCTGTCTGACCATTACTCTCCGGGTGATATGGCGATAAGAAGGAGAGTGAGATGCCCAATTTCATACAGAACGCCCTCCAAAATTTGGCCACAAACTGCACACCTCTGTCAGACACAACATTCAGGGGTACCCCATGCAATCAGAACACATGCTGCACAAACAACCTTGACAATGTTTCTGCTGAGGGTAATGCTGCCAAGGGAATGAAATGGGCCTGTTTAGAAAACCTATCCACCACCACCCAGATCACGGTATTGCCCCTGGAAGGTGGAAGGCCGGTAATAAAATCCATGGAAAGATGAGTCCATGGCCTATCAGGAGCCAGTAAAGGTATGAGTTCCCCAGCCGGTCGGTTATGCAAGCTTTTGGAACGGGCACACATGCCACAAGCAGACACAAATTCCTTGACATCGGACCTTAATGAAGGCCACCAAAAACCCCTGGCTACTGCCTCTCTAGTGGCCGTGATACCTGGATGAGCACTCAGCCTAGACTCATGAAACTCCTGCAGAAGTCTAGGCCGCAATGAATCTGGAACAAACAGTTTATCCCCTGGCCTGGTTGCCAGAGCTAGGGCCTGGGCCCTTAGAATTTCTTGCTCCAACTCAGTTGAGACCCCTGCCACTACCCCTGGGGGAAGAATGGAGGACGGCGGCTCAGGGGGGGACACTGGATCAAAACTTCTGGACAGGGCATCCGCTTTAACATTTTTGGTCCCCGGTCGAAAAGTAATGGAGAACTGAAATCGTGAAAAAAAAAGTGACCAACGGGCTTGTCTAGGAGTAAGCCTCTAAGCAGATTCAAGGTATGCCAAATTTTTGTGATCCGTGACAACCGTGATAGGGTGAGCCAACCCTTCCAAAAAGTGCCTCCATTCCTCAAACGCCAGCTTGACCGCAAGACGTTCCCTATTGCCTACATCATAGTTTTTCTCAGCTGAAGAGAACTTCTTGGAGAAGAAGGCACAAGGTTTGAGATTGGTAAGGGTGGCCGGACTCTGGGACAGCACAGCCCCCACCCTCAGTTCAGAAGCATCCACCACCACAATGAATGGTTAGGACGGGTCAGGTTGTACCAACACCGGGGCAGACATGAAACATTTCTTAATCACTGAGAAGGATTCCTTAGCGAGTACAGACCAATTTTTACATCAGCGCCCTTCTGGGTAAGATCCGTGAGTGGTTTACCCACTTGTGAGAAACTTTTAATGAACCCCCGGTAATAGTTCGCAAATCCTAAGAAGCGCTGGAGCCCCTTGAGATCGCAAGGCTGAACCCAGTCAGCGATCACCAGCACCTTCTTAGGATCCATACGAAACCCCTCACAGGACACAATCAACCCCAAAAAAGACAGCTCCTGTACAAAAAAACTAACATTTTTCCAATTTAGCGAACAATTGGTTCTCCCTGAGTCTCTGGAGAACTGTCTTTAGATGTTGCAAGTGAGATTGACTGTCCGGGGAACACACCAAAATGTCATCCAAATAAATAATAACAAAATGGCCTATCAGATCAGAAAACACAACATTGATGAAATTTTGGAAAATAGCGGGTGCATTAGTTAACCCAAACGGCATTACCAGGTTCTCAAAGAGTCCTTCTGATGTGAGGAATGCAGTTTTCTACTCGTCCCTTTCCCTAACCATTATCTTGTTCAGTTCCCGAAAGTCGAGGCACGGCTGCAAACCACCATCTTTTTTCTTCACAAAGAAGAACCCTGCTGCCACAGGTGACACAGAAGGCCTGATATGCCCTTTGCGGAGACTCTCAGCTATATACTCTTTCATGGCTTGGTGCTCAGGCCCAGACAAATTGAACAATCGAGCCTTAGGTAACTTGGCTCCAGGTACTAAATCAATGGCACAATCGTAGGGTCTATGTGGTTGCAGCGCCTCAGCCTCACTTTCAGAAAAATATCTTCAAAATCCTTCAGGTACTCCGGAATACCTTCCAGACTGACAGACAACACAGACACGGATTTAACAGCGTTAACAAGATGTCCCAGGTTACGACATTTATTGTTGCATCCCCACTGAGTGATTTCCCCTGTAACCCAATCAATGGTAGGATTATGGTGTTGAAGCCAAGGCATCCCCAGTAACAGTCCTGCAGGCAAGTTATCTAGCACAAGACAACTTAGTTTTTCCACATGAGGAGAACCCACTTTTAGAGAAAAAAGTTCAGACCTGCAACAGATACCATCTTGGGTAAGAGGCGACGAGTCAATTGCCACAAGTTTAACAGGATCGTGAAGCCTGACTGTCACTATCTTATTAAGAGTCATAACCTTGGTATCAATCAGGTTCACAGCAGAACCGCAGTCAATAAAAGCAGTAGTCTGAACAGTGCCATAACCAAGTTCCAGTTCCACCTGCAGCACCATTTTTGCACATGAGGAAAATTGTACCTGAAGGTCTGGGTAGCCTCCTCGACTACTAGGCAGACCTAGTCGTTTCCCGCCATCTTGGAGGATGACGGACAGGAGGGGCAGTCCTTCTTCCAATGTCCCGATTTCCCACAATAGAAGCACAACTGCTTTTCCTGGCGGCGTCTTCTTTCCTTTCCCTCACAGGTGACAGCGCTCACCTCCATAGCCATAGGAAGAGTCCGGGTCTCATCTCCACTGAAGAATAATGGTGCTTCCCATTGCATAATGCCTCTAGCCCGCAGCCTGCGATCCATGCAAACCGCTTGGATCACGGCATCCTCCAGGGAGTCAGGCAGAGGATGAAGTGCCAAAGCATCCTTCAGACGTTCACACAGGCCTCTGTGGAACAGCCCCCGAAGGGCGGCATCATTCCAGGAAATCTCAGCTGCCCAACGTCTGAATTCAGTACAGAACCATTCGGCCGAGTGCTCCCCCTGACAGACACTCATCACCTTGTCCTCAGCCAAACGCACTCTATCAGGCTCATCATAAATAAGCCCTAAGGCTTTAAAAAACGCATCCACAGACATTCTCTCAGGGGCAGAAGAGGAAAGCGAAAATGCCCAGGCTTGTGGGGACCCCCTAAGCAGGGACATCACCACCCCCACCCTCTGTTTCTCATCCGCAGAGGAGCGGGGTCTCAAAGAGATAAAGAGCTTACAGCCCTGCTTAAATGCCCTGAAATTATCCTTGTTACCAGAAAATGTATCTGGCAATTTAACCAGGGATTCAGGTGGGACCAAAATGACATCTCTATTCCCCACCTGCTGGAGGCCTGGGAAAGCACCCCCTGAACTGAGTCCTCCACCGGCCTATTGGGACTGGGCCAGAGCTTGGTGTTCCAAACTAAGCTTCTGCAGTGACTGAGTCAAGTATTTCACCTGCTCAGATAAAGCACACATTGGGTCCATGCTGCAGAAGTGAGGAGAGAAAAAAAAATTGTTGGCCAGTTATAATGTCAGGAACACCGCACTGAACTTGCTCACTGAGTCAGTGCGCGTGTCCTGAGTAAAGCGAACAGTGCTCAAAGATACCTGTGGAGTGGGTAGCAGCCGAGTAGATGCGTATTTCAGAGCCGCAGGACCTGAAGCACGTGACTGCTAGGGGCATGGCCTAAACTCCAGAGAGCTAGGAGCTGCAAGATAACTCCTAGCAGGGTAACTGCGAGACAAAGTTACCAGGGGGCATAGACAGGGAGGATAGTCAGGACATAGCCAATGAGTCACACACAGAGATAGCTGCAAGGTACCAAAGGAGCGAGCAGAGAGTAGTCAGGTCACAGGCAATGAGTCATACACAGATAATAACGCAGTACAAAATCAACAGGCAAACTCACAATGGGAAACAGAACCGGGTTAGAACCATATAAACAAGCTATAGCAACAAACAGGCACACGGGGGTCAGCACACTAGGCCAAAGACAAAAGTATAACTGGCAGTGATTGAAGCTTCCCAGGGGTTTAAGAAGTTCTCCCAGAACCAGAAAGAGGCCACAATCATTAACCCCAGGTGTGCAGGTCAAAACCTGCACTGAGCTCCAGACATTAACCCCAGGTGTGCAGCTCAAAAACCTGCACTGGGATCATGACATGTTGCCAACAAGCAGCAACCTTGTACGCCTTCAGAGTCCTCCTGGATGGAGAAAGAAAAATGTTGTGAAGAAGAAACGGAGAGTGGTGGTCATGGGGGATTCCCTGCTGAGAGGAACTGAGGCCGCTATCTGCAGACCGGATATAACTTCAAGAGAAATGTGCTGTCTTCCAGGTGCAAAAATTAAAGATGTGTCTGACAGGATATCAGGACTCTTCAGACCTACAGATGACTACCCATTCCTGCTACTACATGTGGGGACAAATGACACTGCAAGAAACGACCTGGAAACCATCTGCAGAGACTTTGAAGACTTAGGCAAGAAAGTGAAAGAACTGGGAGCGCAGGTGGTCTTCTCTTCCATCCTCCCAGTGGATGGCCATGGAACAAGGAGGTGGAATAAGATTCTGCAGGTGAACAACTGGCTACGTCGATGGTGCCGTCAGCAACGATTTGGATTTCTGGATCACGGAGTGAACTACTTATACGATGGACTACTTGCTAGAGATGGGGTGCACCTTACGAAGACTGGTAAGCATGTATTTGGAAGTCGCCTTGCTACACTTGTAAGGAGAGCTTTAAACTAGAACAACATGGGAAGGGAAGCAAAAGACCAGAAAAAGCCATACACCTGACAAATGCTATTGAGAACTCTGCTATTAGAAGTGGAAAGGAAGAACAAAGACGAAAGAATCTAATTAATAAAAATATTGGAGAAAGAGAAACCAATCACAAACTAAAATGTTTCTATACTAATGCACAAAGCATGGGCAACAAACAAGGAGAATTGGAACTACTAACACAGGAAAAGAAATATGATGTCATTGGAATCACTGAAACTTGGTGGGACAATACACATGATTGGAATACAAGACTAGAAGGATACAACTTATTTGCAAGAAACAGACTTGATAAACGAGGAGGGGGTGTCGCATTGTATGTTAGAAACGCGTATATCTGCACAGAGATTGAAGCTTCAGAGACTGGGAGTTCTGTGGAAACTGTTTGGGTAAGAATACAAGGACAGAACAATGGAAAGGACACCATTGTAGGCATTTACTACAGGCCGCCTGTGCAAGCTGAAGCTATGGATGAACTCTTTATGCATCAAATGGCCAAGTTCTCCAAAAAATATGACATAGTTGTCATGGGAGATTTCAACTATCCAGACATTTGTTGGGAATCTCTCTCAGGCAAAACTAACAGGTCAAGGAAATTCTTATCCTCTCTTGCTGACAACTTTATCTTCCAAAAGGTAAGGGAGAAAACAAGGGGAACTGCTACCTTGGATCTAATCCTTATAAACAGGGAGGAAATGGTTGAGGAGGTAAAAGTGGCTGGGACCCTAGGAGGTAGCGACCATGCTATTTTAGAATTTTGGATAACTAGAGGCGGAAGACCTGTGAAGACTCAGACGTCAAGGTTAGATTTCAGAAAGGCAGATTTTAAGGGATTCAGAAAGAGAATTGGAGGGATCCAATGGCTGGATATCCTTAAAGACAAAAATGTCCAGGAAGGATGGGAAATCTTGAAAAATGAAATTCTCAAAGCACAGTTGTTAACAATTCCGAAAAGAGGGAAGAATAGGAAGCAGTTAAGGAAACCAGGATGGATGAACACAGAACTTAAGCACATGCTAAAAAGGAAGAAAAAAATGTTTATAAAATGGAAAGAGGGAGGCATATCTAAAGAAGAATATAATGCTGTCTGCAGAACCTGCAGGGCACAAATCAGATTATCTAAAGCTGAAAATGAATTGAGGCTTGCAAGAGATGTCAAAAGCAATAATAAAGGATTTTGGGGATATGTCAAAAGTAAAAGAAAAGTCAAAGATGCTATAGGATTTTTACAGGATGAAAATGATGAAATGGTAAGACAGGATGTTGAGAAGGCTGAACTTTTAAATTCCTATTTTGCATCTGTTTTCTCTCAGAAAGGAAATGTAACATCAACTGTTATTCACTGTCCTATTAAGGGAATAGAAGAATCCAGGATATCTATAAACAGAAAGATAGTGAGGAAACACTTAGCTAGCCTAAATGAATTCAAGTCTCCAGGTCCAGATGAATTACACCCCAGAGTACTGAAGGAGATAGCAGAAGAAATTTTTGAACCCCTCTCTATAATCTTTGAAAATTCTTGGAGAACAGGAGAAGTGCCAGAAGACTGGAGAAGAGCAAATGTTGTTCCTATCTTCAAAAAGGGGAAGAAGGTGGACCCAGGTAACTATAGGCCGGTGAGTCTGACTTCTATACCAGGAAAGATCTTTGAACAAATTATTAAACAACATGTATGTCAATACCTGGATAAGAATGAAGTGATTAAACAGTGTCAGCATGGGTTTGTAACTAATAAGTCATGTCAGACTAACTTAATTTCCTTCTATGACGGTATCACTGATTGGTTGGATCAAGGAAATGCTGTAGATATAGTATATCTTGACTTCAGCAAAGCATTTGACAAAGTCTCTCATACAATCCTTATTGAAAAAATGATTAAGTATGGAATGGACAAGGCAACTGTTAGGTGGATTCATAACTGGCTTAGTGATCGGACCCAAAGAGTGGTCGTAAATGGCTGCACATCCAGTTGGAAGAATGTCTCAAGTGGGGTACCACAGGGCTCTGTCCTGGGCCCTGTATTGTTCAACATCTTTATCAACGATTTAGATGAAGGAATTGAGGGTAAACTGATTAAATTTGCTGATGACACAAAGCTAGGAGGGATAGCTAATACTAGAGAAGAGAGAGAGAGGATTCAAAAAGATTTAAATAAACTGGAGAAGTGGGCAGCAACTAACAGAATGGTTTTTAACAGGGAGAAATGCAAAGTACTACATCTGGGCAATAAAAATGGAAAAAGCATATATAGAATGGGAGGAATAGGGCTAAGTGACAGCACATGTGAAAAAGACTTGGGTATACTAATAGATCACAGACTGAATATGAGTCAACAGTGTGATGCAGCAGCAAAAAAGGCAAATGCAATTCTAGGATGTATTAACAGAAGCATACAGTCTAGATCACGTGAAGTCATTATTTCCCTCTACTCCTCTTTGGTCAGACCTCATCTGGAATATTGTGTCCAGTTTTGGGCACCACATTTTAAAAAAGACATCAACAAACTGGAGCAAGTTCAGAAAAGAGCGACCAGAATGGTGACCGGTCTGCAAACCCTGTCTTATGAGGAAAGGTTGCAGGATTTGGGAATGTTTAGTTTGCAAAAGAGAAGACTGAGAGGAGACTTAATAGCTGTCTACAAATATCTAAAGGGCTGTCACATTGTAGAAGGATCAACTTTATTCTCATTTGCACAAGGAAAGACTAGAAGCAATGGGATGAAACTGAATGGGAGGAGACACAGATTAGATATTAGAAAAAACTTTTTGACAGTTAGAGTGATCAATGAGTGGAACAGGCTGCCACGAGAAGTGGTGAGTTCTCCTTCAATGGAAGTCTTCAAACAGAGGCTGGACAGACATCTGACTGGGATGATTTAGCGAATCCTGCTTTGAGCAGGGGGTTGGACCAGATGGCCCAGGAGGTCCCTTACAACTCTACGATTCTATGATTCTATGATTCTATGATTCCCTATCTTCAAAAAAGGAAAGAAGATGGAGCCTGGAAATTACAGGTCAGTGAGCCTTACTTCCATACCAGGAAAGATATTTGAACAGATTATTAAAAAACATATATGTAAGTACTTAGATAAGAATAAAGTAATTACCCAGATACAGAATGGGTTTGTAGCAAACAAGTCATGCCAGACTAATCTAAATCTCTTCTATGATGGAACCACTGACTGGGTGGATCAGGGTAATGCAGTTGATATAGTGTATCTTGACTTCAGCAATGCATTTTATAAAGTAGATGCTGATTAAAGAGAGAGAGAAAAGGAATAGGCCACCCAATGGGGATCACCCAACATAAGATTTAGCAAAAATTTGTAACAATCCTTATTTAGACACAAACAACTAAGCACCCAATTGTTAAAAACATTAAAAGTTAGTCACACATGTGACTTGAACATCTAGGTTCACAATAGAACCAAACCCTCATAACTTCACCTCCACAGAAAAACATCTCAATAACAGACCAAATATGTATGTAGATAGCATACCACAGTATAAAAGGTTTTTGCATGTAAACTGGCTCACATTCGTAAATAAATGCACACACCAAAAATACAAATATTGGCAATTGATAGCAGAAAAATACAACAATATTAAAGCCACATATGCTATATACACAGGAAGAGATGGTATAAAACATGTATCAGCCAATTCTAATAAATATATATGATCTAATTTACCTGTGAGAAATTGCACAAAAAGCCCACATACAGTATCTGGCCTATATAACCCGCTAATGCAATGTTATTGATCAAATCAATCAGGACGCTCGGGCTCCACTCCACTTCTGATTGGAAACTAATGCATAACCAAACTAAGGTTGAGCATTGCCTTCCCTTTATGCTGCTATTTTTTAGCCAATACCACTTTATTTCAATGCGCTTGGTCAAACATGATAGTCTAAGCGGTTGTTAGGGAAATACATGCACTTCTAAGGGATTTGATGTGAGCCAGTTTACATGCAAAAACCTTTTATACTGTGGTATGCTATCTACATACATATTTGGTCTGTTATTGAGATGTTACAAATTTTTGCTAAATCTTATGTTGGGTGATCCCCATTGTGTGGCCTATTCCTTTTCTCTCTCTCTCTTTAATCAGCATCAATTTTGTATAGGTCTGGTTGGATCCCCATTAATGTCAGTGGTGCCCCCGTGTGTTTAATTCCGCATTTGATAAAGTATCTTATATTATCCTTATTGAAAAAATGACGAAGTATGGGATTGACAAGGCTACTGTTAGGTGGATTCATAACTGGCTCAGTGATTGTACTCAAAGAGTGGTGATAAATGGTTGTACAGCCAATTGAAATAGTGTTTCAAGTGGGGTAACATAATGCTTTGTTTTGGCCCCAGTGTTCAACAGAAACTGGGTCAGACATCTGTCTGAGATGATTTAGTGAATCCTGCTCTGCATTGAGCTGGGGTTTGGACACGATGATCATGGAGGTCCCTTCCAACTCTAATATTCTACGATTCTATGAATGCCTTACTGACATCCGCCATGCACGTACGGTAGCACATGTTCTCCAGTGGGATAATGGATGAGTTTGACCCATATTCAACAGGAAATGGCTGTGTGTTATGCTCAGGACTTGCCTCTAGCAGCCAAGGGTGGATCATAACATAATTGTAGAGGTTGTTATTACAGTCGGGGGGTATGTTGAAGACACATAAAGAAAGGGGAGAAAGTTCAGCTCACCAACTTGAATCCTCCAGGTGAAGGGAACCCCATTCTGATCACACATGTAAAAACAAAAAAAGGAAGAATATATTCCAGCTCCAGAATGAGTTATTGTATGTGAAGGCGGTCAGGAATTGGTAGCACTTTAGACGTAGACTTTTTGAGAACAGAGACGTCTGATGTAAAGAGTTCATCCATATTTTCAGTTTGTCCAGGTGGCCTATAGAAATTACCTACAATAGTGTGTTTTCTGTTCTTCTCCCCTTGTATTCATACCCAAACAGTTTCTACAGAGCTACCAGGCTCTGAAGCTTGGATCTCTGTATAGATATATGTATTCCTAACAAACAATGCAACACCACCTTCCCTCTTTTTAATCCTGTTTCTAATAAATAGGTTTTAGCCTTCATAGTTTGTAATCATCCCACCAAGTTAGAGTGATGCCTATGACATCGTATATCTCTTCCTGTGTTAGCAGCGTCCAGTTCTCCTTGTTTGCTTCCCATGCGCTGTGCATTTGTATAGACACATTTTAGTTTGTAGTCGGTTTCTCTTGCTCCTCTATTTTAATTCAGAGTTTGTTGCTTTTGTTCTAAATTAAAAAAGGCCTGTTGTGAAATTGGCCAAAATCATGATTCAAGGAACCAACAAAATATTGAGCCCTAAAGGTCTTGTAGTCAATGCAATAACACCATTCATAGATATTTTTTATATCTAGTTATGCGATATTATGTGTGCGTTTAAATATGGAAGTTCAAGTATTTTAAATAATAGGAGGGTGGATGGACCCTCCAAATAATTTTTCTGGTGGCTCAAGGTATGAGAATTTCTGTTCAAGATTTAATTTTGGGACCATTTGCTTAAATAGTCCTTCCTACTAAGTCTGTGTACCTGAAAAATCTAATCAACACTCTATTACCATGCAGATGAGCTCTATACAGTGGGGAAAAAAAGTATTTAGTCAGTCAGCAATAGTGCAAGTTCCACCACTTAAAAAGATGAGAGGCGTCTGTAATTTACATCATAGGTAGACCTCAACTATGGGAGACAAACTGAGAAAAAAAAATCCAGAAAATCACATTGTCTGTTTTTTTTCATTTTATTTGCATATTATGGTGGAAAATAAGTATTTGGTCAGAAACAAGCAAACAAGATTTCTGGCTCTCACAGACCTGTAACTTCTTCTTTAAGAGTCTCCTCTTTCCTCCACTCATTACCTGTGGTAATGGCACCTGTTTAAACTTGTTATCAGTATAAAAAAACACCTGTGCACACCCTCAAACAGTCTGACTCCAAACTCCACTATGGTGAAGACCAAAGAGCTGTCAAAGGACACCAGAAACAAAATTGTAGCCCTGCACCAGGCTGGGAAGACTGAATCTGCAATAGCCAACCAGCTTGGAGTGAAGAAATCAACTGTGGGAGCAATAATTAGAAAATGGAAGACATACAAGACCACTGATAATCTCCCTCGATCTGGTGCTCCACGCAAAATCACACCCCGTGGGGTCAGAATGATCACAAGAACGGTGAGCAAAAATACCAGAACCACGCGGGGGGACCTAGTGAATGAACTGCAGAGAGCTGGGACCAATGTAACAAGGCCTACCATAAGTAACACACTACGCCACCATGGACTCAGATCCTGCAGTGCCAGACGTGTCCCACTGCTTAAGCCTGTACATGTCCGGGCCCGTCTGAAGTTTGCTAGAGAGCATTTGGATGATCCAGAGGAGTTTTGGGAGAATGTCCTATGGTCTGATGAAACCAAACTGGAACTGTTTGGTAGAAACACAACTTGTCGTGTTTGGAGGAAAAAGAATACTGAGTTGCATCCATCAAACACCATACCTACTGTAAAGCATGGTGGTGGAAACATCATGCTTTGGGGCTGTTTCTCTGCAAAGGGGCCAGGTCGACTGATCCGGGTACATGAAAGAATGAACAGGGCCATGTATTGTGAGATTTTGAGTGCAAACCTCCTTCCATCAGCAAGGGCATTGAAGATGAAACGTGGCTGGGTCTTTCAACATGACAATGATCCAAAGCACACCGCCAGGGCAACGAAGGAGTGGCTTCGTAAGAAGCATTTCAAGGTCCTGGAGTGGCCTAGCCAGTCTCCAGATCTCAACCCTATAGAAAACCTTTGGAGGGAGTTGAAAGTCCGTGTTGCCAAGCGAAGAGCCAAAAACATCACTGCTCTAGAGGAGATCTGCATGGAGGAATGGGCCAACATACCAACAACAGTGTGTGGCAACCTTGTGAAGACATACAGAAAACGTTTGACCTCTGTCATTGCCAACAAAGGATATATCACAAAGTATTGAGATGAAATTTTGTTTCTGACCAAATACTTATTTTCCACCATAATATGCAAATAAAATGAAAAAAAAACAGACAATGTGATTTTCTGGATTTTTTTTTCTCAGTTTGTCTCCCATAGTTGAGGTCTACCTATGATGTAAATTACAGACGCCTCTCATCTTTTTAAGTGGTGGAACTTGCATTATTGCTGACTGACTAAATACTTTTTTTCCCCACTGTATGTATTAAATGCAAATCATGTCAGGAGGTACTCTAAACTTGAGAATCCTCCACACATTGAGATGTTGTTGGGAAAATACAAGGACGGAGGGCAGGAAAGAAACTTGAGGACATAAAAAGGAAGTTTTAGGCTTAACCTATTGTCCTGAAATAGGAATCAGAAAAAGCTTAGAAGATGGAGCCAAGATTATAAAGCTGATAGCATCTCCTCAAACTAACCACATAGAATGTACTATGTGTATTTTACTTATTATTTAACCGTCTTCAGCTTGAGTCATGGCAACATGATGGATGAATGCTCTGTATGATGTTGTGCAAGAAAGATAGGTTCACCAGGGTATTCCAAAGCCATTTAGATGCAGGTCTTCCTTCTCGCCTTGTTCCTTCTATTCTTACTACCATGAAGTTCATGTCCACTGATTTCTCTCTTCGTATAATGTGTCTAAACTAGGCAATTCATAGCATGATGATCTTTGTTTCCATTGATATGTCTGTTTATAACCATTTTATTGGGCTCTAAAGAAAACATGCTAAGATGAAGTGCCCAAAGCCACTTTTAGGGAGGCAAATTTGCGGAAATTCAATTTGACAGATGGGCTAAAATTTAGCTTGGAAATTCATTTCATATCAAATTTATTTGCCCCAAAAAGATGTATTGAGGTTTAGTTAGTCCACAGCAGATAACAAACATAGGTTAAATTAAAGTATAATAACTAGATGTGTATTTCCTGAAGGAAGTACAGAAAGTGCTTTGAAATGGTGCCCAGGCTGCCCCTTTAAGAGAGACTTGCCTGCTGCCCCTGCAAGACTTTCAACTCAGGATCTGTTTTAACTGTGGGTGCCTCTCAGGGGCCACTTTGGCCTGTGGGGCCCCTCAGGGTCTGATTTGGTGGGTGGGGCCCCTCAGGATCCGATTCGGTGGCCTGGGCTCCACAGGGCTTGAATTGGTGGACGGGATCCCTCAGGGTCCGATTTTGTGCCCGGGGCCCCTCAGGGTCCGATTTTGTGGGTGGGGCCCCTTAGGGTCTGATTTGGTGGGCGGGGCCACTCTGGGTCTGATTTGGTGGACGGGGCCCCTCAGGGTCCGATTTGGTGGGCGGGGCCTCTCATGGTCCGATTTGGTGGGTGGGGCCTCTCAGGGTCTGATTTGGTGGGCGGGGCCCCTCAGGGTTCAATTTGTTGGGTGGGGCCACTCAGGGTCCGATTTGGTGGGTGGGGCCTCTCAGGGTCTGATTTGGTGGGCGAGGCCCCTCAGGGTCCGATTTGGTAGGACGGGGCCACTCTGGGTCCGATTTGGTGGGTGGGGCCCCTCAGGGTCCGATTTGGTGGGTGGGGCCTCTCAGGGTCTGATTTGGTGGGCGGGGCCCCTCAGGGTCCGATTTGGTAGGACGGGGCCACTCTGGGTCCGATTTGGTGGGTGGGGCCCCTCAGGGTCTGATTTGGTGGGTGGGGCCTCTCAGGGTCTGATTTGGTGGGCGGGGCCCCTCAGGGTCCGATTTGGTAGGACGGGGCCACTCTGGGTCCGATTTGGTGGGTGGGGCCCCTCAGGGTCAGATTTGGTGGGCGGGGCCACTCTGGGTCTAATTTAGTGGGCGGGGCCCCTCAGGGTCCGATTTGGAGGGCAGGGCCACTCTGGGTCTGATTTGGTGGGCGGGGCCACTCTGGGTCTGATTTGGTGGGCGGGGCCCCTCAGGGTCTGATTTGGTGGGCGGGGCCACTCTGGGTCCCATTTGGTCGGTTGGGCCACTCTGGGTCCGATTTGGTGAGCGGGGCCACTCTGGGTCCGATTTGGAGGACAGGGTCGATCAACCTCCGATTTGGAGGCCGGGATTGCTCAGCCACCGATTTGGAGCCTGGGGTCATTCAGCTTTCGATTTGGCGCTCCGGAACTTTAAGACTCATTTCAGTGCGCCGGCCCTTTAAAAATCACTTTGGCGCATCGGCCCTTTAAGAGCCAGTTTGGCTCACTGGGCTTCTAAATCCACTTTGCGCACATTCTCTCTCAGGGGCATGCGTCATGTGATGAAGCTAAATTTGCATTAGTGCTGTGGGTTTCGCTTTAAGAGCAGAAATTATCTGCCAGAAACTGTGTATTGGGGGGGTCATGTGAAGTTCGTAGGCGTTGGCATAGTAACTGGGTGTGCCTGCGCATATCAATGAGCTTAACTGCTATTTGAATCGCCTCAGGGCATGTTTTCCCTGTGGCAAAATTTTCCCATTGAAATGCATTGAGGAAAATGTTTTTTCAAACGCAAATTGTGCAAAAACTACAAATCCGATTGACACGAAAAACACTTAGCACACCACTCGTGGATGCTGGCTTCGAAACGACACCTCAACGGAGTCTGTGCGTGTAGCAATTCAGGCCGCATTAATTGCGGAAAATCAACTAAATAATAATAAGAAGAAGAAGCAGAAGAGGAACTAGATGTGTATTTCCTGAAGGAAGTACAGATAGTGTTTTGAAATGGAGCCCGGGCTGCCCCTTTAAGAGAGACTTGCCTTCTGCACCTGCTAGACTTTCAACTCAGGATCCGTTTTAACTGTGGGTGCCTCTCAGGGACCACTTTGGCCTGTGGGGCCCCTCAGGGTCTGATTTGGTGGGTAGGGCCCCTCAGGATCCGATTCGGTAGCCTGGGCTCCTCAGGGCTTGAATTGGTGGACGGGATCCCTCAGGTTCCGATTTTGTGGCCGGGATCCCTCAGGTTCCGATTTTGTGGGTGGGGCCCCTTAGGGTCTGATTTGGTGGGTGGGGCCCCTCAGGGTCTGATTTGGTGGGCGGGGCCCCTTAGAGTCCGAATTGGTGGGCGGGGCCCCTCAGAGTTCGATTTGGTGAGCGGGGCCCCTAAGGGTCCGATTTGGTGGGCGGGGCCCCTCAGGGTCCGATTTGGTGAGCAGGGTCCCTCAGGGTCCGATTTGGTGGGCGGGGCCACTCTGGGTCTGATTTAGTGGGCGGGGCCCCTCAGGGTCCAATTTGGTGGGCGGGGCCCCTCGGGGTCCGATTTGGTGAGCAGGGTCCCTCAGGGTCCGATTTGGTGGGCGGGGCCACTCTGGGTCTGATTTAGTGGGCGGGGCCCCTCAGGGTCCAATTTGGTGGGCGGGGCCCCTCAGGGTCTGATTTGGTGGGCGGGGACCTTCGGGTCTGATTTGGTGGGCGGGGCCACTCTGGGTCCAATTTGGTGGGCGGAGCCCATCAGGGTCCCATTTGGTGGGCGGGCCCCTTAGGGTCCGATTTGGCGGGCGGGGCCCCTTAGGGTCCGATTTGGCAGGTGGGGCCCCTTAGCGTCCGTTTTGGTGGGCGGGGTCCCTTAGGGTTCGATTTGGTGGGCGGTGCCCTTCAGAGTCAGATTTGATGGGCGGGGCCACTCTGGGTCCCATTTGGTGGGCGGGGCTACTCTGGGTCTGATTTGGTGGGCGGGGTCACTCTGTCTGATTTGGTGGGCAGGGCCACTCTAGGTCCGATTTGTAGGCCGGGGTCAATCAGCCTCCGATTTTGGAGCCTGGGGTCACTCAGCTTTCGATTTGGCGTGCCGGCCCTTTAAGACTCATTTTGGTGCGTCGGCCCTTTAAGAGCCAGTTTGGCGCACTGGGATTCTAAATCCACTTTGGCGCACATTCTCTCTCAGGGGCAAGCGTCATGTGATGAAGCTAGATTTGCATTTGTGCTGAGGGTTTCGCTTTAAGAGCTGGTATTATCTAGCAGAAACTGTCCTGGGGGCGTCATGGGAAGTTCGTAGGCGTTGGCATAGTAACTGGGTGTGCCTGCACATATCAATGAGCTTAACTGCCATTTGAATCGCCTCAGGGCATGTTTTCTCTGTGGCAAAATTTTCCCATTGAAAAGCATTGAGACAGTGCATTCCAATGACGGGAAAATGTTTTTTCAAACGCAAATTGGGCAAAAACTACAAATCCGATCGACACGAAAAATACTGTCATCCGCTCAATGCCGACTTTTATTCCTCATTTACTTGCATTGGGGTCGGGTTTCGGACGAAACTTCAACTTTTTTGCCCTAGTTGTACCAGTTTCATCTGAAACGAATTTTGTTTCATGAAACCTGATCCGACTAAAGTCGCTCAACTCTAATAATGAGTTCAGTTTTGTCTATGTTGAATTTTAGGAAGCGAGAGGTGAAAAAGGAGGATATGGCTGATAGACACTCTGGGATTCTGGAGAGCAGAGAGGTGACATCTGGGCCAGAGAGGTAGATCTGAGTGTCATCTGCATACAGCAGGACTGGAAGCCATGGGACTTTATGAGTTGTCCTAGGCCAAGAGTATAGATGGAAAAAAGTAGGGGCCCCAGGACAGATCCTTGGGGGACTCCAACAGAGAGGGGGCGGGATGAGGAGGTAGTGTGGGAGTAGGAAACGCTGAAAGTGCAATCAGAAAGGTATGAGGAAATCCAGGACAGGGCAAGGTCTTTGAGGCCAAGGGAAGAAAGAATCTGTAGCAGTAGGCAGTGGTCAACTGTGTCAAAGGCAGAGGACAGGTGAAGAAGGAGGAGGATGGAGAACTGTCTGTTAGCTTTGGCTGTGAGTAAGTCATTAGTAATTTTGGTCAGGGCAGTTTCAGTGGAGGGGTGGGGGCGGAAGCCAGATTGCAGGATGTCAAGGAGGGAGTTAGATGAGAGGTGGGAGGAAAGTTGAGCATGGACATGCTGTTCAAGGAGTTTGGAAGCCAACGGGAGCAGTGATATGGGGCGATAGCTGTGCATAGCAGTTGGGTCATGGTTTGATTTTTTGAGGATGGGTGTTATGGTGGCATGTTTGAAGGCAGAGGGGAAGGTACCAGATGTTAGGGATAGGTTGAAGAGATGTGTTAGGGCTGGAATGATCATGTTAGTGAGGTTGGAGAGCAGGTGGGAAGGGATGGTGTCAAGTGCACAGGTAGTGAGGTGTGATTTGGAAAGGAAATGAGTAAGCTCTCCTTCAGTGATGTTGGAGAGGGAGGTTATTAGGGAAGGGCAGAGGTCTGGTATGTGGAGCGGTTGGGGTGGTGGAACTGTAAAGGTTTGCCTTGCTTGGTCAATCTTGTTTTTGAAGTAGGTGGAAAAGTCCTCAGCAGAGATGAGGGGAGTTGGAGGTGGCAGTGGTGGGCGGAGGAGAGAGTTAAATGTGCTGAACAGTTGTTTTGGGTTGTGGGATAATGAAGATACAAGGTTTGTGAAATAGGTCTGTTTAGCAGAGGTGAGGGCTGATTTAAAGGCAAGTGTAGCTTTTTTGAAAGCAGTGAAGTCATCTGGGAGATGTGTTTTCTTCCAACGCCGCTCCATGACCCTGGATGCTTGTCGAAGTTTTTGGTGAGGTTGTTGTGCCAGAGTTGCCTATTGGTTTGCCGCACTTTGCCATGCATGAGAGGAGCGACTGAGTCTATGGCTGATGTGAGGGTGGCGTTGTAGAAAGCGGTGGCACTGTCCGTGTTGTGGAGTGAAGATATGGAGGACAGAGGTAGAAGAGAGTCTGAGAGTCTGTGAATGTCTAGGTGTGCGAGGTTTCTGTGAGGATGTGCTAGGGGCTGGACATGGGGGGTAGGTGAGAAGGACAAGGATGAGAAGGTGAGTAGATGGTGGTCAGATAGTTGGAAGGCAGAGGTTGTGAGATTAGATAGGGAACAGAGGCGGGTGAAGATGAGGTCTAATGTTTGTCCATCTGTGTGGGTGGCTGTGGAGGACCACTGAGTAAGTCCAAAGGATGAGGTAAGTGACAGGAGTTTGGAGGCTGCTGGCTGGTGGGTGTCAATGTGTTAGGCGCCAGGTTTCTGCGTCTGCTCTGCAGAAATCTAGAGCCTCACATTCTGCGGTCTCCTGCTGTCTTTCTACTACAGAGGAGATTACTTTGCAGCAGACCGCTCCAGGGACTAAGTCTCTCTGTGCTCCTACTGGGCATGCTCACGAGACGATCTCCCATTGGAGATCGGGAGTCATGTGCCCAGGTCCTGTTCCAGATCTCATTGGTCCATCTCGGAGATCTGGAAGGTCCTGCAAGGCTATAAAAAGCGCGCATGACCGTTCCGCCATTCGCTAGTAGAGACTATACTGCTATGTGTGAATGGTGACGGATGTATGACTCTGGTGACTGACTCATTTGAAACCCCTTCCCTCTGATATTACGCATGGTGATAGGGTATTAGTTTAGTAGTCAGCGCCAGTCAGTGGCAAACCTTAAGCCACTGTGCACACCGCACCGCTACGCTAGCGTCTGACATCGCGCTTGCCTTCCAGCCTTGTCGTCGAGCGGCAGTGTCCTACGCCATGCTGCAGTTGCAGCCCCCCTTGGCGCTCGCAGTAGTGACACCACACACATGGTAGGTCTAGAAGGATGCAGCTCCTCTGTCTTAGGGCCTGCTCCTGTGACCAGATACCGTGTGTGCATTTTAACTGAACTCTGTGACAACAGGTTCAGTGTTCTTTGTGTTTTTGTGTTGCGGCATCTCTGTGTGTGAACAGAGCCCGCTCTGTGCACTACGGGTGAAGGTGAACCTGTGCGCATTATACCGCCATATTGCTCCTGCCATCACACAGCAGCAGTTGTAACACCTACTGCACGGTGGACCCCGAGCGGCGAACGCACTTTATTACCATTTTTATTTAGTGCGTTCCGACATTCCTAACATTATACTAGCGCCAGGGTCTGGCAAGTGATGGCAGATCAGCAGCAACTCCTTCAGTGCTTTCGCCAGCTAGAGGGCCGGTTGGCTACTCTTGAGAGTGTCATCGCAGCGGCGAAGTCTTCGGAGGCAGCTGTACAGGCGATCGCCAAGGCGGTTTCCCGTATGTCCACGTCCTCCCACACGCCAACAGTTACCCGCTTCCCGTTGCCCGATAAATTTTCTGGTGATGGCGCCTCCTGTAGGGGTTTCATCAGCCAGTGCTCTATCCAGCTGGAGTTACTGGCTGCGCGATTCCCTACGGAACGGGCCAAGGTGGGGTTTATTGTTTCCCTTCTGTCGGGCAAGGCGTTGGAGTGGGCTACGCCACTTTGGGAGAGTGGTGACCCAGAGGTTCGGACCGCTGCTCAGTTTTTAACAGCTATTAAGCAGGTCTTCTTGGGACCACGGGTCACGCACCACACCTCTCTACAGCTACTGGCTTTGACTCAGGGATCCCTCTCGGTTAGTCAGTATGTCGTTCGTTTTCGGACACTGGCTTCCGAGCTGGAGTGGTCTGACAAAGCCCTCTTCCCTGTGTTTTGGAGAGGTTTAGCTGAGCATGTTAAGGATGCTCTTTCTACCAGAGAGGTTCCTGCAAATCTGGAGGAGATGATTGCCATTGCCACCCGTATTGATCTCCGTTTTTCGGAGCGCGGGCTGGAGCGTGCTCAATCCAGACGGAGGGTTACTCCGGCTCCCAACCTCTTTGAACCTCTGGAATCACCTGAGCCAGAAATTCCACTCCTAGAGCCCATGAGGTGTCTCGCGCCGTTTTCGACGCGTGTCCGACGCAAAACTCCATTTGCGGTTACCCTTGTGAATGTGCTGTTTCTCAAGACAACAATGTCCCGCAATGACCAAACTCTGTGCCGCTGGGCAAGACCTTTGTCCCTCCCCACCTTCGGTCGAAGGTTCTCGCATGGGCACACGCATCCAGGACAGGTGGTCACTGTGGCTACATGCAAACCACAAAACTCCTGGCGGGGTCGTATTGGTGGCCGCACAGGGCTCAGGACATTAAGAAATATATTCAGGCATGCGCCTCGTGTGCTCAGGTAAGCCTCCTTAAATGGAGAGTGGAGACGTCTGCCGAGACAACGCTGCGTTCCATTTCAACTTTTGCTCCGGGTGGTTTTGCCACGCCCGTTGTCTCCCAAGTGTCCCTTCTTAAACCTGTCGATCTTGCCGCCTCTGATACCTTCCACGTGTCCCGGTTTTCTGTGTCACCTACCGGGACATCAGACTTGCCTTCGGACGAGTCTGAGGCCTATGCCTCTGATGGGCACAGGGTGGTGGATTGTAAGGCTCAGAGAGGTGGGGGCCCTAGGAGGGGAGGTAATGTTAGGCGCCAGGTTTCTGCGTCTGCTCTGCAGGAATCTAGAGCCTCACATTCTGCGGTCTCCTGCTGTCTTTCTACTACAGAGGAGATTACTTTGCAGCAGACCGCTCCAGAGACTAAGCATCTCTGTACTCCTACTGGGCATGCTCACGAGACGCTCTCCCATTGGAGATCGGTAGTCATGTGCCCAGGTCCTGTTCCAGATCTCATTGGTCCATCTCGGAGATCTGGAAGGTCCCACACGGCTATAAAAAGCGTGCATGTCCGTTCCGCCATGCGCTAGTAGAGACTATACTGCTTTGTGTGAATGGTGACGGATGTATGACTCTGGTGACTGACTCATTTGAAACCCCTTCCCTCTGATATTACGCATGGTGATAGGGTATTAGTTTAGTAGTCAGCACCAGTCAGTGGCAAGCCTTAAGCCACTGTGCTCACCGCACCGCTACGCTAGCGTCTGACATCGCGCTTGCCTTCCAGCCTTGTCATTGAGCGGCAGTGTCCTATGCCGCGCTGCAGTTGCTGCCCCCCTTGGCGCTCGCAGTAGCGACGCCGCACACATGGTAGGTCTAGAAGGACGCAGCTCCTCTGTCTTAGGGCCTGCTCCTGTGACCAGATACCGTGTGTGCATTTTAACTGAACTCTGTGACACTAACAGGTTCAGTGTTCTTTGTGTTTTTGTGTTGTGGTGTCTGTTAAGGATGAGCCACCGAGGGAGGAAAAAACAAAAATAATAGCTAAGTCCAGAAAACCAGAGAAGTTGGCAGCTATCGGATTGCAGACCACTGAACCTATCCACAACAACTAGCAGTAGCCATGGGGGGTTCCTACGGTGCCCTAGACCCCTCGATCACAGCCGGAGAACTAAAATAGCCTAAAAAGACAGAAAGGGGAAATCTAAACTGCCCCAGAGCAGACCCCAAAGCAATAGGCAGCCCCCAACATATAATGACTGTGAAGCAAGATGAAAAACACTAACACAGATAGAAAGATAGGTTGAGCAAATGATGGGGCCCAAGCTAACTAAATAGGACAGGATAGAAAAGCTGCTGTCTGCAATCCGCAAAAACCCTATCCAAAAATGTACCAACAGACTGATAGGAGAAACAAGCCCTGAAGTCGCTAGGCTTCAAAAGACTATATCAGCACTCAGGTATATTCTGAAGACAAAGCCAAAGATCAACAGATCAGAGACAAAAATGGAATTCAGCTCACCCCCGGCCGGGGATGGCTGAACTCCAAAAAAACAAGGCAAACAAAACCAGAACTAAAGTGTACAAAAGGCAGAGCAAAACGTAGCTTTGAGAAGCAGAAATCAGACTGGTCTCCAAGAATCCAGCAGGAAAATCACCGGCAAGGCAGCAGGGCGTCGGCTGCCTTATATCCAGTCATCAGTTCCTGTGACCCAGTCATCATCTACCTGCTCAGCTGTTTGGTAATCAGCCTCACTACCTTCCTTCGCCAGAAGAGGGAGTTCATCAGACCTCACTGGTGAAGGGAAAAATGAACTCACAACAGTACCTCCCCCTTGAGGAGGGGCCACCGAACCCTCATCCATGCCACCAGGGCGATCAGGGTGAGCCCGATGAAAGGCACGCACCAATCTTTCGGCATGAATATCAGAGGCAGAGACCCAGGAATTATCCTCCTGACCATAACCCTTCCACTTAACCAAATACTGGAGTCTCCGTCTAGCCAGACGGGAATCCAGTATCTTCTCTACCTCATACTCCATGTTACCTTCAACCAATACAGGGTCAGGAGGTGCCACCCCAGGAACTACTGGTTCAACAAACCTCTTCAACAAGGACTTATGGAACACATTATGAATCTTAAACGTGACAGGAAGAGCCAACCGAAAAGAGACCGGATTAATAATCTCCAAAATCTTGTAAGGTCCAATAAATCTAGGCTTAAACTTAGGAGAAGCCACCTTCATAACGATATTTTTTTATGACAACCAAACCATATCACCCACCTTAAACTGGGGACCAATGGTCCTATGCCGGTTGGAAAACCGCTGGGCCTTTTCCTGGGAGAGAGACAACTTATCCACCACTTGGTCCCAGATCTGGTGCATTCTCTCCACCACAGTGTCAACACCTGGGCAGGCAGAAGGCTCCACCTGCCCTGAAGAAAATCGAGGATGAAACCCAAAGTTACAAAAGAAAGGTGACATCAAAGTGGCAGAACTAGCTCTATTATTTAAAGCAAATTCGGCCAAGGGCAAAAATGAAACCCAATCATCCTGATCAGCCGAAATAAAACATCTCAAATACGACTCCAAAGTCTGGTTTGTTCTCTCCGTCTGCCCGTTGGTCTGAGGGTGAAACGCAGAGGAGAAGGACAACTGAATTCCCAGCTTGGAACAGAAAGTCCTCCAAAATCTAGACACAAACTGAACTCCTCTGTCAGACACAATGTTGTCAGGAATCCCGTCCAAGCAAACTACCTGTTGCAAAAACAAGGGCACCAACTCAGAGGAAGATGGCAACTTAGGGAGTGGTACAAGATGGACCATCTTAGAGAATCTATCACAAATCACTCAAATAACGGTAATTTTCTGAGAGACAGGCATATCAGAGATAAAATCCTTTGAAATATGGGTCCTTTCCTCTTGGGCACCGGCAAAGGCATCAACAACCCACTAGAGCGAGAACAAGGTTTAGACCGGGAGCAAGTCCCACAGGACTGCACAAAATTCCTGACATCACGAGACAAGGCGGGCCACCAAAAAGACCGACTCACCAGATCTCTAGTACCAAAAATACCTGGATGACCAGCCAATGCAGAGCAATGAACTTCAGACATCACTCTCTTCCTCCACTGGTCAGGAACATACAACTTTCCACTGGGACAACGCTCAGGCTTGTCCTCCTGAAACTCTTCCACAGCATGTCTCAAATCGGGCGAGATGGCAGAAAGAACTACCCCCTCGCCTAAGGTGGCAGCATACTTGGTCACAACAAGAGACTCAGCGAAGAAACTCCTAGAGAGGGCGTCTGCCTTGACATTCTTAGTGCCAGGAAGAAAAGAGACCACAAAATCAAAATGTGTGAAAAACAAGGCCCACCTAGCCTGTCTAGGATTCAAGCGTTTGGCCGACTCCAGGTAAATCAAATTTTTGTGGTCAGTAAGGACCACGACCTGGTGTTTAGCTCCCTCCAACCAATGTCTCCACTCCTCAAATGCCCATTTCATGGCCAACAGTTCCCGATTCCCCACATCATAGTTACGTTCGGATGGGGAGAACTTTCGGGAAAAGAACGCACAGGGATTCATTTTAGATGTCACAGGATCTTTTTGGGACAAAACAGCTCCTGCACCAATCTCAGAGGCGTCCACCTCTACCTGAAACGGGAGTGAGACATGTGGTTGCCGCAGAACCGGAGCAGAAGTGAATCTTCGCTTCAGCTCCTGAAAGGAAGAAACAGCCTCCGGAGACCAATTCAGCACATCAGCACCCTTCTTAGTCAAATCAGTCAATGGCTTGGCAATACTAGAAAAATTAGCTATAAATTTCCAATAAAAATTAGCAAAACCCAAAAACTTCTGGAGGGCCTTCAAAGAAGTGGGCTGAACCCAACCATAAATGGCCTGTACCTTGGCCGGGTCCATTTCAATAGTTGACGGAGAAAAAATGAATCCCAAAAATGAAATCCTCTGTACCCCAAAAAGGCATTTCGATCCCTTGACATACAGGGAATTCTCCCTCAAAATCCGGAACACAGTCCGAACATGTTCCACATGGGAGTCCCAATCCTTGGAAAAGATCAAAATATCATCCAAATAGATAATCAAAAATGTATCCACAAAGTCTCGGAAAATATCGTTCATGAAGGATTGGAAGACAGAAGGGGCATTAGTGAGCCCAAAAGGCATCACCAGGTACTCAAAATGTCCCTCCGGAGTATTAAACGCCATCTTCCATTCATCCCCATGCTTAATGCGAATAAGATTATACGCCCCCTGAGGTCAAGCTTGGTAAACCAGCAAGCACCTTTAACTCTGGAGAATAGATCAGAAATCAGGGGTAACGGATACTGATATTTAACAGTAATTTTGCTGAGGGCACGATAGTCAATACAAGGCCTTAATGAACCATCTTTTTTAGCCTCGAAAAAAAAACAGCACCTAAAGGTGAAGAGGATGGTCTAATATGACCCTTCTCCAATGACTCCTTAATATAGGATCGCATAGCCTCATGCTCGGGTACAGATAAATTGAAAAGCCGACCCTTGGGAAATTTACACCCCGGGCTCGGCTCAATTGCACAGTCATAACTCCTATGAGGAGGCAAAGACGCAGACTCATTCTCACTAAATACATCATAAAAGTCAGCCAAATAGTCAGGAACATCATGCGACTGGGGAGAGGTGGAGAAAACAGAAGCATCACTAAGGGCACACCGACAACCCCAACTCACCACAGACACAGATTTCCAATCCAAAACTGGATTATGGATTTGCAACCAGGGAAACCCCAGAACAATGGTATCATGCAAATTATGCAACACCAACAATCTGCAATTTTCTTGATGGTCTGGGGCGACCCGTATAACCACCTGGGTCCAAAACTGAGGTTTATTTTTTGCCAAAGGAGTCGCATCAATACCCCTCAAAGGGATAGGCGTCCGCAAAGGCGTCATAGGAAATCCACAACATTTAGCAAAATGCAAGTCCATCAGGTTCAGAGCTGTTCCCGAATCCACAAAAGCCTTGGCGGAAAATGTGGACAGGGAGCAGATCAGAGTAATTGCCAGAAGAAACTTAGGTTGAACACCACCCACAGAAAACGTGTGAGCACAACGTTTCTCTCGTTTAGGGCAGACAGAAATAATATGCGAAGCATCTCCACAAAAAAACACAGCTTATTATGCCTTCTGAACTCCTGACGTTGCGCCCTGGACAAAACTCTAACACATTGCATAGGTTCAGACATTTGTTCAACAGGTGGCAACACCTCTCGTGCGGTCTTGCGTTCACGCAAACGCCGATCAACCTGAATGGCTAATGACATAGAATCGTCAAGACCAGAGGGAACAGGAAATCCCACCATAGTATCTTTTACGGTTTCTGACAAACCTTTCCGAAAGAGAGCTGCCAAGGCTTCATCATTCCAGGTAGTAAGGACCGCCCACTTTTGGAATTTTTGACAGTACAACTCTGCAGAATCCCGACCTTGGCTCAATGCCAACAGGGCCTTTTCAGCCTGATCAATAATATTAGGTTCATCATACAACAACCCCAAGGCTTGAAAAAATGCATCCACATTATTTAGAATAGGATCATCAGGTTTCAAAGAAAACGCCCAATCCTGGGGATCGCCGCGCAGCAAAGAGATGACAATTAGGGTTAGGCTTCAAGGCAAAAAATAATTTACAATTATTCTTGAAATTCAAAAATTTAGACCGATCCCCAAAAAACACATCAGGAGTAGGGATCTTTGGTTCAGCAGCATGTGAATGAGTAAGATAGGCGGAAATTCCCCGCACTTCCGCAGCGAGCTGCTCCACACGATCAGACAATTGCTTCATCTCCATTGAGAGAAAAAAAATTCCCCCTACGGCCTCAGAGATATAGAGGAAAAAATATACACAAAGAAATTCTGGCACCTTTTTTTTTTTTTTTTTTTTTTTTACAATTCTTCCCTGCTATTGAGTACCCTAGGATCTGCGGTATGGCCGGTGAGTCTGTTATGGATGAGTCACCGAAGGAGGAAAAAACAAAAATAATAGCTAAGTCCAGAAAACCAGAGAAGTTGGCAGCTATCGGATTGCAGACCACTGAACCTATCCACAACAACTAGCAGTCAGTAGCCGTGGGGGGTTCCTACGGTGCCCTAGACCCCTCGATCACAGCCGGAGAACTAAATTAGCCTAAAGACAGAAAGGGGAAATCTAAACTGCCCCAAAGCAGACCCCAAAGCAATAGGCAGCCCCCAACATATAATGACTGTGAAGCAAGATGAAAAACACTAACACAGATAGAAAGATAGGTTGAGCAAATGATGGGGCCCAAGCTAACTAAATTGGACAGGATAGAAAAGCTGCTGTCTGCAATCCGCAAAAACCCTATCCAAAAATGTACCAACAGACTGATAGGAGAAACAGGACCTGAAGTCGCTAGGCTTCAAAAGACTATATCAGCACTCAGGTATATTCTGAAGACAAAGCCAGAGATCAACAGATCAGAGACAAAAATGGAATTCAGCTCACCCCCGGCCGGGGATGGCTGAACTCCAAAAAAACAAGGGAAACAAAACCAGAACTAAAGTGTACAAAAGGCAGAGCAAAACATAGCTTTGAGAAGCAGAAATCAGACTGGTCTCCAAGAATCCAGCAGGAAAATCACCGGCAAGGCAGCAGGGCGACAACTGCCTTATAACCAGTCATCAGTTCCTGTGACCCAGTCATCATCTACCTGCTCAGCTGTTTGGTAATCAGCCTCACTACCTTCCTTCGCCAGAAGAGGGAGTTCATCAGACCTCACTGGTGAAGGGAAAAATGAACTCACAACAGGTGTCTCTGTGTGTGAACAGAGCCCGCTCTGTGCTCTACGAGTGAAGTTGAACCCGCGCGCATTATACCGCCATATTGCTCCTGCCATCACTCAGCAGTGGTTGTAACACCTACTGCATGGTGGACTCCGAGCGGCGAATGCACTTTATTATCATTTTTATTTAGTGCGTTCCGCCGTTCCTAACACAATGTGAATGTTAAAGTCCCCCCATGATGATGGTGGGGATGTCAGCAGAGAGAAAGTGGAGGAGCTAGGTGGAGAATTTGTCAATAAAGGCAGTGGCTGAGCCCGGTGGTCGATATATGACAGCCATTTGGAGATTAGAGGGAGAGTAGATACGGACAGAGTGAACCTCGAAAGAAGGGAGGATAAGGGAGGGTGGGGGCTGGATAGGGTTGAAGGAGCAGTTTTTAGAAAGGAGGAAACCCACTCCTCCACCATGTCTGTTGCCAGGGCGAGGAGTGTGGGTAAAGTGGAGGCTGCCATAACTCAGTGCAGCTGGGGAGGCCATGTCAGGGGGTGTCAGCTAGGTCTCAGTGAGGGCCAGGAAGGAAAGGTTGCGGGAGGTAAAGAGGTCGCGGATCACGTGGAGCTTGTTGCAAATGGAGCGAGCATTCCAAAGTGCTCCAGAAAGAGGGTGCGGGATGGAGGGGGTCAGTGGCACAGGATTTAAGTGTGAGGGATTGCGGTAGTTTCTCTTAGTGTGAGAAAGATAGGGGTGAGAATTAGTGGGATGTATGAGGCAGGGGGGGGCAGGATTGCGGGATATGTCACCAGCAGTGAGAAGAAGCAGAGAAAGGGAAAGCAGGTGTGTGAAGGAGAGTGATCGCCTTGTATTGTATTTTAGTAGGAGAGGTCTGAGGTTAAGGAGTATGTCTGCAGATAAAGCGAGGTGGGGGTAAAAGAGAGAGGGAAATAGTTATTTGGTTCAAGGGTGGAGGGGTTTGTGGATAGCGAAGGAGAGTGAAGATTAGTGGAGCAAAATCGGTGATGGCAAATGTGAGCGTGGTTGAAGAGCAGGAAAAAAAAGAAAGTAATGTAAGAAAGCAGTGGTTAGTCTTACCGTCTGACTGATTTATGGACTATTTTTGGTATATTTCTCATGTATCACTCTAAAGATGTCACTTCAAATTATGTCAAATCTGACCAAGGTCATATCTGACCTGCTCTCTTCAACTTATACCATTCAAATGACCATGAAATGAAGCCAGGTGAGTGAGGGAGGGAGGAGGAGAAGGGGCGCTGGAGGACAGTTCACAGCATGGGCAATTAACAGATTGCAGTTAATGGGACATTTGCCTAGCATCAAAGTTGAAGAAAGAGGAAGGATAAGATGGTCAGATAAACCTAAGTGTGAAGAGCATGGGTATATCAATATGCATACAGTCAATTTGAAGTATGATACATGGAATTAAAGTCAGGGGAAAAAACAGAGTACAGACATACCAATTAAAAACAGAGGGTGAACAATGCATGAGGGTTCAGGGGTTCAGTGAGTATTCTGAAGCGGGTTCAGCTGACATACCAATTAAAAACAGAGGGTGAACAATGCATGAGGGTTCAGGGGTTCAGTGAGTATTCTGAAGCGGGTTCAGTAGACATACCTGCTCTCTTCAACTTTCAATTCTCTACTCCGTCCCACAGCACCTCCTCCCTCTCCTCTCATTTCTGCTGAAGACTTTGCCTCCTTCTTTAAGCAGAAGATTGATACGATCAGAGAAAGCTTTGGCCCGCAGCCCCCAATGCCCCTCTTAGCCGTTCAGCCCTGTTCTTGCAAAGCCAGCTTCTTCACCATGACAGAAGATCAGCTCTCCACCCTCCTGTCAAGATCACACCTCACCACTTGCGTGCTTGACCCACTCCCATCCCACTTCATCCCTAACTTTGCCACAGTCTTCATCCCAACTCTTACACACCTCTTCAACCTTTCACTTACAAATCGTGTCTTTCCCTCATCATTCAAACATGCCTCAATCACACTCATCCTCAAAAAGCAATCCCTTGACCCATCCTCTGTGTCTAACTATCGCCCAATATCTCTCCTCCCTTATGCATGTAAATCTTGAACTGTCCTCCCACCTCTCCTCCTGTTCCCTCTTTGACCAGTTACAGTCTGGCTTCCGACCGCATCACTCAACTGAAACTGCCCTAACTAAAGACGCTAATGACCTACTAACCACCAAGAGCAAGTGACACTACTCTGTCCTCCTTCTGACCTGTCTCTGCCTTTGACACCGTGGACCATTCCCTCCTGCTCCAGATTCTCTCACCTCTGGGCATCACAGGCTTATCCCTATCCTGGATCTCATCATATCTAACAGATCAGACATTCAGTGTCTCCCTCTCACACACCACCTCCTCACCTCGCCCCCTGTCTGTTGGTGTTCCTCAAGGCTCAGTCCTAGGACCCCTACTCTTCTCCATCTACACCTTCGGCCTGGGACAGCTCATAGAATCCCACGGTTTGCAGTATCACCACTACGCAGATGACACACAGATCTACCTATCTGGACCTGACCTCACCTCCTTACTGACCAAAATCCAACAATGCCTGCCTGCTATCTCAGCCTTCTTTTCTGCTCACTTTCTCAAACTGAACATGGACAAAACAGAATTCATCATCTTTCCCCCATCTCACTCTACCCCTCCACCAGACCTAGCCAACAATGTCAATGGCTGCTCGCTTTCCCCAGTCCCGCACACTTGGTGCCTTGGGGTGATCCTCGACTCTGCCCTCTCTTTCAAACCACATATCCAAGCCCTTGCCTCCTCCTGCTGCTTCAAACTCAAAAATGTTTCCCGATCCGCGCATTCCTCAACCATGAAACCTCAAAAACACTAGTGCACGCCCTTATATTCTCCTGCCTCGACAACTGCAACCTCCTACTCTCTGGCCTCCCCTCTGGCACCACTCCAGTCCATCTTAAACTCTGCTGCCTGACTAATCCACCTCTCTCCCCGCTATTCCCCAGTCTCCCCCCTATGCCAGGCCCTCCACTGGCTTCCTATTGCCCAGACGCTCCAGGTCAAAACCCTAACGATGACATACAAAGCCATCCACAACATGTCTCCTCCATACATCTGTGACATGGTCTTCCGGTACCTACCCGCACGCAACCTTCAATCCTCTCAAGAACTCCTTCTCTACTCCCCCCTTATCTCTTCTGCCCACAACCGCATACAAGACTTCTCCCGTGCTTCCCCCATACTATGGAACTCTCTACCCCAACACATCAGACTCTCACCAACAACAGAACCCTTCAAGAAGAACCTGAAGACCTATCAGTTCCAACAAGCCTAAAGCCTGCAATGATCCTCAGTCTACTGAACCACCGCACAACCAGCTCTACCCTCTCCTAGTGTATTCTCACCCATCTGTGTAGACTGTGAGCCCTCGCGGGCAAGGGTCCTTTATCCTTCTATACTTGTGTGTCCCTTGTCTTACACATGTTTTTTGTACTTGTCTATATTTCCCCTTTTCATATGTAAAGCACTATGGAATAAATGGCGCTATATAAATGTATAATAATAGGAGCAGTATTACAGCAGTTATATCATTGTACATAGGGTGCAGTATTATAGCAGCAATATTGTTGAACATAGGAGCAGTATTATAGTAGTTATATTCTTGTACATAGGGGCAGTAAAATAGTAGTTATATTCTTGTACATAGGGGACAGTATTATAGCAGTTATATTCTTGTACATAGGGGCAGTATTATAGTCATTATATTCTTGTACATGGGGCAGTATTATAGTAGTTATGTTCTTGTACATAGGCTCAGTATTATAGTAGTTATATTCTTGTATATAGGGGCGGTATTATAGTAGTTATATTCTGGTACATAGGGGCAGTATTATAGTAGTTATATCCTTGTATAGAGAGGGCAGTATTATAGTAGTTATATTCTTGTACATAGGGGGCAGTATTATAGTAGTTATATTCTTGTACATAGGAACAGTATTATAGTAGTTATATTCTTGTACATAGGGGGCAGTATTATAGTAGTTATATTCTTGTACATAGGAGCAGTATTATAGTAGTTATATTCTTGTACATAGGGGGCAGTATTATATTAGTGAGTGAGTTTGTAGTAAAGCTTTCTTTAGACATTATGGTACTTCAAGACAGTATCAAACATATTTTAACTAATACAGTTCCTCAACCAGCAGACCTCTGGCACTATGTAGACAGCTCTGCAGTTACAGATGTGGAGTGTGAGCTGATGACGTGGACGTTGTATTTGACATGTTGATCTCTCAGTTTTCTGTCTCCTCCCAGTAAAGTTTGGTACCACACTAAAGGGGGTACACATAGCGATATCGCTATGTGTGATACTTACCTCCGACCGGCTCCCCCGCTGTCCATCACTGATCGCGTGAGAATGTCCGGCTCCATTTCTCGTCGTCTGCTTCCTGCTGGACTTCCTGCTGTTACGATGAGCGACGCTGGACGTGGGCGGGAGGACGTGAGGATCGCTGTGTGTGAAAGGTAAGTATCGTGCACTGCGTCGCTGCTGCATCGCTGTGAGATCTGCCTGTTTGGCAGCTCACTAGCGATCATTTAGCGATGCACCAGCGATCCTGACCGGGTCAGATCGCTGGTGCATCGCTAAATGTAAAGGGGCCTTATTGGCTTGAGAGAGCGACGGCACAACTTTGTTTATTGTTGCTGATCTTATACAAAAAAACAGACCTTCCACATGGAAACAAGGACAAGCAACAGAACTAAGTCTGAAAACATAGGAGCTGGTGTACAGAAAAATGGCAGCAGGCGCTCTGGACGGTGTGAAATACTTGGCTGTAACAGAAAGTAGCTTGTTCTCCGTAGGGCTGGAGAACGGCACAATAATGAGGGTCTGCAGGAACAGCGAAGCACAGTGGTGGAGCCTTGCCAACCGAGGCTGAATTTCAGAAATTGTGGATTTATTCAGGGTTAATGGTGTCTTCAATGCTGGGAAACACAGGCAGATACTTCTCCATCGTCTAATACAATCAGGGATGCAAATTAGTGGCTTCAAATTTATTCTTTAGCAGGACAGAGACGCCAAGACAAACAGCTTAACCCCTTCACGACTGATGACGTGTATTTACATCATTGGCCATGTCTTTACCTTGATGCGATCCGGCGCTGAGATCGCACCTTTCCCCGCACTTGAAAGTTGGATTGAAGCTGCACTCATGACTGTTAAAAAATTAAATGACTCTGTCAATCACTGACAGTGTCATTCATCGCTCGCCATCCAAAAGCGTGCCACAAGTTCATAGCATGAACGCCCCTGTCACTTGATCGCAGGGTGCTGATGGTTTGTCATGACAGCCGGGGGTCTGCAAAAAATCCCCGTCCCTGTCGTTCTGATTCTCCTGAGAACAAAGGTTTGGTGTCGAAGTTCATAGGAGATCGTGATCTTTGCTACACGTAGCAGAGGTGACGCCCTGCTATGTATAGCATGGGCTAACAGTGCTTCCAGTCTGCTAAGGGGACTAGTAAATAAAGTAAAAAGTGAAAAGTTAAAAAAAATTTAAAGATTAAAAAACCCGAGTTCAAATCACCCGTCTTTTTCCTCATTAATAGTAAAACAATAAAAATAAAATACACATGTTTGGTATCACTGCGTTCAGAAATGTATGATTTATGAAAATATAAAATAAATGAATCTGATCGTAAACCTTGTGGCAAGAAATAAATCAAAACGCCAGAATTACGGGGTTTTTTCGGTGACCACAACATTGCATTAAAGCACAATAACGGTTGATCAAAATATCGTATCTACCCCAAAACGGCATCACTAAAAGCATCAGCAAAAAATATGCCCTCACCTGGCCCCAGATCACGAATTATGAGAACATTATGAGCCTCGGAATATAGTGACAAATGCAAAACTTTTTTTTCATACAAATTTCTGAATTTTTTTTCACCACTTAAATATAATAAACAATATATATTTGGTATCTGCCAACTCGTCTTGACCTATGGAATCATATTGCCAGGTAATTACCAAATACTGAACATGGTAAGCAGAAAAAACACTAAAAAAAACGTTATGGAATTGCATTTTTTTGTAATTTCACCGCACTTGGATTTTTTTTCCAATTTTCCATTACATTACATGGAGTTAAGGATGAACTGGAGAGGTGCGAGGGTGTTAACAGGGAGACCACAGAAAAGGATGTTGCAGTAGTCGAGGCGTGAGATGATGAGGGCGTGCACAAGCATTTTAGTAGATTGAGGGTTGAGGAAAGGACGGATTCTGGAAATATTTTTGAGCTGGAGGCGACAAGAGGTAGAAAGAGCTTGAATGTGCGGTTTGAAGGATAGGGCAGAGTCAAAGGTTACTCCGAGGCAGCTGACTTCTGGTACTGGGGAAAGCGTGATGTCATTAATTGTTATAGCTAGGTCGGGTAAGGAAGGTCTGTGAGATGGAGGAAAGATGATGAGTTCAGATTTGTCTACACTGAGTTTGAGGAAGCGAGAGGAGAAGAAGGAGGATATGGCTGATAGACACACTGGGATTCTGGACAGCAGAGAGATGACGTCTGGGCCAGAGAGGTAGATCTGAGTGTCATCAGCATAAAGATGGTACTGGAATCCGTGGGACTTTATGAGTTGCCCCAGACCAAGTGTATAGATTGAGAAGAGTAGGGGTCCTAAAACAGAGCCTTGGGGAACTCCAACAGAAAGAGGATGGGATGAGGAGGTGGTGTGGGAGTGGGAGACGCCGAATGTGCGATTGGAAAGGTATGAGGAGATCCAGGATAGGGCAAGGCCTTTGATGCCGAAGGAGGAGAGGATCTGTAGTAGGAGGCAGTGGTCAACTGTGTCAAATGCAGAGGACAGGTCTAGAAGCAGGAGTATAGAGTATTGTCCTTTTGCTTTGGCTGTAAGTAGGTCATTAGTAATTTTGGTCAGGGCTGTCTCAGTGGAGTGATGGGGGCGGAAACCAGATTGTAGATTGTCAAAGAGCAAGTTAGATGATAGGTGTCATTCAAAAGTACAACTCGTCATTCAAAAACCAAGCCCTCATAAGGCCAAAGTGACAGAAAATTAAAAAAGTTATGTCTCTTGAAAAAAGGGAAAGAAAGGAAGAAAATTCCCCGGTGGTGAAGGAGTTAAAGGAGTGCTACTAGGACAACCCTTCCTTTAACTAACTAAATGTTCGGCCCCCATAAAATAATAAAGCCTATACTAACCTCATGTGCCGGCTCCATTCTAGCGGTGTCGGCACTCATGGTTCCGGGGCTGTGATGTGGTGTTATGACACGTGATGTCCAGCACCCAATCTGCACTGGCATCACTGTCTTGGACAAACTGAACATGAAGAGGAAGTTCAGGATGAGCTGCACCCGATCACGGACTTCCTTTTCATGGTCATTTTGTCCGAAGGCGGAGAGAGTGACGCCAGCACAGATTAGGTGCCGGTGTCACATGTCACAGCACCGCATCACAACCCAGAGGAGAGTGAGTGGGAATGGCACTGGCACAGGAAGTGAGTATAAGCTTTTTTTTAGGTTGAATAAAATAACTGGATATCAACAATCCAAAGTTTTGTTTCAGAGAAATCCACGTTTTTCCTTATATGCTAATGAGCTGTTAAGAACTATGGGCTGGAAATAGATCTCCCTGAGAATCGGCCTCCAGAGATTGTTTTAAATGAAAGGGAGAGTTACCGGTGTTAGCCATGTAATGACTGACAGTCTGCTCTCACAATCACACACAGCTCTGCAGTGAGATCAAAACTAACACAGAACAGCAGAAGATGTCCTCTCATAGTGCTTCAGCTTCCATCTCAGAAGCATCCAGTGTGATGGAAGGGCAGTACAGCAGAGCTGACAGTGCTGTGTGAAAACAATTGCAAACATGCTTGTTAGGTTTGTAATGAGACAATGTTCATCTTTACTGTTGTGTGTTGGTTATAATCAAGCAGAGGTCTGAAGCAGAGGTGGCAGCTCCATGAGAGGACAAATGCTGCTGCAAAATGTTTGTAATGCGACGAAGCTCACTTCTGCTGTACTGCATTAGTTTTGTTCTCACTGCAGAGCTGTGTGTGTTTATGAGAGCAGACCATCAGTCATACAGTCATAAAAAAACTTGGATTTCTCTAAAATTGCAGATCTTGTGTATTATTTTATTCAACTTTCTAGGATCTACATGCCATATAGACGGCTTAGGAGGGTTCATCCTATTGACAGTTCCTCTTTTAGAACTATTTTCAGGGTAAAGGTGATGACCCGGCCCCACAGATCTCAACCTCAACGTCATCCAGTCTGTCTGGGATCACATGAAGAGACAGAAGAATTTGCACAATAGTCATCCACAAAAGATCTGGTGTCAGTTCTCCAAGATGTTTGGGATAACTTTTCTGAGAGTTTCTTCAAAAACTGTACAAGTAACGAGAAGTGATGAAGGCAAAGTGCGATCACCGATCACCAAATATTGATGTGATGAAGATTTGTCTTTTGTTAATTCACTTTGCATGTTGATATTTAAAAAAAATAAACAACCAACAATTCGTTTTTAAAACATTCTTACTTTGCAGCATTTTTTCACACCTGCCTAAAACTTTTTAACAGTACTGTACCTTTCCCGATTCCCTCATAATCGTGGCATATCTGAGTATGGATGTATTTTCAATGGAAAAGTGGAATGATGCAGGGTGGTGGCGTTACTGCCATGAAAAGAAAAGGATTGCACATTGTAATCCAACACAACTGATCCTTCCATCAATTGACTTTATCTTTTGGAGGAAAGTCGTGAGGCCACAAATGCATCAGAAGGTCATCTGATCCTGATGAACATAGTTGTTTCGACCACAATACCTAATATATATGGGAACCTTTAGGTGGTCAGTAATCGGTGGTTGACTGTCAGATAGCAGCAGGTAGTCCATGTGTCCACGTGTCTACAGTAGGGCTGAGAAGATCAAGGACTTGACAAGGGAGAAGAGTGTGCCTCAAATGTGTGTCCAAGTGACAGTATGGCAGTGCCACACTTCTGTGCAGCAGGGAGCTGGAACGTGCTAGGATGTGGAGGTGAGGAGAAGGTGACAAGACTCAGTTTTAATTCCTCTCTTAAATTTAGTGCGACGTGCTGAACTCAGTCACAAGTGGCATTTCACATAAGAGTTATAATAGAACATGACCTAAAATAAACAGTTTTCTCTAAAAAATTATTTGTGATTTGTTATTCACTAAGAAAAATCCACTTGGCTTAAAGGAAACCTGTGAAAATTTAAACTACGGACTCTGTCAGGTTGGTGCCGTTATACTGATCCTTCACTGCCCCCTATATTACATAATGCATAGAATATTGTGGGGTTAGAAAGAAAAAATTTGCATTCAGCAAAATGGCGCTGGCAACAGCTCCTGTGCAGTATCATGTATCGCAAAATGTATATAATATTGTTGACTTAAAAAAAATGCTACTGATAGATGCTATTGTTCATGTGCCGCCATTTTGCTGAAAAAAATGTGGTTGCAGCACGCTTGTGCAGTAGCATCTTTCAGAAAGCGATAAATGCTACTGCACATGTGCAGCCTCGGCGCCATTTTGATGAAGTTAATCTTTTTTTTATGACCAGACAATATTATTTGAATTGTGTGATACAGGATACTGTGCAGTCGCCTCCACCACCATTTTGCTGAACATAACTTTTTTTTTCTAACCCCACAATATTCTATACATTATGTAAAATAGGAGGCAGATCACTGAAGGATCAGTGACCTGTCGTAATCTCATAAGGGTGAATGTCTAGGCAGGGCACATCATAAATCCTCTCCCACAGCCTTGGCCACAGTCTACCCCAGAGCACGAGAATCTCATTAACTGAAAACTAGAAATAAAGATTAAGCGGCAACCACAAGATGGATTTCATCACTAAGTACCATTGTAATCAGTATAATGGCACCAACCTGACACTGTCTGTAGTTACTGAGCACAATCCTGCTGACGGGTTCCCTTTAACTCATTTCCAACATTGGATGTAATAGTACGCCCACGTCGGACTCCCACTTTTTGGTGCGGGTTCCGGCGCTGAGTCCGCACCTTGCTGGGCACATGACAGCTGATCTAAACAGCTCACATATGCCCACAACAGCTGTGGGCGGAATTGCGATCCCCTCGCAGCTGTTAACTAGTTGAATGCCGCTGTCAATTTCTGAAAGCGTTTTTTAACTCGCGCTTACTGGAAGTGCATTGCTAATCCTGCCCATCGGTGGCCCTGTCACATGATCACGGATCACCGATGGGTCTGCATGACAATCAGAGGTCTGCAGCAGACCTCTGTGGTTGTCATTGCCAGATTGCTATGAGTACGGCTTCGTGGTTGGCGCTCATAGCAAAAGAGCATTTCTGTGTGTAGCAGAGGCGATCGAAGTACTGCAGCTTCTAGTCTCCCATGGAGACTATTGAAGCATGCAAAAAGTAAAAAGAAATTATTTTAAGAGCATAAAAAAATGAAAAAAAATATAAAAGTTCAAAACACCTCCCTTTTACCCCATTCAAAATAAAGCAATACAAAAATTCAATCAATATAAAAAAAATTAACCTAATTGCTAAACGGCATAAAGAGAAAAAAGATAAAAATGCCAGAATTGTGTTTGGTGGTTGCCACTATATTGCAATAAAATGCAATAACGGGCAACCAAAAGATCATATCTACACCAAATAAAAACGGTATGAATCAAAACGTCAGCACGGCACGCCATAAAAAAGCCCTCACCCATCCCCAGATCCCAAAAAATGGAGACGCTACAGGTCTCAGAAAATTGCGCCATTTGTGGAAGGTCAGTTTTAGCATTTAACATGGTAAGAAAAGAAAAGACGACTGTGGAATTGCACTTCTTTTTTCAATTTCACCACACTGGTGTTGTTCAAAAGTACAACTTGTCCTGCAAAATTCAAGCCCTCACATGGCCATATTGATGGAAAAATGAAAAAAGTTATGGCTCTGAGAAGAAGGGAAGCAAAAAACAGAAATTCAAAACTGAAATACCCCTAGTCGTTATCCACGTTTGGAGACTTTTTTCTTACTTAAATGCGTACAGTTAGAGCTAAATATTGTTGTATTTGGGTTTCATTAAAAATGTTGCCCAGTTTGCCTCCCGCTCCACCCAAAGCGCTGCCCCCTTTTGTACGTGCTGTGATTCCGCATGGGTTCATGTTATTGCAGCTTTCCTCACTGACTGCACAGCTCTCCTGTACATATGATGGATGCTGGTGGAGGATCATGTGACCAGACCTGTTCTCAGTCTCATCCAATAGAAAAGCAGTTTACTCCTGTGATGTTTTCAATTGAACAAGGCTGATTGGCTGGTCTGGTCACATGATCCTCCACCGGCAGCCATTTTATGGACTGGTGAGCAGTGCAGTCTGTGAGGAAAGCTGCAGGAACAACATCAAGTGGAGAACCTGTCATAGCTGAAGGATAGTAAGTAACACAAAATCACATCCATAACACATCTGATAAGATAAAGATAATATGGCCGACCCCTGGTAACTCATTCTGCTGCCGGCAATAGACAGTGTAATAGGTCCAACCAGTGATGTAACACAGCTTATGGGCCCCAATATAAAGTCTACAACAGAGCCCCAAACTATCACAGATTTATAGTAGTATTGGTGTATTGATCTTCTCATATAGGAAAAATTAAGCTTTTGCGCCCCCTCAGGTTCCTGGGCCATTGTGTGACTGCAACCACTGCACTTGTTATAGTTACGTCCCTGGGCCTTGCGATTGGGGGCCCATCAATGTTATCTCAAAGTTAAACCGGATGGGCATCCTCTGACACGCATTCAACTGAAGTGTAGTGCGGTGCGGAGACCCGTCGGGTCTGTTCGAGGCAATACAGAGGCCAGCAGCTGACATCTACCTGCACGTGACTGCGGACACATGTCAGAGATGTCATGTTCTCCCGTTGCTTGCATGCTGAAGTCAGCTGCCGGCTTTGGGCACAGTTCTCCCTCTCAGACAAGTGCAGAGTACACACAGTGGCTTTTTTGCAGAGTGGGCTACCTTACACTGTCCCTCACTCCAGCTGTGTGCTGTCCCTACGCTAAATCCAAAGGGAGTTTGTAGCTATATTCCGCGCTGCCGCTTTAGACAAATTCCAGGAGAATGCTGTATGATTGCAGTGGTTTTATTCTACGCGTTTCAGGGGTCTCATGCCCCCTTCATCAGGAAATACCACGGTATTTCCTGATGAAGGGGGCATGAGACCCCTGAAACGCGTAGAATAAAACCACTGCAATCATACAGCATTCTCCTGGAATTTGTCTAAAGCGGCAGCGCGGAATATAGCTACAAACTCCCTTTGGATTCATCATTTCTTTGGTCACTGAAGACCTGTGGATCTGCAGCAGCCGCTACCTACACGCTCTTATCTCATCCTAACCAGGTGAGCATATTTCATGATATACTGTCTTTTGTAACGTGGATAAGACCCTATTGCGCTTTTTTGTCTCCCCCTTTTTTTGCAATAGCTGTCCCTACGCTAGTCAGAGCAGAATGATGATGGCACTCATGTTCCGGCATTTATATTTTTTGCGCCAGTCAATACTTGGCATGGCTGTGATGGGTCCGGAAGTTCCCACAGCCTAAAAGCTTGTTGATTGGCTGCACTGCAACCTTTCAACAAACTTTATTAGGCATCTGAATCCGAACAGTAAACATCCTGTTAAAAGTCTGTGTTCGAGGTTCAGTACCAGACACTAAGAGTCCTGTACATACCCCGAACTTTAGGCTGTGTTCACACGTCGCGCTTTTTTCGCGTTTTCGCAGCTGTTTTTACCGTGCGATTTTGCCGCAAAAACGCAAAAAAACAGCATCCCATGCAATCCTATGGGATTCCGCAATGCTGTGCTAATGCTGCGGATTTTCTCGTGGTGGAATCGCATCGCGGAAAAATACGCAGCATGATCATTATTTTGCGGCATCGCGGCAATTCCGCCCACACAGGAATGCATTGTTCTGCTTACTTTCCGCATGTGGCTGTGCCCATCATGTGAAAAGTAAGCAGAACATTTGCGGATGGTACCCACGGTCCGGAGGAGAGGAGACTGTCCTCCGGGGTCTGTGTACCACATCTCTGTAAAAAAGAGAGTTAAAATAAAAAAATCGGGTTATATTCACCTTCCGATGTCCCGCTCAGCATCCCCAGGCTTCAGCGATACACGCGGCAGGTCCCGTTCCCAGTGATGCATTGCGATGACCTTTGCTGACATCGCATCTCGCGATACAGTAGCAATGCAATCTTGCGAGACCGCGACATCATCAAAGGTCATTGCCGCAATGCATCACTGGGAACGGGACCTGCCACGTGTATCGCTGAAGCCTGGGGACGCTGCGAGGGACATCGGAAGGTGAATATAACCCAAATTTTTTTTTAATTATTATTTTTAACATTAGATTGGTACTCGGACCTGTCCGCTCTTCGTCAGTCATTACACTGGCTGCCCATTCATTATAGGATCCAATTCGAAGTACTTGTTCTCACCCATAAAGCTCTCCAAAGTGCGGCACCCCCTACATCTCCTCCCTCATTTCTGTCTATCCGCCTAACCGATCGCTGCGCTCTGCAAGCAACTTTCGACTAACCTCTGCACTAATCCGCACCTCCCACTCCCAACTCTAAGACTTCTCCCGTGCTGCGCCAATCCTCTGGAATGCTCTACCCCAAGAAATTAGAACTATCCACAATTTTCACAGTTTCAGGCGCCTCGTCAAAACGCATGTGTTCAGCGTGGCCTATCACGTTCACTAATCACAGTCATTCTATGTGTAAGTGTGCATGTGTAGCCCATTCACTATCTCCATCCATCCCTCACTCCCTCAAGACGGCTGGACCATCATTGTAAATACACACCTGTACTCTGTATCTCCCCCACCTCATTGTAGATTGTAAGCTCTCACCAGCAGGGTCGTCTTATTTTGCTTTAATTTTTGTATTGTTAACGTTGTTACTTATGACTTTTGTGTTTTGAAACTGTTAAACTGTCAAGCGCTGCGGAATATGTTGGCGCTATATAAATAAAGACTATTATTATTATTTATTAGATCTTTTTACTACTGATGCCGCATAGGCAGCCTCAATGGTAAAAAGTTGGTCACACTCGTCAAACACTATGTTTGACGAGTGTGACCAACCTGTCAATCAGTTTTCCAAGCGATGCTACAGATTGTTTGGAAAACGCTAGCATTCTGCAAGCTAATTACGGTTGCAAATCGCTAATTATTCCGCGGGAAAATCACGGGAATTTAAAATGCGACTTTCCTGAGGAATGGAATTCCGGAATTCTCGCGGTAACTTCCGTGGGAATTCCGCTACGTGTGAACCCAGCCTTCCAGTTCAGGTTCCTCATCCCTAGTTAGGGCCAGTTTAATAATTCTTAAAATCATTTAATCAGAATGTATATTCTTCACAGAAATCTGACTTTTTTTCTCCACTATTATTTCATTACAATATACTTCTTATACTCCGGCATTTCTTCTTCACCTTTCAGAATCGGGAGCTGTTTAATAATGTCACGGGTCTGGGAATTTAGCGGCCACAGTAACTGGAGGCAAACTAATTGTGGCAGCCTAGTAAAGTAATTAGCGCCTTCTGACCCTGGTGTCAGTTCATTGGTGAGGCGAGTATCTTTTTTTTTTTTCTAGATCTATGCATTTATTTTCTAGGGTCTGGAGGGAGGCCAAAGTATAATAGGATACGATCTATTTAGATGGAATACATTTGATGCTAATCGAATTTCCTGGCCAAATGTAAGTGCACAGCCTAACTGGCCCTTGGACACATTTGCACATCACTGGACATCAGGAAAGAAAAGTGTCCACTTACTGGCCCAATGTCATATCGGGTATGATGAGTAGAACAGTTAGCAAGTAAATGTCATCTCCGATGAAGACTCCCTGTGTACGGGAGTTGAAGAGTTGAGTATTTCCCAGGGTAAAGTGTGAAATTAACAAGTAACCTCAAATTATGGAGATGGTGTCACCTCTTTATTGTGATGTGAAGTGTGTTCATGGGAAAGACACACTTCTCCAGATCCAGGAGTCCACCACACGCTTCCAGTGTGTCCAACACTTTTTATGGGACTTTGATGTCTCAATGTCCTCTGGAGGTCTTCTCTACCAGAAAACAATCAATGTGTCCTCCTGAAAAATTACAGTTCTACAAGAGTAAATTTGATGGTATCCCAACACACTGATGAATGCGAGTGCTGTCCGTGTTTTACATAGATCGTATTCGTGCCTGTGATAGTCTTTTGGGGCCGTTCACATGCCTGTGATTTTTTTCTGGTCTGTGGAAAATCATGGAGATATGTCTGATGGTTATCCGAGTGTCGGATCAAATTCAGAGATGACAGTCTATAGGTCCAGGAAATTATCAGACAGCGCTCGAATACCATCCAAGTATTGTTCATTTTTCATGGACCGATAGGAGAAGGTGAAGAAACTTTCTTTTTCTCGTAAAAGGAAAACTATTGTATCTCTGAACAAACGCATCATACACTTACATCGATACCTTCCATCAGATGTAGGCATCCGTCATAATTCCCCAGGTATATGTCTGAGAGAGGGTTAACACTTGACGTCTTGACCTACAAAGGTTTCTGTCCCCATAGTCACGCTCCCTGTTGAGAAAAAAGCTGGAATTCAATGTGGATGGAAATTCCAAATAGAGGGACATCTTCTCCTGGGGCAATGGATTTCACTCAGAAGAAAGCTTTGTAGAAGTATCCTGAAGGCTAGGGAAACGAATCAGCCTCATATTCTCAGTATGTAGCTGATAGGACGGAAAAATGAAACCTTTTCTGGCATTTACTGGAGAAAAATATTCACTTTGTATAACAAATGATTAGTAAAGTGTTACTTTTTTTTAATCTTGTAAGTATATATGAAAATTGTTTTTCAGAAAAGAGAAAATAAGTCTTGCATTGGCCGGGAATCGAATCCAGGCCTCCCGCGTGGCAGGCGAGAATTCTACCACTGAACCACCAATGCTTGATGAGTCACTTTTGAGAAATGTCAGGAATAGTCACGATAATCAGTCATGAAACGGATGAGAAAACTAGGAACATATGTAAAGCACCATAGAATAAATGGAACAATAATAATAATAACGTGACTTGAAAGGACTGAGCAAAACCTAAAAGGTGAGCTTATAGGAAGGACACATGGATTTCTCTCCGAAATTTAGTAGATCCCCTCTGCACATCCTCAATGGTGAAAGGCATTTTTCGAAACCACTAATGCACAAGCACCCACAGATTAACCGATCATGCATTTTTTTCTGCATGTGGAAAGGGGAATCACTTCCAACAGACAAATCCTTCTGTCTATTGAAAACTACCATTGGAGTAAAGTGGGGACAACCCAACAAGTGTTAAATGGTTGACCGTCCAAGGTTCAGGTGTCAAAACTCTAATGTTGCACGGCCACCATAAGAGAAATCAAGGCTCAGCAGTCTCCATAACTCCCATAAACGTGAGAGGACAAGGCCATATAAACATGGCTACAATAAAGGTACAGTGATGGGGGTGAAATCCAGGCCTGTCATATTGTTTGCCAGTTGTCTCCATTAACCCTGCACCTGATAACCCATTCTCAGGATTCCAGGACACTTTGTCTCATACTGTATTGTCAGCTGCATTTTATTCTTTATTTATAGGTTATATTTATTATATTTATGTCAGTGGTCTCAGGTGACCCGTGTGACTCGCGGACCCCCAGCTTCACGGCTCATAAATAGAAGCCCTGGCTGTGTCTTCTACACTGGTTACAATGCCACATTCCCATTCAGAGCTGAGCTGGAAGATATTTTATTACTGTGGGAAATTCACAACTCCAAAAATGTGCAATGCAATTATTTCTTACGTCTCTGTGTTTGATTCATCCTTCCATAGTTATTATTCATTTTATTAAATGTGGTTCTTGGCCGCCGCTCAAAGTCGGAGGTGGACAACAAACTGCAAAATGTTCAGGAGTCGGAGTCAATTTAAGTTTTTAATTTTTTTAAAGTTTTTTGCTACTTTGAATAAAATACCGTATTTTCCGGCGTATAAGACGACTTTTTAACCCCAGAAAATCTGCTTAAAAGTCGGGGGTCGTCTTATACGACGAGTGCATATGGGGGGAGTGGTCCCGATGAACAAGAGAGGGTGTAAATTGGTGGCAGCAGTGTGGCGGCTCCTCCTTCAGCAGTGTGGCGGCTCTGTGCTGGGGTCGGCGGCGGCTCCTCTTTGTTCAGTGTGGGGAGCGCTGTGCTGGGGGGGCGGCTGCTGAATCTGAGCATACACGGGCTCCGGCGGCCATTTTCAGGGAGGCCACCGCATCTCAGCAATGGAGCTGCCTGGGCCTCCAGGCTTTGGGGAAATGCCGGAGGAGCCCCAACTCTGGACAGAGAGCCTCCGCAGCCGCCCCCCCCAGCACAGCGCCCCCACGCTGAACAAAGAGGAGCCGCCGCCGATCCCCAGCGCAGAGCTGCCACAGTGCAGATGGAGTAGCCGCCGATCCCCAGCACAGAGACCCGCAGACAGCACCGCTGCCACCAATGAGGTAAAAGGGGGATGATAACTCCACGTACACCCTCCCTTTGTCATCAGGACGACTCCCCCGCACCCGGCATATAAGATGACACATGGCATTCAAGAAGACCCCCGACTTTTAAGAAAATTTTCTATTTTAGAAAATACGGTAAGTGTTTTCTGTACATTTCATATTTTCACTTTACAGCGGAGGCTTTCAAGTGAATTATTATTGTGGAGTGAAGGTTTACTGGAGACTATGGAAAGTGCTGATGTGGTAGAACAGCGAGGGGCGCACAGGAATCTGCATCTACTCAACTCACTGTCTTATGGAAACTATGGTAAAAAAGAAAAAAAATAGTTTCTTGTAATTGTCGATGACATTGTGTTATTTATTACATGTTTAAAAATTACAACTATAAAATTGAGTGTTGCATTTGCCGGGAAACAAACGCAGGCCTCCCATGTGGCATGCGAGCAGTCTACCACTGAACCAGCAATTCTTTACAAGCTTTTTGTTCTCATTTTCTGAATAAGCAACTATCAAAGAGTCAAATGTGAAGCATCATGATAAAATGATTACATGAAGTAATTTCAAATACTAAATACAGTAATAATTTCATAACTATTTTGTGGATTTTGTAATTGAAAGTTAATCCACTGAATCTTGTATTGTATTGTATATTAGCAAACTCTTATAATAGGAGGCAATATTATAATAATTATATATCTACAGGTGCTTCTTGCAAAATTAGAAAATCGTCAAAAAGTGAATTTATTTCAGTTCTTCAATACAAAAAGTGAAAACCATATATTCTATAGAGTCATTGCACGCATCTGTTTCACGCATTTATTTCCGTTGATGTTGATGATTATGGCTTACATTGCCCAAAGATTCCAGTTCAAAATCCTACACCGACACCGCACACCGGCACACACACATACACGCACATAGTTCCACCCACACTTCCCTCCTCCCGCTCTGCAGCGTTTCTCACACCCACATCCGCAGAAAAACTTCAGATCTTTTTTCCACCTGCGGTTTTGCTGTGGATGTGCCTGGCTCAATGCAAGTCAATGGGTGCAGAAACGCTGCAGATCCGCACACAGAATTGACATGCTGTGGGAAATAAAACGCTGCGAACCCGTGCGGTTTTTTTTCCGCAGCATGCGCACAACAAAACTCCATTTCCCATAGATTAACATTGGCTGTGCACTACACTGCGGATTTGATGCGAATCCGCGAGTCCAAAAACGCTGCGGATCCGCAATAAAATCCGCAACGTGTGCACTTAGCCTGAATCTTTTCTTTAGCCTTTATGGTTCTCCAAGACAGTATCACACACGTTTCAACTCATACAGTTCCTCAACCATCGTTATTTCACAGTATATTTGTACAGAAGAAAAAAAAACGCATTCTGTATGGAAACAAGGACAAGCAACAAAACTAGGCAGGAAAACATAGGAGCAGCAGGCGCCCTGGACGGTGTGAAATACTTGGCTGTAACAGAAGGTAGCTTGTTCTCCGTAGGGCTGGAGAACGGCACAATAATGAGGGTCTGCAGGAACAGCGAAGCACAGTGGTGGAGCCTTGCCAACTGAGGCTGAATTTCCGAAAATGGAGTTGGGGATTGCGTCAGGATAATGGTGCCCTCAGTGGTGAGAAACACAGGCAAATACTTCTCCCTCATCTAATACCATCAGGGATGCGAATTAGTGATTTCAACTTTATTCTTTAGTAGGACAGCGACCCCGAGCAAACAGCTTATCCTCTACACGAGCAATGACATATATTTACATCATCGGCCATGTCCCTGTAGGGACAGCATCTTTCCCGACACTTGATTGCTGATTTAATGACCCATTACGTGCCTCTAACATCTGCAGGTGCAGTTGACACGCATCGGCTAGAAGCACATCCCAAGTCCCTAGAATCAATGCCCATGTCACGTGATGGCAGGACGCCGATTTGTTCTCATGACAGTTAGGGGGTCTGCAGTAGACCCTGGTGCCTGTTGTTGTGGATCTCCTGTGGATACCGGCTCATTGCCAAAGTTCATAAGTGACCTTGATTTTTGCTACACATCGCAGTGCTGAAGCCCTACTATCTATAGCACTGGCTAACAGTTGATTGCTGCTTCATGTCTCCTAAGGGGACTATGAAATTAAGTAAAAAATGAAATAAAAAAGTAAAAAAAAAATCCAAAAGTTCAAATCACCCCCCTTTTGCCCCATTAAAAATAAAACAGTAAAAAAATACACGTTTGGTATCGCTGCCTTCAGAAATGTCCGATTTATCAAAATATAAAGTAAATTAATCCGATCAGTAAACGGAGTAACAAGAAAAGAATCAGAATGCCAGAATTACGTTCTTTTGGTTGTTGCAACATTGCATTAAAATACAATAATGGGCGATCAAAAGAAAATATTTACCCCAAAATGGGATCGGTAAAAACATCAGCTCAAGGCACAAAAAATAAGCCCACATCCGGCCCCAGATCACGAAATATGAGAACGTTATGAGCCTTGGAAATTGGTTACAAGCGCAAAAAGGTTTTTTCATACAAATTTCTGAATTTTTTTTCACCACTTAATTATCATAAACAATACATATTTGGTGTCTGCGAACTCGTCCTGACCTGTGGAATCATATTGCCAGGTAATTTTTAACAGATACTGAATATGGTAAATAAAAAACCCAAAAAGCAATTGTGGAATTGGACTTTTTTAAAATTTCATCGCATTTGGAAATTTTTTCCAATTTTCCAGTAGACTAGATGGTAAAATCAATGGTGTCGTTCAAAAGAACAACTCGTCACTCAAAAAACAAAAAATATAGATGGAAAATTAAAAAAAAGTTATGGCTTTTGGAAAAAGGGAAACAAGGCAGCAAAAGGAAATTTGTCAGTAAGATCAATGCTCCTAAGCCATCCACATGGATATAGGTCATAGAAGGCTGTATTACCTGAGACCATGTTTTGCTCCAGAGAAATCCACGTTTTTCCTTAAATGCTAATGAGCTGTTAAAGGGAACCTGTCACCCTTCAGGGCATTTTTAAGTAAAAGAGCCACCTTCAGCCGCTCTAAGGCTGCACTCTGTGAAGGTGGCTCTTCTGTTTCTGATCCCCAGTAATGCCGAAATATTTACTTTTATAACTTCCTCCCTATACCTATATTGAGTCCCATAGGTATGGTGTGTCCCCCTGTATCAGCCGCCTCCCAGCCGTCCATCATCCCCTTGTAGTGTCTGTGAGCCGCCTCCTCCCCGCAGTGTCTTATGATGTATTCACACTGCAGGGCTGGGGCCTCCGCAGCACGCAGGCACAATAGCCTGATGTCAGTTCCCGGGCAGCGCGCACTGCGCATGCCCAAGGACTGTTGGGACAGCGTAGGTGCCCGCATGTAACACCAATAGCAACACAGGAGGAGGCGGCGCACAGACGCTACAGGGGGATGATGGACAGATGGGAGGCGGCTGATACAGGGGGACACACCATACCTATGGGACTCAATACAGCTATGGGGAGCAAGTTATAATAGTCAATATTTTGGCGTTACTGGGGATCAGAAACAGAAGAGCCACCTTCATAGAATGCAGCCTTAGTGCTGCTGATGGTTGCTCTTTTACTTAAAAATGCCCTGGAGGGGTGACAGGTTCCCTTTAAGATCTACAGTTGTGGCCAAAAGTATTGACACCCCTGCAATTCTGTCAGATAATACTCAGTTTCTTCCTGAAAATGATTGCAAACACAAATTCTTTGGTATTATTATCTTCATTTAATTTGTCTTAAATGAAAAAACACAAAAGAGAATGAAGCAAAAAGCAAAACATTGATCATTTCAAACAAAACTCCAAAAATGGGCCAGACAAAAGTATTGGCACCCTCAGCCTAATACTTGGTTGCACAACCTTTAGCCAAAATAACTGCGACCAACCGCTTCCGGCAACCATCAATGAGTTTCTTACAATGCTCTGCTGGAATTTTAGACCATTCTTCTTTGGCAAACTGCTCCAGGTCCCTGATATTTGAAGGGTGCCTTCTCCAAACTGCCATTTTTAGATCTCTCCACAGGTCTTCTATGGGATTCAGGTCTGGACTCATTGCTGGCCACCTTAGAAGTCTCCAGTGCTTTCTCTCAAACCATTTTCTAGTGCTTTTTGAAGTGTGTTTTGGGTCATTGTCCTGCTGGAAGATCCATGACCTCTGAGGGAGACCCAGCTTTCTCACACTGGGCCCTACATTATGCTGCAAAATTTGTTGGTAGTCTTCAGACTTCATAATGCCATGCACACGGTCAAGCAGTCCAGTGCCAGAGGCAACAAAGCAACCCCAAAACATCAGGGAACCTCCGCCATGTTTGACTGTAGGGACCGTGTTCTTTTCTTTGAATGCCTCTTTTTTTCTCCTGTAAACTCTATGTTGATGCCTTTGCCCCAAAAGCTCTACTTTTGTCTCATCTGACCAGAGAACATTCTTCCAAAACGTTTTAGGCTTTTTCAGGTAAGTTTTGGCAAACTCCAGCCTGGCTTTTTTATGTCTCGGGGTAAGAAGTGGGGTCTTCCTGGGTCTCCTACCATACAGTCCCTTTTCATTCAGATGCCGACGGATAGTACGGGTTGACACTGTTGTACCCTCATACTGCAGGGCAGCTTGAACTTGTTTGGATGTTAGTCGAGGTTCTTTATCCAACATCCGCACAATCTTGCGTTGAAATCTCTTGTCAATTTTTCTTTTCCGTCCACATCTAGGGAGGTTAGCCACAGTGCCATGGGCTTTAAACTTCTTGATGACACTGTGCACGGTAGACACAGGAACATTCAGACAATGTAGAATTGATCTTCAGCTCACCTGGTTCAGCCTGCCCAGTCCTCCTTTCCATAATCTCGGTGCACGGAGTGGATCCATCCCCATCTGGGAGAAATGCTCAATGAAAAAAAGTTTTTTATGGTTCCAGCACACGATGTGAAAAAATTAAGAAAAGCCTTTATTTAATCCATAATTAAAAAATGCAATTCCAGTGATGATAAAAGCATGTGTAGGCTTACGCGTTTCGGATCATATTTGACCCTTAATCATAGCATAAAATACTGAATAAATGTTGCACTCATCAAGGAAAAGCAACCAGAGAAGGCTGCCTTGGGTAACACCCACCAAAATCAGCTGTGAAACTGACATCACTAATTCAAAGTTAACAATAGTATCTCACTGGTTTAACCCTATGATGCATTCATCTTATACAAACATATTACAATGTGAATTCTCACTTAATAATAATCTGATGATTAAACCAAAAACAAACAAACTTCAGCCTCCCTAGTAGCTGGGATTAAAGGCACATACCACCGCACCCGGCAAAAAAAAAACAAAAAAAAACATATTAATATAGATACATCAATTCATGCTTCAAATTTAATCCTGCTGGATATCTAGTATTAAGTTTTAGTATCCATCGAGCTTCAATCATCTGGAGTAATTTAATTCTATCGCCACCACGCCGAGGAGCAGGAACAAATTCCAAAGCACTTACTCGCAGGCTATTCAATTCTCCCTTATGTTCATGCAAAAAATGTTTAGAAGCCCCCGAAAGACTACGGGTAGTAATATTATTGATGTCATAAATATGTTCCGACAATCTTTTTCTTATGCTCCGACTTGTGGATCCTACATACTGTTTTCTGCATGTCGTGCAAAAGATGATATAAACACAGTAATCAGTGGCACAATTCATAAAAGTTTTGAGCTTAAATACTTGACCCTCATTACTTATAACAGACTTATTATTATTTATCATGAATTTACATAAACCACATAACTTCTGCCCGCATCTAAATGAACCTTTAGTAGATAACCATGTACAACCTATTTTATCTGTGTTCTCACTGAGTTCACTAGGAGAGATTATATTTCCTATCGTCAAAGATTTTTTGGGGACAAATTTGCAACCATTTTTCAAAATTTCCCTAAGTGTACTATCAGTAGTTAATAATGGTAGATGTTTACGAACAACATTAATTACTTTGTAATAATTACTATGATACATAGTAGAAAAAATCATTTCATTAGAAAAATCTTTCTTATCTGATTTTTTCGACTAGAATAAATACTGAGCTCTGCTTTTTTCATTGGCTTTAGTTTCAGCTTTTTTAACCATTTTAAGATTATAACCCCTGTGTTGTAACCTTTTTTTTTAATATTATCACATTCTTCCTTATACTTGCTGTCATCGGTACAACACCTACGGACTCTGATAAATTCCCCTGTGGGGATATTCCTAATCACATGTTGTGGATGTTGACTAAAAGCACGCAAAATGGAATTTCCTGAAATTTTTTTTAAAACAAGAACATTCAGGTCTTTGGAGATGGACTTGTAGCCTTGAGATTGCTCATGCTTCCTCACAATTTGATTTCTCAAGTCCTCAGACAGTTCTTTGGTCTTCTTTCTTTTCTCCATGCTCAATGTGGTACACACAAGGACACAGGACAGAGGTTGAGTCAACTTTAATCCATGTCAGCTGGCTGCAAGTGTGATTTAGTTATTGCCAACACCTGTTAGGTGCCACAGGTAAGTTACAGGTGCTGTTAATTACACAAATTAGAGAAGCATCACAGGATTTTTCGAACAGTGCCAATACTTTTGTCCACCCTCTTTTTTATGTTTGGTATGGAATTATATCCAATTTGGCTTTAGGACAATTCTTTTTGTGTTTTTTGATTTAAGACAAATTAAATGAAGATAATAATACCAAAGAATTTGTGTTTGCAATCATTTACAGGAAGAAACTGAGTATTATCTGACAAAATTGCAGGGGTGTCAATACTTTTGGCCACAACTGTATGGGCTGGAAATAGATCTCCCTGAAAATTGGCCACCAGAGATAGTATTAAATTAAAGAGATTGTAACCAGTGTTAGCCATGTAATGATTGACATTTTGCTCTCACAATCACACACAGCTCTGCAGTGAGATCAGAACTAACATAGAACAGCAGAAGATGTCCTCTCATAGTGCTTCAGCTTCCATCTCATGTCACAGCACCGCATCACAACCCAGAGGAGAGTGAGTGGGAATGGCACTGGCACAGGAAGTGAGTATAGGCTTTTTTTTAAGGTTGAATAAAATAACTGGATACCAACAATCCAAAGTTTTGTTTCAGAGAAATCCATGTTTTTCTTTATATGCTAATGAGCTGTTAAGAACTATGGGCTGTAAATAGATCTCCCTGAGAATCGGCCTCCAGAGATTGTTTTAAATGAAAGGGAGAGTTACCGGTGTTAGCCATGTAATGACTGATAGTCTGCTCTCACAATCACACACAGCTCTGCAGTGAGATCAGAACTAACATAGAACAGCAGAGATGTCCTCTCATAGTGCTTTAGTTTCCATCTCAGAGGTATCCAGTGTGGTGGAAGGGCAGTACAGCAGAGCTAACAGAGTTGTGAGAAAACAATTGCAAAGGTGCTTGTTAGGTTTGTAACAGCTCCATGAGAGGACAAATGCTGCTGCAAAATGTTTGTAATGAGACAAAGTTCACTTTGTGGTCCTGTGTTCTGTTCTCACTGCAGAGCTGTGCGTCATTATGAGAGCAGACGGTCAGTCATACATGTCTCGCAATGGTAATGCCAACTTTCAATTAAAATAATCTCTGGAGGCACGTTCTCATTCAGATCTATGTCTGACCTATAGATCTCAACAGCTCATTTACTGTACATATAAGAAAAATTTGGATTTATCTAGAAAAAGACATTAGATTGCAGATCTTGTCTATAAATTTATTCAACTTTCTAGGACTTACATGCCCATATAGACGGCTTAGGAGGTTTGATCCTATTGACAGATTCCCTTTCAGAACTATCTTCAGGGTAAGGAAGATATAAAAGTCCTGGAGGTGATGACCCGGCCATACAGATCTCAGCCTCAATATTATCCAGTCTGTCAGGGTTCTCATGAAGAGACAGAAGAATTTGCACAATAATCATCCACAAAAGATCTGGGGTCACGTCTCCAAGATGTTTGGAACAACGTTTCTGAGAGTTTCTTCAAAAACTGTGAACAAGTAACGAGAAGTGATGAAGGTAAAGTGCGATCACCAATCACCAAATATTGATGTGATGAAGATTTGTATTTTGTTAATTCACTTTGCATGTTGATAATTAATAAAAATAAACAACCAACAATTATTTTTTAAGACATTCTTACTTTGCAGCATTTTTTCACACCTGCCTAAAACTTTTTAACAGTACTGTACCTCTCCCGATTCTCTCATAATCGTGGCATGTCTGAGTATGGATGTATTTTCAATGGAAAAGTGACGTGATGCAGGGTGGTGGCGTTACTGCCATGAAAAGAAAAGGATTGTACATTGTAATCCAACACAACCGATCCTTCCCTCAATTGACTTTATCTTTTGGAGGAAAGTCGTGGGGCCACAAATGCATCAGAAGGTCATCTGATCCTGATGAAAACAGTTGTTTCAGTCACAATACCTAATATATATGGGAACCTTTAGGTGGTCAGTAATCGGTGGTTGACTGTCAGGTAGCAGCAGGTAGTCCATGTGTCCACATGTCTACAGTAGGGATGAGAATATCAAGGACTTGACAAGGCAGAAGCGTGTACCTCAGAAGTGTGTCCAGGTGACAATATGGCCGTGCCACACTTCTGTCTGACTCCTGTGCAGCAGGGAGCTTGAAAGTCCTAGGAAGTGGAGGTGACGAGAAGGTGACAAGACTCTAGATATGTCTCATGAATTCATCCAGTTTTAATTCCTCTCTAAAATTTGGTGCAACTTGCTGACCTCAGTCACAATTTGACATTTCACATAAGAGTTATAATAGAACATGACCTAAAATAAACAGTTTTCTGTAAAAAAAAAAAAATACTTGTAATTTGTTATTCACTAAGAAAAATCTACTTGGCTTAAAGGGAACCTGTCATCAGGAATTTGCTCATTAAACTACAGACATTGTCAGGTTGGCACCGTTATATTTTGGTCCTTCAGTGACCTGTCCCATATTTTACATAATGTATAAAATATTCCGCAACATGGTTCCGGCGACAGCACCTGCGCTGTAGCATGTATCGCAAAATGCTTATAATATTGTTGGGTAAAATAAATGTTACTTTGTCAAAATGGCGGTGGCGCAGTAGCATCAATCATATTCTAATAGATGTAACTATCATGAATAGCCGCCTGGGGGGCACTCACTGGTAGCTGCAGTAGAGGTGAGACCGGGAGTCTGGTGTCAGGGCAGCGGGGTCCAGCGACCTAAAGCAGGACTAGCGGCAGTGAAGACGCTAGACATCCGCTAGTGAGAGCAGACAGGACCTGCGACATGTGACTGTGGGTCAGAAAGGAGGAAGCAGAGCCTACCGCGTCACTGTTGGAGCCGGCAGAGGTAATACAAGAGGGAGAGGGGTTACCACCAGACACCAGGGAACTTTATAGGATGACAGAGGGGGACGTAGTCTCACCAAGCCAAGGTCATAAACAGATCAGTAAACGCAGTACACAGGGGTCAAGCAGCGGGAAGTCCAATAACGAAGCCAGAGTCTAATAACCAGGAGAAGCAGGGAAAGGTACACAAGCAGTAAGCACAAATCACAAGAGGGACAGAACCGGGTCAAAGCCAAACAAACATGCTATAGCACAGGCACAGGGCACACCAGGGTCGACACACTCAGCCAAGGGTCAAAGTGTAACCGACAGAGGATGGCCCCACAATGAGGCTATAAAAAGCCTCAGAGAAACCCAAAAGGAGGCCATCTGGGTTAACTCTTAACACACTTAACCAATGCACCTGCAAACCATGACAGTAAGGGCACATGTTCTGCCTCTATTTTGATGGAAAAAAAATAATGTGGCTGTAGCAAAATGGCGCTGGTGGTGCTTGCGCAGTAGCATCTATCAGAAAGTAATTGATGCTGCTGCACATGCGCACCCGCCAGCACCATTTTGATGAGTTTAATCTTTTCTTTTTTATACCCGACAATATTATATGAATTATGTGATACATGAAACTGCACAGGTGCCGCTGCTACCAGTGCCATTTCGCTGAATGTTAATTTTTTTTTAACCCCACAATATTCAATGCATTATGTAAACTAGGGGGCAGGTCAGCAAGGAATCAGTGACCTGTAATAAGCCCATAAGTATGAATATCTAAACAGAGCACCAAATTAAGACCCCCCATGGCCCCACACACAGCCTGCCCACAGCCCGATCCACAGCCCGATCCACATGCCTCCAACAGGCCAGCCCCAGAGCACAAGAATCCCATTAACTGAAAACTAGAAATACAGATTATACAACAACCACAAGACGGATTTTATCACCAGGTATCATTGTAATCAGCATAACGGTGCCGACCTGACACTGTCTGTAGGTTAGTAAGCACAATCCTGCTGACAGGTTCCCTTTAAAGGCGTTATCCACATTTGGAGGCTTTTTTTCTTACATAAGTGCATACAATTGGAGCTAAAAATAATTTTTGTAATTGGGTTTCATTCCAAATGTTGTCCCGTTTGCTTCCTATAGCCGCCGTGTGATGGTGTGATAGGCTACGTGGATATCATTTTGTGTATATTTCTATTTCTCTGATTTTCATAGTGTTTTTCTTGTTGCCTTGTATGTCTATAGCCTGACTGTATCTGTCTCTTGATGACCCCCTGTAGTTCCTTAATCCCCAAGGCTCCTTTGTCTCCTCTGGGAGGCCTGCAAACCGCTCCAACCTGTCTGACTACCCCTGGACACTAGGAGGGGGTGGGGAGGACAGGAGCTAGACAAGTCAGTTCCTGTGTGGTGATGATCGGGTGAAGACTGCACGTCAGAGAGAAGGAAGCGTATGGATCCATTTTATCCTCTGGCTGCTAGAGTTTTGGAATCTCATCTCCCTGGACATTTTATCCTGTTACTGGACTGCATTCTTGTTCTGGACTATTGTATCCTCAGTGTGGTGGATTGTTTATGGACCCTCTAATTTTGCCTGTAATAAAGGTCTTGGGATTGTTCACACTTCTCTCACTCTGTTGATTTTGTGGCATCGGAGAAGGACCCCATGACATGCCGTATTACACTTTTTGTTGCAGGAAGCAGAATGAGTTACCGTAGTTGGCCTCATTATCTATATCTTATCAGATGGTGCTGTGGACATTACTTTGCTCAGGTGTGACAGCTTCTCCTCCTGGCCGTTATTGCAGCTTTCCTCACTGACTGCACAGCTCTCCTGAGTAGGGAGCGGTGTGAAAACAGGAGAAGACTTGAGGTGACGGGTTCAACGTTTATGGGCCCCAATATAAGATCTGCAACAGGGCCCCAAGCTATCACAGATTTATAGTAGTATTAGTCTTCTCATATAGGACAAAGAAAGTTTTTCAGCCCCCTCAGGTTCCTGGGCCTTTGTGCAACGGTAACCACTGCACATGTTATAGTTACGTCCCTGGCCCTTGCGATTGGGGGCCCACCAATGCCGTCTCAAAGTTCAACTGGATGGGCATTCTCTGATGAACATTCAACTGTAGTGTAGTGCGGTGCGGAGACCTGTTGGGTCTGTTAGCAGCAATACAGAGGCCAGCAGCTGACATCTACATGCATGTAACTGGGGACGCATGGCAGTGTCGTCATGCGCTCCTGTTGCTTTCACGCTGAAGTCAGCTGCTGGCTTTTGGCACAGTTCTCCCACTGAGACACGTACAGAGTACACACAGCGGCTTTTTTTGCAGAGTGCGCTACCTTACACCGTCCCTTACTCCACCTGTGCCAGAGCAGAATGGTGGTGGCACTCGTGTTCCGGCATTTATAGAGGCCTCGTGACGTTGTGCGTCAGTCAATCACAGCCATACCAATACTTGGCATAGTTGTAATGGCTCCAGAAGTGTCTACAGCCTAAAATCTTGTTGACTGGCTGTGCTGTAGCCTTTCAACAAACTTTATTAGGCATTTCACTCTGAACAGTAAACCGGACATCCTGTTAAAAGTCTGTGTTAGGGGTTCCGTACCGGACGCTAGGTGTCCTGTACGGACCCCAAACTTTACAGTTCAGTTTCACTCATCCCTAGTTAGGAGCAGTTTAATAATGGTAATAATGCTTCTTCTACTCCAGCATTGCTTCTTCACCTTTTCCAATCGGAAGCTCTTTAACTCCTTCGCGATCTGTGCCATACCAGTACTGCTCTGCGGGAGGTGCGTTTGTGCACAGAGCAGTACTAGTACGGCGTACCGATCACGTGCGGGTGTCAGCTGTATATGACAGCTGACACCCCAAAGCAATGCCCACGATCGGTGCTAGCATTTAACCCTTCTGTTGCCACTGTAAGGAGTGACAACGGCATAGAGAAGCATCACACAGGAAGGGGCTCCATGTGCGCTTCCATCAGAATAATGCGATGTGATCGTTTTGTTGAAAGAGATCAAAAATTGTCATGTGCCCAAAATTGTTACCAATAGAAACATCAGCTTGTCTGGCAAAAAACAATCCCTCACATGACTCTGTCGCCGAGAAATGAAAAAATTATAGCTCTCACCTGTGATCCGGCGTAGAATTGCTTAAAGTGCCGTCGGCCACAGTTTTGTGCACTTCTGAAAAGAAGGGCACCGCTGAAAAGAGGACAGACGGAATCCAGAGTAACTCTGCTGCCTCACTATAGTGAATTGATCCATTGGGGGTTTCATCTAAATCACGTCACTCAGAGATTTAGATGGAAACCCCTAAGTAAGTGCTCAGCATAGAGCGGATAACTGTGATCCCAAAAGTAATGTAAAATGTTCCCAAGAAAAGCTTCAACTAAGTCCACAAAAAAAGCAAGTCCCAGATCTGTCATCTGTTAAAGGAAATATAGGGGGTTTCCGCATTACTGAAAGCATAAAGGCTCTGGAATAGCAAAATGGCTCCTCACCCGCCAAACGAAATTCAGTAAATTCTCGGCTCCCAAATACAAATCCCCCCTCCCTTCTGAGTCCCAGTATGCCTAAACCACATTTAGCGCCCACATGTTTGGCATTTCTTTAGTGATGAGAGCCTGCCTAATTTACAGGTGCCTGTCTCCAGAAGCATGAGCTGAGCATGATGTACTGGTTACTACAACGTACTGGTCACTACAATGGCAGTTTATAAGAGGCTGAGGAAATAAGAAAGCGCAATAGGGTCTTATCCGGGTGATGTTAGGAATAAATGATAAGAGATTTACTCACCTATTCCAGGAGAGATAAGAGCACATAAGTCGACTGTCAGCTGCTGCACGCCCGAAGGTCCACTTTGTGACCGCCAATGTGAATCCTTATGGATAAGATATTTTTCGGACTTACTGTGCGCTGCTTGACAAAGTTCAGTGATGCACCATAAAGGGGTTAAAACGTTTATTTCCCAACGCGTTTCGAAGTTTCCAATACTTCTTCCTCAGGGGATGACCCTGAGGAAGAAGTATTGGAAACTTCGAAACGCGTTGGGAAATAAACGTTTTAACCCCTTTATGGTGCATCACTGAACTTTGTCAAGCAGCGCACAGTAAGTCCGAAAAATATCTTATCCATAAGAATTTACAATGGCAGTTTGCAATTTTCACTCAGCAACATCCACTACTGCCTATTTCTGGAAAACACCCATGGAGTCAAAATCCTCACTATACAGTATTTGTAGATAAATTCTCAATGGGTTATAATTTCCAAAATGGGGTCACTTGAGGGGGGATTCTGCTTTTCTAGCACTTAGGGGCTCTGCATATGGAGTCCACAAACTAGTCTAGGAGATTCTGCTCTCCAGGAGACAAATAGCGCTCCCTCCCTCCTGAGTCAGTACTGTACAGCCACATATGAGGTATTTCTACATTTTGCAGAAATTGTGGGGCAAATTTTAGTGCCATTTTTATCCATTTCCCAGTGTGAAAATGTAAAACTTGGGGCTAACACACAATCTTGGTGGTAAAAATTATTTTTTCTTCTCTGCACAATGGTATAAAATTCTGTGACACATCTGTGGTGTTAATATGAGCACTGCACCCCTAGATGAATTCATTGAGAGGTTTAATTTGGTAACATGGGGTCACTTTAGGGGGGATTTCTGCTGTTCTGGCTCCTCAGGGGCTCTGCCAATGTGACATGGCACCGTCAAACAAGTGCAGCAAAATATGCACTGTAATATGGTGCTACTTCCTTTCTGAGCTTTGCACTGTGCCTCAAAAGTAGTTTTCGACCACATATGGGGTATCGATGAACTCAGGAGAAATTGCACAACAAAGTTTGGGGTCCATTTTCTCATTTTGCCCTTGTGAAAATTTGTAGCTAAAAAAGATTTTTTGTGGGAAAAAGTTGATGTTTTTTTATTTTTACGGCTTAACGTTATAAACTTCTGTGAAGCTCCTGGGGGTTCAAGGTGCTCAATACACATCTAGATAAGGTCCCAAAGGGGTCTAGTTTCCAAAATGGGGTCACTTATGAGGGTTTCACACTGTTTTGGCACATCAGGGACTCTCCAAACGCTACATAGCAACTACTAATTATTCCTGCATATTTTACATTCAAAAAGTCAAATGGCACTCCTTCCCTTCCGAGCCCTGCCGTGCGCCCAAACAGTAGATTTCCCCCAAATGTGGGGCATTGGCATGCTCAGGAGAAATTGTGAAACAAAATGTATGGTCCATTTTCTCCTGTTACCCTTGCAAAAGTAAAAAAATAGGTCTAAAAGAGAATTTTTGTGACAGAAATGTAAATGTATAATTTTCCTTCCATATTCCAAAAATTCCTGTTTAGCACCTGAAGGGTTAATAAGCTTCTTGAATGTGGTTTTGAGCACCTTGAGGGGTGCAGTTTTTAGAATGGTGTCACGTTTGGGTATTTTCTCTCATAGAGGGCCCTCAAAGTGACTGCAAATGTGAGGTGGTCCCTAAAAAAATGGTTTTGCAAATTTTGTTGTAAAGATGAGAAATCGCTGCTCAGCTTTTAACCCTTATAACTTCCTAACAAAAAAAAAATTAGGATTCCAAAATTGTGCTGATGCAAAGTAGACATGAGGGAAATGTCATTTATTAACTATTTTGTGCAATATGACTTTCTGATTTAAGGGCATAATAATTAAAATTTGAAAATTGCAAAATTTTCAAAATTTTTGTCAAATTTCCCTTTTTCACAAAAAAATGCAAGTCATATCAAAGAAATTTTACCACTATCATGAAGTAAAATATGTCATGAGAGAGCAGTCACAGAATCACCGAGATCCATTAAAGCGTTCCAGAGTTATTACCTCATAAAGGGACAGTGGTCAGAATTGTAAGTGTATGTTCCCAAGGTCAGGAGCACTGTGGGTTGGACGCTGCGTCCATCCCCAGCGCCCAACCCACAGCAGCCAGATGTTACAGCATAGTAAATGGGATTTCATGAAATCCCATTTCTACTATGCGTGCAGGGACGCCTCCGGCTTCTCTGCATAGATGCACATGTGGTGCGTCTTTACTGACTGCAGCATGTCTATTTATCTTGCAGAGATGCTCAGTGCCCGCAAGATAAAGTCATCCATACAATGTAATGAGAAAAGGTGATTCTGCACGGTTCAATGAACACATGTGGAATCACCTGCGTCCAAAAGCCGGCAGCGCTTTGGATGGAGCGGACACATACCCTAAAAATTGGCCTGGTCAGGAAGGTGAAAACAGGCTTCGTCTCAAAGGATTTAATAATGTCACTGGTCTGGAAATATAGCAGCCATAGCAAATGGAGGCAAACCAGTTGTGACATCCTAGTAAAGTAATTAGCGCCTTCTGACCTTTATGTCGGTGCCAGCTCAATGGTGAGGCGAGTATCTTTTTTTTGTAGATCTGTGCATTTATTATGCGCTAGGTTCTGGAGGGAGGCCAGAGTTCAATATGACACTTTCTATTTGGATGGAAATCCAAGAAGTATTGTTTCTCTTTGCGGAGATTGACATGCTAAGCATGCCAAGATGAGGAGACTTAAAGCCGAAATGCTTCTGTGGGAAATATGCAAATTGTCTCATCAGAGAGGAAGAGGACTAGAATTCTAGTGCCATCTATGAGCCTTGTCACATGACTTAGGATAAAAGCCAAACCAGAATCTCAAGTTGCAGATGGACTAAATTTGATGCTAATCGAATTTCCTGGCCAAATTCAAGCGCACTGCCTAATTGGACATCAAGAAAGAAATGTTTCAACTTACTAGCACAATGTCATATCAGGTATGATGAGTAGAACAGTTAGCAAGTAAATGTAATCTCCGATGAAGACTTCCTGCGTACGGGAGTTGGAGAGTTGAGTATTTCCCATGGTGAAGTGTGAAATTAACAAGTAACCTCAAATTATGGAGATGGTGTCACCTCTTTATTGTGATGTGAAGTGTGTTCATGGGAAAGACACACTTCTCCAGATCCAGGAGTCCACCACACGCTTCCAGTGTGTCTAACACTTTTTATGGGACTTTAATGTCTCTGTGACCTCTGGAGGTCTTCTCTACCAGAAAACAATCAATGTGTCCTCTTGAAAAATTACAGTTGTATAAGGGTACTGTCACACTTAGCGATGCACCAGCGATCCCGACAATGATATGGATCGCTGGTGCATCGCTAAGTGGTCGCTAGTGAGCTGCCACACAGGCAGATCTCACCAGCGACATAGCAGCGGTCAGGGGTCGCTACTTACCTGTCAGACGCGGCGATTCTGACATCCTCCCACCCGCGTCCACACGTCGCTCGTCGGCGCCACAGGAAGCCCAGCAGGAAGCGCCCGATAAGAAACGGCCCAGGACGTTCTCGCGCGATCAGCGATAACCAGCGGTGGAGCGGTCGGAGGTTAGTATCAGACATATCGATATCGCTAGTAATATCGCTATAACGTCAAAAAACCAGTGACGTTATAGCGATATTGCTAGCGATATCGCTTAGTGTGACAGGCCCTTAAGACTAAATTTGATCGTATCCCAATGCACTGACGAGTACGAGTGCTGTCCATGTTTAACATAGATCGTATTCGTGCCTGTGATAGTCCTTGGGGCCGTTCACATGCTCATGATTTTTTCTGGTCTGTGCAAAATCATGGAGAAATGTCTGATGGTTATCCGAGTGTCTCATCAAATTCAGCAACGACAGTCTATAGGTCCAGGAAATTATCAGACAGCACTCGTATTCCATCGAAGTATTGTCCATTTTTCACGGACCGATAGGAGAAGGTGAAGAAACTCATAAGAGAAAAACTATTGTATCTCTGAACAAACGCATCATACACCTACATCGATACCTTCCATCAGATGTAGGCATCAGGCATTATTCCCCAGGTATATGTCTGAGAGGATTAACACTTGACCTACAAAGGTTTCTGTCCCCATTTTAAGTCTTCTTGTTGAGAAAAAAGCCGGAATTCAATGTCAATGGAAATTTGAACTAGAGGTACATCTCCTGGGGCAATGGATTTCACTCAGAAGAAAGCTTTGTAGAAGTATCCTGAAGGCTAGGGAGACAAATCAGTCTCATGATTCTATGACGCCCATGAGCAGATTCCAGCAGGGGACCCAACAAGTCCATAGCAATTCTCTTAAACGGTACTTTAATAATAGGCAATGGCACAAGGGGACTTCGAAATTGAGAGGTGGGGCAGTTATTTCCCGGTGACACCCAGGGCAATAGAAGCTCTTCAGGATCCGTTCTTATGTTTTTTCCATTCCCAGATGTCCCCCCAAAATGTGTGAATGCGCCATATCCAACACCTTCTGCCTATAGGGCCCCGGCACTATTTGCTGTTCCACCAGCTCCTCCCTCAATTTCGTGACCTTGACACAACAACTACCCACTCATCATCACATTCTCTATATGTAACTGATAGGATGGAAAAATGAAAACTTTTCTGGTGTTCAATGGAGAAATGTACTTAATATTCACTTTGCATAAGTAATTATAAGTAAATAGTTCATTTTTTTAATCTTGTATGCATATATGAAAATTCTCATAAAACGGAAAAAAGAAAACAAGTCTTGAATTGGCCAAGAGTCGAACCCAGGCCTCCCGCATGGCAGGTGAGAATTCTACCACTGAACCACCAATGTTTGATGTTTATTACTTGAGAAATGTAGAAAAAAGTCATGAGAATGATGTCCTGATGCTAAATAACTCGAATGGACTGAGCAAAACCTGAAAGGCCAGATTATAGAAAGGACATATGGGTTTCTCTCCGAAATTTAGCGGACCTCCTCTGCACATCCTCTTTGGTGACAGCCATTTTTCTAAACCACTAATGCACACGCACCCACAGATTAACCAAGCATGCATTTTTTCTGCATGTGGAAAGGGGAGTCACTTCCAACAGACAAATCCTTCTGTCTATTGACATCTACTATTGGAGTAAAGTTGGGTCAACCCAACACATGTTAGATGTTTGACCGTCCAAGGTTCAAGTGTCAAAACTGTAATGTTGCATGGTCACCATAAGAGGATTTCAGGCTCAGCCATCTCCATAACTTCCATAAACGTGAGCGGACAAGGCCATCTAAACATGGCTACAATAAAGGTACAGTCATGGGGGTGACATCCAGGCCTGCCATATTGTTTGCCTGTTGTCTCCATTAACCCTGCACCTGATAACCTATTCTGAAGAATCGAGAACACTTTTCCCCATACTGTATTGTCGGTTGCATTTTATTCTTTATTTTTTGGTTATATTTATAATATTTATGTCAGTGGTCTCAGGAGACCCGTGTGACTCGTGGACCCCCAGCTTCACGGCTCATAAATAGAAGTCCTGTCTGTGTCTTCTACACTGGTTACAATGCAACATTCTCACTCAGAGCCGAGCTGGAAGATATTTTATTACTGTGGGAAATTCACAACTCCAAAAATGTGCAATGTATTAATTTCTTACGGCTCTGTGTTTGATTCGTCCTTCCATCGTTATTATTCATTTTATTAAGTGTGGTTCTTGGCCGCCGCTCAAAGTCGGAGGTGGACAACAAACTGCAAAATATTGGAGTCGGGTTTAAGTTTATTTTATTTTTTTGTAAGTTTTAGTTCAGTGTTTTCTGTACATTTCAGATTTTCACTTTACAGGGGAGGCTTTGAATTATTATTGTGGAGTGAAGGGTTACTGGAGACTCCTGTGTTGGGGAAAGCAATGGAAAGTGCTGATGTGGCAGAACTGCGAGAGGCGCTATGACTGTGTGCACACAGGAATCTGTACCTGCTGACCTCACTGTGTCTTATATTACAGAAACTCAAAATAAGATTAATGCTTTGTTGCAATTGTCAATTTTTCATTTTGGCATTTTTTATGATTTTAAGAATGAAAAATTAATACTTCATTGGCCAGGAATGGAAACACAGGCCTCCCACGTGGCAGGTGAGAATTCTTCCACTGAAGCACCAATTCTTGCCATTATGCCTACTTGTGTGATTCCTGACACTTTTATATATCAAACTATGAATAGTTGTCAGCAGTGAAAAAAAATGCGATCTACTTGATCTTGTGTATTTATCACAATTCTTTAATTATAAGAATAGTTCCTGAAGCAGCAGCACCTTCTACAATCCAATCAAAGAGTCTTTTTTGGGGGTTTGTGAGATTTTTTTCTTTAAATTTAGAAAAAAAAGTCAACAAGATAATGACACAGGTCGTGGGGCCAACGATCGCTCAGTGCAGTCTAATTCAATTTCCTTGCAATTGTCAATGACATTGTGTTATTTATTATATGTTTAACCCCTTAGTGACATGGCCAATTTTGTACTTAATGACCAAGCCAATTTTTGCAATTCTAACCACTGTCACTTTATGAGGTTATAGCTCTGGAAAGCTTCAACAGATCCCGCTGATTCTGAGATTTTTTTTTTTTCCGTCACATATTGTACTTCATATTAGTGGTAAAATTTGTTCGATATAACTTGCATTTATTTCTGAAAAAAAATGGAAATTTGTCAAAAATTTGGAAAATTTTCAAACTTTTAATTTGATGACGTCGCGGTCTCGCGAGATCGCTACTGTATCGCGAGATGCGACGTCAGCAAAGGTCATTGCAATGCATCACTGGGAATGGGACCTGCCGAGTGTATCACTGAAGCCTGTGGACACTGCGCGGGACATCGGAAGGTGAATATAACCCAATTTTTTTATTTTAATTCTATTTTTTACAGGGATATGGTACCCAGAGCCTGGAGGACAGTCTCCTCTCCTCCGGACCGTGGGTACCATCCGCAAATGTTCTGCTTACTTTTCGCACGGTGGGCACAGCAACATGCAGAAAGTAAGCAGAACAATGCATTCCTATGTGGGTGGAATCGCTGCGATTCCACAAAATTAATGAGCATGCTGCATATTTTTCCACGATGCGATTCCGCCGTGGGAAAATCCCATAGGATTGCATGGGATGCTGTTTTTTCACGTTTTCGTGGCAGAATCGCGCGGTAAAAACTGCCGCAAAAACACGACGTGTGAACGCAGCCTAAAAGTTGACCAGCGAGTTCTCATTTTTCCATCAAAATTTACAAAACCATTTTTTTTAGGGACCACATCACATTTGAAGTGACTTTGAGGGGTCTATATGACAGAAAATACTAAAAAATTGCAACATTCTAAAAACTGCTCCCCTCAAGGTACTCAAAACCACATTCAAGCAACAGCACATGTGAAAAAGACTTGGGTATACTAATAGATCACAGACTGAATATGAGTCAACAGTGTGATGCAGCAGCAAAAAAGGCAAATGCAATTCTAGGATGTATTAACAGAAGCATACAGTCTAGATCACGTGAAGTCATTATTTCCCTCTACTCCTCTTTGGTCAGACCTCATCTGGAATATTGTGTCCAGTTTTGGGCACCACATTTTAAAAAAGACATCAACAATCTGGAGCAAGTTCAGAAAAGAGCGACCAGAATGGTGACCGGTCTGCAAACCCTGTCTTATGAGGAAAGGTTGCAGGATTTGGGAATGTTTAGTTTGCAAAAGAGAAGACTGAGAGGAGACTTAATAGCTGTCTACAAATATCTCAAGGGCTGTCACATTGTAGAAGGATCATCTTTATTCTCATTTGCACAAGGAAAGACTAGAAGCAATGGGATGAATCTGAATGGGAGGAGACACAGATTAGATATTAGAAAAAACTTTTTGACAGTTAGAGTGATCAATGAGTGGAACAGGCTGCCACGAGAAGTGGTGAGTTCTCCTTCAATGGAAGTCTTCAAATAGAGGCTGGACAGACATCTGACTGGGATGATTTAGCGAATCCTGCTTTGAGCAGGGGGTTGGACCAGATGGCCCAGGAGGTCCCTTCCAACTCTACGATTCTATGATTTAAGAAGAATGTTAACCCTTCAGGTGCTTCACGAGTACTAATAAAATGTGGAAGGAAAAAATGAACATTTTTACTTTTTTCACAAAAAATTTAATTTAAAAGTAGACACCGTAAGCAATACTTGGAGAGGTGCACAAGTAGGGTCCCACACCTTGTGTATAATAAGAAAGAAACTTGGCACTCAACTTCTGAATGAATGCAGTTGTATTTAATGCAGCCAAAATTTAACAAAATGTTTCGGCCTCATGTGGCCTTCATCAGTTAGCAGATTATTCAGAGATAAGAAAAGACCTGGGTCAATGAAACAGGTTGGGGATTATATCCCATTTAGATGCGGCCGCTGTTAAGCAGCAGTAGGTGTGGGCACAGAGCTGTACAGCGTCCTTCCAGACATAAAAGGAGTGTGCACGTGCTTCTTGCAGTGACGCAGTTTCCACCTGTTTCATTGACCCAGGTCTTTTCTTATCTCTGAGCAAGCTGCTAACTGATGAAGGCCACATGAGGCCAAAACGTTTTGTTTAATTTTGGCTGAATTAAATACAACTGCATTCATTCAGAAGTTGAGTGCCAAGTTTCTTTCTTAAAAATTTAATCAGGAAAAGAAAGGACCACAAAATTTGCTGTGCAATTTCTCCAGAGTACGCCGATACCCTGTATATGGAAGAAAGCCGCTATTTAGACTCATGGCAGGGCTCAGAAGGGAGGGAGCACCAATTTACGTTTTGAACGCAAAATTGGATGGAATCAATTGGCGAACGCCATGTCACTTTTGGAGACCCCCTGATGTACCTAAACAATGGAAGATCCCCAATTCTAACTCCAACCCTAACACAGCCCTACCCCTGACCTTAATCTCAACCCTAATCCCAACCCTAACCCAACTCCAAAACCACCCTAACCCCAACCATAACCCCAACACAGCCGTAACCTCAACACAACTGTATCCCCAACATAACCCTAACCTCAACACCACAACCATAACCCCAACACAACCCTGACTTCAAAGAAACCCTAACTCTAGCCCCAACCCTAGCTCTAACTCTAACCCTAGCCCTAACCTTAACCCTAGCTCTTGCCCCAACCCTAACTCTAGCCCCAACTCTAGCCCCAACCCTAACTCTAGCTCTAACCCCAACCCTATCTTCAACCATAACCCTAGACCCAACCCTAACCCTAGCCCCACCCAAATAATGGAAAAAATACATTTCTTTTATTTTATTATTTCTACCTCACTAAGGGGGTGATAAAGGGAGGGTTGATTTACTATTTTTTTTATTTTGTTCACTGTGATAGGGTCTATCACAGTGATCAAAATGAACCAATAGGAAAAATCTTCTATCATTGCCGAGTGCCAGCCAGCAGACCTCGGCGGGCGCACTGCATATGTGCCCTCCATTTTCTTTCAGGAAGAAGGCGCAGATGACGGGGACAGAGCCAGAGGGTCCAAGGACACCGGAGGTTCCGGGGGGGCTCCAGAGACCCCATTTATCTCTCCTCTGGTATGCTAGATCATATCAGAGGAGGGAGAAATGAATGGGAAATCGTTTTTTTTTGTGGTCCCCATTATTCATAGAATCATAGAATCATAGAATCGTAGAGTTGGAAGGGACCTCCTGGGCCATCTGGTCCAACCCCCTGCTCAAAGCAGGATTCGCTAAATCATCCCAGTCAGATGTCTGTCCAGCCTCTGTTTGAAGACTTCCATTGAAGGAGAACTCACCACTTCTCGTGGCAGCCTGTTCCACTCATTGATCACTCTAACTGTCAAAAAGTTTTTTCTAATATCTAATCTGTGTCTCCTCCGCTTCAGTTTCATCCCATTGCTTCTAGTCTTTCCTTGTGCAAATGAGAATAAAGTTGATCCTTCTACAATGTGACAGCCTTTTAGATATTTGTAGACAGCTATTAAGTCTCCTCTCAGTCTTCTCTTTTGCAAACTAAACATTCCCAAATCCTGCAACCTTTCCTCATAAGACAGGGTTTGCAGACCGGTCACCATTCTGGTCGCTCTTTTCTGAACTTGCTCCAGTTTGTTGATGTCTTTTTTAAAATGTGGTGCCCAAAACTGGACACAATATTCCAGATGAGGTCTGACCAAAGAGGAGTAGAGGGAAATAATGACTTCACGTGATCTAGACTGTATGCTTCTGTTAATACATCCTAGAATTGCATTTGCCTTTTTTGCTGCTGCATCACACTGTTGACTCATATTCAGTCTGTGATCTATTAGTATACCCAAGTCTTTTTCACATGTGCTGTCACTTAGCCTTATTCCTCCCATTCTGTATATGCTTTTTTCATTTTTATTGCCCAGATGTAGTACTTTGCATTTCTCCCTGTTAAAAATCATTCTGTTAGTTGCTGCTCACTTCTCCAGTTTATTTAAATCTTTTTGAATCCTCTCTCTCTCTTCTCTTGTATTAGCTATCCGTCCTAGCTTTGTGTCATCAGCAAATTTAATCAGATTACCCTCAATTCCTTCATCTAAATCGTTGATAAAGATGTTGAACAATACAGGGCCCAGGACAGAGCCCTGTGGTACCCCACTTGAGACATTCTTCCAACTGGATGTGCAGCCATTTACGACCACTCTTTGGGTCCGATCACTAAGCCAGTTATGAATCCACCTAACAGTTGCCTTGTCCATTCCATACTTAGTCATTTTTTCAATAAGGATTTTATGAGAGACTTTGTCAAATGCTTTGCTGAAGTCAAGATATACTATATCTACAGCATTTCCTTGATCCACCCAATCAGTGATACTCGGGGGATAACGACGATCACAAGACTGGGGATGGTAAAAACCGACCTTAATCATGTTCCAGTAGCCGAGACTCCAGAGATTTTCCGATGCTGTTGGTGTTATAACCTTATTTCTCAGCCCCATTTCTCAGTACCCTTAACTGCCGCCGTTAAAAAGCATATCGGTGAGCATTAAGGGGTTAAATTATCCCACATACTAAGTACCATGCTAATTTAATAATTCTTTTGTGGATTTTGTAATTGAAAGTTAATCCACTAAATCCAATATTATAGTAGCAAATTCTTATAATAGGAGGCAATAATGTAATAATTATGTATTTATTGGGTGCAGAATTATAGTAATAATAATAATAATAATAATCTTTATTTATATAGCACCAACATATTCCGCAGCGCTTTACAGTTTAACAGTTTCAAAACACAAGTCATAAGTAATAACATTAACAATACAATAATTGAAGCAAAATAAGACGAAATAAGCCGCCCCTGCTCGTGAGAGCTTACAATCTACAATGAGGTGGGGGAGATGCAAAGTACAGGTGTGTATTTACAATGGTGTATTTACAATGAAGGTCCAGCCATCTTGAGGGAGTGAAGGATGGATGGATGGAAATAGTAAATGGGCTACATATGCACACTTACACATAGAATGACTTTGATTAGTGAACGTGATAAGCCACTCTGAACAAATGTGTTTTGAGGGAGCGCCTAAAACTATGCAAATTGTGGTTAGTCCTAATTTCCTGGGGTAGAGGATTCCAGAGGATAGGAGCAGCACGGGAGAAGTCTTGGAGTCGGGAATAGGAGGTACGGATTAGTGCAGAGGTTAGTCGAAAGTTGTTTGCAGAGCGCAGCGATCGGCTAGGCCGATAGACAGAAATGAGGGAGGAGATGTAGGGGGGTGCCACACCATGGAGAGCTTTGTGGGTGAGAACAAGTACTTTGAATTGGATCCTATAATGAATGGGCAGCCAATGTAATGACTGACGAAGAGCAGACACGTCCGAGTACCGATTAGCCAGATGGACGACCCTGGCTGCTGCATTAAGTATGGACTGGAGAGGGGATAGTCGAGTGACGGGGAGGCCAATTAATAGAGCGTTGCAGTAATCCAGGCGGGAGTGGATCAATGCTACAGTGAGGGTTTTTGTTGTTTCCATGGTGAGAAAAAGGCGGATTCTAGAGATGTTCTTTAGGTGTAAGCGGCAAGAGCGGGCAAGAGATTGTATATGGGATGTGAAGGCGAGATTGGTGTCAAACATAATACCCAGACAGCGCGCCTGCTACCGGGGTGTTATTGTGGTGCCACCTAGAGAGAGGGAAATGTCAGATTTAGGGAGGTTAGTAGACGGCGGGAGCAGAAGAAGTTCAGTTTTGGAGAGGTTGAGTTTCAGATAGAGAGTGGACATGATATTGGAGACTGCGGACAAACAGTCACTGGCGTTCTGTAGTACAGAGGGGGTAAGGTCGGGGGAAGACGTACATAGTTGTGTGCCTTCAGCGTAAAGATGGTACCGAAAGCCAAATCTGCTGATGGTCTGTCCAATTGGGGCTGTGTAGAGAGAGAAGAGAAGGGGGCCAAGGACTAGTAGTTATATTCTTGTACATAGGGGGCAGTATTATAGTAGTTATATTCTTGTACATAGGAAGCAGTATTATAGTAGTTATATTCTTGTACATAGGGGGCAGTATTATAGTAGTTCTATTCTTGTACATAGGAGCAGTATTATAGTAGCTATATTCTTGTACATGGGGCAGTATTATAGTAGATATATTCTTTTACATAGGGACAGTATTATAGTAGTTATATTCTTGTACATAGAGGCAGTATTATAGTAGTTATATTCTTGTACATAGGGGCAGTAATATAGTAGATATATTCTTGTACATAGGGGGTAGTATTATAGTAGTTTTATTCTTGTACATAGGGGAGTATTATAGTAGTTATATTCTTGTACATAGGGGCAGTATTATAGTAAATATATTCTTGTACATAGGAGCAGTATTAAAGTAGTTATATTCTTGTACATAGGGGGCAGTATTATAGTAGTTTTATTCTTGTACATAGGGGCAGTGTTATAGTACTTATATTCTTGTATATGGAGCAGTATTATAGTAGTTATATTCTTGTACATAGGGGCAGTATTATAGTAGTTATATTCTTGTATATGGGGCAGTATTAGAGTAGATATATTCTTTTACATAGGGACAGTATTATAGTAGTTATATTCTTGTACATAGGGGCAGTATTATAGTAGTTATATTCTTGTACATAGGAGCAGTATTATAGTAGTTATATTCTTGTACATAGGGGGCAGTATTATAGTAGTTTTATTCTTGTACATAGGGGCAGTATTATAGTAGTTATATTATTGTATATAGGAGCAGTATTAAAGTAGTTATATTCTTGTACATAGGGGGCAGTGTTATAGTAGTTATAGTCTTGTATATGGAGCAGTATTATAGTAGTTATATTCTTGTATATGGGGCAGTATTAGAGTAGATATATTCTTTTACATAGGGACAGTATTATAGTAGTTATATTCTTGTACATAGGGGGCAGTGTTATAGTAGTTATATTCTTGTACATAGGGGCAGTATTATAGTAGTTATATTCTTGTATATGGGGCAGTATTAGAGTAGATATATTCTTTTACATAGGGACAGTATTATAGTAGTTATATTCTTGTACACAGGGGCAGTATTATAGTAGCTATATTCTTGTACACAGGGGCAGTATTATAGTAGTTATATTCTTGTACATAGAGGCAGTATTATAGTAGTTATATTCTTGTACATAGGGGCAGTATTATACTAGTTATATTCTTGTACATAGAAGTATTATAGTAGTTATATTCTTGTACATAGAGGCAGTATTATAGTAGTTATATTTTTGTACATAGAGGCAGTATTATAGTAGTTATATTCTTGTACATAGGGGGCAGCATTATAGTAGTTATATTCTTGCACATAGGAGAAGTATTATAGTAGTTATATTCTTGTACATAGGGGCAGTATTATAGTAGTTATATTCTTGTACATTTATGCACACTTTATCCAAGTACAGTTTATCAAAGTACTGGCAGTTATAACATGGATGAATGTGACACGCATCTCTATTCTCTTCATACAGGTAACCAGCTTTTCCAATCTCTGCTCTGAATCCACTCCTGTGTCTCCATTCAATGTCAGCAAGCAGTTAATCCTGAATGCTATCTCTGTGTTTTCAACTCTGCAAGCTTATATATGGTAACCAGCTTTTCCAATCTCTGCTCTGAATCCACTCCTGTGTCTCCATTCAATGTCAGCAAGCAGTTAATCCTGAATGCTATCTCTGTGTTTTCAACTCTGCAAGCTTATATATGGTATATAGTTTTTTTTTCAACTTACTCTGCTTGTCCCCTTATGTTGTGAGGTCAAGAAACTTTTCAAAGTGCTTTATGATCCATGTAGTGCTGGACATGTGTTTATTTGACCACAACATTTTATTGGGTCCTGGTGTCTCAATTTAGTGTGATTGATTAACGAGAAGAGAGAGAGGCCAAAAAAAAAACAGAAAAAAAAAAAGTTCTAAGTCTTATCCTCCTATATATTCAGACATAGCTTGGGGATAGCATTTATGCAGGGGGCATTTATGCACACTTTATCCAAGTACAGTTTATCAAAGTACTGGCAGTTATAACATGGCAGTTAGGGCAGGAGACAGGTAAGACATTTATATACATCTACTCCCTGTACATTTGGAGGACAACAAATATATACCATATGCATTTGTGTAATTTTAATCCTGGCCGCTGCATTCACACAAATCCACCGCCCTGGCATTAACTCTCTACACTCCATCCACATTGGCCCCTCGCTTCTTTCCTCTCCTATGTATAGCACTCATGCTCTATTCACGTTGTTAAATTGCACAGATCCAGTCAGTCCCACCATTCAACATCAGAGACGCTCTCACAAATCACTTAACCATCTGCTCACTCTTTCTATCCTCCTTCTCCTAGTCGCAGGAGACATTGCTCCCAACCCTGGTCCCCCATGTTATAGAGAGTCAAACCCCCTGACTGCTACACTCAGAAACCCCTCTAATCTTATTAATATTCCCTGCATGCCATCTGTCTCTCTTAATTGTGCACTTTGGAATTCTCGCTCAGTGTGTAACAAACTGTCCTTTATTCATGACTTTTTCCTTTCTAATTCTCTTAACCTCCTGGCTCTTACTGAAACCTGGATCCAGCAGTCAGACACTACCGCTGCTGCTGCTCTTTCATACGGGGGGCTTCACTTCTCTCATACCCCAAGATCAGACAGTAGAGCTGGTGGAGGCGTTGGTCTGCTCCTATCACCAAAATGTACCTTTCAGGTTATCCCTCAAGTACCCTCACTTGTCTTCCCTTCTTTTGAGGTCCATGCCGTCAGACTCTACACCCCCTTCTCCATGCGAGTGGCAGTGGTATATCGTCCTCCCGGCCCCTCCCATCAGTTCCTGGATCATTTTGCCACTTTGCTTCCACATTTTCTCTCCTGTGACATCCCTACCCTCATCATGGGAGATTTCAACATCCCCATTGCTCTTCCCCTCTCACCATCTGCTACTCACCTTTTATCTCTAACCTCCTCGTTTGGCCTTTCGCAGCTTACTAATTCTCCAACGCATGAAGACGGAAACTCCCTCGACTTGGTCTTCTCTCGGCTTTGTGCAGTGGATGATTTTGCAAACTCCCCTCTCCCGCTCTCTGACCACAATCTTCTTTCATTCTCTATCAAGAACTGCCAGGCTGCTCAGGTCACCCCCACTGTCCAGACTTATAGAAACATACAGGCCATTAACACCCAGAAACTTATGAAGAACTTGCAGTCTTCATTGGCCCCTATCTCCTCCCTCTCATGTCCTGATTCTGCATTGAAGCATTACAATGAAACACTTCAAACTGCCCTGGATGAATTTGCACCCCCTATAAATAGAACACCACAACGCAGACGGCGACAACCCTGGCACACGGTGCAAACACGTTTCCTGCAGCGGTGCTCCAGGTGCGCCGAACGTCTGTGGAGAAAATCCAATCTACCCGAAGATTTCATCCATTTTAAGTTTATGCTTAGAACATACAACACTGCCCTTCACCTCTCAAAACAAATCTATTTCAACACCCTCATCACCTCACTGTCCAACAACCCGAAACGTCTCTTTGACACTTTTCATTCTCTACTCAATCCAAGAGTACAGGCCCCAACCACGGAGCTCCGAGCTGACGATCTGGCCAATTACTTCAAAGAAAAAATTGACCAGATCCGACAGGAAATTATCTCCCAATCACCTCATACCATGCACTGTCCTCCCTCCCCCACTGCATCTAACTCACTCTCTGATTTTGAACCAGTCACAGAAGAAGAAGTAAGCAGGCTCCTTGCATCTTCTCGCCCAACTACTTGCACCAGTGACCCATTTCCGTCACAGCTCCTCCAGTCCCTTTCCCCTGCTGTCACCCCTCACCTAACTAAAATATTTAACCTCTCTCTCTCTTCTGGTATTTTTCCCTCCTCATTTAAGCATGCCATCATACATCCACTACTTAAAAAACCATCCCTCGACCAAAACTGTGCCGCTAACTATAGACCTGTCTCTAATCTTCCCTTCATCTCTAAACTCCTGGAACGCCTGGTCCACTCCCGTCTTATCCGCTATCTCTCAGAAAACTCTCTTCTCGACCCTCTCCAATCCGGTTTCCGCTCTTTACACTCCACTGAAACTGCCCTCACTAAAGTCTCTAATGATCTGCTAACAGCTAAATCAAATGGTCACTACTCCATGCTAATTCTCTTGGATCTCTCTGCAGCATTCGACACTGTGGATCATCAGCTCCTCCTCACTATGCTCCGTTCCATTGGCCTCAAGGATACCGTTCTCTCCTGGTTCTCCTCCTATCTCTCCGACCGCTCCTTTACTGTATCTTTTGCCAGTTCCTCCTCCTCTCATCTTCCCCTTACTGTTGGGGTCCCCCAAGGATCGGTTCTAGGCCCCCTCCTCTTCTCCTTGTACACTGCCCCTATTGGTCAAACAATCAGTAGATTTGGTTTCCAGTACCATCTCTATGCTGATGACACCCAATTATACGCTTCTTCTCCTGACATCACGCCAGCCTTTCTAGAAAACACCGGCGATTGTCTAAACGCTGTGTCTAATATCATGTCCTCACTATATCTGAAACTGAACCTGTCAAAGACTGAACTCCTGGTGTTTCCTGCCTCTACTAATGTACCTATACCCGACTTTGCCATTTCTGTGTGTGGTTCCACTATTACTCCCCAGCAACAGGCCCGCTGTCTTGGGGTCATACTTGATTCCGAGCTTTCCTTTGCCCCCCACATTCGATCACTGGCTCGCTCTTGTCATCTGCACCTCAAAAACATTTCTAGAATTCGACCTTTTCTTACCTTTGACTCTGCAAAAACTCTTACTGTTTCTCTTATTCATTCTCGTCTCGACTATTGTAACTCTCTTCTAATCGGTCTCCCTCTTACCAAACTCTCCCCTCTCCAATCTGTCTTGAATGCTGCAGCCAGGATCATATTCCTCACCAATCGTTACACCGATGCCTCTACCTTGTGCCAGTCATTACACTGGCTACCCATCCACTCCAGAATTCAGTATAAACTTATTACCCTCACTCACAAAGCCCTCCATGGCTCAGCACCACCCTACATCTCCTCCCTTGTTTCAGTATTCCACCCTACCCGCACCCTCCGTTCTGCTGATGACCTGAGGTTAGCATCCTCAATAGTCAGAACCTCCCACTCCCGTCTCCAAGACTTTACACGTGCCACGCCAATTCTTTGGAATGCTCTTCCCAGGTCAATACGATTAGTCCCCAATCCCCACAATTTTAAGCGTGTCCTGAAAACGCATTTATTCAGACTGGCCTATCGCCTCATCACATTAACCTTATCTATCCCTGTGTGGCAGAGCCAAAAGTCTTACCATAACCAGGTTCCCCGCATCATTCTCCCACATGCTTTATGCATCCATTAGCCCTCTGTGTCCGTACTGTCACACACCTAACATTATGGCTGGTCCATACAATCAGGGCAACTGTTACCACCCACCTTTCGTGTCTACCTCTTTCCTCATAGACTGTAAGCTTGCGAGCAGGGCCCTCACTCCTCTTGGTATTTGCTATAATCTACTGTATGTGATTATTGTTATGCTGTAATGTCTATTGTCTGTACAAATCCCCTCTGAAATGTAAAGTGCTGCGGAATATGTCGGCGCTATAAAAATAAAATTTATTATTATTATTATTATTATTATTGTACATAGGAGAAGTATTATAGTAGTTATATTTTTGTACATAGGAGAAGTATTATAGTAGTTATATTCTTGTACATAGGGGGCAGTATTACAGTAGATATATTCTTGTACATAGGGGGCAGTATTATAGTAGTTATATTCTTGTACATAGGGGGCAGTATTATAGTAGTTATATTCTTGTACATAGAGGCAGTATTATAGTAGTTATATTCTTGTACATAGGAGAAGTATTATAGTAGTTATATTCTTGTACATAGGAGAAGTATTATAGTAGTTATATTCTTGTACATAGGGGGCAGTATTATAGTAGTTATATTCTTGTACATAGGGGGCAGTATTACAGTAGATATATTCTTGTACATAGGGGGCAGTATTATAGTAGTTATATTCTTGTACATAGGGGGCAGTATTATAGTAGTTATATTCTTGTACATAGAGGCAGTATTATAGTAGTTATATTCTTGTACATAGGAGAAGTATTATAGTAGTTATATTCTTGTACATAGGGGCAGTATTATACTAGTTATATTCTTGTACATAGGAGAAGTATTATAGTAGTTATATTCTTGTACATAGGGGTAGTAATATAGTAGTTATATTCTTGTACATAGGAAGCAGTATTATAGTAGTTATATTCTTGTACATAGGGGCAGTATTATAGTAGTTATTTTCTTGTACATAGAGGCAGTATTATAGTAGTTATATTCTTGCACATAGGAGAAGTATTATAGTAGTTATATTCTTGTACATAGGAGCAGTATTATAGTAGTTATATTCTTGTACATAGGAGCAGTATTATAGTAGTTATATTCTTGTACATAGGGGCAGTATTATAGTAGTTATATTCTTGTACATAGGGGCAGTATTATAGTAGTTATATTCTTGTACATAGGGGCAGTATTATAGTAGTTATATTCTTGTACATAGGGGGCAGTATTATAGTAGATATATTCTTGTACATAGGAGCAGTATTATAGTAGTTATATTCTTGTACATAGGGGCAGTATTATAGTAGATATATTCTTATACATAGGAGCAGTATTATAGTAGTTATATTCTTGTACATAGGGGCAGTATTATAGTAGATATATTCTTGTACATAGGAGCAGTATTATAGTAGTTATATTCTTGTACATAGGGGCAGTATTATAGTAGTTATATTCTTGTACATAGGGGGCAGTATTATAGTAGATATATTCTTGTACATAGGAGCAGTATTATAGTATTCATAGCTGTGTACAGAGGAGCAGTATTATAGCTCTTGCACTATGTAGACAGTTCTACAGATGCAGATGTGGAATGTGTGGAATGTGAACTGACGACGTGGAGCTTGTATTTTACATGTGAATCACTGGAGGAAATAGGCAGAAAAAATGAGAAAAACGCATCTGTCACCACTAGGATGTCAGCTAATGCTCAGATCAGGAATGCTCACATTTCTAGGGTGAATCTTCTGCTGTATTTATTTCTCTGTAGAGTATTACTGAGAGGTTATTGAGCCTATTATTATATTATACTGCGGTTACATTTGCAGTGTTTTCTTGTTTTCCATTTTCGTTAAAAAAAATCTTCAGTTTAGAAATGACAATTTTCTATTGTGGAACAATTTGCAGGAAAGGTCAAAAATTGAGGTTTCATGGGAATTGTTGAAATACAAAAATTTTATCTGAGCTCACAATAAACCAGTTCCATCCTTAGTAGTGATAAAATGCCATTTTACATTTCTCACTATCTTTTATCGGAGTGTGACTTATAAAATGGAAAATTTATGGGAGTATAATCACACAAAGTAATTCATCTCATGAGTCCTCATCTGTTGCAGATCATACAGTTGATGTCTCATGTTCTAGTTTGGTTCTGTATACTCCAGATTAAAAAAAGGAGCCCATAAATCTTAGATAAATGTTGTCGAAAAGCTCATTTGGCTCATATCCTTCTCCCCCATACGTGGCACCACTGAATATGTATGTGTTCTCAATGCGGAGAGCAGACTAGGATATTGCTAAGGGGTGGCCTTGTTCCCGTGAAAAAAAAAAAGATTGAACACTGAAATTTAATGTGACTGTTCCTTCTCTCAAGTAATGTTTTCTTACGGGGGAAAGTCATAAGGCCTCCATAAATATGTGATGGTCATCTGCTCCACCCATAAATAGTAGTCTTGGCCAAAATACCTAATGTACATGGGAACCTTTAGGTGGTCAGAAATAGGTGGTTTCCTTTCAGGCAGCAGCAGGCAGTCCATGCCTCCACATGTCTACAGTAGAAGCCCTACTGAGAAGATCAAGGACTTGACAAGGCAGAAGCGTGTGCCTCAGAAGTGTGTCCGGGTGACAATATGGCCATGCCACACTTCTGTCTGACTCCTGAGTAGCCAGGAGCTGGAAAGTCCTAGGAAGTGGAGGTGAAAACAAGGTGACAAGACTCTAGATTTGTTATGCCGTTGTGATTTATGATCCACAAACAAAAATCAGACTGACTTCATATTTTTTGACCAGTTTCACATTTTCTACTTACAATTAGGGATGAACGAGTATATTCGTAAGTATTCGGTACTCTGCGAGTAATGCTGTACTTGAAGTGCTCGAAACATAGCGAGTATTTCACTACTCGCCTTGCAATATTCGGATCTCCCTCCCAGCATGTTAGCCAATCACAGTAATGCTGCAGCCATCTTGGTTGTGGCATTACTATGATTGGCTGGCCGTGCAGCATCATAGATCAGTCATAGCCTATGACTCATAGGCTCTATATAAGCCCTGCCGCCACCATTTTCTGCACATTGCATCCAGAACACAGCTAGTGCTAGCGTAGGGAGAGTGTGAGCAGCTGCTAGGGAGAGTTGTGCTTTTGCAAATCGTCCATAAATCATCTCAAAAACACAAAAGCTCTTGTGAGAGCTACCTGGAGTAGGTGACTGTAGTGCAGGTAGACAGGCAAGAGCGTTACATTACGTGCATACGTAGTACCTCAATATCTCAGCTCTTCTGAGAGATCAAAGTACTTTATAAGGTCAGGGAGTAGTGACAATTTTCCCAGCTATTTTTGGGGTCACATTTACCCCTGCAGGCCAATTATTTTGACCTTGCGGTGCTGTTTGCACACCGAATAGTAAGCACGGTACTGCACAACTGGGACGCAGCCATCACCGCTGTCTTCTGTGGAGACTGTCAAGCTAAATCTTTGGCTTTAACCTCAGGCCAATTTTTTTGCCCTTGCAGTGCTGTTTGCACACAAAATAGCATGCACGGTACTGCACAACTGAGACGCAGCCAGCACCGCTGTCTTCTGTGGTGACTGTTGAGATAAATCTTTGGCTTTAACCTCAGGCCAATTTTTTTGCCCTTGCGGTGCTGTTTGTAAAACACAAAGCAGTACTGCTACCTTCCACAAAGCACAAACTGCTCCTTGTTCCCCAATATCTGCATCTGAACATCTGCAACTATGTCACAAAAGCCCCAAATTCCCAAAAAGCCTGTTGTGAAGGGATAGGAACATGGACATGGGCGTGTTGTTTTCAATGGTGTCCGACAAGGCACTGAGTCTGGGAGACAGAAGAAGGTTGATGCATCTATGTCCCTGGCGAAAATTCCCGGTCTGGAATGTAAACGTGTATGGAAGCCAGAAGAGCAAGAGCAGATACTGTCTTGGATGGCAGCTAAGGGCTCAACGAAATTTTCTAGCAGAACCCAATCTTCCACGACCACACAGTCTACTGTCGATACACAGAACGCTGGGTCATCCAATCCTCAACCTGTTCCTACTTCCTCCCCCCTCAGCAGTCACAGGAAATATTTGACCTCAAGCTTGGCCACTCCGTTGATCTGTTTGGTACATATGATCCTTTGGTTGCCTCTGGCCTCTCAATGCGCAACATTGAAGAGGAACGTGAGGAGGTATCGTCTGTTCATGGCCAAATATTTGAAAACTCATGGCAAGAAGAAAGCCACTTTCAGCCACGTGATATACCAGCTCAAGAGGTAGAGGCTGAAGATGATGAGACACAGTTGCCATCTGGCCAGCCGACAATATCAACATGGAAAGAGGATGACATGGACGACGAGGTGGTCGATGATGAGTCCACTGATCCGACCTGGACCGTTGGTACGCATAGCCAGCGCAGCAGCACAGAGAAAGAAGGTAGATATGTAGCACCAACAAAGGCACCAAGGGCTACTGGTTTAAGCAGAGTGTGAAGTGTGTAATTTGTTCCCAAGAGCAATCCCTTTGTGACCCAAGTGAAGGCAATTTTTTTTGGGATTGTCCATCTGAACCAAACATTGTTATCTGTAGCATCTGCCATGCGAAGCTACGCAGAGGCCAAGGCAAAGGCAACCAGAGTACCACCAGTATGTGGAAACACATGGCAGCCAAGTGCCCTAGTCGGTAGGCGGAACAACAGGGTACCAAATCAGTGTCTGCCGGTCAAACCACTGCCATGTCGCCTGTGATCCATCCTTCCCAATCTGCTAGCCAGGAAGCAGGTGCCCATACCTCCTGCTCACAAGCTGCGGTTGCAGAGACACAGGACACAACAATCCCATTCACTTTTTTGTCCCAGCCAAGTGTCCAGTTGTCCGTGCTCCAGATCTATGAAAGGAAGCGTAAATACCAACCCAAGCACCCACAAGCACAAATACTAAATACGCACATTGCCAAGTTGCTAGCCATGGAGATGTTGCCATTTAGGCTTGTGGGGACAAAGTCTTTCCGTGATCTCTTGGCTGTGGCTGCCCCACGATACTCTGTTCCCAGCTGGCACTATTTTTCCCAGTGTGCCATCCCCGCGTTACACCAACACGTGTTAAACAATCTAAAGCGTGCTCTCACCAACGCCGCAACCAGGAAGGTCCACCGAACAACAGACACGTGGACAAGTAGTTGTGGACAGGGATGATACATTTCTGTCACGGCACACTGGCTGAACCTGGTGTAGGGTGGGACAAAGTCACAAACTGGAACATCACATATCCCACCTACGCCACAAATAGCGGGCCCAACCTCAATCATGGTTTCCGCCCCATCATATACATTCTTTCTCCCCTCTTCCTCCTTCTCTGCCTCCTCATTCTATGCTGAAATACCATCCACATCACTCCCAAGTTGGGAGCTGTGCAGCAGCACATCGGCAAAGTGGCAACACGCTCTGCTGAAGCTGATCTGCTTAGGTCAAACACCACACACTGCAGCAGAGCTGTGGCAAGGAATAAAACAACAGACCAATCAGTGGCTCTCCCCACTGCAACTCGAACCTGGTCTGGTTGCCGGCGATAATGGGCGTAACCTGGTGGCAGCTTTAAAGCTCGGGAGGCTGGTACACGTGCCATGCATGACTCATGTGCTGGAACCTAGTGCTGAACCTATGTTGATGATTATGGCTTACAGCCAATGAAAACCCCAAAGTCATTAATTATCTTTGTAAATAGAATATTTAACCAAAACCCTTCAAAAGCTTCCTAAGCGTTTAAAAAGGTCCCTTAGGGTATGTTTCCACATTCAGGAAATGCTGCGGATTGGACGCTGTGTACAGCCGCAGCGTCCAATCCGCAGCGTCCAGATGTTTCAGCGTAGTGGAGGGGATTTTATGAAATCCCATCTAAACTATGCGTTCAAACATGCAGGTGGCAGACCTGAGTAACCGGACATGCGGCGCATCTTTACAGACCGCAGCATGTCTATTTATCTTGCGGACTCACCACGTATACAAAAGGGCGCAGCGCTTTGGGCAGAGCTGTGTCTGCTCTGCAGCATTTCCTTAATGTGGAAATATAGCCTTAGTCTGTTTCAGTAGGCTCCACAATCATGGGGAAGACTGCTGACTTGACAGATGTCCAGAAGGCTGTAATTGACACACATTCCACAAGGAGGGTAAGCTACAAAAGGTCATTGCTAAACAAGCTGGCTGTTCACAGAGTGCTGTATCCAAGCATAATAATGGAAAGTTTAGTGGAAGGAAAAAGTGTGGTAGAAAAAGGTGCACAAGCAACCAGGATAACCGCAGCCTTGAAAGGATTTTTAGAAAAGGCCATTCAAAAATTTGGGGGAGATTCACAAGGAGTGGACTGCTGCTGGAGTCATTGCTTCAAGAGCCACCACACACAGACGTATCCACGACATGGCCTGCAAGTGTCAAGAGTAGAAGAAAAGTCAAAGATGCTATAGGATTTTTACAGGATGAAAATGATGAAATGGTAAGACAGGATGTTGAGAAGGCCGAACTTTTAAATTCCTATTTTGCATCTGTTTTCTCTCTGAAAGAACAATGTAACATCAACTGTTCTTCATTGTGCTATTAAGGGAATAGAAGAATCCAGGATATCAATAAACAGAAAGATAGTGAGGAAGCACTTAGCTAACCTAAATGAATTCAAGTCTCTAGGTCCAGATGAATTACACCCCAGGGTACTGAAGGAGATAGTAGAAGCAATTTTTGAACCCATCTCCATAATCTTTGAAAATTCTTGGAGAACAGGAGAAGTCTCAGAAGACAGGAGAAGAGCAAATGTTGTTCCTATCTTCGAAAGGGGAAGAAGGTGGACCCAGGCAACTATAGGCTGGTGAGTCTGACTTCTATACCAGGAAAGATCTTTGAACAAATTATTAAACAACATGTATGTTAGTACCTAGATAAGAATGAAGTGATTAAACAGAGTCAGCATGGGTTTGTAACTAATAAGTCATGTCAGACTAACTTAGTTTCCTTCTATGACAGAATCACTGATTGGGTGGATCAGGGAAAGGCTGTAGATATAGTATATCTTGACTTCAGCAAAGCATTTGACAAAGTATCTCACACAATCCTTATTGAAAAAATGGCTACGTATGGAATGGACAAGGCAACTGTTAGGTGGATTCAAAACTGGCTTAGTGATCGGACCCAAAGAGTGGTCGTAAATGGCTGCACATCCAGTTGGAAGAATGTCTCAAGTGGGGTACCACAGGGCTCTGTCCTGGGCCCTGTATTGTTCAACATCTTTATCAACGATTTAGATGAAGGAATTGAGGGTAAAGTGATTACATTTGCTGATGACACAAAGCTAGGAGGGATAGTTAATACTAGAGAAGAGAGAGAGGATTCAAAAAGATATAAATAAACTGGAGAAGTGGGCAGCAACTAACAGAATGGTTTTTAACAGGGAAAAATGCAAAGTACTACATCTGGGCAATAAAAATGAAAAAGCATATACAGAATGGGAGGAATAGGGCTAAGCAACAGGACATGTGAAAAAGACTTAGGTATACTAATAGATCACAGACTGAATATGAGTCAACAGTGTGATGCAGCAGCAAAAAAGGCAAATGCAATTCTAGGATGTATTAACAGAAACGTACAGTCAAGATAACGTGAAGTCATCATTGCCCTCTACTCCTCTTTGGTCAGACCTCATCTGGAATACTGTGTCCAGTTTTGGGCACCACATTTTAAAAAAATTCATCAACAAACTGGAGCAAGTTCAGAAAAGACCGACCAGAATGGTGACCGGTCTGCAAACCATGTCTTATGAGGAAAGGTTGCAGGATTTGGGAATGTTTAGCTTGCAGAAGAGAAGACTGAGAGGAGACTTAATAGCTGTCTACAAATATCTCAAGGGCTGTCACGTTGTAGAAGGATCATCTTTATTCTCATTTGCACAAGGAAAGACTAGAAGCAATGGGATGAAACTGAATGGGAGGAGACACAGGTTAGATATTAGAAAAAACTTTTTGACAGAGTGATCAATGAGTGGAACAGGCTGCCACGAGAGGTGGTGAGTTCTCCTTCAATAGAAGTCTTCAGAGGCTGGACAGACATCTGTCTGGGAAGATTTAGCGAATCCTGCTTTGAGCAGCGGGTTGGACCAGATGGCCCAGGAGGTCCCTTCCAACTCTATGATTCTATGATGACCAATAGACAACGCCAGAAGCGTCTTACCTGGGTCAAGGAGAAACAGAACTGGACTGTGCTCAGTGGTCCAAGGTGTTGTATTCAGATGAAAGAAAATGTTGCATTTCATTTGGAAATCAAGGTTCCAAAGTCTGGAGGAAGAGTGGAGAGGCCACAATCCAAGCTGCTTGAGGTCTAGTGTGAAGTTTCCACAATCAGTGATGGTTTGGGAAGCCATGTCATCTGCTGGTGTAGGTCCACGGTGTTTTATCAATAGTCCAGTCAAAATACGAAAAAAAAATCCTTTACCCTGAACAAATTCCAAGAAAGCGTTTTATTGTTTTTTTGGTAGTATTACATGTAGGGAAAAACATACTAAAAGTTTACCAAGATAGGGTTACCACAAAGGGTCCAAATGTGACGTCAAAGAATATGACCGCCAAAGCTGTAAAATGTTAAATGCGACTTGCCTTTCAGTGTCTATCATATTTCTTTTACAATTACTACTGTTATTATATTTATCATTTAACGATTTATTTATCTTCTTTTACATAGCTGAGAATGATGGAAAGTCAAGAAGCTTGCCCCTTATGCAGCCATGAAGTAGAAGATGACGGAGAAAGAGTGGTGATTGGTGCGAAAGGAGCTGAGGGGATCAATAAAGTCTGTATTGAGAGGGGTGTTAGCACTGTGGTAGCTGCTGGAGCAGTGGTGCCCAAGAGATGTTGTATGAACTACATAAACAAGAAGCAAATAGACTTGCATAAGAAAGCTACTTCCGTTCATCGTTCACCTGCCAAGAGAGGTACATGGGTGTCTACTGGATCCTATGATAGCACGACGCAGTGTTTGTTCTGTGGACATGAAGTGGTGAAGACAAGATCTAGTAGTGATTTCGATGACTATAGCTTTGTTAAAAAGGATGGATTTGTAAGGTCCATCTTGTCACATTGCAAACAGCGTAATGATGACTGGGCAATCACCATTCAAGGGAGAATCGCGTACTTTGGGAAGGACTTACATGCTGCAGACTGTCTGTATCATCGTTCATGTGACATTAACTTTCAGACAAATTACGGAATTCCTATGCGTCATGGTGGTGGATCTACTATAAAGAAACCGCAGAAGGTAGGGAGGCCGATGAACATGGACCAAGAGCAAGCGTTCTTGAGAATGTGTGCATTTCTCGAGGACAACGATGAAGAGCAACTGACTGTCACAGATCTTGCAAATAAAATGACGAAGTATCTTGTAGAAGGAGACAGTGCTGCCTATAGTAATAAATGGCTGAGGTATAGGCTGGAGGAGAGGTATGGCGATTCGCTATTCATAGCAGAGTGTGAAGGGTTGCCTAACATTGTAACGTTCCGTGAAAAGACCAGAATAATCCTGAGGGACTATTTCCATAGTCAGGAAATGGATGAAAAAGGCCAGAAGAGAGCCATCATAGAGACTGCGGCCAAACTAATCAAGAGCGATATCAAGTCTAAGATCCCATCTTCAACCGATGAATATCCGAAGACTTCTTCGCTTGAATGTCAGTCTGCCTTAGATTATCTCCCCCTGAGTTTGCTTTACTTGCTTGAAATCCTCTTCGTTGGAAAGGACATTCACAGGAAGGTCGCAAGCAATAGACAATCGGTTGTTCAGGCTGTACGTCCCAGGGCTGTAGTAGCTCCATTGCAGCTTGGGTTAGCAGTCCAGCTCCATCATCATTTCAGGTCTCAATTTCTTGTAGACAGTCTCTCAGCCATGGGATATTGTTCATCATATTCGGAAGTTCATTGATTCGAGGAAAACGCTGATGCTTCTGTTGGCCAGGATGTACTCGGTGGTACCATAGACAGACTGGATATGGCACTGCTGTTCGCTGCGGACAACGTCGATCATAATATCATCACGTTAGATGGGAAGGGGACTTTCCACGGAATGGGGATGGTAGCTACTGTGACTCCAGGAAGGAAGGTCAGTCGCACTGTTCTCAGACGGAAGACTGCGGACTTGGAGATAGTTGAACAAAGCAGAGTTGATGTAAGGGAATACTGTTTCGCAAAATACACTCGCCGAAACATAAAATTCAAGCCCTTGCCAATTCTCGACGCCATTGACCATCGTGTTGATGTATTATGGGAGATGTCTTTACGCTTCAAACAGCCTGCACCGAGCTGGAATGGAATGATGCACATGTTACATAAAGACTGTGATCATCCGGGGTCGTCTTCGGTAATCTTCCTGCCCATCATTGACATGTATTCCGGAGATAAGTCATGCATCTTCTCTACTCTTGAGTATCTGTGCAACCTTGCTCATAAACACTGATCCGCTGCAGTTGTTACATTCAATCAGCCACTCTACTGGAAAGCGTCAGAAATCAAACATGAGGTGCCTGAAGACAGCCCGGTTCGAGATGTCCTGATGCTCTGGAGCTTCCACACATTAATGAATCTTATGGGTGCCATAGGAACGTTGATGTATGGGAGTGGAATCAAAGAGATCTTGGGAACAATTTACGGTGACAATGCTGTGCAACACATCATGACTGGAAAGGCAGTTTAGCGTGCAGTTCGTGGCCAAGTTGCAGACAAAGTACTTTGCGACCATCCCAGTTTTGCAGACCTGTTGCAAGAACTTGAGCAGTTGTATGCTCGGACACTGACAGGGGAGTGTTGTGAGTTCATTCTCTGGTTCACCAGTTGTGAGTTCTCCTTCCAGACTCCCTCTGGTGGTAACAGGAGGTAGTGAGGCTGATTTGATCGGTGGAGATCTGCCACCTGAGAATGAGGATGACGATTGGACCTCAGGAGTCTCATATTGGATTTAAGACAGCCGACGCCCTATTCAGTTGCTGGTGATTCCTTCTGGCTTGTCAGCTCTTGGTTTTCAGCTCTGTTCCAGTCATCTAAAGCTAAGCTTTTCTGCTAATGTTCACACTTGATTTTGTTGGTCTATTCAGTTTTTTGGTGTGGTCAGCCAGCCCCGGCTGGGGGCTGTGCTGAATTTCCACTCTTATTTATCAGTATTTTGCCAATTTGCATTTCGTCCCTTACTAGTTTGGTCTCTTTTTGCTCTGTCTCAGAATATTTCAGAGTGCTGATATAGTGGGAGAAGTCTAGTGACTTCAGGGTTAATTTTGCTATCAGAAGTGTTGGACATTATTTTTGTAGGGTTTTTTGCAGGTTGCAGACAGTGTCTTCCCTTTCCTTTCCTCTCTAGTTAGTTTGGGCTCCATCGTTTGCTCAGCCTATTTTCCTGCCTGTGTTTGTGCCTTCATCTTGTTTCACCGTCAATACATGTGTGGGGGCTATCTATTCCTTTGGGGTCTGCTCTGGAGCAGTTAGTTTTCCCCTTTTCATGCTTCAGGCTTATTTACTCCTCCGGCTATGACGAAGCTTCTAAGAACATCATAGGTACGCTCCACGGCTGCTGCTAGTTGTGTGGTAGGATCAGGGATCTGCAATCTGCATAGTTACCAACCTCTCTGGTTTTCTGTGGCTTAGCTTGTTTTGCTTTTTTCTCCTCGGTGACCCATTCATAACAGGGGAGAGTGACTTGAATTTGGTCATCACTTCTACCTGCCTTAGTGAAATTGTCCACCTCTTGTCCACCAAAAGAAATGGATTATCCGCTCACTCTCGCACCAGTAAACTATGGCTGAATTACCAACAGATGGTTGGAATTGCAAGGGAGCTTATCGAGGCCGATCGTACAGGATCCAGGCTGATGCCCCTTCATGCTGTAGACGAATGTTTGCCCATTCTTGCAGCTGCTGGGCATGGGAGCTATGTGAAGGCAGCCTACCTTTACCTCCAGTCTATGACCACTCTGGAAGATGATATGTCATCAGTCTTCCACAGATTTATGAATTGCTTGCATGTTGTAAGGCGGACTGATCAGTACTGGGCAGGCCTGGGTTGCGACCTAGTCATCGAGCAAGCTCTCATGTGCTCCATAAAAACTGCAGGACTCACCAGAGGAAGTGGAATGTCCGAACATCAGAGGGCCTTGTGGACTCTGTCTGTGCCAGTGTCCTCTTCCTACAGTGATGCAATGCAGGGTTTCACTCGCCAGAGCTTTGTCACCAGTGAACAACACAAGGAGGCAAGAACGTCAAGGACAAAAAGAGATCGTGAAGACCTGGAGAAAATTGCAGATAAACTCGAGACCTTTTCACCTTTCTCTGATGATGTGTCTCTTCGCAACATTGTCACCAGTGTCAATGCAAACAAGGATGTGAATGTCCATAACCTGTTCACCATTGGCAGAGAAATAGTGGCAACAATGGAGGATCAATCACTGTTTTCAGTTAAGTACAAGCGGTCAATGAAAGCCAAGACCCTGGCATCCAGTGAGGTTATTGACGTTGCTAAGGACAAAACAATAGACCCCGCTCTTTTGTTCTACTCTCTGCAAAGAAGTTGGTCAGCCAAAATCTTTGTTACACCTGAACGACTGCCACCGACCTCCTCTGCAACATAGTATCATGCCTTCGGAGTTACCTCCAAGTGATGCTTTGGATAGACAATGGTGAGGCCATGGACACTACTGAATGGGGATGGGAATTGCAGAACAACAGTCTAGTTCCAGTGATGATGGATACTTCACCCGCGCCAGAAACACTTCTGAAAATAATTCACTGCAATTGTTCTCGTGGTTGTAGTACACTTTGGTGCACTTGCAAAAGACACGGGTATGCGGACCATGTCAAGAAGGGCATTGTGACAATATGAGTGAGGAAGCAGTGTCTGATGATGAAAATAGTGACTATTGACCTGACACGCTTATTCAGTGATGAAGTACTGTAGGTCTTACAATGCACTGTGTATTAATTCTATAATTTCTAGAAATGTACATATATGTCATGACGTCATTGATGACGTCATGACCTCGCCTGTCCATGTAGTTAGTATAAAACTTTGTATAAAAATTGTTATATGAAAATATATAGTATACAAAATGCAATATCTTCTGTAACCTAAAGCTACAGCTTTGAAATAGGGAAATATTCGTTATTTTTAGTGTGATGGCTGTCATCGTCTTATGACATCATAGTTAGGATCTTTGTGGTGATCAATTTTTGGAAAACTTTTAATATGTTGTTCCCCACATATAATAGTAATAAAAAAAATCATAAAACGCTTTCTTGGAATTTGTTCCGGGTCAAACCGTATTTTGACTGGACTACAAGACTAAAGTCAGCGCAGCCGTCTACCAGGAAATTTTTAGAGCATTTCATATTTCCCTCTGCCGACAAGCTTTTTTTGGAGCTAGAAATGTCATTCTCCAGCAGGACATGGCCCCTGTCCACATTGACAAAAGTACCAATACCTGGTGTACAAACAACAATATCACTGTGCTTGATTGGCAGCAAATGCGCCTGACCTTAACCTACAGAGAATCTTTGAAGTATTGTCAAGAGGAAGATGAGAGACACCAGACCCAACAATGCAGACGAGCTGAAGGCTGCTATCAAAGCAACCTGGGCTTCCATAACTCCTCAGCAGTTCCACAGGCTGATCGCCTCCATGTCACGCTGCATTGATGCAGTAATTGATGCAAAAGGAGCCCCGACCAAGTACTGAGGGCATTTACTGAACATACATTTCAGTAGGACAACATTTCGGATTGTAAAATAATTTTCCAAGCTGGTGTTATAAAGTATTCTAATTTACTGAGATAATGACTTTTGGGTTTTCATTGTCTTTAAGCGATAATCATCAGCATTAACAGAAATAAACATTGAAATAGATCACTCTGTGTGTAATGACTCTATAGAATATAGGAGATTCACTTTTTGTGTTGAAGAACTGAAATAAATTAACTTTTTGATAATATTCTGATTTTGTGAGAAGCACCTGTATATTGATGCTGTGTTTGCGTGAAGGAATTCAGTACTGTACAGTCATAGGAGACCTTAAGGTGTTACACACATCTTTTCCGGTGAATTTATGTGCTGTGAATCAATTTTTTATTCAATAATGTTCGAACCCCTGCAAATTCAAACTTTAGAAGATTTAATCATCCCTAGTGGTGATGCATATTTGTATGCTGACCCAACTATGACAGTCATAGTTTTGACAACTTACAAAAAAATGTGTATTTTTGCCCATTTTGCTATTGTCATATGAGCTTGGAGTGGCTTTAAAAAAAATTATACTCTCCTCACCACTACCCTCCATCCACCATAGTTTATCACCCATTCATTCAATCTCCCCCTATGGAAATTCTGTTTTCTTTTTCTCAGGTGGAGCACTGGACATCCTCTTCAGGATCTTCAGTCTTCTCTGGCGCTTTAGTTGCTGGTTTGGCCATGGCGATGCACTTCATGACATTGTGCTTCAAATTAAATAGATTTAATGAAAATTGAATTTCCTGGCCAAATTCAAGCAAACTCCACAGTTGGAATTTGGGCAGATTTGCACATCACTGGACATAAAATAAGAAATGCAACCATTTGATAACCTACTGTCATATTGAGTATGGGGTGTAAAACAGTCAACAAGTACGTGTCATCTCCGATGAGTTTTCCTTGTGTGTGAGAGTCGGAGAGTTGAGTATTCCTCCCTCCCCAGTGATGTGTGAAATTAACAGGGAACGTCAAATTATGGAGATGGTGTCACCTCTTTATTGTGATGTGAAGTGTGTTTGTGGGAAAGACACACTTCTTGAGCTCGGAGAGTTGTCCAGCCCTTTGGTGTCGCTTAACACTTTTGATGTTTCCTTTGCAACAGAGTACATAGATGTCATGAAGCCCCATAGCAGTTGTCTGTATTTGCACCCTCTATACAAAAAATATTTGGTTGATCAGACGGGGTCACGAGACATAGCCACTTTCACATAAGGACATACCGCCCAACTTCTGAACAGAGGATGAGGGAAATAAATTGTGACATGTACAAAGGAATAGTGCCCCTAATGAAGCCCCTACATGTTCTATCTGACTACGGATTTCTTTTGACAAGCAATTGTATAACTAATATTTCTTCCAATCTATTATGTAATAGCTCAATTCCCTTTGCTATTGCCCTAAAAACATGACCATATCCAATAATAAACAGAGATTATTCGGACTGACAACAGAGTGTGTGTTTTTCTGTTTTATTGTTCATTCCCTAGGTACCTAAGCTATAGCAATATTTGAGGATGAACCATAGGAGAAGAAATCACCTCACTGACAATAGACCCCATACTATGTGATAAATGCACCTCACACTTAATATTATAGCCCACGGTGAATTTCCTCACACAATTTGTCCCAACAATAACCCCACACGCACAGTATGACAACCCACCCCCCACTAAGCACCCACAGTTTGATGCACCTACAATGATCCCACACACAATATGATGCCCCCTAATGAAGTTTGATGGCCCCCACAGTCAACTCACAAAGAATAATGTACCGCACAATTCCTCCACATATTATGTGGATCACAGCTACCCCACACAGCATGACGGTCGCCAAAGTCCACACCTACACAGAATAATGGCCCCACAGTCCCTTACACAATGTGATGGCCCTACAATCCCTCATACATTATGATGACTCCACAGTTCCTCACACAGTATGATAGACTCACAGTGCCTCACACAACATGATGGCCCGCATAGTCCTCCACACAGTATGATGACTCCCACAGTCCAGAACATAGTTTGATGACTACAGGAGTTCATAAAATATATGTGTTCATAATAGATATTGTCTGTCCATGATTTTCTAATATACTGTCCAGAAATGTCAAGTTTGCCACTCTGATGTCAGCATACAATATGAGAGTCTGCGAAGGGAGTCTTGATAGGAGAAATCTAAAGATGGTGGGATTATTAACTTGTGAGGTTTAGGTCCTGCTATGCCGCCATCTTTTTGGAAGCATGCTGGCACATGCCCAGGTGAACTACAAGAATTAGGGACCATCCTGATTGGGTACACCTTGTTGCGGTGGGATGGGTTTTACACACTTTTGATCATAATATTGTCAACTGAATCCCCTATGTTATTTCCATAAACTATTGCTATGTGGTTATTTACTTACTGTAGGGTATTTGCTAATTTGTTTCTTCTCCTAGATTCTGTCTGCTAATGGCCACAATGTGAATGTGCACCTACACATTGCACTTATACCAATATGTATACAAATTCCTGTACAAAGAAAAAAAAATGTCCCATGAAAAGTAAGGTCAAAAGCTTTGGATGTTAAGCCCCCTCAAAAAACAAGGAGGCATCCCCTCTGTCTAGAGAAAGAAAGGCTCAGTCTCGGGAAAAGACCAGGCTTCTTCACCATAAGAACAGTGAAGCTCCTAGTTGATCTCAGGAGATGGTCACATCTGAAACCGTCAATGGTTTCAAAAAATGTTTTGATGTTTCCAATGATTTAGAGAAAACTGAAGGACATTTACTTATGGACCAGTGATTAATGGGTTTGGTCACTTTCTGTTAACATTTTCAAGACATCATAACCTGGTGTGTTGTCATTTCCCTAATTTCCTACCATAGCACCTTGACTCTAGGCCCGTCGACTCCATGGAGTTAAACAAACCCTTCCAGAACACCTAAGTTGGGCAGTGAGTGACCTGAGTAAGAGAAGGGGAGCTTTGATGCCTCGCCCTTGAGGGGAACCAGTGATCGATTTCTCACATCCTAACGGAAAGTATGACATTCATTAGGACTTGAAGAGTCAGTGAGAAGAAAGGAAGAGAATAAACATTTCGTTCAAAAATATCAGAAAAATTAAGCTGTATTGTGTTAGTCTTGAAGAATATCCCAGACTTCAGCATGGCAGGCGGAAGTTCTTCCATCGAGCCAGAAGTAATTAAATAAATAAAAGTTAGACCTTCAGTTTATCCCTTTCCTGAGAGCCATTTTTCCAGAAGTAATTGTTCATTTTCACAGCAAATGTCGAGAACATGGACTGCACATCAGGTGTCTTTCTAGAAACGTACACTAAAATAATATTAAATCTAGAAATGAAGGTATTAGACAAAATTCAAATTCAACTGTTCCTTTTTTTCCTGGGAAATTTGATTTGCAGGGACAGCCCTTCTGGACTTAATTTTAAGCAACAGGCCAGATAGAATAACAGAAGTCCGAGTCGATGGGCACCTAGGGAACAGTGACCACAATATAATACAATTCCACTTGTCCTTCAGTAAGGTGCCCTGGAAGGGGGTTATGAAAACGCTGAATTTCAGGAAAGCAAAGTTTGATCAGCTTAGAGAGGACCTTCGCCGAATTGATTGGGACAATGTCCTCAAAACTAGGAGCACAGAAAATAAATGGGAAATATTTAAATCAGTTTTACACACCCACTGCGAGCTAGCCATACCGTACAGAAATAAAAGGGCTAGGAACAGGAAAACACGAATGTGGCTAAATAAGGTGTAAAAAGGGCAATAAATAACAAGAACAAGGCATTTAGGAAGCTAAAACAAGAAGGCAATGAAGAAGCATTAAAAAGTTATAGAGAAAAAATTAAAATGTGTAAAAAAACAAATACATTTAGCAAAAGTGGAAACTGAGAAACTCATTGCTAAGGAAAGTAAAACAAACCCCAAACTATTCTTTAATTATATAAACAGTAAAAAGATTAAAATTGATGGTGTCGGCCCTTTAAAGAACAAGGAGGGTGAAATCATAGAGAGCGATGTGGGAAAAGCAAATGTTTTAAATACTTTTTTCTCAACAGTGTTCACACAGGAAAAGGATTTGCCAGGGGAAATGCAGAGTGATAATGTAAACTCCCCATTAAGTATTACCTGCCTAACCCAGGAAGAAGTGCAGAACCGCCTTAGTAAGATTAAAATTGACAAATCACCAGGCCCTGATGGCATTCACCCTCGAGTATTAAGGGAGTTAAGTAATGTGATAGACAGGCTTCTATTCCTTATATTTAAAGACTCTATAGAAACAGGGTCTGTTCCTTTGATTGGCGGCAAGAAAATGTGGTACTAATATTCAAAAAGGGGTGTAAAAGGGAACCTGGAAACTATAGGCCGGTAAGCTTAACATCTGTTGTGGGTAAAATTTTTGAAGGGTTTCTAAGGGATACCATTATGGAATATCTCAATGTTAATAAATGTTTAACTCCATCCATATCAACATGGATTTATGAAGGATCGCTCCTGTCAAACTAACCTGATCAGCTTCTATGAGGATGTAAGCTCTCAAATGGACCAAGGAGAATCATTGGATGTCATTTATCTCAACTCCTCTAAAGCATTTGACACTGTCCCACATAAAAGATTGGTAAGTAAGATGAGAAAGCTTGGGCTAGGGGAAAATGTGTGTAGATGGGTAGGTAGCTGGCTTAGTGATAGAAAACAAAGAGTGGTTATTACTGGGGCATCCTCAGATTGGGCCAGGGTTACTAGTGGGGTACCACAGGGGTCTGTATTGGGCCCCCTACTATTTAATATATTTATTAATGATCTAGTGGATGGCTTACACAGTAAAATATCAGTATTTGCAGATGATACAAAACTATGTAAGGTAGTTAACACAAAGGAGGACAGTTTGCAACTACAGACAGATTTGAGTAAATTGGAGAATTGGGCTGAAAAATGGCAAATGAGGTTTAACACAGATAAGTGTAAGGTTATGCACATGGGAAGGAGAAACAGATGCTACAATTACTTACTAAATGGGAAACTGCTGGGGAAATCAGACATGGAAAAAGACTTAGGCATCTTAGTCAATAAGAAGCTAAATTGGAGTGCCCAGTGTCAGGCAGCTGCCACCAAAGCAAATAGGGTCATGGGATGCATTAGAAGAGGTCTGGGGACGCGAGATGAAAACATAATTCTCCCTCTGTGCAAATCACTCGTCAGACCGCACTTGGAGTATTGTGTGCAATTTTGGACGCCGGTGCTCAAGAAAGACATTACTGAGCTTGAAAGGGTTCAAAGGCGGGCTACTAAAATGATAAATGGAGTTGGTTCACTACAGTACCCAGAAAGGTCTATTTATTAGGTCTATTTACTCTAGAAAAGAGAAGACTTAGGGGAGACTTAATATATATGTACAAGTATATCAGAGGGCAATACAGAGATCTCTCCAATGAACTGTTTGCACCAAGGACTGTGCCAAGAACAAGGGGGCATTCTTTTCGTTTGGAGGAAAGACAATTTCTGCACCAGCATAGAAGAGGGTGCTTCATGGTAAGAGCAGTGAGGCTCTGGAATTCTCTTCCTGAGGAAGTGGTGATGGCCAACTCACTGAATGAATTTAAGAAAGGAATGGATGCTTTTCTTGTGAGAAACAGTATAGAAGGTTATGAATAACAGAATATTATAGGTAGATGGTTGACCCAGCTTAGGGGAAGAAATTTTTTTCCCTATGGAGAAAATTGGCTTCTACTCTGTGGGTTTTTTGCCTTCCCCAGGATCAACAATGCAGAACAGCTGCACTAAAAATAGGCTGAACTAGATGGACATAAGGTCTTCCTTCAGCCTTCAAAACTATGTTACTATGTTACTATGTTACCTCTCCAGCAACTCTGCTCCTCGTCGCCACTCATCCACTCCTCGTCACATCTTCGGATTGTCCTCATCAGAACTGAAATCCTTGGGCTTCGGTCGCAAGACTCAGACTTCTGGGTTTGTTAGGCTTGGGAAGGTCCTGTGTTTGAGCCCACAAATTTTGCAGCGCACACCGACATAATGGGTGGCAGTGATGTGTAAGGGGCTTCTGTTTTAACATTATGATGGCCTTTTACGATTCAGAAAAATGGTGGCCAATATTGAATCCATGCGGAAGGGAATTGCAAAAAATTCAGCATTTTGGCAAATGTTTGTAAAATTTGAGTAGAGTTCAAATTAATTTCTAATTTATTTGCTCATCTCTAATTAAATTCATTAATTTGTGTTAGGTGAGTATTCCATCCCCTAAAACTTTTATATTATTTCTTTCATCATTAAATTTCCCAGGGATCAACATAAATATTCATCCTGTCCAACGTGACTAGTGTCCTCCTACTATTCAAAACTGTAACTTTATTCACCATTCTTTCGTAGAACAACTTGTGTGCTTTGGGTCGTTGTCTTGAGGAATGACCCATGTCCCACTGAGAATCAGCTCATGGACAGATGTCCAAACATTTTCCTTTTTGTTGATATAATTTAGAATTCCTTGGTCCATCAATGATGGCGGCCGTCCTGGCCCACATGCAACATAATGGACCCAAACCAAGATACTATCACGACTGTGCTGCACAAATTTGACATAAAGCTTATATATCAATGGTAACCAACATCTTTAAGAGTGAAAGTACTGGAAGATCCAAGGAATGTCGCCATTTTTCAAAATGTCAAACAAATGGGTTCATCTGTCTGTTTAAACCCAATTACCTGCAGGATTATGTGAGATAAACGAAGGGACAGCAGAGGATGAGGGTCGATGGTCATATTGGGGATATTCTTCATTCTATGGATCCCCCTATTTCCAGACACCTTAGAAAAACACATGGGGGCAATGAATTTTGTTTAATTAAAGTAGTCCCTATGCCCCTAGTGGGGGGACTGGAACACACTCCTATTGTAAAAAGAGGATGGATGGCTATACTAGCTAGATACGACTAAACCTGAGGCTGAAAGAGGTTATGGCAGCTTTCTTTAGTCCTACAATTTCATCCTCGTACAATACAGCCACCATGCTTCTCTTTGCTCCTACCATTTTTCCTTCCTTTCCTTTTTTTAGAGATTTTGCAGATCCAAATTTCCCATACAAGTCAATCATGGGCAGCACACAGATTCCATCTGTGCTTTTAACATTATAAGGCCTCGATTAAACATCAGACCAATTTTCATCATTTTTTTGGATCAGATTTTCAACAGAGTTTGGTCCATGGGTCAGTTATTACAAGAACACACATTAAAAAAAACCAATGAATGAGACGTAATGGCTGGTTGAGGCTTTGATTGTTTTCTTAGGCCTCTTTCACACATCAGGTTTTCGCCGTCAGGCGCGATCCGGCGCTTTTGACAGAAACCGGATCCGGCGAAATGCAATGCCGGATCCGGTTTCCCCCCTCATTGACTTGCATTTGCGCCGGATCGCGCCGGATGGCCATGCGTTTCATCCGGTTTTCACCGGATCCGGCAATGTGTCGCGATCCGGCGTCTGGAAAAAACGGCTACTGTAACGTTTTTTGTCTCCGGCGTAAAAGCCGGACACGCCGGATCCGGCGCGTCCGGCTTTTTCACACAATGAAAGCCTATGAGCGCCGCAATGCGCCGGATCCGGCGAAAGCCGGATCCGGTGGCCGGATCCGGTTTTTTGGGTCTGAGCATGCTCAGTAGCTCTGCCCACAAGACATATATAAAAGCAAGACAGTGGGACCCACAGCCACACCCAACATGCCACCCAAGAAAGCAACCAAGCGCAGCAGGAGAAGGCAGGAGACCACTGCAGCACCATCAGCACCACCACCACCCCAAATGGAGCAGCAAATGGAACATGCTGAGGAGGGGAGGCCAGCAGCAGATGAGAGACGGTAATTATCAAATCCCCCATTCCTCCAAACTAGGGCTATTGAATATCAAGATATTCATTGGCCCTTTGTTTCTCTTTATTCAACAGCCGCCCAATAGATGCAGCAGCAGCAGCAGCAATGGCAGCAGGTGGAACACCACCCACAGGCATGGAGTGTGGCCACCAGGAAGACAGCACATCATCTTCTGGGAGCCCTCCCTCGCATCGTCAGCGTTTGACGGTAAGTTTTTATTTCCAAAATCCATCATCTCTGTAATATATGACTATTCATTGCCTTTTATTTCAAACCAGGAATCACAAGATGAAGAGGAGCTCCCAGAAGAAAAAGGAAGGGGTGGACAGACACTTGGAGTGGGCTCACAATTGGTAAGTTTTTTGCATCAAACGCAGAAACACAACATCACACTACGCACAACACATAGAAAACAATGTTCTGCAGACCACACACAGCAAACAAATGCCTACATCCAAAGACATAACATTTTTTGTTTTCTTCTCTAGTCTTCCCAATCTGGTGCTCGGCCAAGAGGTCCTCGCAGTGCCTCCCAGGGTCGTCGGCGACAGCAACGCGGCGGTCACCAGCGTGTAAGTATAAATATTTTTGCTTTGTTTTTTTGCACTTTTTATTTCATTTCTTTTGTGGAGGCTAATTATGTTATTTTTGTCTTTTTCTTTAACAGCCTTCACAGCGTGCTCCCGACTCTGACGGTGAGGATGGAGGACTCGATGTGGACCACCTCATCGATCTCGTCAGAGAAAGGGAGCCGCTCTGGAATATGGCTGACCGCCGCCACGCTGACCTTATCGTTACCCGACGACTCTGGGAGGAAATCTGTTCGCTCCTTGTGGGCCGCTGGGAGGACCTCGATGTTCGGGCCCAGATTAAAGAGCGTAAGTATATACAGTACCGGTTGCTTGATGTAAACCAGTGTTTCCCGAACTCCAGTCCTCGTGGTCCCCACGGATCATGTGTTCAGGATTTCTATTTACTATGGAAATCCTGAAAACATGACCCCTGGGGACCATGAGGACTGGAGTTTGTGAAACACTGATGTTGTATACTAACCACTCCTTTCTCGTTTCAGGGAACAGAATTGTGAATCGGTGGCGGTCAGTGAGGGATCGTTTCAAGAAGGAGTTCAATAAAGAGATGCGGGCCCCGAGTGGATCTGGAGGACGCAGGAGCAAGTACAAGTACGCAAAAGCCCTGTCGTTCCTCCAGGAAACAATGGTCACTAGAAGGTAAATATTACACACCACATGTGAAAAAAAATGTTAGATGTAAATTTTTTTTTTCAGCCAGGGCCATACCATGTCAGTATTTTAATTGTTTTTTTTTCTCTTTATTCCACAGCACGGTGAGCAGCACTCGGGAGCCTGCACGATTGGACCCTTCTGAGGCGATCCCTGAGGAGACCGGCACCGAGGGACACTTCGACCGCCCCGGTACATCTGCACCTTCCCAGCCTTCCCACACATTCGACCCATCTGTCCCATCCACCAGCACAGGAGCATCGTGGCCGCCTACATTACATGAAGCTGCTGGTGAGGAGATCGCTTTCCCTTTACCCCACCCTTCTGCCCCTGCCACCTCTAGTACACCTGCGGGTACTGGGCGGCAGCGGCAGAGGGGTCAGGAAAAGACTTATGCGCCAGAGTTCTTGCATCTGAATGCATCTTTCCAGAACTGTCTAAAAGTCTTGTCAGAGCAAATCTCCGCAGGCTATCAGCAGATCAACTCCAGCATTCTGGAGGTGAAGACACTTCTGCAAACATGCATTCAGAAGCAAGATCTTCGCCAAACCACACCTTTTTCAGGTCTGTTGTGGAGCGCATGGAAACGCTCTCTCCTGCCCAGCAGATGCATGTAATGCATTCATGCCACGCTGCTCTCCAGCAAGTTACCTCCCAACCTCCTCCTCCCACCACAGTAGTTCCTCCACCTGCACCCCCTCCAGCCACTTTCCATCCTCCCCCTCCTATTACATCTACACCCCCTCCAGCCACTTTCCATCCTCCCCCTCCTATTACATCTAAACCCTCTCCAGCCACTTTCCATCCTCCCCCTCCTATTACATACCATCCACCTCCCCAGCACCATCCACCTCCCCAGCACCAGCAACCTCCCCAGCACCAGCAACGTCCCCAGCACCAGCAACCTCCCCAGTACCAGCAACCTCCCCAGTACCTGCAAACTCCCCAGTACCAGCAACCTCCCCAGTACCAGACATCTCCCCACTTCCAGCAACCTGCCCCGTACCAGACATCTCCCCACTTCCAGCAACCTGCCCCGTACCAAACTCCTTCCCCATACAACTTGCCATCAACATCATCTGCTCCTACAGTCCCTGCCCAACCCTCCACTCCACCACCCACCACCTCTTCTGCTTCCCACATGTCCACCCATTCTGTAGTTTTTTCCACACCTTCACCTCTAACTGTTCCTTCCCCACCACGATCCCAGTCCTCTCTCCACACTCCCAGTGTCGAAGTGTCCCGCAGCCCCTCCAGCAGTATTTCCACCACACACTACACAGATTTATAATGTGTGTATTTAAATAAAAATGACCAGTTTTATGGTTTCAGTTTTATGGTTTCAAAGCTTTATTAAACAAGTTTATTAAAATTTTAAAAAAGTTTACTAAAAAAAACATTTTTCAATAAAAGTTAAATTATTTTACACTGGTTGTCTGTCATTTCTTTCTGCGGCGAAAAAGGTTAAATACAGGGTATTTAAAAGGTGAAATGGTATTCAAAACCAGGTATATAACTGTGGGTAAATTTTAGCTTTTTGCCACAGTTGTGTTCCTGGTTGTGTTTGAAGCAAAGTATTTCACCTAAAAAGTTGTGTTTATTGTTGGTGATTTCCTAACAATGTACACAACTTTTGTTAAAAGGTGAAATACTTTGCATAAAACACAACCAGGTACACACCTGTGGCCTAAAGCTAAAAATAGAGACCATGACAAGATAGCCAACTTTGGTTGGCAAAGGTATATACTGTTGGTACAGAAGGTGCACAAGTTTGGTTAGGGCACAAATCTTTCACACTCTGTCATCCTGCCAGTGTACTCTGCCTTGAGGTGACATAAAGTATAGTGCAAAATTGTCCCTCATTACTGAAACCGTCACAGAACTTCTAGTGGTAATGTCATGGTAATCTTGCAAGGTGGTTTCTTCAGAGGTGTCCTCAATGGAAATGGGTTCCTTGCAGATAACAAAATTGTGGAGTACCACGCAAGCTTTGATCACCTCGTCCACAGTTTCTGTCTTGAGGTTGATCGCAGTCAATAGGACCCGCCATTTGGCTGTCAGAATACCAAAGGTACATTCAACCATTCTTCTTGCTCTTGTGAGGCGGTAATTAAAAATGCGTTTTGGTCTTGTCAATCCTCTGCTAGAGTACGGTTTCAAAAGGTGTTCTCACAGCTGGAAGGCTTCATCCCCTACACAGACAAATGGCATAGGTGGACCAGATGTTTGCGGCAGCGGTCTAGGTGGTGGGAACTGGAAGGTGTTTCCATACAGTTTACGCCCCATGGCAGACAGTTTGAAAACTTGAGAGTCATTGGAGCGGCCATAGGCCCCAATATCAACCGCAATAAATTTGTATTCCGCGTCAGCTATGGCCATGAGGACAATTGAAAAATATTTCTTGGAATTGAAATATTCAGATCCCGATCCAGCTGGCTTTACAATGCGGATATGTTTCCCGTCCACAGCGCCCAAGCAGTTGGGAAACTGACATATCTGTTGAAACTTGTCAGCAATTTCAATCCACCTCTCTGTTGTGGGCTCTGGTAAAAACTCTTCAGCTAAGGAGTCCCACAGTGCATGGCATGTGTACTTCACAATTCCAGATATGGTGGAAATCCCGAGTCTGTACTGGAAATGCAGTGACGAAAGGGATTCTCCAGTTGCAAGAAATCTGTGGGGAATTAAAAAACAATAAATTAGTTTTAAATCACAGCATTACATACCAAAACTGAGCTATAACACTTGGAGATACAAACTACCACCAACAAGATTGCAGTGAAAGTGTGCTCTGATGCGAGCATATCCAATAAATGTGGCTTACCTTAAAGTCACCATCAGACGCTCTGCGGGTGAAACAGAGAAGCGGCAATAGGTGTCCGCTTTTCTTATGAGGTGTGCAATGCGCTCCACCAAGTAATCAAAATTCTCCATTTTCATCCTAACATATCCAAAAAATTTATCCGGGTTTCGTCGAAGGTCCATGCAGAGTGTAGAATAGACCCCACGCGTCATTCTCTTGGCTGTGATGGGGTGGATCCACAAACGTCGTCTACGATGCCTGATGCGCTGCTGTCTCGCTCTCTCCTTCTCCAGAACAATCACCCTCAAACGATTCGCCTCCGCTATAAAATCCGCCAAATTCTTCAAAATATTTCCAATGACAACATCTTCGCCAGTAACTTGCTCTTCTCTCCAACCTGCACTTTCTCCTCTACAACCTGTCAAAGACGGGCTGTAGGAACACTCTATATATAGTTTTCCAGTAGCCAATCCCGTTCGGAAGGCCACAAGGGTCAATTTTAAAAACCGGATCCGGCGTAATCCGTCGAAAAACGGTTAGAAAAACGGATGGACCGGATGAGACGGATCCGGTTTTGTCTGTCAAGAAAAAGACGGATCCGGCAGAAAACCGGATCCGTCACATCCGGTTTTACGAAACATTTGCCGGATCCGGCGTTCCGGCACGACGCCGGATCGCGCCTGACGCCGAAAACCTGATGTGTGAAAGTAGCCTTAGTTTATGAGAAAATGAATGTCACCAATGTACTTTTTATGATTTCAGTATATCTTCTGTAAAGTTTCTGACATCAATCTCTGCATGCAAGCATTGGTGGTTCAGTGGTGGAATTCTCGCCTGCCACGCGGGATTCCCGGCCGATGCAAGGAGCAATTTTACTTTTGTAACATATTTTTCTTGTTCCTGATTTTTTTTTTTTTAATTCTTACTATTTTATTATTGCTTCATCTACTATAAGTATAAAACTGTGTCAAAGCAATGTTTGCTCAATGTTCTTTTGCTCTGAGTTCTAATTTTAGTGAATGGTGGTGTGAGAATAAAGTGCTTGCTTGAAGAATACAGCAGGAGTCCTCATATCAGGACATTATTCTCCTGTGGTGGTCTTAGGCTACTTTCACACATCCGGTTTTTTTAATTCGGCACGATCCAGTGAAATGTGTAACAACCGGACCCGACACTGGATCCGTTTTTTTCCCATAGAGTTGTATTTTCGCCGCATCGTGCTGGATGGGTATCCGTCACCTCCAGTTTTTGCCGAATATGGCAAAAAGGTGCCGTCGTTTTTTGGCATCGCCGGACCGGTTTTCTGAACAGCACATGCCCGGAGCCTCTGAGTTCTAACCCTTGGTGTGGCGAATCTCTCTCTCTCCTCTCCGCACTGCTCCCAGATCATACCTGTGCGTGCGCTGCTCCTTTAAATCTCTGACACACCGTATCTGGCCACGTAAAACCATCCAGTGTCAACGCAACATCCCGGATCCGCTCCAAAGGCTTTTCGCCGCACGGCGCCAGATTCAAAAAGCCGGATGTGTGAAAGTAGCCTGTGATGATGTGATATGCAATGTGGATATCATTTTGTGTATATTTCTATTTCACTGATTTTCATAGTGTTTTTCTTGTGGCCTTGTATGTCTATAGTCTGACTGTATCTGTCTCTTGATGATCCCCTGTAGTTCCTTAATCCCCAAGGCTCCTTTGTCTCCTCAACCTGTCTGACTACCCCTGGACATAAGGAGGGGGCTGGGGAGGACAGGAGCTGTACACAAGGAAGGGGGTGGGGAGGAGTGGAGGTGGACAAGTCAGTTCCTGTGTGAAGAGCTTCGTGAAGACTGCACCCCAGAGAGAAGGATCCATTTTGTCCTCTGGCTGCTAGAGTTTTAGAATCTCGTCTCCCTGGACATTTCATCCTGTTACTTGACTGCATTCTTGTTCTGGACTATTGCATCCTCAGTGTGGTGGATTGTTTATGGACCTTCTAATTTTGCCTGTAATAAAGGTCTTGGGATTGTTCACACTTCCCTCGCTCTGTTGATTGTGTGGTATCGGAGAAGGACCCCGTGACATAGCCTTATATACATAAGGGCAGTATTATAGTAGTTATAATCTTGTGCATAGGGGCAGTATTATAGGAGCTATATTCTTGTACATAGGGGCAGTATTATAGGAGCTATAGTCTTGTACATAGGGGCAGTATTATAGTAGTTATATTCTTGTACATAGGGGTAGTATTATAGTAGCTATATTCTTGTACATAGAGGCAGTATTATAGTAGTTATATTCTTGTACATAGGGGGCAGTATTATAGTAGTTATATTCTTGTACATAGGGGCAGTATTATAGTAGTTATATTCTTGTACATAGGGGTAGTATTATAGTAGTTATATTCTTGTACATAGAGGCAGTATTATAGTAGTTATATTCTTGCACATAAGGGCAGTATTATAGTAGTTATATTCTTGTACATAGGGGCAGTATTATAGTAGTTATATTCTTGTACATAGGGGCAGTATTATAGTAGTTATATTCTTGTACATAGGGGAAGTATTATAGTAGTTATATTCTTGTACATAGGGGCAGTATTATAGTATTTATATTCTTGTCCATAGGAAGCAGTATTATAGTAGTTATATTCTTGTACATGGGGGCAGTATTATAGTAGTTATATTCATGTACATAGGAGCAGTATTATAGTAGTTATATTCTTGTACATAGGGGGCAGTATTATAGTAGTTATATTCTTGTACATAGGAGCAGTATTATAGTAGTTATATTCTTGTACATTGGAGCAGTATTATAATAGTTAAATTCCTGTACATAGGAGCAGTATTATAGTAGTTATATTCTTGTACATAGGGGCAGTATTATAGTATTTATATTCTTGTCCATAGGAAGCAGTATTATAGTAGATATATTCTTGTACATGGGGGCAGTATTATAGTAGTTATATTCATGTACATAGGGGCAGTATTATAGTAGTTATATTCATGTACATAGGAGCAGTATTATAGTAGTTATATTCATGTACATAGGAGCAGTATTATAGTAGTTATATTCATGTACATAGAAGCAGTATTATAGTAGTTATATTCTTGTGCATAGGGGCAGTATTATAGTAGTTATATTCTTGTACATAGGGGCAGTATTATAGTAGTTATATTCTTGTACATTGGAGCAGTATTATAATAGTTATATTCCTGTACATAGGAGCAGTATTATAGTAGTTATATTCTTGTACATAGGGAGCAGTATTATAGTAGTTATATTCTTGTACATAGGAGCAGTATTATAGTAGTTATATTCTTGTACATAGGGGCAGTATTATAGTAGTTATATTCTTGTACATAGGAGCAATATTATAGTAGTTATATTCTTGCACATAGGGGCAGTATTATAGTAGTTATATTCTGTACATAGGGGGCAGTATTATAGTAGCTACATACTTGTACATAGGAGAAGCATTATAGTAGTTATATTCTTGTACATAGGGGGCAGTATTATAGTAGTTATATTCTGTACATAGGGGGCAGTATTATAGTAGCTACATACTTGTACATAGGAGCAGCATTATAGTAGTTATATTCTTGTACATAGGGGGCAGTATTATAGTAGTTATATTCTTATACATAGGGAGCAGCATTATAGTAGTTATATTCTTGTACATAGGGGCAGTATTATAGTAGTTATATTCTTGTACATAGGGGGCAGTATTATAGTAGTTACATTCTCGTACATAGGAGCAGTATTATAGTAGTTATATTCTTGTACACAGGGGCAGTATTATAGTAGTTATATTCTTGTGCATATGGGCAGTATTATAGTAGTTATATTCTTGTACATAGGGGCAGTATTATAGTAGTTATAATCTTGTGCATAGGGGCAGTATTATAGGAGCTATATTCTTGAACATAGGGACAGTATTATAGCAGTTATATTCTTGTACATAGGGGGCAGTATTATAGTAGTTATATTCTTGCACATAGGGGGCAGTATTATAGTAGTTATATTCTTGTACATAGGGGGCAGTATTATAGTAGTTATATTCTTGTACATAGGGGCAGTATTATAGTAGTTATATTCTTGTCCATAGTAAGCAGTATTATAGCAGTTATATTCTTGTACATAGGGAGCAGTAATTTAGTAGTTATATTCTTGTACATAGGGGCAGTATTATAGTAGTTATATTCTTGTACATAGGGGCAGTATTATAGTAGTTATAATCTTGTGCATATGGGGCAGTATTATAGGTGCTATATGCTTGTACATAGGGGCTGTATTATAGTAGTTATATTCTTGTACATAGGGGCAGTATTATAGTAGTTATATTCTTGTACATAGGGGCAGTATTATAGTAGCTATATTCTTGTACATAGGGGGCAGTATTATAGTAGTTATATTCTTGTACATAGAAGCAGTATTATAGTAGTTATATTCTTGTATATAGGGGAAGTATTATAGTAGTTATATTCTTGTACATAGGAGCAGTATTGTAGTAGATATATTCTTGTACATAGGGGCAGTATTATAGTAGTTATATTCTTGTACATAGGGGCAGTATTATAGTAGTTATATTCTTGCATATAGGAGCAGTATTATAGTAGTTATATTCTTGTACATAGGGGGCAGTATTATAGTAGTTATATTCTTGTACATATGGGCAGTATTATAGTAGTTATATTCTTGTACATAGGGGCAGTATTATAGTAGTTATAATCTTGTGCATATGGGGCAGTATTATAGGTGCTATATGCTTGTACATAGGGGCTGTATTATAGTAGTTATATTCTTGTACATAGGGGCAGTATTATAGTAGTTATATTCTTGTACATAGGGGCAGTATTATAGTAGCTATATTCTTGTACATAGGGGGCAGTATTATAGTAGTTATATTCTTGTACATAGAAGCAGTATTATAGTAGTTATATTCTTGTATATAGGGGAAGTATTATAGTAGTTATATTCTTGTACATAGGAGCAGTATTGTAGTAGATATATTCTTGTACATAGGGGCAGTATTATAGTAGTTATATTCTTGTACATAGGGGCAGTATTATAGTAGTTATATTCTTGCATATAGGAGCAGTATTATAGTAGTTATATTCTTGTACATAGAGGGCAGTATTATAGTAGTTATATTCTTGTACATAGGGCAGCATTATAGTAGTTATATTCTTGTACATAGGGGCAGTATTATAGTAGTTATATTCTTGTACATAGGGAGCAGTATTATAGTAGTTATATTCTTGTACATAGGGGGCAGTATTATCGTAGTTATATTCTTGTACATAGGAGCAATATTATAGTAGTTATATTCTTGTACATAGGGGACAGTATTATAGTAGTTATATTCTGTACATAGGGGGCAGTATTATAGTAGTTACATTCTTGTACATAGGAGCAGTATTATAGTAGTTATATTCTTGCACATAGGAGAAGTATTATAGTAGTTATATTCTTGTACATAGGGGGCAGTATTATAGTAGTTATATTCTTGTATATAGGGGAAGTATTATAGTAGTTATATTCTTGTACATAGGGCAGCTTTATAGTAGTTATATTCTTGTACATAGGGGCAGTATTATAGTAGTTATATTCTTGTACATAGGGGGCAGTATTATAGTAGTTATATTCTTGTACATAGGGGGCAGTATTATCGTAGTTATATTCTTGTACATAGGAGCAATATTATAGTAGTTATATTCTTGTACATAGGGGACAGTATTATAGTAGTTATATTCTGTACATAGGGGGCAGTATTATAGTAGTTACATTCTTGTACATAGGAGCAGCATTATAGTAGTTATATTCTTGTACATAGGGGGCAGTATTATAGTAGTTATATTCTTGTACATAGGGGGCAGTATTATAGTAGTTATATTGTTATACATAGGTGGCAGTATTATAGTAGTTATATTCTTGTACATAGGGGCAGTATTATAGTAGTTATATTCTTGTACATAGGGGGCAGTATTATAGTAGTTACATTCTTGGACATAGGAGCAGTATTAAAGTAGTTATATTCTTGTATATAAGGGCAGTATTATAGTAGTTATATTCTTGAACATAGGGCAGCATTATAGTAGTTATATTCTTGTACATAGGAGGCAGTATTATAGTAGTTATATTCTTGTACATAGGGGCAGTATTATAGTAGTTATATTCTTGTACATAGGGGGCAGTATTATAGTAGTTATATTCTTATACATAGGGAGCAGTATTATAGTAGCTATATTCTTGTACATTGGGGCAGTATTATAGTAGTTATATTCTTATACATAGGGGGCAGTATTATAGTAGTTACATTCTTGGACATAGGAGCAGTATTATAGTAGCTATATTCTTGTACATAGAGGGCGGTATTATAGTAGTTATATTCTTGTTCATAGGGGCAGTATTATAGTAGTTATATTCTTGCACATAGGGGGCAGTATTATAGTAGTTATATTCTTGTACATAGGGGGCAGCATTATAGTAGTTATATTCTTGTTCATAGCGGCAGTAATATAATGATTATATACTTGTAAATGCAAAGTCAGTATTACAGCAGTTGATGTTTTAAAGTATTTCCTTAGATTTTCTAGTTTTCTACCACATTTTGACACATTATACTTGTTACAGCTTCTCAGCACACAGTATTACACAGGATTGGATAACAGCGTATAGATACAGAAGGGCTGAAGACTGTTACATGTAGAAGGCTTAGATACAGCAGACATCTGGCACTATGTAGACGTCTCTGCAGATACAGATGTGGAGTGTGAGCTGATGACGTGGACCTTGTATTTGACATGTTGATCACTAGAGGTCTTTTCTCCTCCCAGTAAATTTGGGAGGGCAGAGGTCCTTGTATAATTTTGTGTCTTCATGTTTGGACTGAAAACCTGAGAAAGCAGACAGAATTTTCATAATGAATATTCTAATGTGAAAATTTCTTCTTCAGAGAAGAAGACAGGAACTCTGGTTTCACACATTAGAGGTAACAAAATCCAATATGTCGATATTAACCTTTTGAAAGCAATTTTAATAAAATAATACATTTTGAAAGCCTGAATTCATGCTCTAAATCGCATTAAAAATTGACTAAGCGCAACAGAAAAAGTGCACTAGGATACGGGTTTCTTGAAACCCTCTCCCAAAAGAGAAGGGTCCTCAAATCATTTCTCGTCCCTTCATGCCAGAAGGCCACAGCCAGGGTCAGGGACAAATAACCTCTTCTAGCCAAAGCCAAAGGAGACCCAGTGTTACCACCTAAGCGAGAACTGGGAGCCTTCATCTGTCGGTAAACCTGCCGAGAGAGGATAACCAGTAGTCAGGGGATCAGAATCTGATGGCCACACACTCCCCCAGACCTGACAAGAGAGGAGCCCATAAAGGAACCACATCCTGACAAAATCCAAACATACAAAGGGTGACACACAGTGAAACATATATAAAATTCAATATAGACGGTTGCTCAATGTAATACTGACCGGACCTTCGACCTACAATTTAAGACATTTCTCATCCTAAGGCCAAAATGCCTGGAAAAGGGTGTGTGCTCGAAGACTGAAAAAGGTGAAGTTATATACAAAGTGCCAAAATTAATGTGGGGTTCCCAATCCCAGTAAATTAAAGCATCCCACGGTCACCACCCATGGGGAACTTCATACTTCAGGCTTTCAATCTTCCCCGGGCTATGCTTTTTATCAGATGTCTATATAAGCCATCCGTATACTAACTAGCGCACCAAACCCAATCTGTATGTTATCAATCTACTAGGGTGTCCTGCTCTCTTAGCCGCCTATTCGGGAAAAAAAAAAGCAAAACCATGTGGCATAGGATAAGAAGCTCCATTTTCAGACACTTGTTTCAGGAGTTTTACTCCTCATTAGTGAAAAGCAGGAGAACTGGTTGACTATGTGAGAGGGTAAAGTTTCTCCTTGTCATGCACTAATTTGGTGTAGCACATGCAATGCTCCTCTGGACATTTGAAATATGCAAATACCCTCTTCCAAAAGAAAGAGAACTTTACCTCGTTTATCATCCGATGTTATAGAAAAGATTACTCCATTAAACTTAGATTGCATTTACTGGATTTTATTGCAATTCTTTTTTTTTTTATAAAAGAAAATCAGCGATTTGCCCTTAATCCCTCATATTTGTGGCATGCTCGAACATTCATGTGGTTTCAATTGTGGCGGCCTTGCTTACATGAAATGAAAATGATCGGACATTATAATCCAACATGACCCATCAGGGAGAAAGTTGTGAGACCCCATATGCATCAGGTGATCATGTGGTCCTGTTGAAAATGGCGGGTTCAAGCACCAGTACCACTTAATGTAGTAGGCGCAGCTCTTAACTCTCGAGATTGAAGTACATTTCTAGAGTTACACCCGAAAGTTAGGGTCATCGATTTTCTCTAATCCGAAAGAATCGGGCAAATTATGCCAACCACACGATTGGAGTGTGATCTTAATGTGATCCCTTTTGGGGAGGCAAAGATGGGGGAAAAAAAGGTGTCTGTCTTCTCCACTCTCTCAGTCCATGAAACTCGAACTGTACTCATATGTCATCCACAGGCAGTGCGATGATTTCCACGGACTCATTGACTCATCAGATATAATTTGGACTCGCTGTGACTTTTTCCATGGATAGACTCTGTCCAAGGAAAAATTGGTCATTTACACAGCCCCATAGACTGATATTGGTCTGAGTGCAATCTTTAATGAATGGGCCTCTATGTGTCCACATGTCTACAGTAAAGATGTGGCTGAGAAGACCAAACGATTTGACAATGGACAGAATTCTACTTAAAAGTGTGTGACAAAAAGTCCCTAGTCTCACTTTATGCCATTGCTGTGTGGGAATTTCCCACGCAGCAATGGCATAAAGTGAGACTAGGGACTTTTTTTTTTAAGTGGCGGAGGAATACAGTGCGGAAGGATACCTACCTTCCGTCATTGGATTCCTGCAGCCCGTAGAGAGCGGCAGCATCAGCTGATGCTGCAGTTCTCTACCCAAGATCGTCGTGGGACACACTCGTGGACTGCTTCGGATCATGGGTGAGTATTTTTGTGGTTTGTTATGTTAATATTTATTCCGTAAAAGACAATGGCTTCGGGGAACAATGTGACAAGTATTGGTAAGTATGTTACTCTATGTTATATGTACTGTATGTCTATGTATGTATTGTATGAATGTATTGTATGTAGCATGTATGTAGTATATATGTAGTATGTATGTAGCATGCATGTAGTATGTATGCAGTATGTATGTAGTATGTATGTAGCATGTAGTATGTATGTAGCATGCATGTAGTATGTATGTAGCATGTATGTAGTATGTATGTAGCATGTAATATATATGTAGTATGTATGTAGTATGTATTTGGCATGTAGTATGTATGTAGCATGCATGTAGTATGTATGTAGTATGTATGTAGCATGTAGTATGTATGTAGCATGCATGTAGTATATATGTAGTATGTATGTAGCATGTAGTATGTATGTAGCATGCATGTAGTATGTATGTAGCATGCATGTAGTATGTATGTAGCATGCATGTAGTATGTATGTAGCATGCATGTAGTATGTATGTAGTATGTATGTAGCATGCATGTAGTATGTATGTAGCATGTAGTATGTATGTAGCATGCATGTAGTATGTATGTAGTATGTATGTAGTATGTATGTAGCATGTAGTATGTATGTAGCATGCATGTATTATGTATGTAGCATGCATGTAGTATATATGTAGCATGCATGTAGTATGTATGTAGTATGTATGTAGCATGCATGTAGTATGTATGTAGCATGCATGTAGTATGTAGCATGTATGTAGTATGCATGTAGTATGTATGTTACATGTAGTATATATGTAGTATGCATGTTGCATGCATGTAGTATGTAGCATGTATGTAGTATGCATGTAGTATATATGTAGTATGTATGTTACATGTAGTATGCATGTTGCATGCATGTAGTATATATGTTGTATGTATGTAGTATATATGTAGTATGTATGTTGCATGTAGTATATATGTAGTATGCATGTTGCATGTAGTATATGTAGTATGTATGTTACATGTAGTATGCATGTTGTATGTATGTAGCATGTAATTTTTTTTTTTTTTTTTTTTTTTTTTACATTCAACACATTAGCCGGATGATGGGACTACTACTGTCCCATCATTGGCTAATGTGTCAATCACTGTCATGGTAGCAGGCATCGCCCGATGGGACTTGTAGTCCCGTCGGACGATGCCTGCACAGCCCCCCGGCAGGCCGGCACAGCCCCCCGGAGCCTGCACAGACCACCTGCAGGCCGGCACAGCCCCCCGGAGCCTGCACAGCCCCCCGGCAGGCCGGCACAGCCCCCCGGAGCCTGCACAGCCCCCCGGCAGGCCGGCACAGCCCCCCGGCAGGCCGGCACAGACCACCGGAGCCTGCACAGACCCCCTGGCAGGCCGGCACAGCCCCCCGAAAGGCCCGTACAGACCCCAGAGAGGCTGTACAAGGCAAAAACAGGGTTTTTCTTATTCCGATACCGGAAGTCCCATAGACTTGAATGGGACTTCCGGTATCGGAATCGGCGATACCGATACTTTTTTTTAAGATCGGCCGATCCATTCCGATCCGATACTTTGAAGTATCAGACGGTATCGCTCAACTCTAATCAACACATAAAATCAAACAATTTTGTTCCTGTCTTAAGTCTAGTGCCTAACGTTACCTTCAGTCTCCTGACACCGTATGTACAATTTGTCCGTGATTTGCTGTTGCATTGAGATTTAATAAATACAAAATCCAATAGACATTCAATAAAAATCCCAGAAACTTCACATAAGAGATATAATTGCACATTAATTATAGATGAGCAGATCGATTTTGATCCAGCTGTAAGGGGGTGGAAAGCGAAACATTTAATTAATCAATGTTCCACAGCACTAACAACCAAATGCTGCCATCTGCTGGTTGAACCAAACAGACAGGAACGGAAAGATGGGGAAAGTGTTCCTGGAGTGAAGAGCTTGAAGGGGACTCCAGGTCAAGTGACAGCTGTGGCGCAGTTGCTAAATATAATAGGCTATGATGATGAAACAGGATGTGAGAAAGAGAGGACACTTGAGCAATGTAACGATTCCGTGGTCACCTCCGAAGTGGAGCTACCTAAGAGTGATTTAACACCGGGGCAGGCAAGGCATCGTTGGTCAAGCACCGATGTCCAGACTCCTCCGGTCAAGACCCAACATCCAGACTTCCCCAATCAAGACCCAACGTCCAGACTTCCCCAATCAAGACCCAACGTCCAGACTTCGTCAGTCAAGACCCAACGTCCAGACTTCCCCAATCAAGACCCAATGTTCAGACTTCCTAGGTCAAGCTTCGAAGGTTGGAGGCTGATATTTGGAATAGACAGTACGTCTGTCGAGTTGACAAGAAGTTCTGAGTAAATCGGGCCGTTACTGCCAGCGTAAACGTACGATACATTGAGTTTGTCAGGTATGTACTTCATTGAACGAAGGTGGCCAGTGTGACTAATATGCTGGGCACCAAGTAACTCACTTATTGGGGACTTGGGTCTAGCGGGGAGTAACAGTGACATCCGTTAGGGTCAGTTTAATGATCAGTGGCGCTTAAAGAGAACACAACGGTGACAGGCCTAATATTGGGAGTGATGCTTGTTAACCTGAGACATAAAAGCATTAATTGATTAATTGTCATTTAACTGCTAAATAATAAGGATATTGTACATAAATTGGCCATTGAATAAGATATTGCATTTAGTTTAGCACATGTTGTAAAATACTGTTTTACTCTTATCATTGTTACTTATAAGTTTGTGTTTATTTGCATATATATATATATATATATATTGTCACGTCCGCCATGTCTGTTTGTCTCAAGAACTCCTGGAGCGATGTGCATGCGCATGTTTTGCCTGCTGTCCTGCATGTTCGCTAGAGCAGTGTGCAGACTCACCTCATGTCTGAGCTGCAGGATCCCTGCGTTTCTGCTCTGCCTTCTGTGATCTTCTCGTCATGTCTAGAATCCCGGATCATGTGTTCTTCCTAGGATCCTGCACTGGTTGGTTCGGTGATCATCTCGTCATGTCTGAAACCCTGATCATGTGACGTTTCCTAAGATCCTGCACTGTCTGGTTCTGCTATCATCTCGTCATGTCTAGAATCCCGGAAGTTCTCCCCTGGTCCTGACCTGGAGGAGGAGGTGCTATGCCCTATATCAGGCCGCCTCTTCCTATGCTCAGGGCCTGATTATTGTGTTGCTTCCCTGCAAGGCTCTGGGTCTGTGGGGTTGCTCCCTCTATTCTGTGCCCTTGCACTTTGCTCTGTAGTGCGTCTCTGCACACGCTCCGTGCTCGTATTCCGCCTCTTGTCTTGTGCCATGTCTTGTGTTGTCCCTCGTGCCATGTTTGTCTTTGCCTTGCTTTGCCTTGTAGTCCTTCTGCTGTTCTTTGTCTTAGTCTGTTTTGCTATGTCTCGCCTTAGCTATGCTTTGACTTGTAGTCCTTCCTTTGTTCTCTGCCTCGCCTGTTTTGCCATGTCTTGCTTTTGCTATGCTTTGACTTGTAGTCCTCCCTGTGTTCTCTGCCTTGCTATTCCTTGCTTTGTGTTCCTCCCTATGGTCTCAGTCTTTGCTTGCTCTGCCTCACTCTCTCCTATGGTGCTCTGTAGTGCTCCCTGGCACACGCACCATTTCTCCTCTCCTTAGTGCTCGTTTCTATGTCTAGTCCCAAGGTTCTCCCTTGGCCCGGCTCTGGGCTTCGCCTACGCTCCGCTGCTAGACTCTTTCCTATTATGCTCTCTTGCACGTTTCTAGGCTAGTCCCAAGGTTCCCCCTTGGCCCGGCTCTGGGCTTCGGCCTACGCTCCGCTGCTAGCTCTGTTCTTGCTCTGATCTGCTTCCGTTCCTGGTTCTGTACTCTGCTTAAGCCCTGCCTTGTTTCTCGTCTTGTCTTCCCCTGCTCTGTTTCTGCCTGTATTCCTTGCCTTGTTCCCTGCCTTGTCCTTGCATTGAACCCCGGCGTGGGTTCCCCTTGGCCGTCTCCTGTGCCGTGGTAAGTGCCACGTGTTTGTGTACAGCCGTGTGTACTGGCCAGTGTGGCGTGCCCCCTGCGTGGCTCCTAGCACGCACCCTGCCTTGAACCCTGGCGTGGCTCCTAGCACGCACCCTGCCCTGAACCTGGCGTGGCTCCTAGCACGAAGGTTCCTTTGCCCCCTCCTGTGCCTTAGTCGTGCCTCGTGCTGGCGTTACAGCCGTGTGCATTGGCCAGTGAGGTGTGCGTCCCTGCGTAGCTCCTAGCACGCAGCCCTGCTCTGAACCCTGGCGTGTCTCTACACGCACTCTGTCTTGTACCTTGGCGTGTCTCTACACGCACTCTGTCTTGTACCTTGGCGTGTCTCTACACGCACTCTGTCTTGTACCTTGGCGTGTCCCCTACACACGCACCTCGCTTTGAACCCTGGCGTGTCCCCTACACACGCACCTTGCCTTGCACCTAGTCTTGAACCCTGGTGTGTCCCCTACACACGCACCTAGCCTTGGACCCTGGCGTGTCCCCTACACACGCACCTAGCCTTGGACCTTGGCGTGTTCCCTAAACACGCACCCTGCTTGGATATCTGTCGTGCCTCCTTGCCTGAACCCTGGTTTGCCTGCCGGATGCCCGGAACCTGCCGACCGTTGCCAGAGGTCCGGAACCAGATGACTACGGCCTGATGTCCGGAGCTGACGTCCGCAGCCTGATCCCTGGACCCTGTCGGTTTGCCAGCAGTCCGGAGTCCGATGCCATCTTGCCATTACCTGTGCCTAGGCGTGCCATCTGGCACGTACCATGTTATGGACCTTGGCGTGCCCACGCGCGCACCTTGCACGTTTTGCTTGTTTTCTCTGTATGTGATCTTGTGTTATTCTAATGAAGATACCTTGCACCTACGTCTAGTCTCGTCTTGCTTCCTGCTTGTCGTCAGACACTCGTCTAGTGTCCCCTGAGCCGGCCGTCTGGTCCCAGCAGTCGTGGTGGCTCACCCCCTTGGTCTTGCCCCTGACACTCCCTGTATAGGGGGTGGATTCTCACAAGGTCAGCTCGCCCTCGGTGGGTGGGTGCCACGACCCAGAGGGTCCACTCAAAAAATGGGCTCAGCAGGAGCTGAGTCCGTCACAGTTAATCAGGCCATGGACTCCGCTGGTACCTCGGCTACCCGTCTGATGACCCGTCTGTTATAGAATCTGATCTGCTCTGTCTCCTGGACTCTCCTGAATATGGCGGTACCCCGGCCACTCTTCTGATGTAAATCAGACCTGGCCCTTGACCTCTGGACTCATTTGGAAATGATGGCAGCCAGAGTAAGAAGACTTGCTTGTCTAACCGCAGTCCTCCCCACTGGATCTTCATGTCTCGTTAGCGGCTCCTGTGTCTTGACCGGTGCAGGTGTCTGTTTCAGATGTTGGATCAACATTGTTGGAGTGGTTTGTACTAAACTCTGGTTTCTGCCGAAGAAAATTTTTTTTTTTTCTTCTTTCCAGCCCCGGTGAGAGGGGGCTTAAAGAGGGGGGTACTGTCACGTCCGCCATGTCTGTTTGTCTCAAGAACTCCTGGAGCGATGTGCATGCGCATGTTTTGCCTGCTGTCCTGCATGTTCGCTAGAGCTGTGTGCAGACTCACCTCATGTCTGAGCTGCAGGATCCCTGCGTTTCTGCTCTGCCTTCTGTGATCTTCTCGTCATGTCTAGAATCCCGGATCATGTGTTCTTCCTAGGATCCTGCACTGGTTGGTTCGGTGATCATCTCGTCATGTCTGAAACCCTGATCATGTGACGTTTCCTAAGATCCTGCACTGTCTGGTTCTGCTATCATCTCGTCATGTCTAGAATCCCGGAAGTTCTCCCCTGGTCCTGACCTGGAGGAGGAGGTGCTATGCCCTATATCAGGCCGCCTCTTCCTATGCTCAGGGCCTGATTATTGTGTTGCTTCCCTGCAAGGCTCTGGGTCTGTGGGGTTGCTCCCTCTATTCTGTGCCCTTGCACTTTGCTCTGTAGTGCGTCTCTGCACACGCTCCGTGCTCGTATTCCGCCTCTTGTCTTGTGCCATGTCTTGTGTTGTCCCTCGTGCCATGTTTGTCTTTGCCTTGCTTTGCCTTGTAGTCCTTCTGCTGTTCTTTGTCTTAGTCTGTTTTGCTATGTCTCGCCTTAGCTATGCTTTGACTTGTAGTCCTTCCTTTGTTCTCTGCCTCGCCTGTTTTGCCATGTCTTGCTTTTGCTATGCTTTGACTTGTAGTCCTCCCTGTGTTCTCTGCCTTGCTATTCCTTGCTTTGTGTTCCTCCCTATGGTCTCAGTCTTTGCTTGCTCTGCCTCGCTCTCTCCTATGGTGCTCTGTAGTGCTCCCTGGCACACGCACCATTTCTCCTCTCCTTAGTGCTCGTTTCTATGTCTAGTCCCAAGGTTCTCCCTTGGCCCGGCTCTGGGCTTCGCCTACGCTCCGCTGCTAGACTCTTTCCTATTATGCTCTCTTGCACGTTTCTAGGCTAGTCCCAAGGTTCCCCCTTGGCCCGGCTCTGGGCTTCGCCTACGCTCCGCTGCTAGACTCTGTCCTATTATGCTCTCTTGCACGTTTCTAGGCTAGTCCCAAGGTTCCCCCTTGGCCCGGCTCTGGGCTTCGGCCTACGCTCCGCTGCTAGCTCTGTTCTTGCTCTGATCTGCTTCCGTTCCTGGTTCTGTACTCTGCTTAAGCCCTGCCTTGTTTCTCGTCTTGTCTTCCCCTGCTCTGTTTCTGCCTGTATTCCTTGCCTTGTTCCCTGCCTTGTCCTTGCATTGAACCCCGGCGTGGGTTCCCCTTGGCCGTCTCCTGTGCCGTGGTAAGTGCCACGTGTTTGTGTACAGCCGTGTGTACTGGCCAGTGTGGCGTGCCCCCTGCGTGGCTCCTAGCACGCACCCTGCCTTGAACCCTGGCGTGGCTCCTAGCACGCACCCTGCCCTGAACCTGGCGTGGCTCCTAGCACGAAGGTTCCTTTGCCCCCTCCTGTGCCTTAGTCGTGCCTCGTGCTGGCGTTACAGCCATGTGCATTGGCCAGTGAGGTGTGCGTCCCTGCGTAGCTCCTAGCACGCAGCCCTGCTCTGAACCCTGGCGTGTCTCTACACGCACTCTGTCTTGTACCTTGGCCTGTCTCTACACGCACTCTGTCTTGTACCTTGGCGTGTCTCTACACGCACTCTGTCTTGTACCTTGGCGTGTCCCCTACACACGCACCTCGCTTTGAACCCTGGCGTGTCCCCTACACACGCACCTTGCCTTGCACCTAGTCTTGGACCCTGGTGTGTCCCCTACACACGCACCTAGCCTTGGACCCTGGCGTGTCCCCTACACACGCACCTAGCCTTGGACCTTGGCGTGTTCCCTAAACACGCACCCTGCTTGGATATCTGTCGTGCCTCCTTGCCTGAACCCTGGTTTGCCTGCCGGATGCCCGGAACCTGCCGACCGTTGCCAGAGGTCCGGAACCAGATGACTACGGCCTGATGTCCGGAGCTGACGTCCGCAGCCTGATCCCTGGACCCTGTCGGTTTGCCAGCAGTCCGGAGTCCGATGCCATCTTGCCATTACCTGTGCCTAGGCGTGCCATCTGGCACGTACCATGTTATGGACCTTGGCGTGCCCACGCGCGCACCTTGCACGTTTTGCTTGTTTTCTCTGTATGTGATCTTGTGTTATTCTAATGAAGATACCTTGCACCTACGTCTAGTCTCGTCTTGCTTCCTGCTTGTCGTCAGACACTCGTCTAGTGTCCCCTGAGCCGGCCGTCTGGTCCCAGCAGTCGTGGTGGCTCACCCCCTTGGTCTTGCCCCTGACACTCCCTGTATAGGGGGTGGATTCTCACAAGGTCAGCTCGCCCTCGGTGGGTGGGTGCCACGACCCAGAGGGTCCACTCAAAAAATGGGCTCAGCAGGAGCTGAGTCCGTCACATATATATACAGCTATAGCTATACATCCTTTCTGTGTTAGATAGTTTGGTGGATTACCACTGCCTCCCCATTGCCTACGTCATTGTATCCGAGTGGCCTATTAACACCGAGTCCAGGTCAGTGATATATGGCTGCTAGAGGGGAGGCCTGCAAACCTCTTACCTTCTGGCATCGCCAGCAGCTCATTTTGTCAGAGTTGACACGACGCCATCTGTGCAACATGACGCAGAGATGACATTGTGCCAGCCCTGATTGATCAAAATCCGTAACAGAGACTCTGGAAGTTAAGAGACTCGCGGGCCTCCCGTCTAGCCGTCAGGTATCACTAGACCGGGTCATGCAAATCAATGTTCTCTTCTCTTTATTAAGATTTTTGTTGGTCGTCCATGGTTCTAGCTGCCATTTTGTTGAATTTGCGCTAAGCAAATTTACTAAAATCTGTATTCTAAAAAATGGGATTTCTTTGTACACAGCTGAAAAAAATAAAGGGAACCCTGGATACTCTAACTGAGCAGACACATGGATGTTAGTGACCTTCCTATCTTTTCTACCTGTTGTTTATTCTATTGGCACAACAGCAGGAGAAATTGATTCACAATCGGTGTGATTTCACAGAAGTGTGACTGACTTGGAGTTACATTTTGAAGTTTTAGTATTCCCTTTATTTTTTTGAGCAGTATATATTGGAGGAGAATCAAATTCCACTCAAATACATTCTCTCATCTCTCATGGTGACATCACAAACTCAGGACATCATATGTTGCATCGCCTGAGGCGCAAGGTGACCATACTTTTTTCTTTCACAACTGTACATCTTCTCTCTTGAGACACGTTTAAGGTGCATCAAATACATTTCCTGGCCCAAATAAGACAAACTGCCCAATCCGCAGATTCACACATTATTGGACATGAAACAATTTACCCACTTTCTCACACATTATCATGTCAGGTATGGGGTGCAAAATTGTTAAAGAAGTGCATGTCATCTCCTATGAGGACTCCCTGTGTCTGGGAGTTGGAGAGTTGAGTATTTCCCATGGTGATGTGTGAAATTTGCAAGGAAACCCGAATTATGGAGGTGATGTCACCTCTTTATTGGGATGTGAAGTGTGCTCATGGGAAAAACACACTTCTCCAGCTTCAAGAATTGGCCTCCCTTTTGGTGTCTCTTAACACTTTCTATGAGACTTTGATGTCTCCGTGACCTCTAGAGGTCTACTCTGCCAGAAGACAGTCAATGTGTTCTCCTGAAATATTACAGAGACACAGCCGGTTGTATAAGAGAGAATTCAGTCTTGTTGGATGTCTTCTCAGCGCACTGACTTGTTCTACTGACTCTCTGCTCCAAAACATATAATTTTAATAACACGTCTTGTTTCCTTCCAGCTCGTAGCCAAGCAAAGCACCAATTAACCCAAGAGTTTTCTCTTTATGACACATTATTGCAGTCTTCCCAGAATGGGATGACTTCTACAAGAAATGTGGGGAAGAGAGACTGCAGACCCAGGCCCTGTCTACAAATATTTTTCATTGAATTCTTAAATAATGTTATATCAATCTATACTTGTTAGATGACACGATTAAGACAAAACCTTTATGTTAATTGTCTTCTTACTTAACAAGCTTAGATTTTCTTGGGTCAACCGTAGACTCAAATATTCAGCCACATCCAAACTGATTAGCCTCTTCATAATATTATTAGACACTCATTGGAAAATGGCCTACATGTCACATGTTCAGTGATGGTTTGATGGAATTGTGAAATTTTCCTAACCTACACAATGTAACTATGTAGCATTGACCCAAAATGCGCATTTTTGGTGGACTAGGTTTCCTTCTTTAGGTTACTTTTGACATTATTAACATTCATCAATGTCATATTTATTGGTTACCAAATCTGTATAAAGGATAATGTTTAGCATGACCAAGACTAGTCTTTTTTAGCTTTAGATAGTCCACCGGTTCCACCAAAATCATTGGGTTCAGTCAACGTTTCTGCAAGATGTATGGACACCCCCACTTAGTCAATTTATGATCTAATTTTCAACAGCAGAGAATTTTTCTTTAAAATATAATGTGAGTCATGGGACAACTGTGTATTTACTAGTGCTCAAAGACTAATGAGGGAGGTATGCCCAATAATCAATGTCTCTTCAAATGCTCTACTTTACAGTACAGGCCAGTGAAAAATTCAGTAGTCATGATTGAGATCTATTTTGATATAAATCTCCAAGTAAATATGTTAGACTAGATGGAGGCCCAATTCTATCGCATCGGGAGGGCGGTAATGTCACGATGGGGGCAGGCTTTGCAGCATTGAGCAATCTCTCCCCCCATGTGCTCACCCACCTATCCGCTCTCTCCCCATGTGCTGACTTCTCCCGTCTGTGCTCTCTTCTTTGACCTGTCTACCCCATGTGCTATCCTCCTTGTCTACTGTATCTCTCCTTCCTGTGCTGTGTTCTCTCCTCATGTGCTGTCCCGTTTGAGCTGTCTCCCCCTGTGCTCTATCTTTCTCATCCCTGTGCGCTTTCTCTCTCCCCCATCTGCTGTCTTCCCCTCTCATATCATCTCTTGTTTGACCTGTGTACCCCATTACTAAACAGTCAGTGCACAGTATGTCAGGAGGAATTTCTATTTAAAGGGGTTTTCCCATGAACGAGAGTTAGTTTAAAAAATTGTCTGTGTCTGGGCGTGTACGGAGCATACCACATCTCCTGGGCAGGGGAGGAAGCAAAAGACAATACTAACATTACAGCAGGAGATCGCAGAGGATACATTTTGTGAGGTAAAATACTGTTTAAAAACAGTCAGTGAAATATTTTACCTCACAAAATGAATCCTCTGTGATCCCCTGCTGTAATGTCAATATTGTCTTTTGCTTCCTGCCCTGTCCAGGAGATGTGGTATCCTCCGTACGTGGTCAGACAGACAATTTTTAAAATGAACTCGTTGGTGGGAAAATCCCTTTAATGTGACTGGCTTCCTCTGCCTGTAGACACGTCGCGCATCTGCCGCTGGGATCAGTTGAATGATTACTGCGCCTGCGTGGAATTCGCGCAGGTGCAGTGTGACGGTGTTCAGCTGGTGGTACCGTGTAAGAGGTTGTGTGAGTGTGAGTGAGTGTGTGAGTGTGTGTGTGATGCGTATGGCGCATAGAGTGTGTGTGTGTGGTGCGACGGTGTTCCACTGGTGGTACCGCGTAATAGGTTGGTACCAGCAGTAGTTTCCATATTGAGGCACCCATCACTTGGGTGTCCCAATATGGCGGTCGATGAACTTCCTCCACTTGGAATTCTGGGATACGGTGACATCTGGACAGAACAGAACATCCCTGTCCTCCTCACCTGTCACTCATGTCCAGCAACATGCGCACCCCCGCAGAAACCTTGCACATCTAGACACCCACATGCTCTCTGACTCTAATCCTACCACTGTCCTCCATATCTTCACTCCACGACACAGACACTGCCACTAGTTTCTACAATGCCACTCTTGCATCAGCCATCGACTCGGTCGCCCCTGTCATGCATAACAGAGTGCGACGAATCAATAGACAACCCTGGCACATTAACACCACTAAAAAGCTTCGGCAAGCATCCAGAATTGCTGAACAGCACTGGAAGAAAACGCATTCCCAAGACGACTTCACTGCACTCAAACAAGCAACACTCGCATTCAAATCAGCTCTCACCTCTGCTAAACAGGCCTACTTTACATCCCGTGTAGCTTCCTTATCCCACAACCCCAAACAGTTGTTCAATACTTTTAACTCCCTCCTCCGCCCACCACTGCCCCTCCAACTTCCCTTATCTCTGCTGAGGACTTCCCCATGCACTTCAAAAACAAGATAGACCAAACACGGCAAGTCTTTATTATTCAACCACCACAACCCCTTTGTATACCAGACCAATGCAAAACCCCATAACCTCCTTATCCAACATCACTGAAGGGGAGCTTGCTCATCTTCTCTCCAAATCACACCTCACCAGTTGTGCACTTGACCCCATCCCATCCCACCTCCTCCCCAACCTCGCCACCACTCTTATCCCATCTTTAACCCACCTTTTCAACCTATCACTAACTTCCGGTACCTTCCCTTTTGCTTTCAAACATGCCACAGTCATGCCTATCCTCAAAAAGCCAACCCTCGACCCAACCGCTATGTCCAGCTATTGCCCAATATCGCTGCTCCCATTCGCTTCCAAACTCCTGGAGCAGCACGTCCATGCTGAACTTTCCTCCCATCTCTCATCTAACTTGCTCTTTGACAATCTACAATCTGGTTTCCGCCCCCATCACTCCACTGAGACAGCCTTGACCAAAATTACTAACGACCTACTTACAGCCAAAGCAAACGGACAATACTCTATACGCCTCCTTCTAGACCTGTCCTCTACCTTCGACACAGTTGACCACTGCCTCCTACTACAGATCCTCTCTTCCTTTGGCATCAAAGACCTTGCCCTATCCTGGATCTCCTCATACCTATCCAACCGCACATTCAATGTCTCCCACTCCCACACTACCTCCTCATCCCACCTTCTCTCTGTTGGAGTCCCCCCAAGGCTCTGTTCTAGGACCCCTACTCTTCTCAATCTATACAATTGGCCTGGGGCAACTCATAAAGTCCCACGGATTCCAGTACCACCTTTATGCCGATGACACTCAGATCTACCTCTCTGGCCCAAACGTCACCTCTCTGCTGTTCAGAATCCCGGAATGTCTATGAGACATATCCTCCTTCTTCTCCTCCCGCTTCCTCAAACTGAATGTGGATAAATCTGAACTGATCATCTTTCCTCCATTTCACAGATCCTCCTTACCTGACCTATCTATAACAATTGATGACATCATGCTTTCCCCCGTACCGGAGGTCCGCTGCCTCGGAGTAACCCTTGACTCTGCCCTGTCCTTCAAACCGCACATCCAAGCTCTCTCCACCTCCTGCCGCCTGCAGCTCAAAAATATTTCCAGAATCCATCCCTTCTTCAACCCTCACTCTACTAAAATGCTTGTGCATGCCCTCATCATCTCCCGTCTCGACTACTGCAACATCCTTTTCTGTGGCCTCCCTGCTAACACCATCGTACCTCTCCAGTCCATCCTTAACTCTGCTGCCCGACTAATTCATCTCTCTCCTCGCTACTCCTTCGCTTCTCACCTCTGCAAATCTCTTCACTGGCTTCCATTCCCTCAGCGTATCCAATTTAAAATACTAATACTGACCTACAAGGCTATCTATAACCTGTCTCCTCCATATGTCTCTGAATTAATCTCCCGATATCTTCCCTCACGTAATCTCCGATCCTCCCAAGATCTCCTTCTCTCCTCCACACTTATTTGCTCCTCACTCAACCGCCTCCAAGACTTCTCCCAAATAGCCCCCATTCTTTGCCCCAACACGTCCGACTATCAACCACACTCGGATCCTTCAGACGGAACCTGAAAACCCATCTCTTCAGGAAAGCCTACAGCCTGCAATGATCCCCACTGCCACCTCACCACTACTGGAGCTACCGCCTCACGAACACTGGAGCTGCTGCAACCCCCCAACCTACTGTCTCCTTCCCCACCATCCTGTAGCATGTAAGCCCGAAAGGGCAGGGTCCTCTCTCCCCTCTGTATCAGTCTCTCATTGTTAGTTTGTTTACTGTAAGTGATATCTGTAATTTGTATGTAACCCCTTCTATTGTACAGCACCATGGAATCAATGGTGCTATATAAATAAATAATAATAATAAAATAACAGTAGATTAAAACATTACAAGGCAATTACAGTTTATAAATAGATGTATGTAAAGGGCTCCATTCACCCAAAACAGGTCAAAAATAGTGTCCTTAAGGTCATGGTTGGGATGTTATACATCGGTATTGAGGAAGATTTGCAGGACCCAGGTCCAGCGGCCATCTCCATAGTACTCAGCCATCAGACCAGAGCCGTGCGATCATTTTGCGATCTCTGTGCTCCTTTTGATTAGTAGGCACTCGTGGTGTCATGTGTGCACCACTCCGCAACATGATGTTGTTGTGGGTTCTACTTATCAGAAGAGGCACAGGGGATACCGCAGGTACTAGATGGTTCACTTTGTTCTAGTCCATCGACCACAGACAGCCGAAGTAATCACTGAATCAGTGTCCAGAAATGTTTTGATCTCAGCTCTATCACTACATCTCGTTTTCTTGCTTTTACATACAGAGATATCCTGAAAAAATATAAAATACAGTAAAATAATCTTTTCTTGGAGTAATAAAGTGATTTACTGCACCGTATGTCTACATAGTAACCTTCCATTGAATGTAGACATCAGGCAATACTCCTGTCACGGAGTAACTGACCAGTGCGACATGACCCAACGATTGGCTGGTCACCAAACAGCAAACAAACAAGGGAACACCGGGGACACAATTACAATGGTGGACCCTGCTATAGGGAATGGGAAAATGGACACCTCCTGCACTCTCCTGAGGATGTGCCCTGCTCTTACTAGCTTCATTATACAGGTTCTTTCAACCTGTCGTCAAGCAGGATACCTTAGCCCTCACTTGCCCTGCACCTATCCCTAAGTAGGGAATTGGCAAGTGAGGACACTGGTCCCACCGCTTCACTAATACAACAAAAGGTAAGGATAGACAGACAGTAAAAGGAACAGGGTAACAAAAATACTACACTTAGCTTTTTGCTGTAAAGCACTGCACAGCAAGATCACAACACCAGATACACCATAAACAGCTGAGACACCACCGCTGTTATGAATGAGTCACCGTAGGAGGCAAAAGCAGAAATACAAGCTAAGTCCAGAAAACCAGAGAAGTTGGCAACTATCAGATTGCAGACCCCTGAACCTATCAACACAACTAGCAGTAGCCGTGGGGGGTTCCTACGATGCCCTAGACCCCTCGATCACAGCCGGAGAAATACATAGGCCTAAAAAAAGAAAGGGGAAATCTAAACTGCCCCAGAGCAGACCCCAAAGCAATAGGCAGCCCCCAACATATAATGACGGTGAAGCAAGATGAAAATACTAACACAGACAGAAAGATAGACTGAGCAAAGACGGGGCCCCAAAACTACCTAGATAGGAAAGGAAAGGAAGGCTGCTGTCTGCAATCTGCCAAAACCCTATCAAAGACATAAGCCAACCAGCTGATATGAAAAAGGCCCTGAAGCAGCTAGGCTTCAAAAACTGAATCAGCACTCAGGTATTTTCAGAAGACAGAGCTAAATGAATTCAGCACACCCCAGCAGGGAATGGCAGAAATCCAGAAAAACAAAGCAAAAACAAAGTCAAAGCACAAAAGCAAAAGGCTGAGCAGCAAACTTAGCTTTGGAGGAGCAGGAATTCAGACTGGTCTCCAAGGATCCCACAGAGAAATCCCCCGCAGGGCAGAAGGGCGTCGGCAGCATTATATCCAGTCCGTAACTCCACTCAGCCAGTCACAATCATCAGCCTCAGGTGTTTGACAATCAGGCTCACTACCTTTCTTTACCAGAAGAGGGAGTTCCTCGGGCCTCAGTAATGAAGGGGAAAATGAACTCACAACAGTACCTCCCCCTTGAGGAGGGGTCACCGAACCCTCAACTATGCCACCAGGGCGATCAGGGTGAGCCCGATGAAAGGCACGCACCAATCGTTTGGCATGAATATCAGAGGCGGAGACCCAGGAATTATCCTCCTGACCATAACCCTTCCACTTAACCAAATACTGGAGTCTCCGTCTAGCCAGACGGGAATCCAGTACTTTCTCTACCTCATACTCCATGTTACCTTCAACCAATACAGGGTCTGGAGGTGCCACCCCCGGAACAACAGGTTCAACAAACCTCTTCAACAAAGATTTATGGAACACATTATGGATTTTAAATGTGACAGGAAGAGCCAAACGAAAAGAGACCGGATTAATAATCTCCACAATCTTGTAAGGTCCAATAAATCTAGGCTTAAACTTAGGAGAAGCCACCTTCATAGCAATATTTTTTGATGATAACCACACCATATCACCAACCTTAAACTCTGGACCAATGGTCCTATGTCTGTTGGAAAACCGCTGGGCCTTCTCCTGGGAGAGAGATAACTTATCCACCACTTGGTCCCAGATCTGGTGCATTCTCTCCACCACAGTGTCAACACCTGGGCAGGCAGAGGGCTCCACCTGCCCTGAAGAAAATCGAGGATGAAACCCAAAGTTACAAAAAAAAGGTGACATCAAAGTGGCAGAACTAGCTCTATTATTCAAAGCAAATTCGGCCAAGGGCAAAAATGAAACCCAATCATCCTGATCAGCAGAAATAAAACATCTCAAATATGACTCCAAGGTCTGGTTTGTTCTCTCTGTCTGCACTTTGGTCTGAGGGTGAAAAGCAGAGGAGAAGGACAACTGAATTCCCAGCCTGGAACAGAAAGTTCTCCAAAATCTAGGCACAAACTGAACTCCTCTGTCAGATACAATGTTCTCAGGAATCCCGTGAAAACGAACCACCTGTTGTAAAAACAGGGGCACGAATTCAGAGGAAGATGGCAACTTATGGAGTGGTACAAGATGAACCATCTTAGAGAACCTATCACAAATCACCCAAATAACAGTCATCCTCTGAGAGACAGGCATATCAGAGATGAAATCCATTGAAATATGGGTCCATGGCCTCTTGGGGACAGGCAAAGGCATCAACAACCCACTAGAGCGAGAACACGATTTAGACCGGGAGCACGTCCCACAGGACTGCACAAAATTCCTGACATCACGAGACAAGGAGGGCCACCAAAAAAACCGACTCACCAGATCTCTAGTACCAAAAATACCTGGATGACCAGCCAAAGCAGAGCAATGAACTTCAGACATCACTCTCTTCTTCCACTGGTCAGGAACATACAACTTTCCACTGGGACAACGCTCAGGTTTGTCCTCTTGGAACTCTTCCAGAGCACGTCTCAAATCGGGCGAGATGGCAGAAAGAACTACCCCTTCGCCTAAGATGGTAGCAGGCTTGGTCACCACAGGAGAATCAGCAAGGAAGCTCCTAGAGAGGGCGTCTGCCTTGACATTCTTTGTTCCAGGAAGAAAAGAAACCACAAAATCAAAACGTGTAAAAAACATGGCCCACCTAGCCTGTCTAGGGTTCAAGCGCTTAGCCGACTCTAGGTAAATCAAATTCTTGTGGTCAGTGAGGACCACGACTTGATGCTTAGCTCCCTCCAACCAATGTCTCCACTCCTCAAATGCCCATTTCATGGCCAACAGTTCCCTATTCCCCACATCATAGTTACGTTCAGATGGAGAGAACTTTCGGGAAAAGAAAGCACAGAGATTCATTTTAGATGTTACAGGATCCTTTTGGGACAAAACAGCTCCTGCACCAATCTCAGAAGCATCCACCTCTACCTGGAATGGAAGTGAGACATCAGGTTGCTGCAAAACCGGGGCGGAGGTGAATCTTCGCTTCAGCTCCTGAAAGGAAGAAACAGCCTCCGGAGACCAATTTAACACATCAGCACCCTTTTTAGTCAAATCAGTCAATGACTTGGCAATACTAGAAAATTTTGCTATAAATTTCCGATAAAAATTAGCAAAACCCAAAAACTTCTGGAGGGCCTTCAAAGAAGTGGGCTGAACCCAATCGTGAATGGCCTGTACCTTGGCCGGGTCCATTTCAATAGTTGACGGGGACAAAATAAATCCCAAAAAAGAAATCCTCTGTACTCCAAAAAGGCATTTAGATCCCTTGACATACAGGGAATTCTCCCTCAAGATCCGGAACACAGTCCGAATATGTTCCACATGAGAATCCCAATCCTTGGAGAAGATCAAAATATCATCCAGATAGATAATCAAAAATTTATCGACAAAATCTCGGAAAATATCGTTCATGAAGCACTGGAAGACAGAAGGGGCATTAGTGAGCCCAAAAGGCATCACCAGGTACTCAAAATGTCCCTCCGGAGTATTAAACGCCGTCTTCCATTCATCCCCCTGCTTAATGCAGATAAGATTATACGCCCCCCTGAGGTCAAGCTTGGTAAACCAGCAAGCACCTTTAACTCTGGAGAATAGATCAGAAATCAGGGGTAACGGATACTGATATTTAACAGTAATTTTGTTGAGGGCACGATAATCAATACAAGGTCTTAATGATCCATCCTTTTTGGATACAAAAAAAAAACCGGCACCCAAGGGTGACGAGGATGGTCTAATATGACCCTTCTCCAACGCCTCCTTAATATAGGATCGCATAGCCTCGTGCTCTGGTACAGATAAATTGAAGAGCCGACCCTTGGGAAATTTACACCCCGGGCTCAGTTCAATTGCACAGTCATAACTCCTATGAGGAGGCAGAGACGCAGACTCATTCTCACTAAATACATCATAAAAGTCCGCCAAATAATCAGGAACATCATGCGACTGAGGAGAGGTGGAAAACACCGGAGCCTCACTAAAGGCACACCGACAACCCCAACTCACCACAGACACAGATTTCCAATCCAAAACTGGATTATGAATCTGTAACCAGGGAAACCCCAGAACAACCGTATCATGCAAATTATGCAACACCAGAAATCTGCAATTTTCTTGATGGTCTGGGGCGACCCGCATTACCATCTGAGTCCAAAACTGGGGTTTATTTTTAGCCAAAGGAGTAGCATCAATTCCCCTCAAAGGGATAGGCGTCTGCAGAGGTGTCATCGGAAATCCACAACGTTTAGCAAAATCCAAGTCCATTAGGTTTAGGGCTGCTCCCGAATCCACAAACGCCTTGGCGGAAAATGTGGACAGGGAGCAGATCAGAGTAACAGCCAGAAGAAACTTAGGCCTCTTTCACACATCCGGTTTTTGTCATCCAGCACGATGCGGCGAAATTTTTAATAACCGGATCCAGCACCGGATCCGGTTTTGTCCCATAAGCTTTCATGGTCGCCGCATCGTGCCGGATGGTTATGCGTCGTGTCCGGTTGTTGCCGGACACGGCATAAATTAGCCGTCCGGCATCTGCAAAAAACGTTCCCTGCAACTTTTTTTGTCAGCGCCGGACCGGCTTTTTCCACAGCGCATGCCCGGACTCTGTGAATGTTAACCCCACAAGTGCCCGGCGAGAGAGAGAGAGATCTCACTCTGTCACCCGGACACTTGTGAGAGATCTCTCTCGCCGGGCACTTGTGGGGTTAACACTCACAGTGTCTGGGTGAGAGAGAGAGATCTCTCTGTGGGGTTAACCCCACAAGTGTCCAGCAAGAGAGAGAGATTCTCTTGCCTGGACACTAATGTTAACCCCCCATGTCTCTCTCTCTCCACCCCCCTCCCCTCTCCTCCCCTCCCCTCTCCTATCCTCTCCTCCCCTCACCTCCCTTTCAGCAGCTGTCTCATTGGCTGCCTCTGTCCTGCGGCTCCTTTAATAATGTCCGAGCCGTATCGTCTGGCCGCACACACATCCGGTGTCACGGCTGCAGGCCGGATCCGGCGGCCCGGCTTTTCGCCGCACGCCGCCGGACCCCACACACCGGATGTGTGAAAGTAGCCTTAGGTTGAACACCCCCAACAGAAAACATGTGTGCAAAGCGTTTCTCTCGTTTGGGACAGACAGAAATAATATGCGAGGCATCTCCACAGAAAAAACACAACTTATTACGCCTTCTGAACTCCTGACGCTGCTCTCTGGAAAAAACTCTATCACATTGCATAGGTTCAGACATTTGTTCAACAGGTGGCAACACCTCTCGTGCAGCTTTGCGTTCGCGCAAACGCCGATCAACCTGAATGGCTAATGATATAGAATCGTCAAGACTAGAGGGAACAGGAAATCCCACCATAGTATCTTTTACGGCTTCTGACAACCCCTTCCGAAAGAGAGCAGCCAAGGCATTATCATTCCAGGTAGTAAGTACTGCCCACTTTCGGAATTTTTGACAGTACAATTCTGCAGAATCACGACCCTGGCTCAATGCCAGCAGGGTCTTTTCAGCCTGATCAATAGCATTAGGTTCGTCATACAACAACCCCAAAGCTTGAAAGAATGTGTTCACATTAGTCAGAATAGGATCATCTGGTTTCAAAGAAAACGCCCAATCCTGGGGATCTCCGCGCAGCAAAGAGATGACAATTTTAACCTGCTGCGCTGAGCTCCCTGACGAGTTAGGCTTCAAGGCAAAAAATAATTTACAATTATTTTTGAAATTCAAAAATTTAGACCGATCCCCAAAAAATACATCAGGTGTGGGGATCGTTGGTTCAACATCATGTGAATGAGCAAGGTAGGCGGAAATTTCCAGCACTTCCGCAGTGAGCTGCTTCACACGATCAGACAATTGCTTTATCTCCATTGAGAGAAGAAAAAAAAAATTCCCCCTACGGCTTCAGAGATATAGAGGAAAAAATATACACACTTTTTTTTTTTTTACAATTCTTTCCTGCTATTGAGTACCCTAGAATCTGCGGTAAGGCGGGTGATTCTGTTATGAATGAGTCACCGTAGGAGGCAAAAGCAGAAATACAAGCTAAGTCCAGAAAACCAGAGAAGTTGGCAACTATCAGATTGCAGACCCCTGAACCTATCAACACAACTAGCAGTAGCCGTGGGGGGTTCCTACGATGCCCTAGACCCCTCGATCACAGCCGGAGAAATACATAGACCTAAAGAAAGAACGGGGAAATCTAAACTGCCCCAGAGCAGACCCCAAAGCAATAGGCAGCCCCCAACATATAATGACGGTGAAGCAAGATGAAAATACTAACACAGACAGAAAGATAGACTGAGCAAAGACGGGGCCCCAAAACTACCTAGATAGGAAAGGAAGGCTGCTGTCTGCAATCTGCCAAAACCCTATCAAAGACATAAGCCAACCAGCTGATATGAAAAAGGCCCTGAAGCAGCTAGGCTTCAAAAACTGAATCAGCACTCAGGTATTTTCAGAAGACAGAGCTAAATGAATTCAGCACACCCCAGCAGGGAATGGCAGAAATCCAGAAAAACAAAGCAAAAACAAAGTCAAAGCACAAAAGCAAAAGGCCGAGCAGCAAACTTAGCTTTGGAGGAGCAGGAATTCAGACTGGTCTCCAAGGATCCCACAGAGAAATCCCCCACAGGGCAGAAGGGCATCGGCAGCATTATATCCAGTCCGTAACTCCACTCAGCCAGTCACAATCATCAGCCTCAGGTGTTTGACAATCAGGCTCACTACCTTTCTTTACCAGAAGAGGGAGTTCCTCGGGCCTAAGTAATGAAGGGGAAAATGAACTCACAACACACCTCTCCCAGAAAGCTCCTTCCTCCGGTTTGGTTGCTGTAGCATGAACTCTAACACCGATGGTCAGCTGATGCATCAGGTGACCTTTTAAAGGATGGTGGGAGTGGTCACCACCTGCATCAACAAACTCAGCAGCAATGTAATTACACCATCAGCCCCGGGAGGAAAAACAGACCTTAACCCCCGATGGCCAGAAAGGAAAAAAGTTTATATGTGAGAATCCAGATCTGCCACAGATCCAAAAATGGATAGTGACAATTCCCGAAGGATCTGTCTGACAGAAGGTTAACACTTAATGTCTTGATCTTCAGGACCTAAGATTTCTGTAATGCCTCCTGTTAAGAAGAATGCCAGAAGTGAGTGTCAATGGAGATTCCTACTAGAAGGTCGTATTCAGCTGGGACAGTGGGCTTCAGTCTGGAAAAAAGTTGTAGAAGAAGTAGCGACTATTAGAGATGAGCGAAACGGGTCGAAAAATTTCAAAAGTCGCCGACTTTTGGCATGGTTTCATGAAACGAAACCCGACCCTAGGATGAGGTCGGCCACGAGGTCGGCGACTTACGCGCCAAAGTCGCGTTTCAAAAGTTTGTTTTGCGCTCTTTTTCAGCCAATCAGGATCCACGGACACTGTGGGCAACGTGATGACATAGGCAGGGGTCACCACCATCTTTCAGAAGGGCATGCAAGTGATTGGCTTGCTTTGGTGGGCGTCACAGGGGGTATAAAAGGGCGTGCATGCCGACCGCCATCTTACTTCTGCCGATCTCAGTATAGGGAGAGGTTGCTGCTGATTCTGTAGGGAGAGCGTTAGGCAGGGAAGAAGACAAAAAAACTGCTTCTGCTGCTAGCGATTTGGCCTGCACAACACACCAGTCACTGTGTGTGCAGTGCAAGGGGAGGCTATATAATGGTGTATCAGTGGTGTTGGTTGTTGGGCTGCCTTCTAAGGCTTCCTGACATTCTTGCATTGCTGTTTACCCACTGCTCCGCAAACTGCTTTTTTAAAAGCAATCCAATCTCCCTTATCCTCTAGTCCCTTTTGTCACAGCTGTGCCATCGAGCCTGTGACATAGCGCTCAGATATCAGTGGGCCTCACACAATCCAAAACTGTCCACAAGTGTCTGCAGAAATTCAAAATCTCCCTTATCCTCTCGTCACTTTTGTCACAGCTGTGCCATCGAGCCTGTCACATAGCGCTCAGATATCAGTGGGCCTCACACAATCCAAAACTGTCCACAAGTGTCTGCAGAAATTCAAAATCTCCCTTATCCTCTCGTCACTTTTGTCACAGCTGTGCCGTCGAGCCTGTCACATAGCGCTCAGATATCAGTGGGCCTCACACAATCCAAAACTGTCCACAAGTGTCTGCAGAAATTCAAAATCTCCCTTATCCTCTCGTCACTTTTGTCACAGCTGTGCCATCGAGCCTGTGACATAGCGCTCAGATATCAGTGGGCCTCACACAATCCAAAGCTGTCCACAAGTGTCTGCAGAAATTCAAAATCTCCCCTGTCCTATAGACACCTTGTACCTTGTTTTACATTACTATATAGTTTGTTGGATTTTGTCTACATTTCTACCAAAAATGAGGAAGGCTGGTGGAAGAGGCCGTGGAATTGGGCGGGGGTTGGCAGCTGGTAATGATGGTGTTGGTGGTGGATCTGATGGTAGTGGCAAGAGCAAAATAGGACCGAATGCAGGAGGTGTTGAGCCTGCGTCATCATCTGGCTACATAAGGCCTCGAACGCTTAGTTTTCTAGGAGTTGGCAAACCGCTTTTAAAGCCAGAGCATCAGGAAAAAGTTTTGTCTTACATTGCTGACTCAGCCTCCAGCTCTATCGCCTCCTCTTCTTCAGTTGTAAAAAGTAAAAGCACTGAGTTGTCATTGGAGGCTCATGTTCATGAACCACACCTTTCCTTGTGTCCTTCACCCCAACCAAGATTGAAGGATGACGCAGGCCATACTACTGATTACTCCATGGAGCTGTTTTCACATACCATGCCTGGATTATCAAGTGAAATGGTGAATTACCCAGGCCAAGATGAATCTGACATGGAGTGCACTGATGCACAGCCGCTGATGGATGATTCTGCTGGTACATTCACTCAGAGCACTACATTGTCCTCGCAGTGTACAGAGCCAGATTCTGACCCTGATGAGACTCAGGTGCCCCTTCCCGCACACTATACCACCATACACGGTGACACAGAGGAAGGTGCACATGACATAGAAGAGGAGGTGATGGATGACCCAGTTGTTGACCCAGATTGGCATCCATTGGGGGAAAAGGGTGCTGCTTCCAATAGCTCAGATGAGGAGCATCCACAGCAGACATCGACATCGCAACAGCTGTTATCTGGCAGGCCCGGAGCACTCCAAAGACAGGTTCCAAACATCAAAAGAGTTGCTGGACAGCTTGTCCAGAGGGTCAAAAGATCACAGCGTGCTAGGCCGCAAAATGTCTGCCAAAGTAGGAAGAGTGCAGTGTGGCACTTTTTTGAACAAAATCCTCATGATCAGGCCAAGGTTATCTGTAAGAAGTGCGCAAAGACCTTTAGCCGAGGGAAAAATCTGAAAAATTTGAATACCAGTTGCATGCTTAGACATTTAACCAGCATGCACTTGCAAGCGTGGACACAACACCAAACCTCAAGTGCCACATGTGCAACTGATCACAACGAAGGTAGTCAGCAACGCTACATTGTTTCCCCCACTGTAAGCCCACCGGTTAGCACAGCAGCAAATGTTGAGGTGTCGTTGCAAGGCCACAGCAGTCAGGGAATCCCACTGTTATATCAACGAAAGACTGATTCTAGGCCATCAGAAAGAACACCAACTCCATCACCATCATCAACCCTCTCTCAGTCCGCCCTGTCCACCGCTACTTCCACCATATGCAGCTCTCAAGTCCAGCTTACCCTCCAAGACACTATGAGTAGGTCAAGAAAGTACTCAGTCTCTCATCCGCGTACACTGGGTTTGAACGCCCACATTGCCAAACTAATCTCGTTTGAGATGATGCCCTTTCGGTTGGTGGAAAGCACAGCTTTCCGCGAACTCATGGCCTATGCAGTACCACGCTATGACCTACCCAGTCGCCACTTCTTCTCTCGCAAAGCCATCCCAGCCCTCCACCATCATGTGAAAGACCGCATTGTCCATGCACTCAAGCAGTCAGTGAGCGGAAAGGTGCACCTCACAACTGATGCATGGTCCAGTCGGCATGGCCAGGGCCGTTACGTGTCCATCACTGCGCACTGGGTTAATGTGGTGGATGCAGGGTCCACAGGGGACAGCGGTGGTGGGACAGTGCTGCCTAGCCCACGGTATAGGAAACAGTTGGCTGTAGGCGTTCGACCCTCCTCCTCCTCCTCCTCCTCCTCCTCCAGAAGCGAAAGCTCGTCCACAGAGCGCAGTCGTACGAGCACTCCATCTGCAGCTGCCACTGTTGCACACGATGTGTCCCCCTATCGAGCAGCTAGTGGAAAGCGTCAGCAGGCTGTGTTGCAGATGATGTGTTTGGGCGACAGACACACCGCCGAGGTGCTGGCCGAGTACTTGAAGCGACAAACTGAGTCATGGCTGGGCAGTGTACATCTTGAGGCAGGCAAGGTAGTTAGTGATAACGGCCGTAATTTTGTGGCAGCCATAGCCCTTTCAAAACTCAGCCACATACCTTACTTGGCTCACACCTTGAACCTGGTGGTGCAGTGCTTCCTCAAAAATTATCCGGAGTTAACAGCCCTGCTCCAGAAGGTGCGAAGACTGTGCGCGCACATACGCCGGTCGCCTGTACACTCCGTTCGTATGCAGAAGCTGCAGCAATTGCTCCACCTTCCCAACCACCGCCTCATTATCGACATTGCAACAAGGTAGAACTCCACCCTGCATGGTGGAGCGGCTGTGCGAGCAGAGGCAGGCCATAATGCATTTGTGGGAGGATACACGGCCAGGCACTTTGAGAGCAGACATGGAGTTGACAGGTGTGCAGTGGTCGAAGCTGAAAGACCTCTGTAAAGTCCTTCAGTGTTTTGAGGAATGCACACGGCTGGTAAGCGCAGACGACGCCATCCTAAGCATGAGCATCCCACTTATGCGTCTGCTCATGCAAACTTTGACGCACCTTAAGGAGCAGGCGTCTGCAGCCAATGTTGATGAGGAGGAAGAGGAGGAGGGAATCCTTGATGACATTCAGCCATTGTCTGCTCAGGGACCTCTCCTGGACGAGGTGGAGGAAGAAGAGGAGGAGGAGGATGATGATGGGGATGATTACTTAGGGGAGGAGGATGCATCTCGTGGGGCAAGTGAAAATGTTGGCATGGCAAGATCTGGTACAGGGTTTGTGCGTGACTGGAGGGATGTGGATTTGCCAGAAAGTGCTCCTCCACCCAGCACTCGCAATGCATCATTGACACCGGGAACATTGGCCCACATGTCAGATTATGCCTTGCGGATCCTAAAAAGGGACCCCCGCATTGCCAAAATGATGAACGATGACGACTACTGGTTGGCCAGCATCCTGGATCCACGCTATAAAGGCAAATTACAAAACATCATGCCACAGGAGAACCTTGACCTAATATTGGCTAATAAACAAGCAACTCTGGTAAATCGGTTGCTTGAGGCATTCCCAGCACACAGCAGCGGTGATGGTTCTCACACGAGCCGTACGGGCCGGGGGCAGCTTGGCAGAGGTGTTCGTGGTGCACACAGCAGAAGTGGCGTTGGAGACAGGGGTTTCATGACAATGTTGTGGACTGATTTTTCAAATACCGCTCACACAACTGGTAATACTGCATCGATGGAAAGTGACAGGAGACAGCAGTTGTCAACTATGGTTACAAACTACTTTTCCTCCCATATCGATGTTCTCCCACACAGGTCATTCCCCTTTGACTATTGGGCCGCTAAACTGGACACCTGGCCTGAATTGGCCCAATATGCCTTACAGGAGCTCGCTTGCCCAGCTGCAAGTGTGCTATCGGAAAGAGTCTTCAGTGCAGCTGGATCAATCCTGACAGAAAAAAGGACCCGTCTGTCAACCCAAAATGTGGATGATCTAACCTTCATTAAAATGGACCACGCATGGGTTTCCAAGGATTTTGTCCCACCTTCCCCTGATGACACATAGGGTGACAGAAAAATGGCTTGCTTTGGTCCACCTCTTCCTGGGACTTCACCTATTTCGCCTTTTGCATCAGCTGAATGTCCAACATCAACATATGCCACTTTCTAAAACTCCCTAACTGTGCTGCCTCCCCCCCCATGACCGGGGTCACCACCTAGCGCACGACACCGTGCGAGTGCCGTTGCCCTGGACAGGTGGGTAGGCCGACTCTTGGGCGCGGGCACTAGCACAGGGTCCCTCATAGTGCAATCAAGTGTCTCTGACGGTGGTGGTGCACACCCGCCGTCAGACACACCGCTGTACTATGAGGGGCCCAGTGCCAGTACCGACGCCCACGAGTGGGCCCCCCTTGCTTGGGCAGGGCCCCAGCATTTGCAATTTTTACCTCTCCCTGCTCCTCCGCTGTGTAATCTGGGCCGTCAAATCCATACTGTGCCTGACACGGTCTGAGCCTGCCTCCTGAGACATATATTTTGAATGTGTACGCTATCCATACATGTTATCTGGGGAAACGGTACCCTTTCTAACCTTTGTGCAATCACGTGCAATCCATACTGGGCCTAACACCGTCTGAGCCTGCCTCCTGAGACATATATTTTGAATGTGTACGCTATCCATACATGTTATCTGGGGATACGGTACCCTTTCTAACCTTTGTGCAATCACGTGCAATCCATACTGGGCCTAACACCGTCTGAGCCTGCCTCCTGAGACATATATTTTGAATGTGTACGCTATCCATACATGTTATCTGGGGAAACGGTACCCTTTCTAACCTTTGTGCAATCACGTGCAATGCATACTGGGCCTGACACCGTCTGAGCCTGCCTCCTGAGACATATATTTTGAATGTGTACGCTATCCATACATGTTATCTGGGGATACGGTACCCTTTCTAACCTTTGTGCAATCACGTGCAATCCATACTGGGCCTTACACCGTCTGAGCCTGCCTCCTCAGACATATATTTTGAATGTGTACGCTATCCATACATGTTATCTGGGGATACGGTACCCTTTCTAACCTTTGTGCAATCACGTGCAATCCATACTGGGCCTAACACCGTCTGAGCCTGCCTCCTGAGACATATATTTTGAATGTGTACGCTATCCATACATGTTATCTGGGGATACGGTACCCTTTCTAACCTTTGTGCAATCACGTGCAATCCATACTGGGCCTAACACCGTCTGAGCCTGCCTCCTGAGACATATATTTTGAATGTGTACGCTATCCATACATGTTATCTGGGGATACGGTACCCTTTCTAACCTTTGTGCAATCACGTGCAATACATACTGGGCCTAACACCATCTGAGAATGATAGATGGGGCCCACCATACACTGGAACATTCCAAAGGTGGACATAAGACACTGGAGCAGCATTTACAGGGCCCATTATACACTAGAGCATTAAAAATGGGGCCCATTATGTTTGGAGCATTATTTGGGCCCATAAGACAGTAGAGCTTCATCCATGGGGACCAACATATACTGTAGCATTATGTGGAGCTCATCATATACTGTTTCAAACATTATATGGGACCAATGATTCTGTGGGCCTCGTCATGAGATGTAAAAAGTGAGGTATTTTTCATTGTACTATACCGCTATTTCTCTGCCGTATCGGAGCATGATGAGTTGTGGTATGTGTTAAAGGGGCGCTCTTTCGCCCAGGGCACATGAAAACCTGGAGCCAGCCCTCCCCCCCCACAGTCTGTAGCCAAATAACCCCCATTTTTCAGTGCGTAACTTGTATTATGAAGTTAATTAAGGTTGACAAGCTTAAGTAAGCAGAATTGATGCTTTTGGCATTCAAATGGGCACTGTTGGTGTGTTTCCTGTCCTCCTCTCACTGCCGACTTTTATTCCCCATTGACTTACATTGGGTTTCGTGTTTCGGGACGACCCCGACTTTTCCCTATAATCGGACGATCTTGCTCGACCCGACTTTTGGAAAAGTCGGGTTTCACGAAACGAAACGCGACCCTAAAAAACCAAAAGTCGCTCAACTCTAGCGACTATGCCAGGAACTATTGTCGGCATACAAAGCTATCAAATTATGTCATGTGCCTGAAAATGTTATGAGTAAAAACATCATCCCTTCCCATAAAAAAACAACTTCATATAGCTCTGTTTTTCAAAAAATAGAAAACTTGGCTCTAAGAATATGGGGATGTAATTTTTTTTCTTTTAAGAAACGGATTGCTAGTGTGCAAAAGCAGCAAAACATAAAAAACTATATCAATTTGGCATCACTATAATCGCATCGACCTGAAGAATAAAGTTGTCTAGTCGCTTATATCGCATGAGAAACAGGATAGAAAATAAAACCAATCCTTTACCTGCTATATTCGATCTCTCAAAGATCACAGTAAGGCTTGGCTCACATTTATCCTGTGCGCAACACTGAGCTCATAAACCGGGGTTTATGTGTAAATCTCTGAAATGATTCACACCAAATCCCCAACAGAATATTTCCTATAATGGGACAGATGAAGTCACTTGGGATTCTATCTGGCTTATGATCTGGAGGTGTCTGTCCTTTTAGGCTTGCACAAAAGCAAGGTCGACCACAGTTTTGTGCACCTCTAAAAAGAAGAACGCCATTGAACAGATGCACGATGGAGACCAGAGTAACTCTGCTGCCTCATTATAGTGATTGGATCCATCAGGGGTTTCATCTGAATCATATATTTCGGATATTTAGATGAATACCCTGATATAAGTGCTCAGCGTACAGTGCGGGATAAATGTGGTCCAAGCCTTAAAAGTGATCCAAAATGTTCCGTTCCCCAAAATAATACCAATAAAATCTTTATCTCAAGCCCCCACGCAAGTCCGTCATGTTTTAATGGAAATTTAGGTGGTTTCCACATTACTGTTAGCGAAAAGGCTCTTGAAAAGTGACATCGCTCCCCCTACCAAATAAAATCCAGCAAATTTTGCCCTCTCAAACAAAAATGCCCCCTCCTGAGCCGCACAGTGTGCCTAAAATTTTGTTAGCATTCACATGTTTGGAATTTCTGTAGCGAAGAAAGCCCACTACACTAAATTTTCTCCAGAATCATGAGCTGGGCACTACAATGTATGGGCACTACAATGTATGGGCACCAGATTGGTACGTCTGTGTCTGCAGAAGCATGAACTGTGCACTACAATGTATGGGCACTGCAATGTATGGGCACTACAATGTATGAGCACTAGATTGGTACGTCTGTGTCTGCAGAAGCATGAGCTGGGCACTACAATGTATGGGCACTGCAATGTATGGGCACTACAATGTATGAGCACTAGATTGGTACGTCTGTGTCTGCAGAAGCATGAGCTGGGCACTACAATGTATGAGCACTAGATTGGTACATCTGTGTCTGCAGAAGCATGAGCTGGGCACTACAATGTATGGGCACTAAAATGTATAAGCACTAGATTGGCAAATTTGCTGTTTTCACTCTTCAAAATTCACTGCTGCTCGTTTCTGGAAACAGTGGAATCAATATTGTAATATCCTATCCCTTGTGAATTCAAGATGATAACCCAAAGATGAATTGCTTGAAGGGTGTAGTTGGCAAAATAGGGTGGGGTTCTACTTCTTTTGGCATCCCAGGGTCTCATTACATGCAACATGCCATCCGCAATCTATTCAAGCCAAAATTGCACTCCCAAAGTAGAATACAGCTCCTTCCCTTCCGAGTCCTGCCGTGCGACCAAACAGCAATTTCAAACCACACATGGGGTATCCATGTATTGAGGAGAAATTGCGGGGTCTATTTTCTCCTGTTACCCCTATGAAAAATAAAAATTCGGGGCTAAAACAACATTTTAGTGGAAAAAAATTTCAATTTCACAGCCCAATTTTATACAATTCTATGAATCACTGGTGAATTCAAAATGCTCATCACACCCCTAGATGAATTCCTTGAATGGTTTAGTGTCTCATCTGAGGTCAATTGTGCTGTTTTTGATACCTCTGAGGTTGTGCAAATGCCACATGAAGTACATGATCTATTCCAGCCCAAACCGCGCACCTTTGACTTCAAGCAGATATTTCGGACCACATGTGGGACACCAGCGATCTCAGGAGAAATTACAAAACTAATTGTGGGGTTCATTTGCGAGTCTCTCACAAGAGAGTATGAGCCCTAAAACTGAGACGATCAATGAAAAATAGTTTTGTAAATTTAATTTGAAAAATTCGAAGTGGCTGCTAAATATTTAACCCTTATAATATGCTAACAAAAAAGACACTTTAAATATGATTGTAAACTAGAATGGACGTTAAAAAAAAGGTGGATAGAAAGAGAAATATAGAGGACGATGAGTCACAAAGATGTCTCAGAATTACTGGGATTTGTAGAAGCGTTACATAGATAGTATTCACAACTAAAGTGAGTAAAGGTGAAAACTTGCTTTGGCAGCGAGGGGTTAAATGAATAGGATTCTATTATATTTATATTTCTGAAGAAAAAACTATTTTTATGAAAGCGAAGTAAAATTGACTTATTGCTGCATTGGCCGGGAATCGAACCCGGGCCTCCCGCGTGGCAGGCGAGAATTCTACCACTGAACCACCAATGCTTGCATGGAGAAGTTTGGATTTTTATGCAGAAGTTTGGATTTTTTAATGAAGATATATCATGTGGTATGGTAAAAAATGTTACTTGTGAAGCACAATGTTGATCTGGCAAACGCATTGGAAGAAAAGGAAGAATCCAGCTCCGAGGAATAAAATCAATTTTCTTTATTCAGTTTCATATAAACAGGATTACTTTGTACAAAATAGGCCGTGGAACATGCTATTACCGGATATACCCGTGAAAAAAGTGCCTGTATGAAACTGAGCGCATTTCGACCACTCACGGGAGTCTAAGGCTAGTTTCACAGTAGCGGTTTTTTGCGCTGCGTTAGGAGCGCACATGAAACGCATGTGAAAAGCGCATACAAATGCTTGTAAACGCTGCGTTCTTTTGGAGCATTATTGTGCGCATAACGACAATAAATCGCAGCGTTTTTATGCGTTTGCATTTTTTATGCGCAATAAACTAGAGAAAAAATCCTTGGAAAATTCTTGCAACACACTCCACCAATGGGACAGCAGTGTGCGTGTCTATGGAAATTCTTTATATAGCCCCTGTTTACAGCTGAATTCTTCACATTTGCTTGCATTTGACTTGAGAAACATGGATCTGCGCTGGAAGAGCTTTGACTTTGACTTGGATCTGGACATGAGGACGGCTCGGGCTTATGCCATTGCTTGCCATGAACAGAGGCAGCGAAGACGGCAGCAGCGGCGTTTGTGGATACATCCCATTATGGAACTCCGGGAGAGCCGTGGAGCGTACCACACCCTATACAGCGAGCTACCGGCAATCCCGGAGAAATTTACTGATTATACCCGGATGGCCCAAGAAACCTTTCACTATTTGCTTGGTCGGGTAAAAGAAGTCATCCGGAGACAGGACACGCAGCTCCGGCGTGCGATTACTTCTGAGGAACGGCTCCTGGTCACATTAAGGTCCGTAGTTTTGCTAAACCAATGTCTGCTGATTTTTCTTGGTTGTGACATGTACTCTTCCAAATCTGGCAGAATTACAGTTCTGCCATGTCGTTAACTAATGAAAGCTGCGTTAATTTTTGGATGGCATGTATTGAACCAAAGGCTGCAGAATTTTTTTTTGGGGGGGGGGTTTAATTAAACGTGTGTAAAAAAAATTACGTATACATAAATATTAATTATTGTTTTCTTTGTGTCACAGATTCATGGCTACTGGAGAGACCCTCTCGTCACTGCACTTCCAGTACCGGATTGGAATCTCCACGTTGTCTGGAATTGTAGCGGACACCTGCCGGGCTCTCTGGAACGTTCTTTGTCCCGAATTCATGCTCATGCCAACCGCAGCAAAGTGGTCGGAAATCGCCGAAAGATTCTGGACTGTCTGCAATTTCCCTAACTGTTTAGGAGCGGTGGATGGGAAACACATCCGGATTATCAAGCCCAAAAGAACTGGCTCTGACTTCTATAACTACAAAAAGTACTTTTCTACTGTACTGATGGCCATTGCGGATGCAGACTGTACATTTATTGCAGTGGACATTGGGGCATTTGGCCGTGGAAATGACTCCCAGGCTTTTAAGAACTCGGACATGGGCAGGAGGTTGTATGGCAACAACTTCGATTTCCCCATGCCACGGCCTCTTCCCAACACCGAAGGTCCGCCACAGCCATTTGTAATGGTTGGTGATGAAACGTTCCAGATGTGCCAAAACCTCCTCAAACCCTACTCCAGCCGGGACTTGGACCTCCACAAAAGAATTTATAATTACAGGCTCACCAGGGCCAGGAGAACAGTAGAGTGTGCATTTGGTATACTTGTATCTACATGGCGCATTCTTGGCACAGCTATTAATCTGAAACTGGAAACAGTGGATGAGGTAGTCAAGGCCTGTGTTGTTCTACATAATTTTGTAATTTCTCGAGAGCACCTGAACTTTGATCTTGATGATGTGGATCCTAATCCATTGCCAGAATTTACACAGCAGCCTCTCAGGTCATCCGTTGAAGTTGGCCAAATGAGGGACCAATTTGTGGCCTACTTCAACTCAGATGTAGGACGGGTGGAATGGCAAGAGCAAATGGTGTAAAAAAATTTTATTGCATGTTGTTGGTATGTTAATAAAAAAAACTGTTTTGATACCTGTACTGAGTGCATTCTCTGTTTTTACACTCCCAATACCATTAGCAAGTAGCCAGGTGTATCAGTGAATTTATGATGCTGTGTTTTGTGCATCATGAATTCACTAATACTCCTGAGTAGGTAACTCTCTACATTCGTGTAATATTGCACAGACTGGATACAGCAAGGTTCCACAATTTCAGTCCTCAAGGTCCACCAACAGATCATGTTGTAATGAAATAAAAAGAGAATTCCATACAACATGATCTGTTGGTGACCCATGAGGACTGGAGTTGAGGAACCATGCAACATTACAAGAATGTAGAGATTGCTGTGGAAAAGACAAGTCATGTAGATTGGTTTAGTTGATAACACATATCTCCAAGACTGACACAAGAAACATGTCAGTAATGGAGATATCTGGTGGAAAAAATGCTAAGTGTACGGCGCAGTGTGTGTAGTTGGCGATAGAGACAGTAACCAATCCAGATTTTTTGAAAGCACAAGTGCACATTTATTTTGAAACAAACAAAAAAAATATTTTATTAGGAATGACCTTTGGGGGAAGTTTGGGATACTTTGGGTGTGTGGATAGATGAGGAACGACTAGAGGTTGAGGAAGGGGTTCTAGGAGAAGAGGCGACGAAAGTACTGGGAGAAGGGAGCTCTGGAATGGACAAGGAGGCATGTTGAGAGACATTAGGAGGAGAGGGTGGATGGACGAACAAAGTTTTTTTTTCTTTTTCTTTGGCGCAGGAATATCCTGCCCGGACAGACTGGCAGCCTGTGAACGCCTTACTTTTGTTGACCACCTGGTGACAGTGGACTGTGGCACTGCCCTGTAAAAAAGGGAATGCGGATCCCCACTTTGCTGCTCTGTGGTGGCGGTGGCGGTGCTGCTGGAAGTGGCAGTGCTCCTAGAAGGGGAGAAAGTCGGGTCGTTGCTCAGAGCAGGAGGCTGCCTGTCTGGGATCTCAGGCAAAGTTCTTTGGGGACTCAGAGGAGGAGAATTGGTGGCGGTTATCTTTCAATGAGGAGTGGTGGTGGTGGTGCTCCTTTGATGAGGAGTGGTGGTGGTGCTCCTTTGATGCGGAGTGCTGCCGGTGCTCCTTAGATGAGGATTGCTGGCGGTGCTCTTTTGCTGATGAGTGCTGGCAGTGCTCTGTTGCTTAGGAGTGCTGGCGGTGCTCTGTTGCTGAGGAGTGCTGGCGGTCGGTGCTCTTTTGCTGCGGAGTGCTGGCGGTGCTCTGTTGCTTAGGAGTGCTGGCGGTGCTCTGTTGCTGAGGAGTGCTGGCGGTGCTCTGTTGCTTAGGAGTGCTGGCGGTGCTCTGTTGCTGAGGAGTGCTGGCGGTGCTCTGTTGCTGAGGAGTGCTGGCGGTGCTCTGTTCCTGAGGAGTGCTGGCGGTGCTCTGTTGCTGAGGAGTGCTGGCGGTGCTCTGTTGCTGAGGGTACTGGCGGTGCTCTGTTGCTGAGGAGTGCTGACGGTGCTCTGTTGCTGAGGAGTGCTGGCAGTGCTCTTTTGCTGAGGAGTGCTGGCGGTGCTCCTTTGGTGTTGACTGGTGGTGTCAGTGGCCCAAGCAGGTTCTGTGGTGGTTTGGCTCCAAGCTGGTGGTGCTTTGGCTGTGGTGGTGCTCCATACAGGAGCAGCACTTGACATAATGGTGGTGGCGGAGGAGTGTCCAGCAGCACTTAGACTTGGGGTGGTGTAGTGGTGTCCGGCATCGCTGGGAATGCAGGTGGCCGTGCAATGGTATGCAGCAGAAGTCGGTAGTGTGGTAAAGTGAGTCAGTGGTGGAACTGTTGGAAATGACACCACTGACTGCTGCACATACCGATTCTGCTGCATAGCCTGCAAGTAAGCAGTGTTGCAGGCCTGTAACACACTCAGCTGTTGCTCAGTACTAAGGTGTTCCGCCATGCCCTGTTCAATTTTACTGAAAAAATGGTGCGCCGGTCTGTTGAGCTCGGCCTCCAGACGGTCAAGGCGCTGGTCAACAGAGTGGAAGCGGTGTTCCATGTGGTTAAAACCATATTCCATCAAGGAAAAACCACTTTCCATTCTGGCGGACAGCGCCTTGAGGCTGCCCTTAAAGGCCTCGCTCAAGAGCATGAACTCGGGCATGACAGGCCTGTCCGAGGCCCTCTGCCACTGGCAGGTAGTGCCCGCATAACCAGTGACAGAGACCTGGGACAGGGGAACACCTGATGGACCAGCTTCCTGGTCACCAGCTGTCTGTGTTGCTGACCTGCAAGATGCTTCCTGGCTGTCGGATGGCTGGGACGGGTCCGAAGTCGATCGATGAAGAACCGATCCCGGGACAGGTTGCAGGGTGCTGCTCCAAGTGCTGTGGAAAGAAAGGGAAAACATTAGTATCATGTATTTACAAGAAGCATCACCTGTTGAATTGAAAAGCACATAGTAATAACAAAACAAAAAAAAAAATACTTACGCTCTGCTGGCAAGGACCGGTCTCAGGAAAGCCAACTCTCGATAGTAGCGGTACTTTCTTCTGCGCCTTGCCGCTGAACCACTCCGAACCTGTCCCTCAGCACGAACATCAGTGTTGAAGCGGTCCTTCATCGAGCGCCAACGTGTGCGTATTTTGTTCACTGTTGGGAAAAAAAAATAAAAAATCATAAAATGCACTTAAGGCAACTTAATTATCAGCACACACAACAGATTGAACTTTTCACTACAATATATCTTGCCAAAAAGCGCCAGCACCATGGGGACCATCAATCAATGCGGCAGTTGAAGACCAAAATCAATTACAGTGTGCCACATGGCATTGGTGTTTTTAATGCAAGAATATATCTTGCCAAAAAAACACCAGCACCATCAGGACAAAAAAATCAATGCAGTATCACAGAGCATCTTTATACTTACTGAACGCCCTTTTTGAAGCTGCAGAGGCGCTGTCCCAGCCTTCCATCAGCGCTGCGGCCACCTCATTCCAGAGCTGCCGGGTCACCACTGTGTCTTTGTACTGCTGGTCACGGCTGTCCCACAATGGGATACGCTCCTCAACGAGGCGGATCAGGTGCTCGTTGTCGATGTAGACTTCTTCGTCATCCCATAGTGGAACCTAGAAAAAAAGAAATATATTAGAATGTTTGTAATTTTGGAGAATGAAAAAGACAGAAAAAGAAACAGGGAAGAAGCAAGATAAAAGATGAAAATAAAGACAAAAAAAAGGTACATTGTATACTCTCCTCGCCACGACTTGACTACGCTGCTCCCGCTCTGACTCCTCCCTCTCAGACTGCTCCCGCTCAGACCGCTCCGGCATTCCATCTTCACTGCCTGTGTCCAATGTCTGTAAAGAAATAAAAAATGAAAACACATTTCTAGAGGCAGCTATACTTACCCAAAGAAAGCAAGATTGTCACCTCACGATCAGCTTGGGCCAGTTTTTGCCGACATGCCGAATCGACCAATCCAGAAGAAGACATACTGAAATGAAAACAAAATAAACATTAGTACATTGAAAAAATTGTACAGGACACACAGACATTATGTTGAAGAATACTCACATTTTGGCTCCTGAAGCTTGAATCCACACTTAGAAGGCTCTTAGGGGCTTTTGTCTGCTCTCTGCAAGGCTGGCTGTAGAGTAATTGTCTGACCCTGAAGACACCTTCTTTTATCTACACTCCTCCCAATCAATGTTGCTTGTTTAGGGGGAGTTCTAGACAAGTGTCTAGACCTTGCTTACTCAAAGCGCGTGCGCGGTGCCAAGCGCTCGTCAGCGATCACATAGACTGTAATGCTATTTTTGGGCGCACACCGAGCGCACACGTGCGCGCGCGATTTTTTTTAAGTATGTAGGCGGAACAAAAAATGCAACATGTAGCGTTCGGCGCGTCTGGGCGCACACCTGTAAAATGCGCAGCGCACGCTAAACGCTGATGAGCACGTACATTCGCAAGACCCTGCGATCACCATGTTAAAGATAGGGGAACATTGCGCGTGCGCCCGATAGCGCACGATGCGCTGCGCGATCAAACGCTAGTGTGAAACCAGAACAGCAGAACAGCAGAGATAGACATTACCCACGCATGAGCTGCATATATTTGTGTAATAATTTACCCCATTTTTATGGAGTAAATTTTATGTCATTTGTTGATCAGGCTTCACTGTGTCCCGTCCTACCTGAGCTCCACTCTCTTTTAAATATTTAGTGGATCTGGCTCCGGACAGAGTAAAAATGCTAAATATTTGAAAAAGTTCACTTAACTACGAATTGCGCTAATATTTTGCTACAATTTAAACTGCTTTATGCCAGAAAATAGTGTGATATATCAGATTCTACATATCTACATTTCTGTTCAGATGAAATGAAAGAGAAGCCTGCTAGGAAGTGTGTCTAGGTGACTAGAGGGCCATAATGTGGTATCACTTCTGTCTGACACTGGACATCTGTCTGAAGACACTTCAAAAAGCCTTGAAGAAGTCACAGGTATTAAAGGGAACCTGTCACCCCCTCCAGGCATTTTTAAGTAAAGACCCCATCACACTAAGCGTGATCGCTAGCAATCACGCTTAAGCGTCACCGATTTTGTGACGTTGCAGCGATATTGCTAGCGATATCGCTATGTCTTATACTTACCTCCGACCGGCTCCCCCGCTGGTTATCGCTGATCGCGCAAGAACGTCCTGGACCGTTTCTCGTCGGCTGCTTCCTGCTGGGCTTCCTGCTGTGGAGACGAGCGACGCGTGGACGCGGGCGGGAGGAGGTCTTCATCGCCGCGTCTGACAGGTAAGTAGCAACTGCCGACCGCTGCTATGTCGCTGGTGAGATCTGCCTGTGTGGCAGCTCACTAGCGACCACTTAGCGATGCACCAGCGATCCTGACTGGGTCGTATCGTTGTCGGGATCGCTGGTGCATCGCTAAGTGTGACGGGGCCTTAAAAGAGCCACCTTGTGCAGCACTAATGCTGCATTATAATAATAATCAAGGTGGCTCTTTGACTTAGCGTCCCTTCCACAGCAGAAATAAGCATTTATAAAATTGGTCAGCCATACCAGAATTTTGACAGGGGGGCAGGTCTTTCCCCCTCTGACAAACGTCTCGCATCCATCAGTCATTTCGTATTTTCTTCTTTGGCGCCGCCTCCTTTGTGCGTGCGCTCTCAGATCCCATCCTGGCCTTCATATCGCGTGGCCAGAGATCCCGCCCCGCAGTCGCTTATGATTTATTCACACTGCGGGGATGGGAATCTTTGGCATGCGCAGTAGTTCTCTGCGGCTCTCATGCCCAAGATTCCCATCCCCGCAGTGTGAACGCTAATTTCTGCGGTGGAATGGACACTAAGTAAAAGCCACCTTGATTATTATTATTACAATGCAGCATTAGTGCTGCACAAGGTGGCTCTTTTACTTAAAAACGCCTGGGGGGGTGACAGGTTCCCTTTAAGGGGTAATATTTTTTCTTGAAGAGAGTGACAAGCCAAGCCTGGCTTGTGAGAGTGAGGAGACCTAAAAGCCATGCATGCTCCTCTGGGAAATTAATTATGCAAATGTGGCGCCCCTGAGGCTCAGTCGCCACAGAAGTACTGCACCTTCTCCTAATGTGTAGTTCCCCACCAACTAGGTAAGTTGGGAACTCCTTTCCACGCTCCAGCACCTGCACCCACACACAGGATAGTTCAGCAATAGACCAGATTACGGCTCCATGCTTAGAGGATAGCAGAGCAACTTTCGTGGGTCCTTGCTTCGTAACACGAGATGTGCTGGGAGGTGGGTGGAGTTAGATATAAAAGAGTGGGAAAGTTTAGAATTACAGGTCAGTCTGACCGGAGGTCAGTCGAGAGAGGAGGCTAGGGGGTCAATCAGTCAGAAGAGACTGAGGACGGACCTCTAGAAGGGAGGATGGAGGAAGGAGTGCTGCAGCAGCCTCAGTGACCTGAGCCAGCTGGCATGGGAAAGGAACAGAAGGAGAAAGACGTAGAACTGCAACCTAAGCTTCCATAAGAGAGAGAAGGAACAGCGCGGAACGAAGGAGTAGGAGAACAGAGAGGAGTTGTGGGTTGGAAGAGGAACCCTGCCTATAGGTTCTCAGCGCAAGGTCGGGGCCCGGTCCCCGAGGTTGTATGGACACTTATGGTTCTGCAGCAGACACCGGTGGAGTAGTTGGCTGTAAATCCACTACTCCCATCCAAGACTTGGGGCACAACAGCATCTGTATAGAGAGCCGGGACTCAGGATAAAGGGAGCCCCCGAAGTAGGCTACAGCTGTCTGCCGTACAAGGAAGAGTTGTTAGGAACATCTGACAGGAGGAACTTCAGAGTACCATGGTACTCTTCACACTAAAAGGCACAATAGAGGAGTCATTCAGGACAGGTATATGTTGGCGGAGTGTTGGAGAGGAGAAGCCTGACTTGCCCGGGAGGTTGATTGAGTCTCTGCCCCGGAGGACACGGCATGGAGGCAGGCACCAGTGTGTACCACAAACTGTGAGTAAAGCTTTGGAACTACAAGCCCTGGTGTCTTCCAGTCATTGTGCACCAACACTGTCAGCACCGCTACATCTGGGTATCCTCCTTTACACTACCTGCGCCTATACACTGCCCTGGGGTTACAGCTTCACCTGTGGGGAGCTACACCATCTATGCTGCAACACACCATCAGCCCCAGAGGATCTGCACGCAGCGTTGGCTTAACATCTTGCTTGCCAAACACCACAGGTGGCGTCACGAACTATTTCATCACATAAACTATATCACAAACCACCATTATTTGGGCGCCCAGGGCCACGGACCGGGTCATTGCTGCTGTGACACATTCCCCTGACACCGGCCCGGTACCGAGTACCCCACAGCCCTGGGACGGGGCGACCCACAAACTGTCTCTGTAGAGAGGAAAAGTACTAGATCTGCAGCACCACCTTTTGGAAGCAGCGATCCTAAAAGTGAATGTCGACTATAAATTTCCCTGTTGTAGGACTCACAAAAAAGATTAAAATAATAATATTAAGAATAAAGAGATCAGCGCCAATAAACTATAATGTGTATTATATTAAATGTAAAATATATTTAATTGAAGGATGTACTAACACTACTCAAATATTTCTTAGGTAACACATAAAGAAAATATGACCTAAACAAGGGCATACATGGGACTCCTGGTGTGGGGAAGGTGACTTGACGGACAGACATAGTTTAGTCCCGGGAGGAGCTCAAAAGAAGACAGGTGAAGAAATAAGAGCTCGGCCAGGGGTCGGACAGAGAAGAGACAGTCAGGGGGGTGGCCCTGACCCGATGCACCGCAGGACAGATGAGGCCCCGGGGGGTACCGACTGGACGACGACCTCGGACAGGTGAAGCGCTGGGGATAGATGGGTCTAGGACAGCCCCCAGTGAAAGATCCACGAGGTGCGTTACTGTGACTGGAACTAAGGCGCAGGTACCCGGGCCTGGAGACAGTGTGTAGAAGCTGCAGTGCGTGTTTGGTGGTCGTCAGAAGGACGACGAATAAATCCGGAACTGTTACACGTGCAATCTGTCTCCGCTCGTCCATTGAGTAACCTGGTGTCTGCGGTGTCCGAACAGGGTAAGCAGTGGTCCACCTCCCAATGCCGGCCCCTACCACACTGGGACCACAAAGCAAAGGTCCGAATATGGCCTACCCAGCTGCCTGGAAAGTAACCCATCACGATCACATCTTGTTGTTATAAGTCTCCAAAAATAATGGAAGCAACAGAGAATATCCTCATAAAGCTAATAGATGAAGCGGCGACTCAAGGAGAAGTCATTATTATGGGGGACTTCAACTACCCTGAAATACATTGGGGAACCGAAACCTGCAGTTCCAGCAAAGGTAATGGGTTTTTGACAACTATGAGAGACAATTACCTATCACAACTGGTTCAGGACCCAACAAGAGGGGGGGCACTGCTAGACCTAATATTAACCAACAGGCCAGACCGCATATCAAATGTAAGGGTTGGGGGTCACTTGGGTAATAGTGATCACAAATTAATAAGTTTTCATGTATCCTTTAATTAGATGTGTAGTAGAGGGGTTACAAGGACACTAAACTTCAGGAAGGCAAATTTCCAACGGATGAGAGATGATCTTGGTGCAATTAACTGGGACGATATCCTGAGACATAAAAATACACAAAGAAAGTAGGAGACGTTTATTATCCTCCTGAATAGGACCTGTGCACAATATATACCGTGTGGGAATAAACATGCTAGAAATAGGAGGAAACCACTATGGCTAAATAGAGCTGTAAGGGGTGCAATAAGAGATAAAAATAAAGCATTTAGAGAATTAAAGCAAGTAGGTAGTGATGAGGCATTAAATAAATACAGAAAATTAAATAAATTCTGTAAAAAGCAAATCAAGACAGCAAAGATTGAGACAGAGAGACTCATTGCCAGAGAAAGTAAAAATAATCCCAAAATATTCTTTAACTACATAAATAGTAAGAAACTAAAAAATGATAGTGTTGGTCCCCTTAAAAATAGTCTGGGTGAAATGGTGGATGAGGATGAGGAAAAAGCCAATACGCTAAATGACTTTTTTTCAACAGTATTTACACAAGAAAATCCCATGACGGATAACATGATCAGGGATAAAAATTCTCCATTAAATGTCATCTGCTTAACCCAGCAGGAAGTACGGCGGAGTCTAAAAATCACTAAAATTGACAAATCCCCGGGCCCGGATGGGATACACCCCCGAGTACTGCAGGAATTAAGCACAGTCATAGATAGACCATTATTTGTAATCTTTAAAGATTCCATAATAACAGGTTCTGTACCACAGGACTGGCGTATAGCAAATGTGATGCCAATATTCAAAAAGGGGACAAAAACTACTTGGAAATTATAGGCCAGTAAGCTTAACCTCAACTGTGGGTAAAATCCTGGAGGGTTTTCTAAGAGATACTATACTGGAGTATCTGGAGAAGAATAACCTCATGACCCAATATCAACATGGGTTTACAAGGGACCGTTCCTGTCAGACTAATCTGCTAAGCTTTTATGAAGAGGTAAGTTCTGGACTGACCAAGGGAATGCAGTGGATGTGGTGTACATGGACTTTTCAAAAGCTTTTGATACGGTGCCACACAAAAGGTTGATACATAAAATGAGAACAATGGGGATAGGGGAAAATATGTGTAGGTGGGTTAAGAGCTGGCTCAGGGATAGGAAACAAAGGGTGGTTATTAATGGAGCACACTCGGACTGGGTCACGGTGAGCAGATGCCTTTCTTGAAAAGTATAATATTACAGGGTATATACACTAGTTTTCTTAATATTGCGTTGATCCAGGGAGCTAGTCTGATTGCCGTATGTGGAGTCGGGAAGGAATTTTTTTCCCCAGTGTGAAGCTTACTGTTTGCCACATGGTTTTTTTGCCTTCCTCTGGATCAACATGTTAGGGCAGGTTAGGATAGGATATGGGTTGAACTAGATGGACTTAAAGTCTCCCTTCAACCTTAATAGCTATTTTACTATGTTACTGTGTTACAAAGTGGGTGACATCAACCCCAGCAGTCACTTCCAGTGACAGTCATGCTTCACAATGTCTAGCCATGCTGTAGTCAGCATCTGAGGGGTTACACCATTGCAATTAGAGGTAGCTCCAAATGAACGAGTTATCGGCAGGTATCTGGTGTGTAAAATAGTTAGCACCCACAGAATATGTGACATGCCCACCAGGGCCGAGGGGTACCCGGAATCGGACCGGACAATTCTATGGTGGAGGTCACGGGGCTGTGATCCATTTCCATGGCCCTGACCGTGCCATAAAACAGAGGATAATTATGTGGTGTTTAATCGTGACGCCACCCGTGGTGTTCGGCAACGGGTGGCTGACGCTGCGGTTTTGGTCTACTGGGTCTGATGGTGACGCAGCAAAGATGGTTCAGCTCCCCACAGGTATAGCGGGGCCCCAGGGCAAATATATTTGATTGTTCAGATGGTGGTGGACATTGGGGTGCAGAGTAAAAGTGAAGGACACAGAGAGGTGCAGTGTTCTTTACCTTTTACTTGAAAGTAGATGCAATCTGGGATACCAATTACAGATGACGGATTGAGTCGGCTTGACTGGAGGCATTCAGGGGATCCACCCTGCCAGGTGGGGTTGGGGATCTTCCGTCTGTGCTCTCTTTTTGGGTCCCTGCTGCTTGTAGCTAAGCTGCGGCCCTCTCCTGCATAATGGTTTTACCCTGTATGGCAGACAGCGTGAACCTATATCACGGGCACTGTCCACTTCACTGTCAGCCCCGGGCTCTTGGTCTGCTGCCGTGTATTCAGGTGTTTGGTGGGGCCAGGGAGCTTGCAGTCCCCTGCCCTCCAGATTTGGCTGTGAGGGTGTAAAGTACCCACGCACACCAAGGACTCTGGCATCCCTTTTTATCAGCGCTCCACTCTGGGGTCAGGTATACACAATTTTAGTTCCCCAGAGCCCTTGTCTCAGCTCCTGTCCCTTCCTTCTCCACAGACCAACTGCCAACTCTCCTCTCTCACTGTCTTGTCACGAGCTCCAACTGGCTCCCGTTTCCATGACTACTCTCCTGTTTACTTTCTCAGCTTTCTGACTCACTAACCCCACCTGCTGGCCAGAATTTATAAGGAAGCTCCCCTTTCAGGCCTGGAGCAGGAATTGACATGTACACTGTGTTACCTGGCATGGGGAGCCCCCCTCCCACCTCCAGTCATGACATCACCCCTTAGAGCAGTGGTGGGGAACGTCCGGCCCGCGGGCCGTATACAGCCCGCCATATCATTTGATCAGGCCCGCAGCCGCTCCAGAGCCGCGATCGGGTACCTTGTTGCATGAGCCAGAGGAGCACTCTTGCTCTGCTTCCTAGCCCCGCCCACTGGATACCGCGCAGTGATACGTGCACGCACTGACGGGGACTGAGCATACCCCGCTGGACCCCAGCAGCCCTCGCGCACTTATACTAATGAAGAGGACGAGTAACCGCGTGCCAGAGTGTGAGCTGCGCTGGACTGGTCTGCGGCCTGCCACCGTGGCCTACCTTCATCACCCCAGCCTGCCATCTTAATCACCCCGGTCACCGGTGTGGTGGTGACCGTGTGCTGCTGTGTGTGCGGTGTGGGACCTGGGGGCCATCCAGGAGTCACTGTGTTCCACACCAGGTCAGTATGTACTGTCTAATGGGGACCTGTGCTGCCTATTGGGGAGATGTGCTGCCTAATGGGGACCTGTGCTGCCTAATGGGGACCTGTGCTGCCTATTGGGGAGATGTGCTGCCTATTGGGGACATTTGCCTGCCTATTGGGGACCTGTGCTGCCTAATGGGTAAATGTGCTGCCTATTGGGGACCTGTGCTGCCTATTGGGGAGATGTGCTGCCTAATGGGGACCTGTGCTGCCTAATGGGGACCTGTGCTGCCTATTGGGGAGATGTGCTGCCTATTGGGGACATTTGCCTGCCTATTGGGGACCTGTGCTGCCTAATGGGTACATGTGCTGCCTATTGGGGACCTGTGCTGCCTAATGGGGACATTTGCCTGCCTATTGGGGACCTATGCTGCCTAATGGGGACCTGTGCTGCCTAATGGGGACATGTGCTGCCTATTGGCGACCTGTGCTGCCTATTGGGTCATTTGCCTGCCTATTGGGGACCTATGATGCCTAATGGGGCCATGTGCTGCCTAATGGGGACCTGTGCTGCCTAATGGGGACATTCGCTGCCTAATGGGGACCTGTGCTGCCTATTGGGGAGATGTGCTGCCTAATGGGGACCTGTGCTGCCTAATGGGGACATTTGCCTGCCTATTGGGGACCTATGCTGCCTAATGGGGACCTGTACTGCCTATTGGAGACATTTTCCTGCCTATTGGGGACCTGTGCTGCCTAATGGGGTCCTGTTCTGCCTAATGGGTCATTTACCTGCCTATTGGGGACATTTTCCTGCCTATTGGGGACCTGTGCTGCCTAATGGGGACATTTACCTGCCTATTGGGGACATTTTCCTGCCTATAGGGAGCCTGTGCTGCCTAATGGGGACCTGTGCTGCCTAATGGGGACATTTTCCTGCCTATTGGGTACAGTTACCTGCCTATTGGGGACCTGTGCTGCCTATTGGGGACCTATACTGCCTAATGGTGACATTTGCCTGCCTATTGGGGACCTATGCTGCCTAATGGGGACCTGTGCTGCCTAATAGTGACATTTGCCTGCCTATTGGGAACATTTACCTGCCTATTGGGAACCTCAGAGATTTAGTTTTTGTCGCCTCAGCTGCATGATTTATGGCTGCTGGACAGCCTGAATATATGTGAGGAATGCCTGTTTGTTAAGGAATCCCCACATGCTTTCAGGCTGACCAGCAGCTGCAAATCATGCAAATGCGTCGACAGAAGCTAAATCTCCGAGCACGCCAAAATACTCAGAGGACACCCGAGCATACTCGCGAAAACCCGAGCAACGAGTATACTCGCTCATCATTATTAATAACTTTATGCGGCTCCCGAACGCTATTATAAAATTCCAAATGGCCCTCGGCAGAAAAAAGGTTCCCCACCCCTGCCTTAGAGGGACCCACTGTCACCGTGGCAACCGGAATTTGGGGTGCCACACATGAAAAGGAGGTCAATGGAGGGAACAAGCAAAATTGTTGGAAATAAAACGGAATAAAAAGATAGATAATATAAAAAATGCCTTTATTAAAAAGTGTGGCACATAAAAATAAAATGCAAAAAATGTCTACTAACAAAATTAATGACAGATAATGAAATATATATCAAAGAACAGAACCACAAAATTTTGTGTTTCCATGCGGTCACCGCACACGTCAAATTGTGGACGCATCCACATACGCAGGGAAACATAGGACGCATACAGAAGTAGGCGGGGCATACGCGGAGCTTCATGGAGGAAGAAAGGAGGAAGTAGTCCATTCCCAATCTCCATCCATCCCTCACTCCCTCAAGATGGCTGGATCATCATTGTAAATACACACCTGTACTCTGTATCTCCCCCACCTCATTGTAGATTGTAAGCTCTCATGAGCAGGGGCGGCTTATTTTGCCTTAATTACTGTATTGTTAACGATGTTACTTATGACTTGTGTTTTGAAACTTTTAAACTGTAAAACGCTGCGGAATATGTTGGCGCAATATAAAGATTATTATTATTAAGTAGTCAGTCATCCGCAAAGCTACACAACGCAAGTGTGAAACCAGCCTAAGCCAGATGCTCTGCATTACCTGTGGGAACAGCGACGCATACAGATTGTTATCTTTTGTGCACTAATATACCAAATAACCTCCCCCTCCGTAATCGGGTTCACTGCACCCTGATAGTGCATTTGTTAGGAGGCCAGGGCAGGTAAGCATCTCTGCCTTTTTTCTGCTGTGATTTTTCTAAAAAGTAGACTGTATTAGTCAGGGAAGATGTGACCAACAGACGCCCAAAAAATGTCCTAGACTTTATTCCAGAAATTGGTGCAAATTATAACAAAAATTTTACCCTCACTCACAGCTGTCAAATAATATAGGGTTCTGATGCACGGAAACAGCAAAAAAAAGCAAAAAAATTAAGAGGTCCATGCTAGAGATGAGCGATTTGAGCTGCGCTATTGTCCGATCCTTTGTGGTGGCCAGTCTTCACTTCTATGCATCTTGGGTCCGGCATCAAGGGCACCTCTGGTGCGTACTAACTGATATGTGATGTACTTGAGGCCAAGTGACAAGTAATGTTATAGGGTTGAGTAAGCCACCAAAGGTGCCAAGGGTCCCGGGGCCAGAAGTAAAGACTGGCTATGCAGCATGAATCGAATTGCTAATCTCTACTGTGCACCGCCTAATACCACTTGTGATTCTTACTCACTGCCAAATAAGAAGGGATAACATATTTTAGATGTGACCCTAAAACCTAGAACCTGAAGACCCACCTGTTCCGACAAGCCTACAGCCTGCAATGATCCTCGGTCTACTGAACCACCGCACGACCTGCTCTACCCTCTCCTACTGTATCCTCACCCATCGCTGTAGACTGTGAGCCCTCACGGGCAGGGTCCCCTCTCCTTATGTACTTGCATGTCCCTTGTCCCTTGTCTTACACATGTTTACTATACTTGTCTATATTTCCCCTTTTCACATGTAAAGTGCCATGGAATAAATGGCGCTATATAAATGCATAATAATAAATAATGTGACGCGATAGGTCTCCCTGTCACAGATGTGCACTGGGACCTAAGGACTCCTTGTGAAAAGGATCAAAGCAGCTCCAAATATAACCAGAAGTGTGCTACAGACATGTGTCTAGGTGGCAACACAGCAGTAAATGGACCACACTTCGGTCCACCGCCCATACTGCATTGGGCCTGGGAACCGGCTTCAAGAAGGGCTGATACTTTGATTTTGTATGGTTTTTACTTAAAATATATCTAGATGTTTGATTTATTTATTTTTTTGCATGCACCTTATATAAAGTATAACTAACCAATGGAGCACAAAAAAATTAAGCCCTTGTTTTTGTTTTTTGTTTTTTTCTTTATTTCATTTGAAACAATTTTTCAAATCAGTCAAAAAGATATTGCTGAAAATGTATTCCAAATTATAGCACCTAGAAGAAAAAGTTGTTTAATGATATAAATCACAGGATGGGGACAATACTGATCTGCAAATGATGAAAAATGGAATTGAAATGTTCAAAACATCTGGATTTCTTCACTCCGGATTGAGAGCTACATGCAGAAATCCCGGCACTTCCAACTACGGCTGCTATCACTGAAGTTATTAATGGTCGTCTGAGGAAGGTTCTGCCACTGAATGTACAAATCATCAAGATCCGCTGCTGGCAGCTCTTGTGTAATCACCAACGAATAATGTCACCGATGTGCTCGATGGGAGACAAGTCCGGAGACGCTGCAGCCATGGAAGCAGGCTTAGGCCACGGAGGCTGCTCACAGTAGCTCCAGCAACATGTGGCTTGGGGTTGTCGTGTAGAAAAATGACTCTTGAGACACTGTGGAAAAATGGCCTCACCACTGGTTCCACCACCGAAATAATGCTAAGTTGTTTGTTCTTGGGGAAGGAAGACTAGAAGGGTCTGTCTACAGTCCATCATACCACCCTACACCATAATCCTATGAGAAGGTCTGGTGTGATGTGATGTTCCCTGGTTAAAACCTTGTCCATGTGGTCTCCAGACCAATCTCCAGTTAGCATTGAGCCCACAACAAAGACGGGACTCATCGTTGTAGAAAACAGACCTCCATTATAGGCTATTGCCTTTTTGAACCCAGTGGTGCAGACATCTCCTAAAAGTGTATTAGGAGCCATTTTTCAACCTAATACCACCAGCCCTTATATTGAACAGCCTCTGTGGCCTAAGACTGCTTCCATGGCTGCCGCGTCTCTGAACTTGGGGCACATTGGGGACATCATTGGTTGGTGATTACACAGGAGCTGCTAGCAGTAGATCTTGATGATTTGTACATTCAGTGGCAGAACCTTCCTCGGACAGCCATTAATAACCTCAGTGATAGCAGCCAAGGCTGGAAGTACCGGGATTTCTGCACGTGGCTCAGACTCCAGACTGAACAATCCAGATGTTTTGACAATTTTTTTTCCATTTTTCATCATTTTCAGATCAGAAACATCTCCATCCAATGATTTCTATAATTCCATGACTTTCCTTTATGTAGTTACAGTTTCAACGTTGAGTAGTATCATTTTCTAATAACTACTAAAAAATATTTAAATAAAATTAATTTATTTGTATTTATATTTTTCTGTCTAAAATTTTCTTTTACAAATTAGACTAGTTTTTACAAATTAGTTTCAAATAGCGACGCACCAGCGATCCCGACAACGATACGACCTGTAGGGATCGCTACATGGTCGTTAGTAAGCTGCCAAACAGACAGATCTCTTCAATGACGCACCGGCGATCCCGACAACGATATGACCTGTAGGGATCGCTGGTATGTCGCTACATGGTCGTTAGTAAGCTGCCAAACAGACAGATCTCTTCAATGATGCACCAGCGATCCCGACAACGATATGACCTGTAGGGATCGCTGATATGTCGCTACATGGTCGTTAGTAAGCTGCCAAACAGACAGATCTCTTCAATGATGCACCAGCGATCCCGACAACGATATGACCTGTAGGGATCGCTGGTATGTCGCTACATGGTCGTTAGTAAGCTGCCAAACAGACAGATCTCTTCAATGATGCACCAGCGATCCCGACAACGATATGACCTGTAGGGATCGCTGATATGTCGCTACATGGTCGTTAGTAAGCTGCCAAACAGACAGATCTCTTCAATGATGCACCAGCGATCCCGACAACGATATGACCTGTAGGGATCGCTGATATGTCGCTACATGGTCGTTAGTAAGCTGCCAAACAGACAGATCTCTTCAATGATGCACCAGCGATCCCGACAACGATATGACCTGTAGGGATCGCTGATATGTCGCTACATGGTCGTTAGTAAGCTGCCAAACAGACAGATCTCTTCAATGATGCACCAGCGATCCCGACAACGATATGACCTGTAGGGATCGCTGGTATGTCGCTACATGGTCGTTAGTAAGCTGCCAAACAGACAAATCTCTTCAATGATGCACCAGCGATCCCGACAACGATATGACCTGTAGGGATCGCTGGTATGTCGCTACATGGTCGTTAGTAAGCTGCCAAACAGACAGATCTCTTCAATGACGCACCGGCGATCCCGACAACGATATGACCTGTAGGGATCGCTGGTATGTCGCTACATGGTCGTTAGTAAGCTGCCAAACAGACAGATCTCTTCAATGACGCACCGGCGATCCCGACAACGATATGACCTGTAGGGATCGCTGGTACGTCGCTACATGGTCGTTAGTAAGCTGCCAAACAGACAGATCTCTTCAATGATGCACCAGCGATCCCGACAACGATATGACCTGTAGGGATCGCTGATATGTCGCTACATGGTCGTTAGTAAGCTGCCAAACAGACAGATCTCTTCAATGATGCACCGGCGATCCCGACAACGATATGACCTGTAGGGATCGCTGGTGCGTTGTCACACAGCAGCTATTCTGAACGATTCCAGCCTGCGTCCCTGAGTTCGCCAACGAGGTCGTTCGCCGGCGTCAAAACACAGCGATGCATGCTGGCCAGCGGGACGCCGATGATGAAAAAATGGCCCAGGACATTCGAGCACGATCAGCGATATCCAGCGGGGGGGCCGGTCACCGCTATGTGTCACATGTAGCGTGATCACAGGAGAGATCGCTGTTGCATCACAAAATCGGTGCATCAGCGATCTGGCTATGTGAGACGGGGCCTTTAATGTCTTTTTAAATCTTTTGTGGACTAAAATACCACAAAATAAATGAGTTTTTTTTTATAAAATCCTGAGGTCCCATATACATGTTAGATGAAAATGGGCTGACAAACAAATAATCTTCAAAGGCCAAATATACATCTCATTGATGTGTCCGATATTGGATTTTTTAAGCCAATGATGTAGCCGATGCTGACGGAAAAAAAATGACCGGAGTCTTCAATTATAATGAAAAGCTCGTTGGTCGGTCGTCGTTTGAAACAGCCGATGATCGAAATAACCAATTTCAGGTGGCTTTTCTGTGGTTTGCATTGGCTCCAGCACAAAAATAAAAATACTGTTTGCTCTGACAGACTGTAAAGAAGATCAAACAAATCCATGATAAAGGAAAGAAGTGTGCCTGGAAGTGTGTCTGGGCGACAATGGAGCAATGCCCTTCTGTCTGACACCTGCAGCAGGGGGCCGAGTATTCTCAGGAAATTGGAGGAGTTCCATGCTTCTGTTCACAGGAACCTTGGGAAAAATCATCAGTTTCCTCCTGAAAACTCAGACAATTTTCTTCTCATTTGTCATCTACGTGCGACCCATTTTTATACATCAAAAGTTAATAATTTACAAGAACCAAAAACTGTTTTTCCTGTTAAACAATTTCAATGCATCTATAAAAATATGATGTTACACGGTGGCTTTGGATGGACTACAATTTTTTTGGTGACTAGAATGGGTGATTCTCGTCAGACACACGGAAGACACTAGTGCACGCTGAGATATTTTTTTTTACAAATTTGGTCTCAGAAAATAATTGTTTATCTGTACTGCCCCATTGAACAACATTGGTCTAAGAACTGTCCATGTGCCAGGAACTTGGCCTAATAGTCAAAGCCTCGAACTGTGATGGCACCTCTGATGTTAGGAATAAACGTGAGGATCTTACGTAAAAGTAATACATAACAAATTATTATTAATTATTGGATTTCAGCTTGAACTCGAGACATGGGGACTTGATAGATGAACGCTCTGTAGGAAGATCAATCTTGTGCACCAGGGTCTTCTTCACTATTATCTTGATTTTATCAAGCCATCGGATTGCTGGTATATCATAGAATCATAGAATCATAGAATCGTAGAGTTGGAAGGGACCTCCTGGGCCATCTGGTCCAATCCCCTGCTCAAAGCAGGATTCGCTAAATCATCCCAGTCAGATGTCTGTCCAGCCTCTGTTTGAAGACTTCCATTGAAGGAGAACTCACCACTTCTCGTGGCAGCTTGTTCCACTCATTGATCACTCTAACTGTCAAAAAGTTTTTTCTAATATCTAATGTGTCTCCTCCCATTCAGTTTCATCCCATTGCTTCTAGTCTTTCCTTGTGCAAATGAGAATAAAGTTGATCCTTCTACAATGTGACAGCCCTTTAGATATTTGTAGACAGTTATTAAGTCTCCTCTCAGTCTTCTCTTTTGCAAACTAAACAATCCCAAATCCTGCAACCTATCCTCATAAGACAGGGTTTGCAGACCGGTCACCATTCTGGTCGCTCTTTTCTGAACTTGCTCCAGTTTGTTGATGTCTTTTTTAAAATGTGGTGCCCAAAACTGGACACAATATTCCAGATGAGGTCTGACCAAAGAGGAGTAGAGGGAAATAATGACTTCACGTGATCTAGACTGTATGCTTCTGTTAATACATCCTAGAATTGCATTTGCCTTTTTTGCTGCTGCATCACACTGCTGACTCATATTCAGTCTGTGATATATTAGTATACCCAAGTTTTTTTCACATGTGCTGTTGCTTAGGCCTATTCCTCCCATTCTGTATATGCTTTTTTCATTTTTATGGCCCAGATGTAGTACTTTGCATTTTTCCCTGTTAAAAACCATTCTGTTAGTTGCTGCCCACTGCTCCAGTTTATTTATATCTTTTTGAATCCTCTCTCTCTCTTCTCTAGTATTAGCTATCCCTCCTAGCTTTGTGTCATCAGCAAATTTAATCAGTTTACCCTCAATTCCTTCATCTAAATCGTTGATAAAGATGTTGAACAATACAGGGCCCAGGACAGAGCCCTGTGGTACCCCACTTGAGACATTCTTCCAACTGGATGTGCAGCCATTTACGACCACTCTTTGGGTCCGATCACTAAGCCAGTTATGAATCCACCTAGCAGTTGCCTTGTCCATTCCATACTTAGTCATTTTTTCAATAAGGATTGTATGAGATACTTTGTCAAATGCTTTGCTGAAGTCAAGATATACTATATCTACAGCATTTCCCTGATCCACCCAATCAGTGATTCCGTCATAGAAGGAAATTAAGTTAGTCTGACATGACTTATTAGTTACAAACCCATGCTGACTCTGTTTAATCACTTCATTCTTATCCAGGTACTGACATACATGCTGTTTAATAATTTGTTCAAAGATCTTTCCTGGTATAGAAGTCAGACTCACCGGCCTATAGTTGCCTGGGTCCACCTTCTTCCCCTTTTTGAAGATAGGAACAACATTTGCTCTTCTCCAGTCTTCTGGGACTTCTCCTGTTCTCCAAGAATTTTCAAAGATTATGGAGAGGGGTTCAAAAATTTCTTCTGCTATCTCCTTCAGTACTCTGGGGTGTAATTCATCTGGACCTGGAGACTTGAATTCATTTAGCTTAGCTAAGTGTTTCCTCACTATCTTTCTGTTTATAGATATCCTGGATTCTTCTATTCCCTTAATAGGACAGTGAAGAACAGTTGATGTTACATTTCCTTTCTGAGAGAAAACAGATGCAAAATAGGAATTTAAAAGTTCGGCCTTCTCAACATCCTGTCTTACCATTTCATCATTTTCATCCTGTAAAAATCCTATAGCATCTTTGACTTTTCTTTTACTTTTGACATATCCCCAAAATCCTTTATTATTGCTTTTGACATCTCTTGCAAGCCTCAATTCATTGTCAGCTTTAGATAATCTGATTTGTGCCCCGCAGGTTCTGCAGACAGCATTATATTCTTCTTTAGATATGCCTCCCTCTTTCCATTTTATAAACATTTTTTTCTTCCTTTTTAGCATGTGCTTAAGTTCTGTGTTCATCCATCCTGGTTTCCTTAAATGCTTCCTATTCTTCCCTCTTTTCGCCTTGTTCCACCCATTCTTCTGACCATGATGTCTTTCTCCAGTGATTGCTCGCTTTGTATTATGTGTCCAAAGTAGGCAAGTTGATGATTCTTGCTGTGAGTGACAAGTCTGGCTAGATATGTTTTATAATTGATTTATTTGTTCTTCTTGCCATCCATTGTATTGAGAACTTCCTTATCCAGCACCACATTTCGAAGGCGTTGATTCTTCTTCTATTTTGTACTCCAGGTTTCGCATCCATATGTTACTATACTACAGAAAAGACCAAACTATGTATGAGCTGTGTCTTCATCACCAGTGAAATGTCCCTAGATTTGAAGACCTCGTTCAGTGACTGCAATGTTGATTTCCAAACAGCTATTCTTCTATTGACTTCCAGTGTAGACTTAAGTAAAGCAATTAGATTCAAATCGAATTTGTTTTGAGGTTTAGGAAATTTGATGGAGCTGGCAAAGTCAAATAATTTGCACTTTGATTAGCGCAAATCATGAAAAAAATGCTTGTTGTCAATGTATATAAAAAGGAAGATTGCATCAATCAGTCAAGGTTCACAAGACCCCAGGCACAGCAGAGCGAGTTTCCCCATAATGACTTGTAACTATCACATGATATAGTGCAGTCAATCAGGAAGGACTTCAGTAGCCTGTATAAAAGGTGAGGCAAGGAATAAAGCAGCCATTTGTTGTTGAATCTGGATAGTGAGAGAACGTCACAACTTAAAGATTAGGTAGCTTCAGCACTGAAGAATGAAGAATGATAGGTTGCTCAGGTGATATTTTATTAATATTCGACCCATGAAAGCAGACAAAATATCTGTTTTGACCACACTGGTCATTGTCAAAGTTATCTGTAAAGAGAGATGGACTGCATATCAGCTGAAGAAAGAAAATGTAGGACTTACCGCTTGGAAGAAACTGTCCAGATAGTGTGTGTGACAGCACAACTGTGAAGAACGGACAACATCCTTTTACCCATACCAATATAGGCTGAGGTCACACTGACATTATCGAGGCTGTGTTTGAGTCTAGAGACGGGTTCAATAGATTCATGGAAGACCTCAGAGTGTTATGTACTTGTTTTTAGGGCAATTGGACGGTTTGCTATTTGCTGCAAATTGAACTTTTTGGAGAAACCTGACTTACCTAGCGAATTTGAATTTCAAATGATTAGCTCATCCCTAATATTAATAGACCCTGCCATTAGTCAGAAATCAATGACCTGATAATGATGCATATACCCTGTCTGGCTGGGATATACATGTTATTTAGGAATTGTATTTTGACTGATGGTCGTCTTCTTAGTTTAATACTCTACTGTATCATCAGCTCCACATTGAAAGCCATTACCAAACACACAGTCGCGGTTCTCCTGTTCTGACTTCTTCAGCAACGCATAGCTAGTTATCTCTGTCCACAGAATCCGCATCTCCCTGCCTTATGGACAACTGACCTCGAGTCTCTTGCGGCTCTTTCCTATCCATCCTACTTTGTTTAAAGAGGACTCATCACTTGTAATAAAAATGTTATTCTTTACCTTGTTTAAATGCATCTGTTCTCCTGATTCTTGCGTCACTCTTTCTTAACCCCTTCACCCCCAAGGGTGGTTTGCACGTTCATGACCGGGCCAATTTTTACAATTCTGACCACTGTCCCTTTATGAGGTAATAACTCTGGAGCTTCCATGGATCCCGGTGATTCTGACATTGTTTTCTCGTGACATATTGTACTTCATGTTAGTGGTAACATATCATTCATATAACTTGCGTTTATTTGTGAAAAAAATGGAAATTTGGCGAAAATTTTGAAAATTTCGCAATTTTCCAACTTTGAATTTTTATGCTCTTAAACCACAGAGATACGGCACACAAAAAACTTAATAAGTAACATTTCCCACATGTTTACTTTACATCAGCACAACTTGGGAACCAATTTTTTTTGTTAGGAAGTTATAAGGGTTAAAAGTGATTTCTCGTTTTTGCAACATCATTTTATTTTTAGGGACCACAATCACATTTGAAGTCACTTTGAGGGATCTATATGAGAGAAAATACCCAAAAGTGACACCATTCTAAAAACTGCACCCCTCAAGGTGCTCAAAACCAGATTTGAAAAGTTTATTAACCCTTCAGGTGCTTCACAGGAATTTGTTTAATGTTTAAAGTAAATGAACATTTAACTTTTTTTCACAAAAAAAATTACTTCAGGTTCAGGGGTAACAGGAGAAATTTTACTGGAAAAGTTATTGTGCAATTTTTTCTGAGTACGCCGATACCTGACATGTGAGGGGGAACCACTGTTTGAGCGCATGGCAGAGCTCAGAAGGGAAGGAGCGCCGTTTGACTTTTTCACTTTTTCACTGCAAAATTGGCTGGAATTCAGATCGATGCCATGTCAAGTTTGGATAGCTCCTGATGTGCCTAAACAGTGGAAACCCCCCACAAGTGACCACATTTTGGAAACTAGACCCCCCAAGGAACTTATCTAGATATGCGGTGAGCACATTGAAGCCCCAAGAACTTCACAGAAGTTTATAACGTACAGCGGTACAATTAAAAAATCATATTTTTTACACAAAAATGATCTTTTCACCCCCAATTTTTATTTTCCCAAGGGTAACAGGACCCCAAAAGTTATTTTGCAATTTGTCCTGAGTACGCTGATACCCCATATGTGGGGGTAAAACCACTATTTGGGCGCATGGCAGAGCTCGGAAGGGAAGCAGCGCCATTTGACTTTTTTGCCTGGAATTGAGATCGGATGCCATGTTGCATTTGGAGAGCCCCTGATGTACCAAAGCAGTGGAAACCCCCCAATTCTAACTCCAACCCTAACCTCAACACACCCCTAACCCTAGCCCTAACCCTAGCCCTGGGACAGTTTTATAGGGAGGGTCGTTACGAACGTGGTGATACCAAATATGTGTACTTTTATTGTTTTTTTTTATTATTTTAAAAAAATGAAGCTATTAGAGAAAAAAAATTTTTTTATTTATTTAGCGATTTTTTATAAATTATTTTTACACTTTTTTCCTTTTTTTAAGTTTATTACATTGTCCCAGGGGGGACATCACTGTCATGTGACTGATCGCTGATCTGTCACATCACAGATCGCTGTGACAGATCAGCGATCTGACACAGGCGCTACACAGGTTTCCTCATGCCTGTGCTCTGCAGGCAGTGAGGAAGCCAGCTCCCTGCAGGCCCCCGAAGGTCCTCGCCGCCATATTGAATCCGGGGACCTGCAGGGGAGGAGGCCTCCAGAGCAGCGTAGCACATCGCGCTGCTCCAGGGGTCTCAGGGAAGCTCGGAGGGAGCCCCCTCCCTACACTCTTCTCTCCTATGCCGCCACTACACTGCGATCATGTTTGATCGCAGTGTGCTGGGGGTTAATGTGTCGGGGGCAGTCCGTGACCGCCCCTGACACATAGTGCCGGGTGTCAGCTGTGATAATCAGCTGACACCCGGCCACGATCAGCAGTGCTCCCCCCGTGAGCACCGCTGATCGCGCTAGACGTACTATTCCGTCCTTAGGACTTAGGTCCCAGGTCACATGGATGGAATAGTATGTCTAATGTAGAAAAGGGGTTAATACTTTTACCTTTCCATTCCGGAGATATGGCTTCTTCTTCCCTGTATTTAAATCTAGTCTTGTTATCTAAGGGGGTGTGGTCATCAAAAAGACACCAAAAGAGAAGAGTTGAGTATCATGTTCCATTGGCTAAGAAGACTAGATTTACATATTCAGAGGAGTAATTGTCAACTGAAGGTTCAATCGGTGGAGTATAGACACCTTTACTTTCAGTATGACTCCATGTGTAAGATTCTTGGCAGTAGTCCTCTTTGTTGTTTTTAGGTCCTAAGCATAACAATTTTGTGTGATTTTGTTCACATACATAATTGTATGAAAAACAATAATGAGATTCTTCAACGGATCCCACGAGTGTCCATTGGTAATTGGTTGGTCAAAAAGAAAGTCCATTCAATTCAACAACACAGCCAACGATCATTCATTACAGTCAACATTGGAGAAATCGGGGATGTTGCAAGCAAATACGCAGAGGGCCAAAATTAAAAAGGTGGAAAATGTCGTGAGCCAACTGTCATGACTCAGGACAAGAAGGTTCAGCCTCCGTCCTAGTCAGGTCAGGGTTAATGTTAGTTCGCCTCTCTTTGGTTCAGGGGCGGCTATTTAATGCTGGTAGTTCCTGGGTCTGGTGTCGGTGATACTTCCGTTTTACTCGGTTAGTGCAGCTGACCCAGGTTACTCAGTTAACATTCGTTGTACGCGTGTGCTCATCTCCGTATGACCCTGTTTGTTCCTTGACTCGTTTCTGTCTCCTGTTTCTGTCCCGTTCTAACTTCTCTGGCTTCTGACACTCGGCTCCCCTCCTGACTATTCTCCTGTCCTGTCTATCGGATACCATGCTTCCTCATGGCCTCTGACCCCCCGGCTCATTATTGACTTCTCTCTTGTCTCACCCTACGGCTCCTTCTAACCCCGCCTGGCTTTCGTCCCTCTGCTCGCTCGTGACTACGTCCCTGTTAGCACATCCAGCCAACTCCCGTCCTGTCGCGTGGTGATTGGCTCCGCCCCCATTGTTCCCTCTGACCCCACACATCCAGCTGGGTCCCGATCCAGTGTGCATGGCACTTTGCGGTGCCCTCACTACCTCCTTGCTGGCCTGTGTTCTCTGCTAAGCGCCCCCTAGGTTTCACCTCCAGTTACACACGTGCTGTGTATCATTACATTATCACCAACCTGAACTTTTTACAAGGGCAGCTTTTGTATGTAATGGATCCGATCCATGCTCTGTTGAATCAGGTGACCAACCTGACCAAAATGATCCAAAATCTTCCTGTGGAGCAAAGGGCCCTGGTTGCTTCTCACTAACAGGTGCAGAGAGAGTTGGCTGATACTGTTAACACTGTGCGGGGTGCCTCCTCTTCGTCTGGTGGTGTAGATGGTGGTGTGTCAGATGTTTCCTTTCCCTCCCCTGAACCCTCTGTCAAACTTCCGGATACCTTTTCTGGGGATAAAAGTAAATTCCGGGTGTTTAGAGAGAATTGCAAGTTACTGTTTTCCCTGCGTCCTTGGTCCTCATGTGATGAGTCAAAGGGTGGTGATAATTATATCTCTTTTACGGGAGGGGCCACAGGCTTGGGCTTTCTCCCTATCCCCCACCTCCCCTGAGAGATTGTGGATCAGTTCTTTGAGGCCTTGGGTCTGATTTATGATGAACCTGATCAAGTGAGGTTGGCTGAGTGGTACTATTCTGAGTGTAGACGATGGGCACCAGAAGTATCTTGAAATGAATCGGCACTCAGATGGCTTTTTTGAAGGGGCCTTTCCAAGCATTTACTGGATGCATTGGCTATGCATCCACCACCTGACTCTCTGGAGGAGGCCATGACACAGGCCGTCCGCATGGACTGCAGATTGCAAGAGAGAGAAGTGGTGCAATGTGAAGTTTCTTTGTTCCTGTCTAAATCTGAGCCTTCACAATCGGTGGAGCCCATGGACGTGGCAGCCGTCTCCATGAAGGAAAGAGAGAGGAGACGTTGAAGGGAGAACAAACTCTGCTTTTACTGTGAAGCCCCGGGACATTGGAGAAAGGACTGTCCCTACTGTCTGCCTGTTTCCAAGGTCTCAGGAAGCGCCTAAGTTTAAGTAGCTGCCGAGGAGGCCACTGAGACCATCAGGTACACAATTGTGTTTTCCCTCCTCTACTATTGTGGATTGCGGGTCCTCAGTGAATTTAATTGACTCTAAATTGGTAGCCCATTGTGAGATAGGGACAGTCAGGTTGGGGACACCCATGAAGGTTGTGGCTAGTGACTCATCACTCACCAAGGATGGTATCCGCTCCGTTTCTAAAGAATCCATCCTTATGGTGGGCTCTGTTCATCTGGAGCACATAGTCTGTTTTGTTCTGGACAACCTCCCTACTGGGTTGGTTTTTGGGTTCCCTTGATTGCAATGTCACAATCCTGTCATTGACTGGGAGGCCTGAGAGATTGTTAAGTGGGGTCCTAATCTATTTATATAATTGCCTTGCAATGTTTTCATTTCCTGTTCTGTCCAGATGTCACCGTATCCCAGAATTCCAAGCGGAGGAAGTTCACCGACCGCCATATTGGGACACCCAGGTGATGGGTGTCTTAATATGGAAACTGCCGCTGGTACCAACCTATTGTGCGGTACCACCAGCGGAACACCGTCGCACCACACACACACTCACACACACTCACACACTCACACTCACTCACACTCATGCAGCCTCTTGCACGATACCACCAATGGAACACAGTCGCACTGCGCCTGCGAGGAATTCGCACAGGCAAAGTGAATCATTCAGCTGATCCTGGTGGCAGATGCAAGACATGTCTACAGGCAGAGGAAGCCGGTCACATTAAAGGGGTTTTCCCACGAAGAAAAGTTCATTTTAAAAATTGTCTGTGTCTGACCATGTATGGAGCATACCATATCTCCTGGGCAGGGGAGGAAGCAAAAAACAATACTGACATTACAGCAGGGGATCACAGAGGATTCATTTTGTGAGGTAAAATATTTCACTGACTGTTTTTAAACAATATTCACAAAATTTATCCTCTGCGATCTCCTGCTGTAATGTCAGTATTGTCTTTCGCTTTCTCCCCTGCTCAGGAGCTGTGGTATGTTCTGTACATGGTCAGACGCAGGAGTGAGAGAGACAATGCACAGGGGGGAGACAGCTCAAATGGGACAGCACATGAGGGGAGAACACAGCACAGGAAGGAGAGAGACAGCAGACAAGGGGGATAGCACATCGGGTAGATGGGTCAAAGAAGAGAGCACAAACAGGAGAAGTCAGCACAAGGGGAAACAGAGAGGATAGATGGGTGAGCACATTGAGGGAGAGATTCATAAAGCTGCAAAGCCTGCCCCCATCGTGACATTACCGCCCTCCCGATGCCATAGCATCGAGCCTCCATCTAGTTGTGTAAATAAATGTCTAATGTCTGCATCTTGTCGTCCGTCGGTCTGGAGGGTATTCTGAAGTACCTGAGGGACTTTGAGGATGTTTTCTCTGAGGGTGAGGCCAAGGGGTTACCACCGCACCGCCCTTTTGACTGTGCTATTGACCTGATTCCTGAGGCTAAATTACCTAAGGCCCAATTATTCAACCTTTCTGGCCCAGAGCGGACCGCCATGAAGGAATATATATCCGAGAATCTCCGCACGGGTCATATCCATCCTTCTGTGTCTCTTGTAGCTGCAGGATTCTTTTTTGTTTAAAAAAAAAGATGGTGGTCTCCAGCCATGCCTCAATTTTCGGAAACGTAATAAGATTACTGTAAGAAACACATACTCTCTTCCACTCATTCCCGATTTGTGTAATCAATTGTCTGGGGACAAATGGTTTTCGAAGCTGGAGTTGCAGGGGGCATATAACCTTATCCAGGTATGGGAGGGAGATGAGTGGAAGTCTGCGTTTCTCACTTCTGAGGGGTTGTTTGAACATCTTGTTGTGGCATTCAGTCTGACTAACGCGCCAGCGGTCTTCCAGAATTTCAGCAATTATGTGTTCTCTGATTTCATTTGGTGGTTTGTGGTTATTTACTTAGATGATATTCTGGTTTATTCTTGTGATAGGCAGGCCCATCTTGGTAATCTTCGAGTAGTTATCCAGAAACTCAGCGAGAAGAAGCTCTTGGTTAAGTTAGAAAAATGCTCATTTTTTGTCCAAGAACTGTCTTTTTTAGGTTCATTGTATTCGGTGAGCGGTTTCGTATGGATCCCAAGAAGGTTCAGGTCATTGTGGATTGGGTGCAGCCCCGTGACCTGAAAGGACTTCAACGCTTCTTGGGATTTGCCAATTGTTACCAAAGGTTTATTAAGGGGTTCTCTCAAGTGGTCAAGCAACTCACTGATTTGACACAGAAGGGGGCTGATGTTAAGAATTGGTCAGCCTCCGCTATAGCGGCGTTTTTGTCTTTGAAAAAATGCTTCATGACTGCCCCGCTCCTGGTTCAACCAGATCCATCTGAACCCTTTGTGGTAGAGGTGGATGCCTGAGAGGTGGGGGTGGGGTTGTCTCAGGGGCCCACCGCTTTGACCAATCTGAGGCCATGCGCCTTCATTTCTAAGAAGTTCTCCCCGGAAGAGAGGAACTATGACGTGGGCAATCGGGAACTTCTGGTTGTTAAGTTGGCTTTTGAAGAATGGAGGCATTTTTTGAAGGGAGCAGTTCATCCCATTACTGTGGTTATCGATCACAAGAACCTGGCCTACATTGAGTCTGCCAAAAGATTGACCCCAAATCAAGCTAGGTGGTCGCTTTTTTCCCGGTTCCAGTTCTCGATCACTTTTAGTCCAGGGTCCAAGAATGTTAAGGCTGATGCCTTGTCCTGGAGTCTGAATCCTCCATTCTTCAATCTGGGGTAGTGGTGTCTCATGTGTCATCAGGGTTGGAACGGGAGATTCGAGAAGCTCAGTCACAGGCTCCTCCGTCTAAACCGGTGGATAAACTGTTCCCATTCAGCTTCATCTCAGGGTTCTCAGGGAGTTCCACGACTCCGCTCTGAGAGGACATACGGTGATCTGAGCTACTCATGGGGCCATCACGAGGGATTTTTGGTGGTCCTCACTTGTGTCGGATGTGAGGAAGTTTGTGTCTGCCTGTGAAGTTTGTGCTCGGGCTAAGAGCTCCCATAACCGTCCGGCCAGGGATTTGGTGACTTTGCCAATTCCTGATAGACCGTGGACACATTTGTCCATGGATTTTATCACCAATCTTCCCCCATCCAAGGGGAATACTGTCATATGGGTGGTGGTGGACAGGTTTTCTAAGCTAGCACACTTCGTACCCTTGGTGGCTTTGCCCTCTGCAGAGACCTTGTCTAGTTTGTTTGTGCAGCATGTGGTTCTGTTGCATGGTGTACACTTGAGTGTGGTGTCAAGTCGAGGAGTGCAAGTTTGTGTCCAGGTTTTGGAGGGAGTTTTGTATGACGTTGGGTGTTGCGCTGTCCTTTTCGTCCGCATAATATCCAGAGTCCAATGGTCAGACTAAGCGGACCAACCAGTCTTTGGAGCAAATTTTGCGCTGTCTGTCTACTACTAGACAGGATGATTGGTGTGATGCCTTGCCGTTAGCGGAAGTTGCATTCAATTTCCGTCTTAATCACTCCATAGGCATGTCCCTGTTCTGCAATTACGGGTTCAACCCACACTTCGGGGAGTTCTCCCATTTGGACTCTTGCTGTCTTGGGGCTGATGTAGCTGTACAGCAGTTAGAGAAATTATGGCAGCAGATCCAAAAGTATATTGGGGAGGCTCAGAAGAAATTTAAGGTTTTTGCAGACAGAAGACAGCTGTGGGACTCACGCTCCGAGTTGGGGATAAAGTTTGGCTGTCCACTAAGAATATTAAACTTAAAGTTCCTTCGGTGAAACTGGGGCCTAAGTTTCTTGGCCCGTATGAAATCACAGAAGCAGTTAACCCGGTGGTGTTTCAGTTGTGTCTTCCGTCATCCTTTAGGATCCCCAATGTATTCCATAGGACCCTGTTGAAACCATTGGGGGCTGTTGAGGAGGGGTCACTGGTTCCCTCGCCACCCATTTTGGTGGAGGGTCAGATGGAGTAAAAACACATCATAGAAAAAAGCCTCACCAAACCTTGTCCAATGACTAATGCACTAGCAGGATGCAGCAGGCTCCCAAAGATAAAGGCTGGAGCAGCGCAGGTGCCCACCACTGATGAGAACAGCCACCCTATCACTATAGCAGTGATGATAAAGGTGTTAGCTGCCTAGTGGAAAAAAGCACACAGATGGGGCTTGCTTAGGACATAAGTCAGACAGGAAAGTGCGATGTACAGTGTCTGGATGACAGCCTATTTAAAAATGCCTACAATGGAAAGCGGGCTGTTCAGCACTATATATGCATCACACAGAAAAAAACACAGCCATCAAAAAGAAGCCCAGCTGCATCCTGCAAAAAATGATAAAAAGTGCAATAGAAAGATACAAAAAAATGCATATAATAAATGCATTCGATGAGGTATTGGTTACAATTTTGGCCAAAACAGATAAGCTCGCAATCCAACGTCAAGGATCCCCATTTTTTTGTGAGTGCCTAAGTAAACATCAATTCAAAGCTTTAACGTAATGTGAACCTAGCCTTAATAGCTGTCTATAAACATCTGTAGAGATGTCACAGTGTAGAGGGATCATCAATCTCATTTACACATGGAAACACAAGAGGCAATGGAATGAAACTGAAAGGGAGAAGATAAAGATTAGATATTAGAAAAAACTTTTTGACAGTGAGGGTGATCAATGAGTGGAACAGGCTGCCACGAGAGGCGGTGAAGTCTCCTTCAATGGAAGTCTTCAAACAGAGGATGGACAGACATCTGTCTGGGATGATTTAGTGAATCCTGCATTGAGCAGGGGGTTGGACACAATGATCTTGGAGATCCCTTCCAACTCTAACATTCTAGAATTCTATGATTCTACTAGTGGGTCAGCTCTAGTAGATATTTGTTATTTTATCACAGGCTAGATATAATTATACTGAGAGCCAGATTTGGCCTGTGGGCCTGAGTTTGGCATGTATTGTCTAATGTGTGTAGCCAGATTAGGAAATGCTGCCCAATGAAACAAAGGTGGACATCTTATTAACATTCTTGAAGGTTTTACATCTCTGATGTCTTGAATTTGCATAACGTTTAGCATATGAGAACAAAGGTCAGTGTCACCATGCAGAGTAAGGTATTGTCCTCCTCAGAAGTGTGTGGAGAAGTGTGCAGAGAAGTGTGTGTATTGTATAGGTGTGTTGTTGGGCAAACAAGCCACAAACAAAGCTAAAAGGGAAATGTGTTCTGTCACCTCAGATAACCTTAATTAGGGTGCTAATGAGTTGATCAGTTTGTACCTTTTTCATCCACCAAATCCTTTTGTTCAACAGGGAGATAAGAGGTTTCCAGAATCTCTCTGTTGGTGAACACTGAACCACTTGGAGTGTCCCTCTGTATGGGGGAAGAGTCGTGAGAGATCGGTGTCAGTTGGGCGATAGTTCAACTTTCAACAGACAGCCAAATAATGTGTATGGCCAGTTTTCAAGACACATAGTGACATGGAAGGGAACATTGTAAGCCAACGGTCATTTTGGCAGAGCCAAAATTGGTGGACACCTACGAAGATGGATAGCTTTGTACCCCAGTTTATCCACCATCCTGAAAGCTTGTGCCACTTTAAAATAAATTGTTACACGTCATGCCTGTGTATTCTGGGGAACCCCTTTAATTTACAATTGATCAAAACCTCCTTCAGTTCCATAATGTAAAGTTGGATTTTGTAGTGGTCCAGAACCCACATTAGTAGACATAGACATTATAAATATTCTTGAGCCTGATGACAATTTTTTTCCTGCAAATTGTTACATGACGTCAGCTATTGTACATTGTACCCCAAGGCCTCAAATGCATCAAATGTGTCATGCTACACATTACGGCTAGATCTGAAAAAATAATTTCATATGTAGGAAAATGTAAAAAATTATTAAAATTATCAATGGTCTGAAAAGTTTTAAAATCTAACCGAAGCCTAGATTTATATTTTATGGGGACTAATCTGCCAACAAAAAGGATACAGAAGTTGATTCAAAAAGGATAATTGGTGAAAAATTTACAAGACACTTAAGGCCAAACACTAATGTGAGAAAAATAAATTTTTCATGGATGACACTACTGACTACTTACATTGAAGAAATTCCCTAACTCTTCCCCATAAGGACGGATTCGTACTTGATCAAAAGAGTCAGATGGGAAGTATACATTTCTTCGAACTAGATACTAAATTTGGACCAAGATTCACACATATTTCTAGTTGTCCTGTTGGTTAAAACCCTTGGAGGTGCCTGGAAGTTTCCAAAATCCTTGGACTTGCAGGAAGAGTTTTCCAGTATGCCCATAGCTATGCCACTGGATGTACCCAAGCCCATCCATGACGTAACTGTTGAGTATAAAGGGGCTAATTACAAGTCGAAAAGATTCATGTGCAATGTGCAATGTTCCATTTGAACATCTCTTAAGGCCCTTTTACATTTAGCGATGCACCAGCGATCCAACCAGCGATCCGACCCGGTCAGGATCGCTGGTGCATCGCTAAATGATCGCTAGTGAGCTTTCATACAGAAAGATCTCACAGCGATGCAGCAGCGACGCAGCGCACGATACTTACCATTCACACACAGCGATCCTGCGTCCTCCCGCCCGCGTCCAGCGTCGCTCGTCGTCACAGCAGGAAGTCTCAGCAGGAAGCGCCCGATGAGAAATGGAGCCGGACATTCTCGCGCGATCAGCGATGGACAGCGGGGGAGCCGGTCGTTGGTAAGTATCACACATAGCGATATCGCTAGCAATATCGCTATAACGTCACAAAACCAGTGACGTTTTAGCGATATTGCTAGTGATATCGCTTAGTGTAAAACCCCCTTTAGTCTAATATGACAATATCAGACACTAAGCAGTGACTGGGAATCTTCAGTTCTAAAATGAGGATATAGCAACCAATTATTGACCAAATTTAAAGGTCTGTTTTATCTGTTCACCACAAACTGGTCTACTTGGTTGAATATTTCCATGTTTGGTGATTTTATGGTCAAATTTATGTTGACTGTAGACATAGAAATGTGTTTGGATGTTTTTTTTCCACCTTTTTTTTGTTCTTGTGAACATTCATCTCATCCTCATGAATGTTTAGTGAAGTCTGATGACAATAGAGCCTGGACGACTCCTCAGCTTAGGAAACAATAGAAAATAACCAAAATTCCAATTTGTAATAGACTCTCCTCAAACTAAATGCACCAATACTAATGATGTTTTCTTACGTGGCACACATTAGATAGTGATAAGTAAAATGATGATTCAGTCAACAGCTATCTCTTCTGATTCCCCAGACACAGGAAACCTTAGCTTGGTCCGAGTTGGTCAGGAACATTACTATGTTCTCTGTAATACCTATGATGGCCCCCCTGCATGGTTTCCCTCCCCTCCTCCACGCATCTGAAGCCTCCAATGGATGTCGGCACTGTCTTGGGCCTAGGGGTCCAGAAGAGGTATTGAGAGCCATACCTTTGTCCACCCTGTGAGGAAGATGTCAGCCGGGTCGAAGAGAAAGGGAAGGATGGTGGTCCTCAGTGAAGCTGTTATGCTGGTGTAGAAGAGAGGACCGGGCTGCAAGGTCTGCTGAAGCGCTGGGTCTGGAACTGCTAGGGCCAAACCTCCTGTTGATGGAGGAAATTAAATTGCAGACGAAGCAAGCTGGTAACCTGGATGAAGGGGGTGTAGCCAGGGGAACTAAGTTAAAAGGGGTTGCGCGGGGACTGAACGGTGCTTCCCGCCAGAACGCTAAGCAGGTGCGGACCACGGCTGCAGTGGGGAGAGCGATAGGTTGCAATGCGCAGAGACAGGGAGGCTGCGTGAGAGACTTACCCATATCGGTGGGTGCTGCTGCCAGAAGTGGGACCCTGTGTTGGCCCGGGATGCCTGAAGACGCTATACCGACCTACGCCGGCATTCTATTACTCACTGGACCTCCAGAGAGTGACGGGCTGCGGAGCCACGATAAGTGAATATGTTAACAAAAGACCGTCTAGTTAAACAACTGTTATACAGTTTTGTTTTGCATCCTTTTTTCCTGGTTATTTCCCTGTGAGGAGTTCATTGCTGTTGAATAATTAAATAATAGTTAGCCCCTGATTTGCACGTTTGTGTTACTGCATCCAAGCACCTGTGTGTTACACCAGAAGGAGGGTTCCTAGGGTCAGCAAGAACGTTTGGGCTAGGGACAAGTTGGGCAGAATGGAGACAAAGAATGATACGACAGAAAACAAAGGGTACATCACTAAACAGGGACTCTGTCTTAGGCCAGGGTCACACTTGCGAGAAACTCGCACAAGTCTCGCATCTCAATACCCGGCACTGCTGCTGGCACTTGGATCGGAGCGCTCAGCTGCATAGAAATACATTCAGCTAAACGCTCCGATCCCGAGTGCTGGTGGCAGTGCCAGGTATTGAGATGCGAGACTTGTGCAAGTTTCTCGCAATATGACCCCGACCTTATACTGTATGTTGCTGTCATATGTAACAGAATTGCATCGTAAAGCTGATCCAGTTAACACAGGCTAAAGGTCTTGTCTTGTCTGAAGCTACAGCCAGACCCGATCCCATGGATGAGGTAACCAGAACTCAGGAAGGAACAGTGAGTAAAGAGTAAGCTCCATAGTACAACACCCTACACCTGACTGACTCCTGGTTAGAAGGGTTTCAGGGCAACCAGAACCCTCCTTCATAGGGACACCAATATACTCACTGCCCCGGCCGTGTGGCATGTTCCCCAGCGTGCTCCCTGCTTCCTGTGTCTGTGTCCCGGCGCGTGCCTAGTGCACGTGTGGCGCCCCTGAGGCTCAGTCGCCACAGAGGTACTGCACTTCCTCCTGAGGTGTGGTGCCCCACCATCCAGGTAAGTTGGAGGCTCCTGACCACGCTCCAACACTCGCACCCCACACAACAGAGTAGTTCAGCAAAGCCACATTGCGGCTCCTTGCTTAGAGAGTAGCAGAGCACCTTTGGTGGTTCCCTGCTTGGAAAACGAAACGTGCTGGGAGGCGGGTGGAGTTGAGAATACATAAAAGCGCGGGAAGGTTTAGAATTACAGGTCAGTCTGGGAGAGGAAGCCACTCAGAGAGGAGTGAGGAAAGAAGATCCCTGAGAGAGGGATGGAGGAAGGAGTTGCTGCAGCAGACCTGAGTGACCTGGGTCTGCTGGCATGGGAAAGGAAAGGAGAAAGACATTGAACTGAAACCTGATCTTCCATAAGAGAGAGATTAGAACGGAGCGAAGGAGTAAAAGGGAACAGAGAGGACGTGGGTTAGAGGAAGAACCCTGCCTAGAAGTTCTAAGCACAAGGCCGGGGTCCAGTCCCCGAGGTTGTATGGACACTAATGGTTTTGCAGCAGACACTGGTGGAGTAGTGGGCTGTAAATGCACTACTCCCATCTAAGACTTGGGGGCACAACAGCAACTTGGATAGTGAGCCAGGACTCAGGAGTAGGGAGTCCCTGAAGCAGGCCACAGCTGTCTGCCGTACAAGTAGAGTTCTTGGGAACATCTGCCAGGAGGCACTCCAGTGTAACTCAGTACTGGGAGTACTTCACACTTAAAGGCGCTATAGAGGAGACGTTCAGAAAGGCACATGTTGGCGGAGCGTTGAAAGGGAGCATTCCATCTTGCCTGGAGGTTGACTGAGTCCCTGACCGGGAGGACACGGCATGGAGGCAGGCACCTGTGTGTACTACAGACTGTGAGTAAAGCTTTGGAACTGCAAGCCCTGGTGTCCTCCATTCATTCTTGCGTCAACGCATCCAGCTCCGCTACATCTGGGTACCAGCTTCTACACCGCTTGTGCCTCTCCTCTTCCCCCACATCTACACTGCCCTGGGGCTACAGCTCCACCTGTGGGGAGCTTCACCATCTTGGCTGCATCACACCACCAGCCCCAGAGGATCTGCATGCAGCGTCGGCCTAACACCTCACTTGCCGAACACCACAGGTGGCGTCACGAGCTATTCATTCAAATCATTCATTCCCCTATTTCTTGGGCACCCAGGGCCACGGACCGGGTCCCCGCTGCTGTGACACATCCCGCTGATACCGGCCCGGTACCGAGTACCCCACAGCCCTGGGAGGGCGACCCATGCGAGCACCTGGGCTCCCTTGTTCTTAAAGGTGCATCGCACGCACTCATTTATTTTCCCCCAGCCAATAGCTGGAAAGAATTTTGTATAGAAGACACCCTTCCCAACAGGAAGGTGCCGAAGCAACATTGTGTCATTATTGAGTAAATTGTGGTACTAGTGATTTAAGTCCCATGGTCCCTGCTAGCTAGGCCCTTAACCCGAACTCCTGGTCATTCAGTGGCCAGTGTCTGAATCTTATCCCCTAGTCCGTATATGGCCGGCATCTGAACCTTGTCCCCTGGTCTGTGTGTGGCAAGCGCCTGAACCTTGTCCCCTGGTCCATGTGTTGCCTTCGTCTGAACCTCGTCCTGTGGTCCGTGTGTGGCCAGTGCTTGAATATTGTCCCCTGGTCCTTGTGCGGCCAGTGTCTGAATGTGTACTTCATGTATCCGGACTCCTAAAGTAGACTCCAAATCCAGGCCTGTCTGTGACTCCGTGACAGTACCTGACCTGTCCGAGGAGTAGTCTGAACAAAGCCCGAATCCAGTCTGTGTCTCCACACTTGCCCCCTGGGATCAGCAGCTGCAGTACCGGGTAATGCCTAGAAGTGGTACCTAGCAGCTACCTGCTGCTCAAGCCTGACTCCACCATGAGGTGCTCCAGTTATCACCAAGTAGCCACTTAGCCTTACCACTCCTAGATAAGCCCGGACCCGTGGCACAATGCGTCATCGAACCATGTGCTCCACCTGCGTCCATGACAGTTTGTTTAGGCCATGGACTCAACTTATTCCCGTGGCTTTGTGCACTTGGAGCTCTACCATCAGTTGTTTTGCCAGCGTGAGCAACAAGAAAATATTTTGTACAAACACTGGATGCCAGATTAGAAGCTCTAATATTGGCTGCACCAGCCCAAGGTGCAGTTCCTGCGGCCGTGCATACTTTACCTGTAACTTACAATCCTGGAGAGGAACAAATCCTGTCTGATCCACCATTTTAATATGGGGATCCAAAGCAGTGCCATGGGTTCCTAGAGCAGTGCATGCAGCACTATGAAAATTGGGGACATTTTCTTCCGAACGAGTTAAGGTGGGTTTATAATGTCCTACCTACCAGGAGATGCCCTAGCATGGCTCATCCCCTTATGGGAAAGAGGGGATCCAGTGACCTCAGACCTACAGGTCTTCCTGGAGGCCTTCTGAAAGGTCTTCATTGAGCCCAATCTAGAAATTTCTGTGACAACTTCCCAGCAGACCAGAGCAGGAGCAGACCAGAGATGAGACACGTGTGAGGAGACAGTCACATCTAGCTTTGTCCTTCCAGAAACCACCTGTTCCCTAGACTGTAGATACAGCTATCCATATAGAATTCATGAAGGTCGGCAGTGTTTGACTGGTTGAGCAGCAGCTGGAACTCTGTCAAGGAAAGGGATTGCGGTATTGCTGTGGTTGTGTGGAATATCCCAGCTGTCTTTGTCCTGTGAGGTCTGAAAAACTCTAAAGCCTTTGGCAGTAGGAAAGGCTACCCTTGGCAAGTATACTCCATCTCCATTTATGGCAGACTGTGTCCATGTTACGTGAAGACCTTGGTCCGGCAGGGAAAGTTCTTGCTGCAAGCCGTGGAGAGTCGGTGTTAGATTCTCATCCAACAGCTCCAGAATCCAGTCTGACTGTTCCAGAATCCAGAGAGAGTGTTGTCAGATGAAGGACGATCTCTACTCAGAAACAGTCAAGTCATTTCTGAACCACTAGAGCTCCTGATTGGAGCATTTCACATGAAGATGATTGCCTTCCATGTGCTGTCTGATTTTTCCTTTGGTCGTCCAGAGCTGAGAACTCAAATGCCCGTTCTAGTCTGGAGACCCAGAGAGGTGCTTAGTTGGGGACAGTGGAGTCACAAGAGGTGTCAGCTCACCACACATCTAGTTCAGCCATCAGTGTTGTCATCTTCTCCGTCAGGTCTGCTAGCCACCAAATCACTGTGTGCTGGCTTCTCCGAAGGAAGGGAAGCGGAGTAGGTGTCACCACACAGTTCTGATGATTGTTCCAGTCAACTGCTCCCAGGAACCTCCCTGCCTCGAGGACGTGTAGTCTCGGAGACCAGGCTGAGGATGGACCCAGAAGAATGTTTTTTCAATTTCTAGATGGTTGGTTGAAGAGAGCATCAAGACAATGGCATCTTCCAAGTGTCTGCGATCCACCAAGCAGGCGGAGGAACTCCAGTTGGTTCTTGAATCCTCCAGGGTGGTAGCTGGTCTCATCGGGGAGAGAGAAACTACACAATGCAAAGTTCTGGTTCTACTTCCGCTTCACCCTACTTTGAGGATGGCTTGATAACGAGAGGCATCATACTCGTGAAGATAGAGAGAGATGGTGGCTCTGAAGAGATGTTGTTGGAGCGATTGGCTACACTAGAAGGCATGAGCCGCTGAACTCAGCGATTGGCAACAGTACATGGGACGAGCCTCTGAGCTCAGTGATAGGATACAGTAGATGGCAAGAGCTGCTGAATTCAGAGATTGGTCATAGTAGATGGCATGAGCCAACGAGCTCAATGATCGGACACACCAATGACCGGACACAGTAGATGGTAAGAGCCGTGATTATAAAAGTCTGATCTATCAATATATAAAAGTAATTGTTAAATGCCATTACGATAAAAAAATATCAAATTTCAAAATTGCATTATTACTACTTCTCTATAAAAAAATGCAAGAGAAGCAGATCAAAATGCTGTGTCTACCCCAAAATTGGTATCAAGAAATCCATCAGTAAATAAAAATCAAGATTTTACTCGGAACAATTGACAGGAAAAAAAATATTGCAGGTCTCGGAAAATGGCGACAAGAACAAAAAAAATATACATATTTTATTAATACTCTAAAAAAGATTCTCCACTTAAATAAAACAGATCTATATCTATAACAAACCCCCCAAAACAAATGGCGAAGTTGCATTCCTCTCACAATTTCATCGCACGTTTTAAGTGCATTGAATATTAACACAAACGGTGTCATGGAAAAAAAAAAAAATACAACTCGTCCAGCAATAAAACGAGCACAGCGATGTAAACGGAAAAATAAAAAGGTCATGGCTCTAAGAAGGAGAGGAGGAAAAGCTGAAAGTGCAATAAACCGGCAGCGGAGGGAAGGGGTTAAAGCTGGATAGATTCCTAATCTTGGGGTTCAACTTCTACTCCTGAAAATTAATTTTGTCATAATTAGGACAATTGGAGCAGATGTAGCCGAGGAGGCCATATATGCAAACTAATACTCACACATTATACTAAATTCTAGATTATCAATTAAAAAAAAAAATTGCCTGCATTGGCCGGGAATCGAACCCGGGCCTCCCGCGTGGCAGGCGAGAATTCTACCACTGAACCAACAATGCTTCGATGTGTCCTCACTTTGCATGAGTGATCGTGCTCTGCCTCTAGGTGTCTCTACACATGATTTACACTTTCTGCATTGCAGTGAGTTTTATATCAGAAGCTTTCAGGGAATTATTTTGCTTTTTTACATATATAACTTATTTGATCCCAGATATTATTTTCATGCTGCTCCTTATCACATTAGTGTCGCTGCTTTCGGAGCCATGACTGCGTTGACCAATTGAGGTTCTTCAGGTTGATAACAAGGTAATGATGTTTCATATGATGAGTAGTGGTGAGCAGAAGTGCTCGCTACTAGAGTATTGGTACGTACTAAGTATCACGATATGTTTGAATCCCCCATGCCTGCAGACATCTAAAACACATGTGGAGATTGACTCAGAAACAGTCAAGTAATTTTTGAACTCCACTTGATTGGAGCATTTCAAAAGGAGAAGATCGTCTTCCATGTGCTGTCTGATTTTTTTTTTGGTTTTGGTCATCCAGAGCTGAGAACTCAAATGCCCATTCTAGTCTAGAGACCCAGAGAGCTTAGTTTAGGACAGTGCAGTCACAAGAGGTGGCCAGTCACCACATGTCTAGTTCAACCATCAGTGTTGTCTTCTTCTCCGTCAGGTCTACTAGCCACCGTCTCACTGTGTGCCGGCGTCTCCAAAGGAAGGGAAGCGGAGGCGATATCCACACGCAATTCTGACAATTGTTCCAATGATCTGCTCCCAGGAACCTCCCAGCCTCGAGGACATGTAGTCTCAGAGACTAGGCTGAGGATGGACCCAGAAGATTGTTTCTTCAATTTCTAAGTGGTTGGTTGAAGAGAGCATCAAGGCAGTGGCATCTTCCAAGTGTCTGCGATCCACCAACCAGGCTGCGGAGAAAGTCCAGTTGGTTCTTGAGTCCTCCAGGGTGGTAGCTGGTCTCATCGAGGAGAGAGATACTATACAATGCAAAGTTCTGGTACTACACCCGCTTCATCCTACTCTGAGGATGGCTTGATGGTGAGAGGCATCATACTCGTGAAGATGGAGAGAGACGGGGGCTCTGAAGAGATGTTGTGGGAGCACGTAAAGAAGAGTCAGGTCCCAATTTCTCTGCAGGGAGTCTTTGCAGGCTTGAAGAAGAGGGGGCATAAGGGGGATACTGTATCACACATGCCGGCAACCCTGCCTGGTTTCCCTTACCCCTTCATACAAGAACACCAACATGCTCAATGCCCTGGGCATGCGATATGTTCCCTAGCATGCTGCCTGCTTCCTGTGTCTGTGTTCAGAGACCAGAGGTGCACAGTCCCGTTTTTAAAGGGCAGCGTGCGCACCTAGTAAGTTGCACTCAGCCAATAGCTGGGGAGCATCTTGTATAGAAAGCAATCTTCACAACATTGTGTCATTAGTGAGTAAAGTGTGTCCAGGCTGTTAGAGCAGTCTCCGAATCCAGCCCTGTGACTCTGTGTCAGTATCTATCCTGCCCAAAGAGTAGTCTTAATGGAGCCCAAGTCCAGTTGATATTTGCGTACCTGACCCCTGGAGTTAGCAGCTGCACTTCTGGGGACTGCTTAGGAGTGGTACCTGGTAGCTACCTGCTGCTCAAACAATCAGGGCAACTGTTACCACCCACCTTTCGTGTCTACCTCTTTCCTCATAGACTGTAAGCTTGCGAGCAGGGCCCTCATTCCTCTTGGTATCTGTTATGATCTATGTGATTATTGTTATGCTGTAATGTCTATTGTCTGTACAAGTCCCCTCTGAAATGTAAAGTGCTGCGGAATATGTCGGCGCTATAGAAATAAAATTTATCATTATTATTATTAGCTCAAGCTTGACTCCTCCATCAAGAGTTCCAGTGACCACAAGGTAGCCACGTAGGTGCGCCCCACTCAGGTAAGCCCTCCCTGTGGCACAGTGGTTCCACAAACCACGTGCGCCACCTGCACGCATGACATTCCCTATGTGAGAGCTGCTGACTGACTACTTTGGCAGTGATTTATCTCCATTCGACAAAAAAAATCAGGCTCCTTGCATCTTCTCACCCTACCACTTGCACCAGTGACCCCATTCCATCTCATCTCCTCCAGTTCCTTTCTCCTACTGTCACCACTCACCTAACAAAAATATTTAACCTCTCTTTCTCTTCTGGTATTTTTCCTTCCTCAGTTAAGCATGCCATCATACAGCCATTACTTAAAAAACTATCCCGTGACCAAAACTGTGCTGATAACTATAGACCTGTCTCTAATCTTCCCTTCATCTCTAAACTCCTGTAACACCTGGTCCACTCCCGTCTTATCCGCTATCTCTCTGATAACTCTCTTCTCGACCCTCTCCAATCTGGTTTCCGCTCCCTTCACTCTGCTGAAACTGCCCTCACTAAAGTCTCTAATGATCTACTAACAGCTAAATCTAATGGTCACTACTCCATGCTAATTCTCTTGGATCTCTCCACATCATTCGACACTGTGGATCATCAGCTCCTTCTCACTATGCCCCGCTCCATTGGCATCAAGGACACCGTTCTCTCCTGGTTTTCCTCCTATCTCTCTGACTGCTCCTTTACTGTATCTTTTTCTGGCTCCTCCTACTCTCATCTTCCTCTTACTGTTGGGGTTCCTCAAGGATCGGTTCTAGGCCCCCTCCTCTTCTCTTTGTATACTGCCCCTATTGGTCAAGCCAGGGGCGGACACTGACAGCTTGGGGCCAGTGTGCAAGAAATGTGTGTGGGCCCCCTTCCTTTTATGGCGACAAAGCTATATATATATATATATATTGCGCCACACACATACATGTATATATTACATAGTGTCCTTTATTATGTATATTACCGTCCCTTATTATGCAGTGCCCTTTCTTGCTATGTACAGCACCGTTCCCTATATACTGGATTATATAGAGCCCTGTTTTTTATTACATACTGTCCTGTCTTGTTAGTTGTATAATTCAATGATGGCTAGGAAAGCTTCCTTTCTAATGGAGGAGATGATGGCCTGGTAGTCTAGTCACCGGCTCCTCCATCAGCAGTCATTTTATATCTAAAAAGAGAGGGGACTTTGTAATAAAAGAGGGCACTGTTAATAACAAATTTAAAAAGAATACACTATGTAAGAGACAGCACTGTACATAACAGCAGAGGAAGCTATATAATAAGGGATGGCACCATATATAACTAGAGAGGATGGTAGGTAATAAGGGACGGTGTTATACATAATAAAAGAGGAAACTATGTAACTAAGGATGGTGTTATACAGAATTAGTGAGTACAGTATATACTAAAGGACTGTGTTATACATAATAAGTATGTATACTATATGCTAAGGGACTGTGTTAGACATAATAAGCAATAATAATGTCTTCCTCCACCTACCCTCTTCCTAAGTCCATTATAAGTCCCCCTTCCTCTCATCCCAATCCCCTAAACCCCTCATTGTCCTCCTCTCCCCGCATCCCATTATTGTCCAATCCCCCACCCCATCATTGTCCTCTTTCCCACCTATATCATTGCCTTCTCCCCTGGCACCCCATCATTGCCCTTTCCACCACCTCCATCATTGCCTTCTCCCCTGCCACCCCATCATTGCCCTTTCCACCACCTCCATCATTGTCTCCTTCGTCATCACTCCCATCATTGTCTTTGCCACTACCACCAACATTGCCTTCTCCCCCACCCCATCATTGCCCTTTCCACCACTTCCATCATTTCCTCTTCCCCACCATCCCCATCAATGCCCTCTCCATCACCTCCATCATGGCCTTCTCCCCATCACCTCCATCATGGCCTTCTCCCCATCACCCCCATCATGGCCTTCTCCCCATCACCTCCATCATGGCCTTCTCGCCATCACCTCCATCATGACCTTCTCCCCATCACCTCCGTCATGGCCTTTTCCCCATCACCTCCATCAAGGCCTTCTTCCCATCACCTCCATCATGGCCTTCTCCCCATCATCTCCATCATGGCCTTCTCCCCATCACCTCCATCATGGCCTTCTCACCATCACCTCCATCATGGCCTTCTGCCCATCACCTCCATCATGGCCTTCTCCCCATCACCTCCATCATGGCCTTCTCCCCATCACCTCCATCATGGCCTTCTCCCCATCACCTCCGTCATGGCCTTTTCCCCATCATCTCCATCATGGCCTTCTCCCCATCACCTCCTTCATGGCCTTCTTCCCATCACCTCCATCATGGCCTTCTCCACATCACCTCCATCATGGCCTTCTCCCCATCACCTCCATCATTGCTTTCTTCCCATCACCTCCATAATGGCCTTCTCCCCATCACCTCCATCAAGACTTTCTTCCCATCACCTCCATCATGGCCTTCTCCCCATCACCTCCATCATGGCCTTCTTCCCATCACCTCCATCAAGGCCTTCTCCCCATCACCTCCATCATGGCCTTCTTTCCATCACCTCCATCATGGCCTTCTCCCCATCACCTCCATCATGGCCTTTTCCCCATCAACTCCATCAAGGCCTTCTCCCCATCACCTCCATCGTGGCCTTCTCCCCATCGCCTCCATCATTGCTTTCTTCCCATCACCTCCATAATGGCCTTCTCCCCATCACCTCCATTATGGCCTTTTCCCCATCACCTCCATCAAGGCCTTCTCCCCATCACCTCCATCATGGCCTTCTCCCCATCACCTCCATCATGGCCTTCTTCCCATCACCCCATCGTGGCCTTCTCCACCTACACACACATACACATCGATCCATACACACGACACATACATACACACATACACATCCACTCCACACACATACTACATACTACACCATTGCCTTCTCCCATCACTCCCCATCACACTACATACATACACACACATACACAGTCACACGCATGCACACACACACACACAGCAGCAGCAGTCACAGGCAGGACAGTACCTCACATGATGTCCGCTCCGCAGCATCACCACCTCCGCCCTCTGGCTGTTTCCTGTGTCTCTCTGGCACAGCAGCCGCGCCGCTGAATGATGACATCATTCAGTGGCGCGCTCCTCTCTGTGTCAGAGAGACACAGGAAGCGCTGGCGTCAGGCAGGAAGGATCCTTGCAGCTCCGCTCCTGCTGTTTTCTCTTGCAGCTGTTGGAGAGATCCTCCCTGCCCGCCGCTACACTTGAGGGCAATCTGGCCAGGGGCCCCCCAAAGCCTCGGGCCCAGAGAAACCGGCCAGATTGCCCTCATCATTCGCCGCCCTGCAGGGGCCCCTGGAGCTTCTGGGCCCCCGTTCAATGCACCGGATGAACCGGCGGTATGTCCGCCCATGGGTCAAGCAATCAGTAAATTTGGGTTCCAGTACCATCTCTATGCTGATGACACCCAATTCTACACTTCTGCTCCTGATATCACGCCTGCCTTTTTGGAAAACGCCAGTGATTGTCTTACCGCTGTCTCTAACATCATGTCCTCACTATATCTGAAACTGAACTTGTCAAAAACTGAACTCCTCGTGTTTCCTCCCGCTAATAACCTACCTATGCCCGACATTGCCATTTCCGTGTGTGGTTCCACCATTACTCCCCAGCAACATGCCCGCTGTCTTGGGGTCATACTTGATTCCAAGCTTTCAGTCACCCCCCACTTCCGATCACTGGCTCGCTCTTGTTATCTGCACCTCAAAAACATTTCTAGAATTCGACCCTTTCTTACTTTCATCTCTGCAAAAACTCTTACTGTTTCTCTTATTCATTCTCGTCTGGACTATTGTAACTCTCTACTAATCGGTCTCCCTCTTCCCAAACTCTCCCCTCTCCAATCTGTCCTGAATGCTGCAGCTAGGATCATATTCCTCACCAATCGTTACACCGATGCTTCTACCTTGTGCCAGTCCTTACACTGGCTACCCATCCACTCCAGAATTCAGTATAAATGTATTACCCTCACCTGCAAAGCCCTCCATGGCTCAGCACCACCCTACATCTCCTCCCTCATCTCATTCTACCACCCTACCCGTGCCCTCCGTTCTGCTAATGACCTGAGGTTAGCATCCTCAATAACCGGAATCTCCCACTCCCATCTGCAAGACTTTTCACGTGCTGTGCCAATTCTTTGGAATGCACTACCCAGGTTAATACGATCGATCCCCAATCCCCACAGTTTTAAGCGTGCCCTAAAAACGCATTTGTTCAGACTGGCCTACCGCCTCAACGCATTAACATAACTATCCCTGTGTGTCTCATTTCAAAATTTTTTGCCATAACCAGGTTCCTCGCATCATGTTCTCAAATGCTTTTTGCATTTTGCATTTAATAGCCCTCTGTGTCTGTACTGTTACATATTTAGACTGTTAACTGGTTCAGGCAGCAACAGGAACAACCGGTTCTTACGCTAGGGATGGTCCAAACAATAAAAACAATTGTTACCACCCACCTTTCGTGTCTCCCCTTTTTCCTTATAGATTGTAAGCTTGCGAGCAGGGCCCTCATTCCTCTTGGTATCTGTTATGATCTATGTGATTATTGTTATGCTGTAATGTCTATTGTCTGTACAAATCCCCTCTGAAATGTAAAGTGCTGCGGAATATGTCGGCGCTATAGAAATAAAATTATTATTATTATTAAAAAATGTATTAGCTGTTGAAATTCATCTGGCCAGAGCCTTTTCTTTAGACATTATCTGATGAAAGGAGTTGGGAGACCCTTATGCACATTAAATGGTCTGACCATTTTTCCAAAATTGGGTGTAGACAAATTTTATCTAAAGTTGATCATGTCCTTTATTCTCAATTCAGCCTCGTGGCCACAACGAGGCTGTCACTTTTGCATCCGATATAGCCAGACCATAAACCAAAATATCCAGTTAATCTGTATTAGATGTGTCCACACATTTATATGAGATTTGTAATCCTACAATCTGTGATGACTATCACCGCTATCATTGCCCTAAATCTGGCCAACTAAATAGACCAACAGGATGCGAGTTGTTGGGTTGGTTGCCCTAATGACCCGCACTCATTCAACCTGTACAGATCATCGAAGAAAAAATCCAACATGTCTAACCAGAATTTTGATCAACTACAAGTGTTTGTTGGTAAATGGTCAAAATAAAAGATTGTTCATTTAAAAAGAAAAAAATGATGATCATTTATTACAGTAAAAATCGGCCATGACCATCAACTTTGGCTAAATGTGTATGGCCAGATTAGTAAATGCTGCCTAAGGAAAAAAGGTGGACATCTTATTAACATTCTCCAAGGTTTTACACCTTTGATGTCTTGAATTTGCATAACATTTAACATATGAGAACAAAGAAGGCTGAGCCCTCACCATGCTCAGTGTCACTCCATTCACAGTAAGGTATTGTCCTCCTCAGAAGTGTGCAGAGAAGTGTGCGTATTGTATAGGTGTGTTGTGGGGTAAACCAGTCACAAACAAAGCTAAAAGGGAAATGTCTTCTGTCAGGACAGATGACCCCAATTAGGGTGCTAATGAGTTGATCATTTTTTACCTGATACTAAAACTTGACCAAGACTCAGGCACCCGCCAGTCATATAATACTTGTAGTTGTCCTATTGGCTAATTACCCACATGGGTGCCTGGAAGTATTCCAGCAGACTTGGACTGTCCCACAGGAGAACAGGAGAATCCTCCGATGGACCTCTGTGAAGGAGTGGGCCACTACCCTCTTAGTTGGGCAGTACTTGGCACAATATACAGTACTTGACATCACCATGTACACACAAAGACGTCATCTACCAATCTACCCAGTTCATTGTTATATAAATTTGTCACCGAGGATAATGTAGTATTTGCATGTAGCTGAAAAGTGAGGCCCTGGAATTGGTTATTGGTGGGCCCTTGACATCCCAGTCTGACACTGTATTTTAGGATGCCTATAGTCAGGGTCGTACTGGCCCACCAGAGAACCAGAGGATTTTCTGGTGGGCCAGGCACTGACACCTGCTGGCATACTGGCCAGCAGCTGTCTAGGGACCCCACTGCCCCAGGGGCCCCCAGCCAGTGGCGTGTCGCTGATAGCGGCACACCCAGCTGCTATGGGGCCCCTGAGTCAGTGGGTGTGGAGAGGAGTGAATATCATTTCACTTTAATAGCGGGTAGTGTTAGCCACAGGATGAGGCTAACTCTGCCCGCATGTAAAGCCGGAGGTGGGCCCCTCCTGCAGGACGGCTTACCCTGGGTGGAGTGCAGCTGCAAGGATCTGATGCGGCTTCCTGTCTGACATAGCGCAGCTGGATGACATCATCATTCAGCGCGCTGTTTCAGACAGAAAGCGGCCAGCGAGCAAGAGGCTGCCGGGATGTGCTGTGGGGAACTTGCGGAGAGGTGAGTGGTGCTGTGGGTCTGTCTGCCTGTGTGCGTGTGTGTATGTGGTGCAGTGCTTTGTGTGTGAGTGAGAGAGAGTGGTGCTGTGTGTGTGTGTGAGTGAGAGAGAGTGGTGCGGTGCTGTGTGTGTGAGTGAGAGAGAGTGCTGCGGTGCTATGCGTGTGTATGTGGTCCAGTGCTTTGAGTGTGTGTCAGTGAGAGAGAGAGTGGTGCGGTGCTTTGTGTGTGAGTGAGAGTGGTGCGGTGCTGTGTGTATGAGTGAGAGTGGTGCGGTGCTGTGTGTGTGAGTGAGAGTGGTGCAGTGCTGTGTGTGAGAGAGAGTGGTGCTGTGCGTGTGTATGTGGTGCGGTGCTTTGTGTGTGTGAGTGAGGGTGGTGCGGTGCTGTGTGTGTGTGTGTATTGGAGACCGGCAATGATGGGGGTGGTGGGGAAGGAGGCAATGATGGAGGTGGTGAAGTGGGCAATGATGGGAGAGAAAGCAGTGATGGTTGTGGTGTAAAGGACAATGATGATAGTGGTGGAAAGGAAATAGTGGTGGGGGAGGAGGCAATGATTGAGGTGGTGGAATAGGCAATGATGGGGGTTGTGGGTGAGAAAGCAACGATGGAGGTGGTGGAAAGGGAAATGATGGGGATGGAGGGGGAGAACGATGGAGTGGGAGAGGGCCTACATTATACCCTATGAGAGGGGCTGCATTATACTTTGAGGGGGATACATTATATTCTGTGACAGGACTGCATTATTCTTTCAGGGGACTACATTATATCCTGAGGGGGCTACATCATACTATATGAGGGGGCTACAGTATACTCTATGGGGGGCTGTATTATATTCTGTGGTGGGGCTGCATTATTTTCTCAGGGGACTACATTATATTCTGGGGGGCTACATCATACTATATAAGGGGGCAACATTATGCCCTATGAGGGGGCTACAGTATACTCTATTGGGGGGTTCCATTATAATCTTTGGTGGGGCTGCACTATACTATATGAGGGGGGCTGCATTATACCCTATGAGGGTGCTACATTATATTCTATGGTGGGGATTGCATTATACCTTATGAGGGGGTTGCATTATATTTTGTGGGGTGCTGCATTATTTTCTATGAGGTGGGCTGCGTTATTTCATGAGGGGGCTACATTATATTCTATGAGGGAGGCTACATTATATTCTGTGAGGGAGGCTACATCATATTCTATGAGGGGGCTACATTATATTCAATGAGGGGGCTACCCCAACCTCTGCTACATAATTAAGACGTGTACTACCTTATATTATACCCTGATATTAGTGCGTTTTACCACACAATTGGTGGTCTTGTATTTATTTCTCTGTAGCTGTAAGGGGGTGAAGTGCAGGAAGCGCCGGGGGAGGGCTGCCTCCTCTGCTCCGTGCCCAGAACCATTGAGCAGGACAGCAGGTTCCCTGGGGGACAGTAAAGGAGCCAGGAACAGGAAGGGAGCAGGGCAGAGAGTGGGAAAAGAGTGCGCGCTTTCCTCAGAGTAGCCAGGGGAGGAGTCAGGAGAGGACGGCGACACAGACGGGGAGAGAGACAGAGCTCCCATTGACAGAGTAAAGACCGGGGTACCGCGCACAGAGACTGCAGACCGTGAGTACCTGAGGCCGGGTACTGCAGTAACAGCAAAGGTGCGTCCTGATCCCTGTGAAAAGACTGAGACCCGTGCAGAGGCGGAGGCCTGTATAGAGATGGAGGCCGGAGCAGAGACCGTAGCCCGTGACTACGTGAAGCTGGAGCCAGCAGTGATGGATGAGGTGTGTCCTGACCCCCGTGTGAAGTCTGTGTCCAGTGCAGAGACAGCAGATAGTGCAGAAACAGCAGCTAGTATGGAGACAGCAGCACGTGCAGAGACAGTGATCCATGTAGGGACCGTGACCCGCGTGCGCAGCTCCGGTACCCCCTGATTCCTGCTGAGAGATCTAACAGGGGACGGAGTGTTGTTTCCCTGGGAGAGGCTGTTGTGCTTAGATAAAGCACTCAGAGCAGAGGGGACCCCGTTTGCTCAGTAACCCCTCTGCCTCCAGCATTAACCCTTGAGACATCAGTGGAGGAATGTAAAGACACAGAGTACAGAAGGACTACATACAACAAGAGCTGCGGGTGATTCGGCGCCAACGTGGAAGAAGAGTGACCCTTCAATCAAGACCCCTTGAGGCTGATAATTTCCTTCCTTATAAGATTAATAAATCCTGTTTATTCCTCTTTGACCGTTTTCAGTGTTTGTTCTCATAATATCAATACTGCGCCGGTATTTTTCCTGTATTAATCCCTGTAAATAAACCTCCTGTTAGTCCGTCTGTTCCGTGGAGACATACACAGCACCTGCACCTTATTACATAGCTACATCGTGGGCCCCAAGAATGATATTCTCTGGTGGGCCCAAGGTGCTCCAGTCCGACTCTGCCTATAGATATGCCACTGGATGTACCCAAGACGTGACCTGATTGTTGGGTGTAAAGGGACTAATAACAAAGTCGAAAAGTTTAATGTGTGATGTACGGTGTGTTAATTTGAAAAGCTCACAACGTAATATAGAACAAACAATACCAAACACAAATCAGTGACTTGGATAATTAACCCTCCGTCCTAAAATGAGGTTGTGGCAGCCTAATACAGACCAAACTGAGGGATCAATTTAATCTTTTCATCACCAGCTGGTCTTCTGGGCTGGCTGGCGTAAGAGACTCCAAGGTGAAGCATAAGAGCCAGTTTAGGATGAAGCTCATCAGTAAGTTTGGAGAGACAATTATCTTGTATGGACAAGGACAACAATATAATTTAAGATCTCATGGAAGGTGGCCACACAAACGCTTTGCATAAAGTAGAGTTTGTCCCTCATGGTTGTTTCCTCTTGTGAACCCAATTTACTTCCTTCTGATACTTTGGATATATAGATACAGTGCTTTGCAAAAGTATTCGTCCCCCTGGAACTTTTCAACCTTTTCCCACATATCGTGCTTCAAACATAAAGATACCAAATGTAAATTTTTGATGAAGAATCAACAACAAGTGGGACACAATTGTTGAGTTAACTGAAATTTATTGGTTATTTTAAATTTTTGTGGAAATGCAAAAACTGAAAAGTGGGGCGTGCAATATTATTCGGCCCCTTTACTGTCAGTGCAGCAAACTCACTCCAGAAGTTCATTGTGGATCTCTGAATGATCCAATGTTGTCCTAAATGACTAATGATGATAAATATAATCCACCTGTGTGTAATCAAGTCTCCGTATAAATGTACCTGCTCTGTGATAGTCTCAGGGTTCTGTTTGATGCACAGACGGCATCATGAAGACCAAGGAACACAACAGGCAGGTCCGTGATACTGCTGTGGAGAAGTTTAAAGCTGGATTTGGATACAAAATGATTTCCAAAACTTTAAACATCCCAAGGAGCACTGTGCAATCGATCATATTGAAATGGAAGGAGTATCATACCACTGCAAATCTACCAAGACCCGGTGTCCCTCTAAACTTTCATCTCAAACAAGGAGAAGACTGATCAGAGATGCAGCCAAGAGGCCCATGATCACTCTGGATGAACTGCAGAGATCTACAGCTGAGGTGGGACAGTTTTTCCATAGGACAACAATCAGTCGTACACTGCACAAATCTGGCCTTTATGGAAGAGTGGCAAGAAGAAGGCCATTTCTCAAAGATATCCATAAAAGTGATGTTTAAAGTTTTCAACAAGCCACCTGGGAGACACACCAAACATGTGGAAGAAGGTGCTCTGGTCAGATGAAACCAAAATCGAACTTTTTGGCAACAATGCCAAACGATATGTTTGGCGTAAAGGCAACACAGCTCATCACCCTGAACACACAATCCCCACTGTCAAACATGGTGGAGGCAGCATCATGGTTTGGGCCTGCTTTTCTTCAGCAGGGACAGGGAAGATGGTAAAAATTGATGGGAAGATGGATGGAGTCAAATACAGGACCATTCTTGAAGAAAACCTGTTGGCGTCTGCAAAAGACCTGAGACTGGGACGGAGATTTGTCTTCCAACAAGACAATAATCCCAAACATAAAGCAAAATCTACAATGGAATGGTTCACAAATAAACATATCCAGGTGTTAGAATGGCCAAGTCAAAGTCCAAACCTGAATCCAATCGAGAATCTGTGGAAAGAGCTGAAAACTGCTGTTCACAAACGATCTCCATCCAACCTCACTGAGCTCGAGCTGTTTGCCAAGGAAGAATGGGCGAGAATTTCAGTCCCTCGATGTACAAAACTGATAGAGACATACCCCAAGCGACTGCAGCTGTAATCGCAGAAAAATGTGGCGCAACAAAGTATTAAGTTAAAGGGGCCGAATAATATTACACACCCCACTTTTCAGTTTTGGAATTTCCACAAAAAATTAAAATAACCAATAAATTTCAATCAACTTCACAGTTGTGTCCCACTTGTTCATTCTTCACCAAAAATTTACATTTGGTATCTTTATGTTTGAAGCATGATATGTGGGAAAAGGTTGAAAAGTTCCAGGGGGCCGAATACTTCCCAAGGCACTGTATACAGGACACACCACTGAGCAGCAGGAATGAGGTTACAATGGTCAGTAACAGTTTTCTTGAGGACTTTCCCTGTGTCCTCCTTCCTCATATGCAGAATTTCTATCACCTTCTGGCCACCAGTGAGGATCTCCTCCTCTCCACACTTCCATGGCTTGAGGGCTTCCTCACTTCTTTTACTGACAAACTTCTCATAATGAAGTGTGAAAAGTGGAAGGTGTCGAGAAGGCAATCTACAAGCATCATTAGGAGAGTCACAAACTCCTGTCCACACACAAGGCAAACTTGGGGTTTACAACCAAAAGGTGTCCTCAAATCCTCCTACATTCTCATTTTCTAATTAAAATGAAAAGTCTTTCCCAGAAATGTTATGGAAGGACAGATTACAAACCCAGAAATTCATATTAGGCCAAAAATTGTACTTGGTCACAGAGGCATAGCTAGTGGATCAGAAGATGGCACAAACTGCTGAGCTCAGAGATTGGATACAGTAGATGGCAGGAGCCGCTGAGCTCAGTGATTGGATACAGTAGATGGTAGGAGCCGCTGAGCTCAGTGATTGGATACAGTAGATTGCAGGAGCTGCTGAGCTCAGTGATTGGATACAGTAGATGGCAGGAGCCGCTGAGCTCAGTGATTGGATACAGTAGATGGTAGGAGCCGCTGAGCTCAGTGATTGGATACAGTAGATGGCAGGAGCCGCTGAGCTCAGTGATTGGATACAGTAGATGGCAGGAGCCACCGAGCTCAGTGATTGGATACAGTAGATGGCAGGAGCCGCTGAGCTCAGTGATTGGATACAGTAGATGGCAGGAGCCGCTGAGCTCAGTGATTGGATACAGTAGATGGCAGGAGCCACCGAGCTCAGTGATTGGATACAGTAGATGGCAGGAGACGCTGAGCTCAGTGATTGGATACAGTAGATGGCAGGAGACGCTGAGCTCAGTGATTGGATACAGTAGATGGCAGGAGCCGCTGAGCTCAGTGATTGGATACAGAAGATGGCAGGAGCCGCTGAGCTCAGTGATTGGATACAGTAGATGGCAGGAGCCGCTGAGCTCAGTGATTGGATACAGTAGATGGCAGGAGCCTCTGAGCTCAGTGATTGGATACAGTAGATGGCAGGAGCATCTGAGCTCAGTGATTGGATACAGTAGATGGCAGGAGCCGCTGAGCTCAGTGATTGGATACAGTAGATGGCAGGAGCCACTGAGCTCAGTGATTGGATACAGTAGATGGTAGGAGCCGCTGAGCTCAGTGAATGGATACAGTAGATGGCAGGAGCCACTAAGCTCAGTGATTGGATACAGTAGATGGCAGGAGCCGCTGAGCTCAGTGATTGGATACAGTAGATGGCAGGAGCCACCGAGCTCAGTGATTGGATACAGTAGATGGCAGGAGCCGCTGAGCTCAGTGATTGGATACAGTAGATGGTAGGAGCCGCTGAGCTCAGTGATTGGATACAGTAGATTGCAGGAGCTGCTGAGCTCAGTGATTGGATACAGTAGATGGCAGGAGCCGCTGAGCTCAGTGATTGGATACAGTAGATGGTAGGAGCCGCTGAGCTCAGTGATTGGATACAGTAGATGGCAGGAGCCGCTGAGCTCAGTGATTGGATACAGTAGATGGCAGGAGCCACCGAGCTCAGTGATTGGATACAGTAGATGGCAGGAGCCGCTGAGCTCAGTGATTGGATACAGTAGATGGCAGGAGCCGCTGAGCTCAGTGATTGGATACAGTAGATGGCAGGAGCCACCGAGCTCAGTGATTGGATACAGTAGATGGCAGGAGACGCTGAGCTCAGTGATTGGATACAGTAGATGGCAGGAGACGCTGAGCTCAGTGATTGGATACAGTAGATGGCAGGAGCCGCTGAGCTCAGTGATTGGATACAGAAGATGGCAGGAGCCACTGAGCTCAGTGATTGGATACAGTAGATGGCAGGAGCCGCTGAGCTCAGTGATTGGATACAGTAGATGGCAGGAGCCTCTGAGCTCAGTGATTGGATACAGTAGATGGCAGGAGCCGCTGAGCTCAGAGATTGGATACAGTAGATGGCAGGAGCATCTGAGCTCAGTGATTGGATACAGTAGATGGCAGGAGCCGCTGAGCTCAGTGATTGGATACAGTAGATGGCAGGAGCCACTGAGCTCAGTGATTGGATACAGTAGATGGCAGGAGCCGCTGAGCTCAGTGAATGGATACAGTAGATGGCAGGAGCCACTAAGCTCAGTGATTGGATACAGTAGATGGCAGGAGCCGCCGAGCTCAGTGATTGGATACAGTAGATGGCAGGAGCCACCGAGCTCAGTGATTGGATACAGTAGATGGCAGGAGCCGCTGAGCTCAGTGATTGGATACAGTAGATGGCAGGAGCCGCTGAGCTCAGTGATTGGATACAGTAGATGGCAGGAGCCGCTAAGCTCAGTGATTGGATACAGTAGATGGCAGGAGCCGCTGAGCTCAGTGATTGGATACAGTAGATGGTAGGAGCCGCTGAGCTCAGTGATTGGATACAGTAGATGGCAGGAGCCACTAAGGTCAGTGATTGGATACAGTAGATGGCAGGAGCCGCTGAGCTCAGTGATTGGATACAGTAGATGGCAGAAGCCACTGAGCTCAGAGATTGGATACAGTAGATGGCAGGAGCCACTGAGCTCAGTGATTGGATACAGTAGATGGCAGGAGCTGCTGAGCTCAGTGATTGGATACAGTAGATGGCGGGAGCCGCTGAGCTCAGTGATTGGATACAGTAGCTGGCAGGAGCCACCGAGCTCAGTGATTGGATACAGTAGATGGCAGGAGCCACCGAGCTCAGTGATTAGATACAGTAGATGGCAGGAGCTGCTGAGTTCAGAGATTGGATACAGTAGATGGCAGGAGTCGCTGAGCTCAGAGATTGGATACAGTAGATGGCAGGAACCGCTGAGCTCAGTGATTGGATACAGTAGCTGGCAGGAGCCGCTGAGCTCAGTGATTGGATACAGTAGATGGTAGGAGCCGCTGAGCTCAGTGATTGGATACAGTAGATGGCAGGAGTCGCTGAGCTCAGTGATTGGATACAGTAGATGGTAGGAGCCGCTGAGCTCAGTGATTGGATACAGTAGATTGCAGGAGCTGCTGAGCTCAGTGATTGGATACAGTAGATGGCAGGAGCCGCTGAGCTCAGTGATTGGATACAGTAGATGGTAGGAGCCGCTGAGCTCAGTGATTGGATACAGTAGATGGCAGGAGCCGCTGAGCTCAGTGATTGGATACAGTAGATGGCAGGAGCTGCTGAGTTCAGAGATTGGATACAGTAGATGGCAGGAGTCGCTGAGCTCAGAGATTGGATACAGTAGATGGCAGGAGCCGCTGAGCTCAGTGATTGGATACAGTAGATGGTAGGAGCCGCTGAGCTCAGTGATTGGATTCAGTAGATGGTAGGAGCCGCTGAGCTCAGTGATTGGATACAGTAGATGGCAGGAGTCGCTGAGCTCAGTGATTGGATACAGTAGATGGTAGGAGCCGCTGAGCTCAGTGAATGGATACAGTAGATGGCAGGAGCCACTAAGCTCAGTGATTGGATACAGTAGATGGCAGGAGCCGCTGAGCTCAGTGATTGGATACAGTAGATGGCAGGAGCCACCGAGCTCAGTGATTGGATACAGTAGATGGCAGGAGCCGCTGAGCTCAGTGATTGGATACAGTAGATGGCAGGAGCCGCTGAGCTCAGTGATTGGATACAGTAGATGGCAGGAGCCGCTAAGCTCAGTGATTGGATACAGTAGATGGCAGGAGCCGCTGAGCTCAGTGATTGGATACAGTAGATGGTAGGAGCCGCTGAGCTCAGTGATTGGATACAGTAGATGGCAGGAGCCACCGAGCTCAGTGATTGGATACAGTAGATGGCAGGAGCCACCGAGCTCAGTGATTAGATACAGTAGATGGCAGGAGCTGCTGAGTTCAGAGATTGGATACAGTAGATGGCAGGAGTCGCTGAGCTCAGAGATTGGATACAGTAGATGGCAGGAGCCGCTGAGCTCAGTGATTGGATACAGTAGCTGGCAGGAGCCGCTGAGCTCAGTGATTAGATACAGTAGATGGCAGGAGCTGCTGAGCTGAGATTGGATACAGTAGATGGCAGGAGCCGCTGAGCTCAGAGATTGGATACAGTAGATGGCAGGAGCCGCAGAGCTCAGTGATTGGATACAGTAGCTGGCAGGAGCCGCTGAGCTCAGTGATTAGATACAGTAGATGGCAGGAGCTGCTGAGCTCAGAGATTGGATACAGTAGATGGCAGGAGCCGCTGAGCTCAGAGATTGGATACAGTAGATGGCAGGAGCCGCTGAGCTCAGTGATTGGATACAGTAGCTGGTAGGAGCCACCGAGCTCAGTGATTAGATCCAGTAGATGGCAGGAGCCGCTGAGCTCAGAGATTGGATACAGTAGATGGCAGGAGCCGCTGAGCTCAGAGATTGGATACAGTAGATGGCAGGAGCTGCTGAGCTCAGAGATTGGATACAGTAGATGGCAGGAGACGCTGAGCTCAGTGATTGGATACAGTAGATGGCAGGAGACGCTGAGCTCAGTGATTGGATACAGTAGATGGTAGGAGCCGCTGAGCTCAGTGATTGGATACAGTAGATGGCAGGAGCCGCTGAGCTCAGAGATTGGATACAGTAGATGGCAGGAGCCTCTGAGCTCAGTGATTGGATACAGTAGATGGCAGGAGCCACTGAGCTCAGTGATTGGATACAGTAGATGGTAGGAGCCGCTGAGCTCAGTGATTGGATACAGTAGATGGCAGGAGCCACTAAGCTCAGTGATTGGATACAGTAGATGGCAGGAGCCGCTGAGCTCAGTGATTGGATACAGTAGATGGCAGGAGCCACCGAGCTCAGTGATTGGATACAGTAGATGGCAGGAGACGCTGAGCTCAGTGATTGGATACAGTAGATGGCAGGAGACGCTGAGCTCAGTGATTAAATACAGTAGATGGCAGGAGCCGCTAAGCTCAGTGATTGGATACAGTAGATGGCAGGAGCCGCTGAGCTCAGTGATTGGATACAGTAGATGGTAGGAGCCGCTGAGCTCAGTGATTGGATACAGTAGATGGCAGGAGCCACTAAGCTCAGTGATTGGATACAGTAGATGGTAGGAGCCGCTGAGCTCAGTGATTGGATACAGTAGATGTCAGGAGCCACTGAGCTCAGAGATTGGATACAGTAGATGGCAGGAGCCACTGAGCTCAGTGATTGGATACAGTAAATGGCAGGAGCCGCTGAGCTCAGTGATTGGATACAGTAGATGGCGGGAGCCGCTGAGCTCAGTGATTGGATACAGTAGCTGGCAGGAGCCACCGAGCTCAGTGATTGGATACAGTAAATGGCAGGAGCCGCTGAGCTCAGAGATTGGATACAGTAGATGGCAGGAGCCGCAGAGCTCAGTGATTGGATACAGTAGCTGGCAGGAGCCGCTGAGCTCAGTGATTAGATACAGTAGATGGCAGGAGCTGCTGAGCTCAGAGATTGGATACAGTAGATGGCAGGAGCCGCTGAGCTCAGAGATTGGATACAGTAGATGGCAGGAGCCGCCGAGCTCAGTGATTGGATACAGTAGCTGGTAGGAGCCACCGAGCTCAGTGATTAGATACAGTAGATGGCAGGAGCCGCTGAGCTCAGAGATTGGATACAGTAGATGGCAGGAGTCGCTGAGCTCAGAGATTGGATACAGTAGATGGCAGGAGCTGCTGAGCTCAGAGATTGGATACAGTAGATGGCAGGAGACGCTGAGCTCAGTGATTGGATACAGTAGATGGCAGGAGACGCTGAGCTCAGTGATTGGATACAGTAGATGGTAGGAGCCGCTGAGCTCAGTGATTGGATACAGTAGATGGCAGGAGCCGCCGAGCTCAGTGATTGGATACAGTAGATCGCAGGAGCCACCGAGCTCAGTGATTGGATACAGTAGATGGCAGGAGCCGCTGAGCTCAGTGATTGGATACAGTAGATGGCAGGAGCCGCCGAGCTCAGTGATTGGATACAGTAGATGGCAGGAGCCACCGAGCTCAGTGATTGGATACAGTAGATGGCAGGAGCCGCTGAGCTCAGTGATTGGATACAGTAGATGGCAGAAGCCACTGAGCTCAGAGATTGGATACAGTAGATGGCAGGAGCCGCTGAGCTCAGTGATTGGATACAGAAGATGGCAGGAGCCGCTGAGCTCAGTGATTGGATACAGTAGATGGCAGGAGCCGCTGAGCTCAGTGATTGGATACAGTAGATGGCAGGAGCCTCTGAGCTCAGTGATTGGATACAGTAGATGGCAGGAGCCGCTGAGCTCAGAGATTGGATACAGTAGATGGCAGGAGCCTCTGAGCTCAGTGATTGGATACAGTAGATGGCAGGAGCCACTGAGCTCAGTGATTGGATACAGTAGATGGTAGGAGCCGCTGAGCTCAGTGATTGGATACAGTAGATGGCAGGAGCCACTAAGCTCAGTGATTGAATACAGTAGATGGCAGGAGCCGCTGAGCTCAGTGATTGGATACAGTAGATGGCAGGAGCCACCGAGCTCAGTGATTGGATACAGTAGATGGCAGGAGACGCTGAGCTCAGTGATTGGATACAGTAGATGGCAGGAGACGCTGAGCTCAGTGATTGGATACAGTAGATGGCAGGAGCCGCTAAGCTCAGTGATTGGATACAGTAGATGGCAGGAGCCGCTGAGCTCAGTGATTGGATACAGTAGATGGTAGGAGCCGCTGAGCTCAGTGATTGGATACAGTAGATGGCAGGAGCCACTAAGCTCAGTGATTGGATACAGTAGATGGCAGGAGCCGCTGAGCTCAGTGATTGGATACAGTAGATGTCAGGAGCCACTGAGCTCAGAGATTGGATACAGTAGATGGCAGGAGCCACTGAGCTCAGTGATTGGATACAGTAAATGGCAGGAGCTGCTGAGCTCAGTGATTGGATACAGTAGATGGCGGGAGCCGCTGAGCTCAGTGATTGGATACAGTAGCTGGCAGGAGCCACCGAGCTCAGTGATTGGATACAGTAGATGGTAGGAGCCGCTGAGCTCAGTGATTGGATACAGTAGATGGCAGGAGCCACTAAGCTCAGTGATTGGATTCAGTAGATGGCAGGAGCCGCTGAGCTCAGTGATTGGATACAGTAGATGGCAGGAGCCACTGAGCTCAGAGATTGGATACAGTAGATGGCAGGAGTCGCTGAGCTCAGTGATTGGATACAGTAGATGGCAGGAGCTGCTGAGCTCAGTGATTGGATACAGTAGATGGCAGGAGCCGCTGAGCTCAGTGATTGGATACAGTAGCTGGCAGGAGCCACCGAGCTCAGTGATTGGATACAGTAGATGGCAGGAGCCACCGAGCTCAGTGATTAGATACAGTAGATGGCAGGAGCCGCTGAGCTCAGTGATTGGATACAGTAGATGGCAGGAGCCGCTGAGCTCAGTGATTGGATACAGTAGCTGGCAGGAGCCGCTGAGCTCAGTGATTAGATACAGTAGATGGCAGGAGCCACCGAGCTCAGTGATTAGATACAGTAGATGGCAGGAGCTGCTGAGCTCAGAGATTGGATACAGTAGATGGCAGGAGCCGCTGAGCTCAGAGATTGGATACAGTAGATGGCAGGAGCTGCTGAGCTCAGTGATTGGATACAGTAGATGGCAGGAGCCACTGAGCTCAGAGATTGGATACAGTAGATGGCAGGAGCCGAAGAGCTCAGTGATTGGATACAGTAGCTGGCAGGAGCCGCTGAGCTCAGTGATTAGATACAGTAGATGGCAGGAGCTGCTGAGCTCAGAGATTGGATACAGTAGATGGCAGGAGCCGCTGAGCTCAGAGATTGGATACAGTAGATGGCAGGAGCCGCTGAGCTCAGTGATTGGATACAGTAGCTCGCAGGAGCCACTGAGCTCAGTGATTAGATACAGTAGATGGCAGGAGCTGCTGAGCTCAGAGATTGGATACAGTAGATGGCAGGAGCCGCTGAGCTCAGAGATTGGATACAGTAGATGGCAGGAGCCGCTGAGCTCAGTGATTGGATACAGTAGATGGCAGGAGACGCTGAGCTCAGTGATTGGATACAGTAGATGGCAGGAGACGCTGAGCTCAGTGATTGGATACAGTAGATGGCAGGAGCCGCTAAGCACAGTGATTGGATACAGTAGATGGCAGGAGCCACTAAGCTCAGTGATTGGATACAATAGATGGCAGGAGCCGCTAAGCTCAGTGATTGGATACAACAGATGGCAGGAGCCGCTGAGCTCAGTGATTGGATACAGTAGACCACACAACCTGCTGAGCTCAGTGATTGGATACAGTAGATGGCAGGAGCTGCTGAGCTCAGAGATTGGATACAGTAGATGGCAGGAGCCGCTGAGCTCAGTGATTGGATACAGTAGATGGCAGGAGCCGCTAAGCTCAGTTATTGGATACAGTAGATGGCAGGAACAGCTAAGCTCAGTGATTGGATACAATAGATGGCAGGAGCCACTGAGCTCAGTGATTGGATACAGTAGACCACACAAACTGCTGAGCTCAGTGATTGGATACAGTATATGGCAGGAGCCGCTAAGCTCAGTGATTGGATACAATAGATGGCAGGAGCCGCTAAGCTCAGTGATTGGATACAACAGATGGCAGGAGCCGCTGAGCTCAGTGATTGGATACAGTAGACCACACAACCTGCTGAGCTCAGTGATTGGATACAGTAGATGGCAGGAGCTGCTGAGCTCAGAGATTGGATACAGTAGATGGCAGGAGCCGCTGAGCTCAGTGATTGGATACAGTAGATGGCAGGAGCCGCTAAGCTCAGTGATTGGATACAGTAGATGGCAGGAGCCGCTAAGCTCAGTGATTGGATACAGTAGATGGCAGGAGCCGCTAAGCTCAGTGATTGGATACAGTAGATGGCAGGAGCCGCTGAGCTCAGTGATTGGATACAACAGATGGCAGGAGCCGCTGAGCTCAGTGGTTGGATACAGTAGACCACACAAACTGCTGAGCTCAGTGATTGGATACAGTAGATGGCAGGAGCCGCTAAGCTCAGTGATTGGATACAGTAGATGGCAGGAGCCGCTAAGCTCAGTGATTGGATACAGTAGATGGCAGGAGCCGCTGAGCTCAGTGATTGGATACAACAGATGGCAGGAGCCGCTGAGCTCAGTGATTGGATACAGTAGACCACACAAACTGCTGAGCTCAGTGATTGGATACAGTAGATGGCAGGACCCGCTGAGCTCAGTGATTGGATACAGTAGATGGCATGAGCCCCTGAGCTCAGTGATTGGCTGCAGTGGTGATGTACGTTGTTGATGTGATGATACCACTGCAACAAAGCAACAAGACTCCATCTTAGCTGTGGGACTTGAGCAGAGCTGGAGAGCAGGAAAGGCGAGTACTCGCTCTATTTGTTATTTTAGGTATTTTAGAGCGTTTGTGGCCCTCTCTGAAAGTGGAAAATCCCTTTAACCCCTTAGCGCAATATCACGTCCATGTACGCGTTTGCCAGACTGATGGCATGCGGCCGATCTCTGCGGACATATTAATAGCCGGCGTCCGCCTCTGACATCCGCGGACAATGCTGAGCACAGACTGAACTTGGTAAGCATTTATACGCTAACGTCTGTCTCTGACACCAGCGTCTGAAGCGGGAATGATCACAGAATGAAGTCTCCTGTTGGAAGGTAAAAAAGAAAATAAAAAGTTTTTAAAAATATAAAACAAAATTTAAAAAAATATATAAAACTTCGAATCCCCCTCCAAGTAAAGAAATAAAATACAGTATATCCCGGTCTATATTTGCTATTGCCGCGATTCTAAAAGTCCAATGTAAGAAAATATAACATTTCTCTCACAATTTCATCGCATGTTTTACAGTAAGTGCATTGAATGTTAATAAAAACGGTGTCATTAAAAAAAAAAAATACAAGAAAACTAGTACAGCGATGTAGACGGGAAAAATAAAAAGGTTATGGCTCTTAGAAGGAGAGGAGGAAAAACTGAAAGCGCAATAAATTGGCAGAGGAAGGAAGGGGTTAACGCTGGATGGATTCCTAATCTGGGGGTTCAACTTCTACTCCTGAAAATGAATTTTGTCATAATTAGGACAAGTGGAGCAGATGTAGCCGAGGAGGCCACACATGCAATCTAATCCTCACACATTATACTAAATTCTAGATTATCAATTGAAAAAAAACAAACTATCTGCATTGGCCGGGAATCGAACCCGGGCCTCCCGCGTGGCAGGCGAGAATTCTACCACTGAACCACCAATGCTTGGATGGTTCCTCACTTTGCATGAGTCACTGTGCTCTGTCTTTAGGTGTCTCTACACATGAGTTATACTTTCTGCATTGTAGTGAGTTTTATATCAGATACTTTTGGAGTATTATTTTACATTTTATATATATATATATATATATATATATATAAAAGGGTAATGATATTTCATATGATGAGTAGTGGTGAGCGGAAGTACTCGCTTCTCGATTTTTTTCAGCACGCACCGAGTATTGCGACATGTTTAAGTCCCTGCGCCTGTAACTTTTGCGGCTGTTAGACACCCAAAACACATGTGGAGATTTTTCGTGTATGGCAGGCAGATCGCCGCGTGTGTTTTGGGTGACTAGCAGCCGCGAAAAATGCGGGGCGGTGACCCGAGCACCTGATACAAATTCAGGTAGGGAGCACTTGCGCTCATCACTAATGCTGGGGGCAGAGAGGGGTGGTCAGCCCATGATCCAATTTTAGGTAGTGTAAGATACGGAGCTGTGTGGACATCACGCTGTGTAAATGGGAACTAAGGGAACATTAATAAATGTTACGTGAATATTTAGAATTGAGAGTCCTCAGTGGTTGATACCTTTTAATGGCTAACTGAAAAGATGGTAACAAATTGCAAGCTTTCGAGACTACTCAGGTCTCTTCATCAGGCATTGACTAATATAAAATCTAGCCTGATGAAGAGACCTGCGTAGTCTCGAAAGCTTGCAATTTGTTACCATCTTTTCAGTTAGCCAATAAAAGGTATCAACCACTGAGGACTCTCAATCCTGAATATTCTTCTATCTACTGGCTAACAAGGTACAAAGATATACATCTTTCCTGTATCTAATTGTTACGTGGGCACTCAAGGTATTGTGTCAGTCACATGAAGGCACAGTGGGCATTATTACTCTAGTGGGCAAAATGTGGTCACTGCTTTTTAGAGCATTTTCACAAGATATTAATATTTTCTAGGGCACAATTTTACCATTTAGAGGGCACAAAAGATGCATTATTACTATGTAAGGGGCACAGTGGTGGCATTATTATGAGGGGAGGTAAAAGGAGCGGTAATATAGACACATACGGTAAGACCTCTCATTAATCTTATCTCATCTCCAGGATCATCAGAAAGAAAAGCCAATCATGTATATTTCTAACCGTGTCATGTCAAGGGCTCAGTAACAATCCTCAGCATCGCGTCTCAGAGCTGGTTTAGGGTTGGTAGAGGCCTCTGAGTAAAATGTGATGGGACCATCAATTCTAGTTCTCAGGACTCCCCTTTAACAGCCATATGTAAATGTCTACTTTAAGAATCATTTTAAGGGTTTTTTCTCTATCTCACGACTATGGATGACGTATTGAAAACTTTGCCAACTTTTTAAAATTGTCTCCGAGGGGACAAAAAATATTTTTTTTGCATAGTGATAACCCATTCTGGCAGACCCTGCCCCATCATGACCATTTATAACCCCTGAATGTGCCTCTCAATGTTGAGGCTTCACGAGGAGGCAATGAAAAAGTTTGGCAGAAGGCTGCTTTTGGAGGTTTAGGGAGGTTCCTGTGATATTTGGAAGATTTGATCAACCCTCAGGGAGTGTGGGACGTGTACTCTTTTTAGGGGAATCTCTATGACGTTCTGAGAAAGTTGGCAAGTCTGGAATGTCTGTATTGCCCATACACCCAGTACCGGGGGCAGATATCCGGAAATACAGAAATCTTTATGGCACTGGACATGTTTAGACAGGAGTCCTGGAGGATCTCACTGGTCCATGTGAATGACTCTTTTATCACCTTTCCATCTTTCTATCACATATTTGTGAAAAGTGTGATCACAAGATAGGAGAAGTTAGGAAGTGTGTGAGATGTGAGGACATTAAAGAGGCAATTGGTGGGAAGCAAGACTTTTTTTTAAAAAAATGCTCTTTAATTGAAATTTCTAGAGTCTGCGTGATCTGGGGAAGTCAAGTGACAACCAATATGGCCACCAGTTGACTTCACAATATGGCCACCAAGTTTTGATCTTCAATAGACTATAACAGTGTATACTAATTCAGCATAAACCCTGCAGTATACCACACTAAAACATCTAGAAAAACTTTATAGGAGAAAAGGATCAGAGAAAGGCATCACTCATAAAAAGATATCAAAATAGAGGCCTGATCACAAGATAGGTATACATTCATATACATAGATGTGGGTTGTGGAATGAGGACCCTGTGAAACCCCCATACACATTAGATTAATGTCGGCTGATATCAAGGTGTTTGGCCAACAAGCTGATGTTGTTGGGTGCGCCGGATGACTGATTGTCTTGGAAGATATCGATCAGGCACATCCTATTTTAGAAGGCCAATAATGTTGCACACCTGGAGAAAAGCCACCAGCAGAGATGTCAGGGTCTAATAGAGAACAAAGGAACCCTCAGTCTACCAAGCGTTTTTGTGTGATGGTCAAGATGGTTCAAAGCCAAATGATTGACCAAAGTATTGTTTGGCCTACATCCATTGTGTATGGGGGCTTTAATTCATAGACATGTGTGTTGCGTACAATCGGTGGGCCTTGTTGGGTCGGCATTGTGTGTTGTAGACATCTAAACTCATCTTGAATGGAAGCACTTTGCATACAGTCCAAACCTGACCATTTTTGGTGGGATCTTGACTGTCCATTAAAGAAAAACAATCCCATCTTATACGATGCTCTGTTGATCCAATCATGCATGGTCATAACCAAGCAAGTGTTGGCCAAATAGATATGGAGCCGACCCTTCACCCAAACCTCATACAGATGGGGATACAGTAATATGGAAAATTCTGAATTCTTCCCCTCCAGGCTTAGACCTCTGCACAATTGTGGTACTTTGGGGAGGTTCTAAGGTCAATAGGCTTAGCGCAAGCCTGGGCACTAAAGAAATTCTCTGCACCTCTATATACTGCTCTTTGCTTCAAGAATCTCATGACCAATCTAGATTTATATCTATTAGCTCCACCTGGTTTACTGATATCTGAATGCGGAAATGAAAATATATGAGAAAGATCTAAATTATCACTTGCGAAACATATGATGCCACAGGACAAGAACGTCCTGATATGAGAGGACTCCTACTGAGTCCTCTTCACCAATGCTCTTCATGCTGAGTCCTGAGAGGACTGAAAGTAGATAAAGCAACAGTAAAATAGTGGCAATTAAAAAAAAATCTGTAAAGTAAAAATGACGATAAGAAAAATTGAAAGTATTTAAAACCAAAAAATTTTGTTGCATTGGCCGGGAATCGAACCCGGGCCTCCCGCGTGGCAGGCGAGAATTCTACCACTGAACCACCAATGCTCTACATGCTGATAATCTGTGGCGAATTCAGCTGCATCTGTGACACTGGCCTGGAGTTAGGATCCTGTGCAATAACACATTTTTCATGACCTGTGAATTTTTTATATTAATGATCTATATCTGCCACTAGCAAAAAGAGATCTTTCTTTTGCACTTCTTATTCTCTATTTTACTTTTATTTGAATTGATCTGTTTTTTAGCATTTTGCTTAATTGTTCTTATTTTGTTTTTTTCTGTTTGTTGTACTTTCTAACCTTTACTTCTTGTTTTTGTGATTTTTCTTTTATGTATTCACATATGATGTGTTTTATGATTATTTTTCTTGATAAATACTGATCGCTTTCTTCATTTACATCCAACCTCAAGACAAGTTGTTACATTCACGTAGCATTACTTCCAGACCGCCACAGAGCAGTACAGAGGTTTTCATTCATGAGGTCCTGAAATCAGGGGCGTACATAGAAATCATGGGAACCAATGCCAAAAGTCTGACTTGCCGTCCACCCCCCAAAAAAAATAATAATAACAATTTGGCCGGGTCAGGCGCAGTCCCAGAAGGGCATACCTCCTACCTCCCAACAGGCAGAGGGACATGTATTGCAGCAGTCACACAGACATAGTGCCCCTACATAAACCCCTTATTGTCCCAGGCACTACAATATTCATAAAGTAGTAAACACGAAACCGGACTCATTGTAACACAAGGGGGTAGTTGCCATGTGACAACAAAAAAATCCCCCAAGTTACTGCACTCACTTTCAAAACATATGCAAAAGCAGGAGAAGAACAAACTGAAGTAACGAATGCTTTATATTAGAAAATGTCAAAATACTTTATTCAATATCTATATATATATAAAATTGAATGTGTGTGTGTGTCACCAACCAATCACGAAGCATCTTTCATTTCACCAGCGCTGTTTAAAAGAAGATGAGCTGTGATTGGTTGCTATGAGCAACAATTTTCTTTGCAACCAATCACTAAGCATCTTTCATTTCACCAGAGATGTTTAAAAGAAGCTGAGCTGTGATTGGTTGCTATGAGCAATAGTTTTCCCAATTCGACAACACCTCAGCAGACAGTGACATGGTGGGAGAAATCTAGCATCCCCGGGAACATAAGCTCCCAGCCATTGTCTGCCCCCCAGAAAGGAGCAGAGAGCACATGACAGAAATGAATCCCCCAACCCGTGCCTATATACCCATCACACATCCTCCATCCCATAGGCACATCGTCCCTCTTAAAGGGATCCCCGGTATGGAAGTTAGGGCAAATCCCTCAGTGCTCTGATTCTGACCCTAGGCGTCTCTTAAAGGGATCGTTGGTTTGGAAGTCAGGGCAAATCTATCCAGCGCTTTGGTTTTGACTCCAGGTCTCTCTTAAAGTGATTCCCGTTATGGAAGTTACGACCGCTCCTCTCAGCTCTGTGGTTCTGACCCCCCAGGGTCTCTTAAAGGTATCACTGGTATTTAAGATAGGGCAGTTCCACTGAGTACTCTGGTTCTGACCCCAGGACCCTCTTAAAGGGATCTCTGGTATGGAAGTTAGGGCAAATCCCTCAGCACTCTGATTCTGACCCCAGGCCTCTCTTAAAGGGATCATTGGTATGGAAGTCAGGGCAAATCCATCCAGCGCTTTGGTTTTGACCCCAGGTCTCTCTTAAAGGATCCCCGGTATGGAATTAGGACCGTTCCACTCAGCGCTGTAGTTCTGACCCCAGGGCCTCTTAAAGGGATCATTGGTATGGAAGTTAGGGTAAATCCCTCAGCGCTCTGATTCTCTCCCCAGGCTTTTATTAAAAGCGATCATTGGTATGGAAGGCAGGGCAAATCCACTCAGCGCTCTGGTTCTGACCCTAGGCTGATGGGATGATGTGGGATATTAGAGGTAGTAGTCCGGTGGTTCTGGCTGATGGGACGATTTGGATATTAGGGGTAGTAGTCCGGTGGTTCTTGCTGATGGGACGATTTGGATATTAGGGGTAGTAGTCCGGTGTCTCTGGCTGACGGGATGATGTGGGATATTAGGGGTAGTAGTCCGGTGGTTCTGGCTGACAGGATGAAGTGGGATATTAGGGGTAGTAGTCCGGTGACTCAGGCTGACGGGATGATGTGGGATATTAGGGTGATGGGATGATGTGGGATTATAGTGGTAGTAGTCCGGTGGCTCTGGCTGATGGGATGATGTGGGATATTAGGGGTAGTAGTCCGGTAGCTCTGGCTGACGGGATCATGTGGGATATTAGGGGTAGTAGTCCGGTGGCTCTGGCTGACGGGATGATGTGGGATATTAGGGGTAGTAGTCCGGTAGCTCTGGCTGACGGGATCATGTGGGATATTAGGGGCAGTAGTCCGGTGGCTCTGGCTGACGGGATGATGTGGGATATTAGGGGTAGAAGTCCGGTGGCTCTGGCTGATGGGATGATGTGGGATATTAGGGGTAGTAGTCCGATGGCTCTGGCTGACGGGATGATGTGGGATATTAGGAGTAGTAGTCCGGTGGCTCTGGCTGACAGGATGATGTGGGATATTAGGGGTAGTAGACCGGTGGTTCTGGCTGACAGGATGATGTGGGATATTAGAGGTAGTAGTCCGGTGGCTCTGGCTGACGGGATGATGTGGGATATTAGAGGTAGTAGTCTGGTGGCTCTGGCTGATGGGACGATTTGGATATTAGTGGTAGTAGTCCGGTGGCTCTGGCAGATGGGATGATGTGGGATATAAGGGGTAGTAGTCCAGTGGCTCTGGCTGACGGGATGATGTGGGATATTAGGGGTAGTAGTCCGGAGACTCTGGCTGACGGGATGATGTGGGATATTAGGGGTAGTAGTCCGGTGGTTCTGGCTGACAGGATGATGTGGGATATTAGGGGGGTAGTAGTCCGGTGGCTCTGGCAGATGGGATGATGTGGGATATTAGGGGTAGTAGTCCGGAGACTCTGGCTGACGGGATGATGTGGGATATTAGGGGTAGTAGTCCGGTGGTTCTGGCTGACAGGATGATGTGGGATATTAGTGGTAGTAGTCCGGTGGCTCTGGCTGACGGGATGATGTGGGATATTAGGGGTTGTAGTCCGGTGGATCTGGCTGATGGGATGATGTGGGATATTAGTGGTAGTAGTCCGGTGGCTCTGGCTGACGGGATGATGTGTGATATTAGGGGTAGTAGTCCGGTGGCTCTGGCTGATTGGATGATGTGGGATATTAGGAGTAGTAGTCCGGTGGCTCTGGCTGACGGGATGATGTGGGATATTAGTGGTTGTAGTCCGGTGGATCTGGCTGACGGGATGATGTGGGATATTAGTGGTAGTAGTCCGGTGGCTCTGGCTGATGGGATGATGTGGGATATTAGTGGTAGTAGTCCGGTGGCTCTGGCTGACGGGATGATGTGGGATATTAGTGGTAGTAGTCCGGTGGCTCTGGCTGATGGGATGATGTGGGATATTAGTGGTAGTAGTCCGGTGGCTCTGGCTGACGGGATGATGTGGGATATTAGTGGTAGTAGTCCGGTGGCTCTGGCTGATGGGATGATGTGGGATATTAGTGGTAGTAGTCCGGTGGCTCTGGCTGACGGGATGATGTGTGATATTAGGGGTAGTAGTCCGGTGGCTCTGGCTGATTGGATGATGTGGGATATTAGGAGTAGTAGTCCGGTGGCTCTGGCTGACGGGATGATGTGGGATATTAGTGGTTGTAGTCCGGTGGATCTGGCTGACGGGATGATGTGTGATATTAGGGGTAGTAGTCCGGTGGCTCTGGCAGATGGGATGATGTGGGATATTAGGGGTAGTAGTCCGGTAGCTCTGGCTGACGGGATGATGTGGGAAATTAGTAGTCCGGTAGCTCTGGCTGACGGGATGATGTGGGATATTAGTGGTAGTATTCCGGTGGCTCTGGCTGACGGGATGATGTGGGATATTAGTAGTCCGGTGGCTCTGGCTGACGGGATGATGTGGGATATTAGGGGTAGTAGTCCGGTGGCTCTGGCTGACGGGATGATGTGGGGTATTAGGGGTAGTAGTCCGGTGGCTCTGGCTGATGGGATGATGTGGGATATTAGTGGTAGTACTCCGGTGGCTCTGGCTGACGGGATGATGTGGGATATTAGTGGTAGTAGTCTGGTGGCTCTGGCTGACGGGATGATGTGGGAAATTAGTAGTCTGGTGGCTCTGGCTGATGGGATGATGTGGGATATTATAGTGAATTTGGCTATATGAAGTGGGCGGGGCTCTACACTCAGCTATATATATATATATATATATATATATATATATATATAATCATTGTAACATTATAAGTAGTTAGTTACTATACCCGGGCAGTGCCGGGCCCTTCAGCTAGTAAATAATAAACAATCACAATATCCAATGTATAAAAAGGTGCCAGACAGTAACGCTATGGGAAAAGGGGTAAAGCCTATGTTGTAAAGCATCAGAAAAATTCTAATGCAGTGATGCCACAAGTAACGCCTGACTACAATATTCATGACCACCACACAGTATGATGCCCCCCCAAAAAATGTCATCACATAGTGTGATACCCCAACAGTTAATTACTGCACATAATTTGAAACTGCTGTATCCCCCACACAGTATGATGTCCCCATAGTGCTCTCAACACATTATGATGACTCCGCAGTTCACCAACACAGTATTAGGTGACCATCCCATCCCTTTAACATTCCCCCCTTTCAATTATGGAAGGGCATTAAATCCAAGGGCAGAAACTAGTGAGTGGTACGTTTCACCATACTTGCTCTCGTCACGCTTTCAGACTTGGGAGGTTGGACAGAAAGCTTGAGACAGATGACATTGTGTTCTGACTGAGGCTTTCAATAAGAAAAGTAGAGAAAATGTAACTTTCCATGTCAAGAATGATGTAGCTGAGACAGGACACGTGAAACGTACTGCGCAAGAAGCGTGTTCGTATTAACGAGATGGATGTCTCTTGCTTCACCTCTCTATTCTGCTGACACCTTCCCATTCCTCTACTGAGTGTGTGAGAAACAAAAGGCCAAGCCACAAGTTGTCACTCACACGTGCCTGACCTTAAATGGAATTTTACACACTTGTTTTTCCTGCTCTCTCTCCAAACTCCAATAGGAAATACCATAATGGATCCATACAGAACTTGGCTTGTTCTGAAAATGAACTGAAAGTGTTGTGGAGATTGGAGGAACTAGCCATGTGATGCCACTAGTTAACGACGACTGATAGGACCAGTCATTGGTTTTTGGCTTTAGAAAGGTTGAGGCTTTAAGGAAAATGATGGAACTCTTCAATGTACCCTGGTTTTCATTGACCAAAAGTATTAATTGAGTATTCAGTCTAGAATTATCTCTGCTATGAACATATTCTTTGGTGGAGATGATCACTTTCAACCACAGAGACTCTTGGTCTATGAGAACTGTGGAAAAAAACATTTCCCAAGCAAGAGAGTGAAGCTGACATGGACATGACAATTACTATTCCGCTGTCACCTTTTTATTACAAAGTGTGTAAAGATACAATCACTGAGCTTAAGTTGTCCTACTGCCTTTTGCTTTCTCTGACACCTCCATAGAAGCTTTGATATTCTGCCTTCAGGCCCTCCAAACGTGTCACAGACAAATTCCCATGGTTGAAGACCATGACTGAAGACAAGAACTGCTTTAGTAGCAGATGACTGACATTGACAATCATCAAGATGAAGTTAGTTCCCTTTCACAGTAAAAATAGAGACTTAGTGATAGGAAGGGATCTGAACAAGAACGTTCCTCACACGTTATGCAAGTGGGGATGTAGGGAACTAGACCATGGAGGCCTTCTACTGGGTTGCTAGTTGGATGTATAAGCATTGGACAGTTGTGACTTCCATTTAGGAAAGGGGTGAAAGACAATTTATGGAAGAGCTTAATTCAGTGGCGTAACTTGAAGCTCGTAAACCCCAATCCAAATTCTCCAACAGGGCCCCAAACGTTTCCTGTCCATATGGGCGCACAGGACCGATATGCTCCAGGACCAAATGCGTCTACTGTTGATGCACCCAATAAAGTTCAGGTCCTGGTTATTCGAGAATTGTGCTCTGAGTTCTGGTCTTTTCTGTGGAGGCTTCTGGTTTCGGTCTACTGAACAGAGGAGGAAACGTCCTACTTGGATGAGTAAGGACAGTGTCACGGCACACTTGCCATAGATCCCAGGGCTAAGGACTCCTTCCCTATCCCTAAAGCTAGGGGTAACCCAGCTATCCCTGCTCCACAGATTACTTCAGATGGTGAAGATGCCGGGACCATGTGCCTTACAGAGCTCCTAAATCAGCCCTTATCTGTATAGGAAAGTGGGGAACAGCACTCACAAACAACAGAGTGGAAGATGGGGAAGTAAAGGGAGGAACAAATAAATAGGAGAGGATGAGGATATGCACAAAGACAAATCACCAAGCAACAGTCATGAAGAACACTCCAAACACCTCCTAACAACCAACACCTCCAACTCCAGAACCAGACAATATGAAACTAACACTGGCAATCTCTGCTTGCCAGAGGCGAGTATATATAATGGAGGGAAGTGACCAACACTGAACAGCTGAGGCCATCAAAGCAGGAAAGCTCCAGCTCTCAACAGCACGGATTAACCCCTGCACTGCCAGCAGAATAATGCACTGTGTAACATAAAGGTGAAGTGCTTCAAATCAGTGCAGGAGTACGTGAAATCAGACAACACAATCATCTGGCCCCCTCTCTGTTGTGGTAAACAGGTTCTGGAAATATTGGTGTCGGATACTGGAAAAGGTGAGAAAAGTTGGCTGCCGCTCAAAGTCGGAGGTGGACAACAAAGTGCAAAATGTTCATGAGTCGGAGTGGGGCTTAAGTTTTTTAGTTTCTTTGTAAGTTTTTGGTCCTTTGAATAATTTCAGTGTTTTCTGTACTTTTCAGATTTTCACTTTACAGCGGAGGCTTCGAGAAGTGAATTATTATTGTGGAGTGAAGGGTTACTGGAGACTCCTGTGTTGGGGAAAGCAATGGAAAGTGCTGATGTGGCAAAACTACTGTGCACACAGGAATCTGCATCTACCGACCTCACTGTGCCTTGTGTTGTAGAATCACAAAATAAGAATAATGCTTTGTTGTTATTGTCAATTACAATATGGTGTTTTTCATTAACTTAAAAATAAAAAATAATTGAAAAAAGGTGATGCTGCATTGGCCGGGAATCGAACCCGGGCCTCCCGCGTGGCAGGCGAGAATTCTACCACTGAACCACCAATGCTTGCTGTGTCTGCTGATTCTGTGATTGCTGACACCTTTGTGAATAGAACTATCATTTTGTGGCAAAATAGTTGTCAGCTGTGAAAAAAGAAAGTGCGATCTGCTGGATCTCATCTGTTTATCACAATTCTTTAATTATAAGAATAGTTCCTGAAGCAGCAGCACCTTCTACAATCCAATCAAAGAGTCTTTTTTGGCGGGTTTGAGAGACGAACGGACATGTCCTTTAATATGCTAATCGTCTTTTAAAGCCTGAACTTATAAACAGTAGGTCGTTTTCCCATACAAATTAATAGGATCATTTTTTTAAATCATTTTATTTGTGCTTTTTCCTTTATTTTTTTTCAATGGACGCCCTTAAAATATGTCACAAAAAGACGCAATGTGAACGAACCCTTAGACTGACGTCGCTGCTGCTCAAAACGCCCAGATGACCTGTGTTGTGGCCAAAGTCGAGGTGTTGACCATGGCCGGGGCTCCCTAAGCTTCCTCTTGGGCTCCATCTAGGAACCAGTTATGCTACTGCTTGGAGAATCTTTTGGGAATGGGACAACGTAATCATTATGCATTTTGAACAACGTCAACTTTTAAGGCATGTATTACTAACGGCGTTGGTCAGCCAACCCTCTCTGCTACAAGTATGGGTCGCTAGGTGGAGGAACGAGCATTGGACACTCTTGACCAAGGAGACGGGGAGTGATAGTGATCACATGGAAGACTCTTATCGTAAAGTCGGCCAAACACATAAGATGGCTGTCAGCCGTTCGTTCGTCAGATAGTCTTTACCACCGGCTTCCCACGCACGGGACATCTCATTCAGCCAAGCGCTACTGACTCTCTATGAGAGTGCGGCTGAGAGATCATAGCAAATGGCAGTTTGAAAATGGATAAGTTTGATTGACATCTCCCTGACATTCAGTTGTCCTTGGTCCCCATACACATTGGACTGCTGGCCGAACCCTTTGATGTCGGTGAGTTTGGCCGACATTAGTCTAACGGAGGCTCAAGTTTTGCTCTTGAAAGCTGAAAGCTACTTCACACCTCTTGGATTTCCATTCTCCTCAGGATTTACCCCATGACAATGACTAGAATGTGCTAGGAAGTGTGGCAGGATCCAGCTGAAATTGTCTCTTTCTCCTCTTCCCTCTCCTCACACCTTCCCATACTTCCCTTAAGTGTGACTGAACCAAATGGTAAAGGGTAAGATCACGGGAACTTAAGATTCTGCAAAGTGTCCAAGGACTCAGTATACTGAGATTTATAGGGTCAATGTATAGGGACAGAAGTCAGAGGTTGAAAGTTTGGATAGCTGAAAAAAAATTCAAAAATGTACCCATTCGGATCTCCTAAGCCTCATGGTAACCTGAAGGCATCACAAATGTGGGTTCAGAATCTGTCCATGGATTTAACATTGAGTTACCTCAGAATTTTTTTTTCTCTTGGTAACTACTGCTAGGGGTTCATTTTTTAGGAACTCCCTCAATTTGGCCTAATAGAAAAATTTGCAAATTGTCTAAGGCTGACCAGTGGCCATACACATTAGATGGCCCTTGGCCAATTGTTTGGAAGACATCCATCTCAGCGGACTACCATACAAAGAAGCGCTTGTTTGGCCGAGCGCTCCTGGGTTTTCTATGGGAAAGCTGACTGACAAATCGAACGGTGGCTTAATTCAAGGAGAACAATAAGAACGACAGTCCAAAATTGGACATGCGCAATTGACATCTCTCTAGACCATCAGTTGACTGGTGCCACCATACTTATCTCAAGGAGAACAATGAGAACGATAGTCCGAAATTGGACATGTGCAATCAACATCTCTCCAGACCATCAGCTGACTGGTGCAACCATATTTATCTCAAGGAGAACAATGCGATCAATAGTACGAAATTGGACACGTGCAGTTGACATCTCTCCAGTCCATCAGCTGACTGGTGCCACCATACTTGTCTCAAGGAGAACATTGAGAATGATAGTCTGAAATTGGACATGTGCAATCAACATCTCTCCAGACCATCAGCTGACTGGTGCCACCATACTTGTCTCAAGGAGAACATTGAGAACGATAGTCTGAAATTGGACATGTGCAATCAACATCTCTCCAGACCATCAGCTGACTGGTGCCACCATACTTGTCTCAAGGAGAACATTGAGAACGATAGTCTGAAATTGGACATGTGCAATCAACATCTCTCCAGACCATCAGCTGACTGGTGCCACCATACTTGTCTCAAGGAGAACATTGAGAACGATAGTCTGAAATTGGACATGTGCAATCAACATCTCTCCAGACCATCAGTTGACTAGTGCAACCATACGTATTAGACCAGCAACCATCCATATCGACAGAATCGGGCCGCCTACGTGGCAGGCGAGAATTCTACCACTGAACCACCAATCTTTGATGTAGAAAGGATTTTGAAAAGTTTTCAACAGTTTAAGAAAAAGAATCACCGATGAATTCCCATAGACCTAGAACAATTGTAATGAGGAGTGAAAAATACCAAAAACAAGAAAAGGCACAAATGTAGTAATGAATCCGCCCTTAATAAAAACCCTTCTATTCTATAGAGCAGACAAGACCCAAAACAGATCCAATTCTGGATGTTTTCTCTTTTTGTCGGCCCTTCCTGGAGTTTTACCAGTCGGTCCTGAGGGGCCCACACGTATCAGGTACCAGATGGCAGACGGCCATTCTGAGACGTTTCGGAAAAGAAATTCCCTGTGAGTCGGATTTTGCTGCAGATTTTTCGAAATCCTAAGCCCAGAAATGTGCAGACTCTGGTGCAGCTCTAACGCAGATCTCCATAGTAAAGTGAAAAAATAAAAATTATTTAAAAAAAAAACAAAAAACTTTAGGATCGGACACTTTTCACGGTGGGCACATGAGGTGTGAAATCTGCACCATGTTTAATGTAAATGGTGCCATGTGCAATTTACCAGCGGTGTTCGCAGCCGTACCGACCACTATGTATTTTGCGGTGGTATTTCCGCTGTAGGGGGTCTCCAGCAGAAATGGGAACATAACCTCGGCATTACGCTCACAAGTTGCACATTTGGTGTGGATTTTTCCTCTACGTACCAGCAGTTTACTTGCAACAAAATCTGCACATCACACACTGATTTTGGAGCAGATTTGGTGCAAAACACAACGCTATGAATAGTGATAGTCCTTTGTGCATGGGTCCTCCCCCCGACCTTCCTCCGACTGTACATGTCGGGGTAGAGAAACATCCGTCTCTCTCAAAGAGAACACAGGAGTGCAAGTCAAGAAGGAAAATTGTCAATGGAACGTCTGGACAAACCATTGTTTGGATGACCAGCATCTATTGTGTCATTGTGGGCTTCAAAGTTGTTTAGTTATTTAAGGGGATCATTGGCCGGCAGCCAAAAGCCAACTTAGCCAAAAGCTTTTCCTCTCAATTCCTCCATAAGTGAAAACTTGGCTTGGCCAAACCAAGATGCCCAAACCGGGTTGTCAGGAGACCTCCATACCCATAACATAGTCCCCTAGTCACGCCATGGCCATCACGTACAAGCAGCTTTAGATCCATCATCCTACAGAAGCTTGGACTTACATCGAACAAGTCTAACAGTAGACACGCATGGTCCAAATTTCCTGCCTCGTCTTCAAAAATGGAAGACATTGATTATTATGGCACTTGGTAACATATTGTTGTTGTGTTTTTTTAGGTTTTTCCCATGTAAATCCCACTGTGAGGAGTGTCAATGAGAATATCTGGGAAGTCATGTTCCCAGGATCCAGGGTGATGGACGTGTAAATAAGTACACGTCCCCTTTATGTGTATGCTGCTTCTGGCCAACTTGTGTCTTGACCTGTGTCCAAGCAATGCTCCTCACACCTACCAGTCTTGGAAGGCTTTGATCTCTACTGGAGAAGTGTGGAGTCTTCACAGACCACAAGGGCTATTGTGGACCATTGTAGGACAGATGTTCTGCTGCTCTCCAAAAACCAAGGTGCCCTAGAGGTGTAATGTGAGGTTCCTGGACCTCAACACGCTATCTGCAACATAGAATATACAAGAACGAGGACTGAAACGTAAGATTGATGGAGATCTGTCAGAGAGGACCCCTCCTTGGCACATGGATGCATAAATACATCCACCTGCTTGATAACAGCAGGGGACACAATGATGGAGCCTGAGGTCACAGAAGATCCAGAGAGGGGAGGCTGGAGAACCTTCACAGGTGCCATATTCACACTCCTGGCAATAAGACACACATCCGGGCACACGACCTCAGAGACAAAGGAATATTCAGAACTCATGAGTAATGAGAGATTTAACATACTAATATAATAAACTGAATATGCAATATAGTGAACACATAATATACCTATTAATGATACAATGCACCGACCATATAATGTAATAAAGACCACATAGTATACTACCTAATAGTGAATGTGTAATATACTATCACACACTGACCACGCAATATACCATCATACACTGACCATATAATATAGTAAATATAATGAAGACCACATAGTATACTACCAAACACTGAACATAGAGAAAACCAAAAGCAAAACACAAAACAAATATCCTGGAATAAAAAAGTAAAAAATATATATATTGCAAAAATTGCATGAAGGTAGTAATAATAGTAATAATAAGGGTATTTAGTTAACATAATTTTGATCAAAATAATGGAGAAGCCATCCCGCCACGTCACGGCAACCCTTGTGGGACAGTCCTAACTCTTGTATTTAAAACCTTTCCACTTGTCAAGTGACGTAAATGTGAACAAGGACAGAGGGACTGAACCACCAGTAATAGTATAGGCCAGACAGGATGGATTTTCCAACTCAGAAAAGTTAATTATGTTAACTAAATACCCTTATTATTACTATTATTACTACCTTCATGCAATTTTTGCAATATATATATTTTTTACTTTTTTATTCCAGGATATTTGTTTTGTGTTTTGCTTTTGGTTTTCTCTGTGTAAAGGTCATGTGTTCATATGCAATTACATTTTGCATGCACATTAATTTACTTTTTCTGCTCAGACCCAGTTTCTCAAACACTGAACATGTAATATACTATCACGCACTGGCCATATTACTGTACATACTGTCATACAATGGCCGTATAAGACACCATCACACACGGACCATATAATATACCGTCATATACTGACCATATAATATACCATCATACACAAACCTTATAATATACCGTCATACACTGCCCATATAATATACCGTCATACACAGACCATATAATATACCGTCATACACTGCCCATATAATATACCGTCATACACAGACCATATAATATACCGTCATACACTGCCCATGTAATATACCGTCATACACTGCCCATGTAATATACCGTCATACACTGCCCATGTAATATACCGTCATACACTGCCCATATAATATACCTTCATACACAGACCATATAATATACCGTCATACACTGCCCATGTAATATACCGTCATACACAGACCATATAATATACCGTCATACACTGCCCATATAATATACCGTCATACACAGACCATATAATATACCGTCATACACTGACCATACAATATACCATCATACACAGACCATACAATATACCGTCATACACTGCCCATATAATATACCGTCATACACAGACCATATAATATACCGTCATACACAGACCATATAATATACCGTCATACACTGACCATATAATATTCCGCCATACACAGACCACATAATATACCGTCATACACTGACTATATAATATACCATCATACACTGAGCATACAATATACCATCACACACAGCCCATATAATATACCGTCATACACTGTCCATATAACAAACTGTGATACACTGAGCATATAATATACCGTCATACACAGACCATATAATGTATCATCATACAAAGCTATATATCACATACCAGCCACATTCTATGATTAAGCACATGAGGACCGCTGCCGGGAACTTGTAGCACGTGGCTCTGTGGCGCAATGGATAGCGCATTGGACTTCTAGCTGGTGCAGTCATTCAAAGGTTGTGGGTTCGAGTCCCACCAGAGTCGCTTTTTTTTACCTCCGTTCTCTCGGCGCTGCGGTCACAGACGCCGCAATTTATTATGTATTTCATTGTTGGACACGGAGGGGGGAGACGCGGGCACCGAGGGGGGAGAGCGCGGACACGGGCACGGTACTTGTTGCCTCCATGTAGACAGCGCTCCGCGCCTTATATAAAGAGCAGGTGGAAAACAACATGAGGAAGAAGCTGCTGTACCGGAACACCGCTGCTCACCTGAAGACCGGAGCGTCACACCGCGCAGCCCGAGCACCGGGGAGACGGCAGAGACCGGCAGCCTCCTGCACAGGGGGTGAGGAGCCCATCCACATTACCCCACCTCCCCCTCCTCCTCATATACTATTACCCCACCTCCCCCTCCTCATATACTATTACCCCATCTCCTCCTCCTCCTCATATACTATTACCCCATCTCCTCCTCCTCCTCATATACTATTACCCCATCTCCTCCTCCTCATATACTATTACCCCATCTCCTCCTCCTCATATACTATTACCCCATCTCCTCCTCCTCCTCATATACTATTACCCCATCTCCCCCTCCTCCTCATATACTATTACCCCATCTCCCCCTCCTCCTCATATAATATTACCCCATCTCCTCCTCCTCCTCATATACTATTACCCCATCTCCTCCTCCTCCTCATATACTATTACCCCATCTCCTCCTCCTCCTCATATACTATTACCCCATCTCCCCCTCCTCATATACTATTACCCCATCTCCTCCCCCTCCTCATATACTATTACCCCATCTCCTCCTCCTCCTCATATACTATTACCCCATCTCCTCCTCCTCATATACTATTACCCCCATCTCCTCCTCCTCATATACTATTACCCCATCTCCCCCTCCTCCTCATATACTATTACCCCATCTCCTCCTCCTCCTCATATACTATTACCCCATCTCCTCCTCCTCATATACTATTACCCCATCTCCTCCTCCTCATATACTATTACCCCATCTCCTCCTCCTCCTCATATACTATTACCCCATCTCCCCCTCCTCATATACTATTACCCCATCTCCCCCTCCTCATATACTATTACCCCATCTCCTCCTCCTCATATACTATTACCCCATCTCCTCCCCCTCCTCATATACTATTACCCCATCTCCCCCTCCTCCTCATATACTATTACCCCATCTCCTCCTCCTCCTCATATACTATTACCCCATCTCCTCCTCCTCATATACTATTACCCCATCTCCCCCTCCTCCTCATATACTATTACCCCATCTCCTCCTCCTCATATACTATTACCCCATCTCCCCCTCCTCCTCATATACTATTACCCCATCTCCCCCTCCTCCTCATATACTATTACCCCATCTCCCCCTCCTCCTCATATACTATTACCCCATCTCCCCCTCCTCATATACTATTACCCCATCTCCCCCTCCTCCTCATATACTATTACCCCATCTCCTCCTCCTCCTCATATACTATTACCCCATCTCCTCCTCCTCATATACTATTACCCCATCTCCCCCTCCTCCTCATATACTATTACCCCATCTCCCCCTCCTCCTCATATACTATTACCCCATCTCCCCCTCCTCCTCATATACTATTACCCCATCTCCCCCTCCTCATATACTATTACCCCATCTCCTCCTCCTCCTCATATACTATTACCCCATCTCCTCCTCCTCCTCATATACTATTACCCCATCTCCTCCTCCTCATATACTATTACCCCATCTCCCCCTCCTCCTCATATACTATTACCCCATCTCCCCCTCCTCATATACTATTACCCCATCTCCTCCTCCTCATATACTATTACCCCATCTCCCCCTCCTCCTCATATACTATTACCCCATCTCCCCCTCCTCATATACTATTACCCCATCTCCTCCTCCTCATATACTATTACCCCATCTCCCCCTCCTCCTCATATACTATTACCCCATCTCCCCCTCCTCCTCATATACTATTACCCCATCTCCTCCTCCTCATATACTATTACCCCATCTCCCCCTCCTCCTCATATACTATTACCCCATCTCCTCCTCCTCCTCATATACTATTACCCCATCTCCTCCTCCTCATATACTATTACCCCATCTCCCCCTCCTCCTCATATACTATTACCCCATCTCCCCCTCCTCCTCATATACTATTACCCCATCTCCTCCTCCTCATATACTATTACCCCATCTCCTCCTCCTCCTCATATACTATTACCCCATCTCCCCCTCCTCATATACTATTACCCCATCTCCTCCTCCTCATATACTATTACCCCACCTCCTCCTCCTCATATACTATTACGCCATCTCCCCCTCCTCCTCATATACTATTACCCCATCTCCTCCTCCTCATATACTATTACCCCATCTCCACCTCCTCCTCATATACTATTACCCCATCTCCCCCTCCTCATATACTATTACCCCATCTCCTCCTCCTCATATACTATTACCCCATCTCCCCCTCCTCCTCATATACTATTACCCCATCTCCCCCTCCTCATATACTATTACCCCATCTCCTCCTCCTCATATACTATTACCCCATCTCCTCCTCCTCATATACTATTACCCCACCTCCTCCTCCTCATATACTATTACCCCATCTCCTCCTCCTCATATACTATTACCCCATCTCCTCCTCCTCATATACTATTACCCCATCTCCCCCTCCTCCTCATATACTATTACCCCATCTCCTCCTCCTCCTCATATACTATTACCCCATCTCCTCCTCCTCATATACTATTACCCCATCTCCCCCTCCTCCTCATATACTATTACCCCATCTCCCCCTCCTCATATACTATTACCCCATCTCCTCCTCCTCATATACTATTACCCATCTCCCCTCCTCCTCATATACTATTACCCCATCTCCCCTCCTCCTCATATACTATTACCCCCATCTCCCCTCCTCCTCATATACTATTACCCCATCTCCCCCTCCTCATATACTATTACCCCATCTCCTCCTCCTCCTCATATACTATTACCCCATCTCCCCCTCCTCCTCATATACTATTACCCCATCTCCTCCTCCTCATATACTATTACCCCATCTCCCCCTCCTCATATACTATTACCCCATCTCCCCCTCCTCCTCATATACTATTACCCCATCTCCCCCTCCTCATATACTATTACCCCATCTCCTCCCCCTCCTCATATACTATTACCCCATCTCCTCCCCCTCCTCATATACTATTACCCCATCTCCCCCTCCTCATATACTATTACCCCATCTCCCTCCTCCTCATATACTATTACCCCATCTCCTCCTCCTCCTCATATACTATTACCCCATCTCCTCCTCCTCCTCATATAATATTACCCCATCTCCTCCCCTCCTCATATACTATTACCCCATCTCCTCCTCCTCCTCATATACTATTACCCCATCTCCCCCTCCTCATATACTATTACCCCATCTCCTCCCCTCCTCATATACTATTACCCCATCTCCTCCCCTCCTCATATACTATTACCCCATCTCCTCCTCCTCATATACTATTACCCCATCTCCTCCCCCTCCTCATATACTATTACCCCATCTCCCCCTCCTCCTCATATACTATTACCCCATCTCCCCCTCCTCATATACTATTACCCCATCTCCTCCCCCTCCTCATATACTATTACCCCATCTCCTCCTCCTCATATACTATTACCCCCATCTCCCCCTCCTCCTCATATACTAGTACCCCATCTCCCCCCTCCTCATATACTATTACCCCATCTCCTCCCCCTCCTCATATACTATTACCCCATCTCCCCCTCCTCCTCATATACTATTACTCCATCTCCCCCTCCTCCTCATATACTATTACCCCATCTCCCCCTCCTCATATACTATTACCCCATCTCCCCCTCCTCATATACTATTACCCCATCCCCTCCTCCTCATATACTATTACCCCATCTCCTCCTCCTCATATACTATTACCCCATCTCCTCCTCCTCCTCATATACTATTACCCCATCTCCTCCTCCTCCTCAAATACTATACCCCATCTCCTCCTCCTCATATACTATTACCCGCATCTCCCCCTCCTCATATACTATTACCCCATCTCCCCCTCCTCCTCATATACTATTACCCCATCTCCCCCTCCTCATATACTATTACCCCATCTCCTCCTCCTCCTCATATACTATTACCCCATCTCCCCCTCCTCATATACTATTACCCCATCTCCCCCTCCTCCTCATATAATATTACCTCCATCTCCTCCTCCTCCTCATATACTATTACCCCATCTCCTCCTCCTCCTCATATACTATTACCCCCATCTCCTCCTCCTCATATACTATTACCCCATCTCCTCCTCCTCATATACTATTACCCCATCTCCTCCTCCTCCTCATATACTATTACCCCATCTCCTCCTCCTCCTCATATAATATTACCCCATCTCCTCCCCCTCCTCATATACTATTACCCCATCTCCTCCTCCTCCTCATATACTATTACCCCCATCTCCCTCCTCCTCATATACTATTACCCCATCTCCCCCTCCTCATATACTATTACCCCATCTCCTCCCCCTCCTCATATACTATTACCCCATCTCCTCCCCCTCCTCATATACTATTACCCCATCTCCTCCCCCTCCTCATATACTATTACCCCATCTCCCCCTCCTCCTCATATACTATTACCCCATCTCCCCCTCCTCATATACTATTACCCCATCTCCTCCCCCTCCTCATATACTATTACCCCATCTCCTCCCCTCCTCATATACTATTACCCCATCTCCCCCTCCTCATATACTATTACCCCATCTCCTCCCCCTCCTCATATACTATTACCCCATCTCCTCCTCCTCATATACTATTACCCCATCTCCCCTCCTCCTCATATACTATTACCCCATCTCCCCCTCCTCATATACTATTACCCCATCTCCTCCCCCTCCTCATATACTATTACCCCATCTCCCCCTCCTCCTCATATACTATTACTCCATCTCCCCCTCCTCCTCATATACTATTACCCCATCTCCCCTCCTCATATACTATTACCCCATCTCCCCCTCCTCATATACTATTACCCCATCCCCTCCTCCTCATATACTATTACCCCATCTCCTCCTCCTCATATACTATTACCCCATCTCCTCCTCCTCATATACTATTACCCCATCTCCTCCTCCTCCTCAAATACTATACCCCATCTCCTCCTCCTCATATACTATTACCCCATCTCCTCCTCCTCCTCATATACTATTACCCCATCTCCCCTCCTCCTCATATAATATTACCCCATCTCCTCCCCCTCCTCATATACTATTACCCCATCTCCTCCTCCTCATATACTATTACCCCATCTCCTCCTCCTCCTCATATACTATTACCCCATCTCCTCCTCCTCCTCATATACTATTACCCCATCTCCCCCTCCTCATATACTATTACCCCATCTCCTCCCCCTCCTCATATACTATTACCCCATCTCCTCCCCCTCCTCATATACTATTACCCCATCTCCCCCTCCTCATATACTATTACCCCATCTCCCCTCCTCATATACTATTACCCCATCTCCTCCTCCTCCTCATATACTATTATCCCATCTCCTCCTCCTCCTCATATACTATTACCCCATCTCCTCCCCCTCCTCATATACTATTACCCCATCTCCTCCTCCTCCTCATATACTATTACCCCATCTCCCCCTCCTCATATACTATTACCCCATCTCCTCCCCCTCCTCATATACTATTACCCCATCTCCTCCCCCTCCTCATATACTATTACCCCATCTCCTCCTCCTCATATACTATTACCCCATCTCCTCCCCCTCCTCATATACTATTACCCCATCTCCCCTCCTCCTCATATACTATTACCCCATCTCCCTCCTCCTCATATACTATTACCCCATCTCCTCCCCCTCCTCATATACTATTACCGCATCTCCTCCTCCTCATATACTATTACCCCCATCTCCCCCTCCTCCTCATATACTATTACCCCATCTCCCCCTCCTCATATACTATTACCCCATCTCCTCCCCTCCTCATATACTATTACCCCATCTCCCCTCCTCCTCATATACTATTACCCCATCTCCCCCTCCTCCTCATATACTATTACCCATCTCCCCCTCCTCATATACTATTACCCCATCTCCCCTCCTCATAACTATTACCCCATCCCCTCCTCCTCATATACTATTACCCCATCCCCTCCTCCTCATATACTATTACCCCATCTCCTCCTCCTCCTCATATACTATTACCCCATCTCCTCCTCCTCCTCATATACTATTACCCCATCTCTCCTCCTCCTCATATACTATTACCCCATCTCCTCCTCCTCATATACTATTACCCCATCTCCTCCCCTCCTCATATACTATTACCCCATCTCCCCTCCTCCTCATATACTATTACCCCATCTCCCCCTCCTCATATACTATTACCCCATCTCCTCCTCCTCCTCATATACTATTACCCCATCTCCCCCTCCTCATATACTATTACCCCCATCTCCCCTCCTCCTCATATACTATTACCCCATCTCCTCCTCCTCCTCATATACTATTACCCCATCTCCTCCTCCTCCTCATATACTATTACCCCATCTCCTCCTCCTCCTCCTCATATACTATTACCCCATCTCCTCCTCCTCCTCATATACTATTACCCCATCTCCTCCTCCTCCTCATATACTATTACCCCATCTCCTCCTCCTCCTCATATAATATTACCCCATCTCCTCCCCAGCCTCATATACTATTACCCCATCTCCTCCTCCTCCTCATATACTATTACCCCATCTCCCCCTCCTCATATACTATTACCCCATCTCCTCCCCCTCATCATATACTATTACCCCATCTCCTCCCCCTCCTCATATACTATTACCCCATCTCCTCCTCCTCATATACTATTACCCCATCTCCTCCCCCTCCTCATATACTATTACCCCATCTCCCCCTCCTCCTCATATACTATTACCCCATCTCCCCCTCCTCATATACTATTACCCCATCTCCTCCCCCTCCTCATATACTATTACCCCATCTCCTCCTCCTCATATACTATTACCCCATCTCCCCCTCCTCCTCATATACTATTACCCCATCTCCCCCCTCCTCATATACTATTACCCCATCTCCCTCCTCCTCATATACTATTACCCCATCTCCTCCTCCTCCTCATATAATATTACCCCATCTCCTCCCCCTCCTCATATACTATTACCCCATCTCCTCCTCCTCCTCATATACTATTACGCCATCTCCCCCTCCTCATATACTATTACCCCATCTCCTCCCCCTCCTCATATACTATTACCCCATCTCCTCCCCCTCCTCATATACTATTACCCCATCTCCTCCTCCTCATATACTATTACCCCATCTCCTCCCCCTCCTCATAATACTATTACCCCATCTCCCCCTCCTCCTCATATACTATTACCCCATCTCCCCCTCCTCATATACTATTACCCCATCTCCTCCTCCTCATATACTATTACCCCACCTCCTCCTCCTCATATACTATTACCCCATCTCCTCCCCCTCCTCATATACTATTACCCCACCTCCTCCCCCTCCTCATATACTATTACCCCATCTCCCCCTCCTCCTCATATACTATTACCCCATCTCCCCCCTCCTCATATACTATTACCC